>NC_057409.1:46996485-47675596 GCF_019320065.1 Cervus canadensis | reverse complement strand
GATGTACTCTGCATATAAGTTAAATAAGCAGGGTGACAATATACAGCCTTGACGTACTCCTTTTCCTATCTGGAACCAGTCTGTTGTCCCATGTCCAGTTCTAACTGTTGCTTCCTGACCTGCATATAGGTTTCTCAAGAGGCAGGTCAGGTGGTCTGGTATTCCCATCTCTTTCAGAATTTTCCACAGTTTCTTGTGATCCACACAGCCGAAGGCTTTGGCGTAGTCAATAAAGCAGAAATAGATGTTTTTCTGGAATTCTCTTGCTTTTTCGATGATCCAGCGGATGTTGGCAATTTGATCTCTGGTTCCTCTGCCTTTTCTAAATCCAGCTTGAACATCTGGAAGTTCACGGTTCATGTATTGTTGAAGCCTGGCTTGGAGAATTTTGAGCATTACTTTGCTAGTGTGTGAGATGAGTGCAATTGTGCAGTAGTTTGAGCATTCTTTGGGATTGCCTTTCTTTGGGATTGGAATGAAAACTGACCTTTTCCAGCCCTGTGGCCACTGCTGAGTTTTCCAAATTTGCTGGCATATTGAGTGCAGCACTTTCACAGCATCACTTTTCAGGATTTGAGGTTAGTCACTTGTAACTCCTTAGGCATATACAGTCCAAGTTTTGTTACTTTTTGTTTTTTAAAAGATAGTCAGAGTTACTTATATATAATGCTCTAGAACCACCTGGTAATTATTTATTCACTATCATACAAAATTTTCACATAACTTATGGGTGAATACTGGAGTAAATGCTTATAAAATAGGCTTTGAGGGTACAACTACTAAGTCTATTCTAATAAAAGGCTTTTTTTTAAAAAAAGTAAGAAATAACATCAAAAACAAACTGAAAAGAAAACATTCTTATGCAAATTAAAAAAAAGTAAAAGCAAGATTTCTGAGTTTTTCTTTAGTCAATATAAATTTCTAGCTCTGTCTTTAATACATCAAATTCCTTCTGTATATTGACAGAATATATACCAGAATCTCTGCCTGTTGTAAACCCTGCCTTTGGGAAAAACGGTCCCATTTTTCTGAGTTTATTACCTGTGTTTCATAACTCACGGCATTTTGTGGGCTTCAGTAGCAGTATTTATTTCTACCAAAAATTCACCAACTCTTAAATATGGAACTCAGGTTCTCTAAAAGTCAAAACAAAAAACATTTTTGCAAACAGTGTTGGTAGCTATTTCCACAGAATAGTACTGATCAGAATATTCTACATTCCTTTATACATACAAAGGTAATGCTTGCGCATGGTAGAAGCGGAATAATTGCACGTCAATCTTACCATCAATTCATGGCGATATATTTGACAAATGTAATACATACCTGTCATATGTGTAAAACATATTATGAGCATTAGTGTTCAGTAAGACAATAGCCCAATAACAAATGACATTTTGTTATTCAAATGATCTTATAATGTCAACACCAATGCTAATAAAAATATATAATAGGCCGAACTCATCAATGGCACAGTTGTAATTCATTTGAAGTTTCCCACATTTCAAAGTCTTTCATAGATAAAATGAAATTCTTCTATTTTGTGGAATTTTAATCTTTATCTGTTAAAGGTTTGGCAAGGCAAAGGCCCCCCTGTTAGCAGAGGAAAAAAAGCAGAGCTGGAACAAATAGGTCACCCATACATATCACATATGTTGTGAGCACCTCTTTACTCCTGTAGGACTGAAAATTCTGGGTTTCCACATTCTTCATGCTTTAGCAATCAAAATAAAAGCATAATTTATGTCCAGACAGATGTAAAATGCTTCAGTTTTCATTTAAATTGCTGTTTCCCTTTTCAAATTATTTACAATTAAAAAAAATAATTAATTCTGTCTACTAAGGTTTTTAAACATGGACATTGTGAGTTCTTTTCATATTGAATTTTAAGGGATGATGCTTCACTCTATTTCTAGACTATCAGATGCAAGAAAGTTTAAGCGTGATGAATCAGTACAATGTTGGTAACATGGTGACCCTTTAAAACCAAAGACATAAAAAAAAAGATTTTTTTTCAAGGATATTTTAACAAATAAGGATTTGCTTTGTATATACATGCATACTTAAAGACAAAACTTGGATTAATTGTTATATTCAGGAAATATGTATTTTATTATTTAGCCCTTTATATGTGCGTGAGAGAGAGAGGGAAAGAGAAAATTTTCAGCTTAAGTAACTTCCTGAGAATTTTCTAATTAGGTAAAAATACTGATTGAGATATTTAGTTGTCTTACCAGCAATTGTAAGAAAAATATACTTTGCATATTCATGAGAAACATCATAAGTACATTATTGGTTAATATCCTAATGAGGCATCTGTTTAAACAGATGTTTTCATTGAGAAAACTGTGAAACATGCTTCTAAATTTACAAATATCTCGGTTATTCTTCCTTGCCTGGGAGGTTGAGCCAAAGTTTACGTAGATTAGAGGAAAGCCTGAGTCTGGAAAGATTCAAAGGATCCCATAAATGCAGATAAAGTAATACAGTTAAGTAACTTGGGAATTACTTTAATAATTATTTACAGAACGTCTGTTGCTTTCCTTCTTTGCTCACATACAAGTGACCTGAGTTACTCCGTCTTCCTGGTCAAACTGTCCATCATCTAGTTCCCTCAGGATGCTGTCACTGTTGCTGCCGGAGAAGCTGCTGGGCTGGGCTGGCCTCTTCTCCTTCATCCAGCATTCTCTAGAAGGGGCGAGTAGGCAATCCTCAGGCGGGCTTCTGCTCTCTGCAGGCTGTAACAGGTCTGTGTCCAAGCTGACGCTCCTGCTTGGGACTTTACTCCTGTCTTCACTTTTCACGTGCCGGCTGCCTTTCCTCTGAAACACAAGAGATTAGCAACTAGGAGTTAATAAAAGGCTGGGTGTCGTCCTGCCTCTCTGATCTAGCTCTCTGCCCACTTCTCGTCCAAATCCTGCTCCTCTTTAAGGACAGCTCAGGGCCGCCACCCGGCCAGGAGAAGATGTTCTCCCCGTTCTGTTAATAAACATCTGTGGCTTCCTGGTCCACCGTTCTTGCTGTCAGGGTGGTCGTGTGGCCCGATCTGGGCCCTCAACAACACCTCTGAGGAGAGAGACCTGTTGAGATCATACTTTGGGGAACAAAGCAGACAGAGATACACTTGAAGCTTCCATTTTTCGTCTTGGTATTTGTTGGGATCTGAGCAGCAGAAAAAGTGCCTTAGAGGCCACCTCACCCCCGTTTCGATAGGAATAGTCTGCACAGATAATTCAGATAGAGATCATATTGGAAGAAGGGGTGCCTTTCCAGGTGGGGTGGACCCCTCTCCTAGTCCTACTACAGACCGCTTCTGCCTGGCATGGTGGGATTGTTCAGCGACAGGACCAGCTCATTCTGCAGGCTGTCTGAGAAGCTGTAGATATTTTCACAATGGAATATTACTGAGACCTGACCACGCCCTTGGTGCGGTTCAGAATAAAAGGACATAGTTTTCCTGCCAAGGGTACTAAGTCAAGCAAAGGTATCTAAGTCAGTAGAAGGAGAGCCCAGGGAGACAACTTTCATGTTCAGACTTCTGATGAAATTTTCTTATGGGGCTTTCTTTAATACTGACAACATGACATAACTTAGGCACAAAAACTGAATAAGGATACACGATAAAAGATAAAGTGAAAAGTGAAAGTCACTCAGCCATGTCTGACTCTTTGCGACCCCATGGACTATAGAATCCATGGAATTCTCTAGGCCAGAATACTGGAGTGGGTAGCCTTTCCCTTCTCCAAGGGATCTTCCCAACCCAGGGATCAAACCCAGCTCTCCCGCATTGCAGGCAGATTCTTTACCAGCTGAGCCACCAGGGAAGCCCATGATAAGATAAGAAAAATTTTAAAGCCCATTATTTGCCATACTATCAAGAGTTTATTTTCTTAAAGCTCATTTACATGTTAGCTGAGAACTAGGATTACATTTTCTCAAATGTGAGAGGTAAAATTACTAAAATAAATAAAAAATCCCTTAGGAAAACAATATAGAAGTCAGATTCCTAGGCTAGTCTTAGAAAAGTTTGTTAGACTATAGATTTGTTGAACTACTGTGTATAAAATACAAAAGTATTTTCTGCTGGTTTTCATGGCAAATACACAATACAAACAAGCAGCTGTATTAAATTGAATTTTATGGGCTGCTAGGGAATGTAACCACAGTTGACAGTGGTTGGTTGACAGATTTGTTTATATAGGGAGATGCAGGCTGCAGTGTGCTGCCTAGAAAGGAGTGTGTTGGCAGCTCATCTTTTTCTTGGCTGGTTACCTGAGTCCTTGGGCAAGTTTAAAGGAACAAGCCTGCCGTGGGACCTGCCTCAATAAAGGCCCACCCTCGTGTCTCAAGTCAGATATAACTGGATGGTGGGGACATTTTCATTCGCATTCATCAAGTGCAAATATTAGATCTCAAATCCTTTTCTTTTTTATTCTGATTCACCAAATGTACCGAGTTTAACACAAGCAGTTGAACCGGACAGATTTACCCTTAAGGTACAGAAGTTGAGAACGGCATGTTCTCCCTGGTGTTGGGACACTGGTGGGTGAGGACAGAGCCTTTTGGCTGCAAGCAGGCCTGATGGGTACTGCTCCTTTCTCAAGCCTGGCTGCTGGCTCCTTTCCCATATGCACAAAGGATGCATTCACTCCTGAATGACCTCTCCTATTGCCTGAATGAAATGGGAAGGAGGGGGTGCCTGGAAGTACTTGGCAGTCTGGATCTTTCCTTCTTCATAAGCACCAGGGCCAAAGGTAAATTTTGCAATAAATTCCTTATTGTGTATCAGCCAATAGAGGCTTACTCTCACATACTCAATGAGGAATTTCTTAATAAAAATTAGGTATTAGTCAGGATAATAAGATAGAATAATTTGCTTTTAGATAAGAATTAATAAGTAAACAACCACCAAATACAAATTTCAAGTATTAGAAGATAATTAAATAACTAACTCTAAAAAAGATTAGAAAAAACCCTGATGCTCAGGAAGACTGAGGACAGGAGGAGAAAGGGGTGACAGAGGATGAGATGGTTGGATAGCATCACTGACTCAGTGGACATGAGTTTGAGCAAATTCCAAGAGATGGTGAAGGACAGGGAAGCCTGGTCTGCTGCAGTCCATGGGGTCACAAAGAGTCAGAAACGACTTAGTGATTGAACAACAACAACAACAAAATGTCAACAACAAACGCTTTTCTTTTTTACTAAATGACTCTTAATAAATACATCTTCAGCAATGATATTGCCTCCCTTACTCCACATGAGAAGACTCTTGAGAGTCCCTTGGACAGCAAGGAGATCAATCTGTCAATCCTATAGGATATCAGTCCTGAATATTTCCTGGAAGGACTGATGCTAAAGCTAAAGCTCCAATACTTTGGCCACCTGATTCAAAGAACTGACTCATTTAAAAAGACCCTGAAGTGGGGAAAGATTGAAGGCAGGGGGAGAATGGGATGACAGAGGACAAGACAGTTGGATGGCATCACTGACTCAATGGACATGAGTTTGAGCAAGCTCTGGGAGATGGTGAAGGACAGGGAAGACTGGCATGCTGCAGTTCATGGGGTCGCAAAGAGTCAGACACATCTGAGTGACTGATCAACAACTCCACATGAAATAATAGCTTTTCCAACAAATCAAATTGCAATGTTCTTATAACTTAGAGTGTAGGAGACAGAAACCTGACCAGTCCATGAAGATCATCCACTCTAATCCCTCCTTCTACTGATGTGGAACCGAGAAACAAGATGGTATTTGTCCGAGGTCAAAGGATAGCTGGCTTTGAACTGGAACCTGAGTGTCTTACCTTATTCTTTTTACATTTTTCACTATGCAAAAATGTGAGCAGATTTACGGTCAAAGATTTGTATGTTTCTCAGAGATTTCCAATTACAAAAATAATACAAGCTCAGTGTAGAAAACCTGGTAAAAACAAAGAAAAAAAGCAAAGCCCATCCACAATCCCTTCTCACAGAGATACCACTGTTAATATTTGACATGTTTTACTATGTATATCTGGAGAAGGAAATGGCAACCCACTCCAGTATTCTTGCCTGGAAAATCCCATGGACTGAGGATCCTGGTAGTCCATGGGGTCGGAAAGAGTTGGACACAACTGAGCGACTTCACTTCACTTCACTTCACTATGTATATGTGGGCTTCCCTGGTGGCTCAGTGGTAAAGAATCTGCCTGCCAATGCAGGAGACACATTCGATCCCTGGATGCAGAAGATTCCCTGGAGAAGGAAACGGCAACCCACTCCAGTATTCTTGCCTGGGTAATCCCATGGACAGAAGAGCCTGGCGGGCTACCAAAGAACTGATACCTTTGAACTGGTGCTGAAGAAGATTCTTGAGAGTCCCTTGGACAGCAAGGAGATCAAACCAGTCAATCCTAAAGGATATCAACCCCAAATATTCATTGGAAGGCTAATGCTGAAGCTGAAGCTCCGATACTTTGGCCACGTGACACAAAGAGCCGACTCTTTGGGAAAGACCCTAATGTTCGGAAGGAATGAAGGCAGGAGGAGAAGAGGGCAGTAGAGAATGAGATGGTTAGATAGCATCACTGACTCAATAAACATGAATTTGAGCAAACTTCGGGAGATAGTGGAGGATAGAGGAGTCTGGCATGCTCCATGGGGTTGCAAAGAGTCAGACATGACTTAGCAACTGGGCAACAACACTGTGTATTTGCCTATGCACACAAAGATGTGTACAGCTCACTTCTGCACTTAGCACTCACTGTATTTTGAGTATTTCCCTATGTCATAAAGAGATTTTTCATGCTACATTGCTAGGCTTATTCCTATAGGTTCTCAGAATTCATACGGGTTCTCTTCTGATATTTCACTATAAATTTGGGGAGATTCTATCAAGATTTGCATGCAGATCTAATGCCACCATTGATGAAGTCAGTCAGTTTTGTTTTGGTTTTTTCACTGTGCTGGGTCTTAGTTGTGGCATGTGGGAACTAATTCCCTGACCAGGAATTGAACCCAGGGCCCCTGCATTGGAAGCACAATCTTAACCATTGCACCACCAGGGAAGTCCCCAATTGATCAACTTTTGAGAATCATCCTCATTTACTAAAAATGAGTTACCCATTTCAAATACATGAGGCTCAGTGACAAAGCAGTTGCATTTATGGTGCCCTACCAGTCTACCTTTCATTTTCCACTCATGATGTCTTAAAAACATAAGCAGAATTATACCAGCAATTATAAGATATCGCATGCCTTGTATAGTGTCATGATGGATAGAGTGGAAGAGTAGCTCAAAAATATGATTTATATAGCAATAAAAACATGGAGTGGACATTCAGGATTTCTCCCCCTTGTGTTTTTCAGGCTTGAGGGAGGATTACAAAGCCACTGGAAGGCTAAGTGTAGCTCTAATACCAGTTAGAAAAGTCAGAGGCTTTGAATCACACAGAGAAACCCCACAGAATATGCTTGCTCACAAAGTATGTTCCTGGGTCAGGTCATCATCCAAGCTTGGTGCTGGCAAAATCAGTCAAGCCTGGGAGAGGAAAAAGTGTCATGGACAACCACTTTTCCAGCCAGCTTTCTCATCCACTTTCTCTATTGCAGTGTGGGCACATGACCCAATCAGATCCAATCAGAGTCCTTCTCTGGGATTGCTATATTGACTCTAGGATAACGAAGCTCTTTCTGGACTTCCCTGGAGGTCCAGTGGTTAAGAATCCATGGGGTCTGGCTGATTCATATCAATGTATGACAAAACCCACTGAAATGTTGTGAAGTAATTAGCCTCCAACTAATAAAAAATAAAAAAAATAAAAATTAAAAAAAAAAAAAGAATCCATGGGGTCAATCCCTGGTACAGAAGAATTCCACATACAGCAGGGAAACTAAGCCCGTGTGCCACAACTACTGAGTCTGTGCTCTAGAGCCCTCGAGCCACAATTACTGAAGCCAGTGTACCCACCCTTGAGGCTGTGCTCTGAAACAAGAGAAGACACCACAATGAGAAGACCAAGCACCGCAGCTAGAGCTCGCCACAATGAAGGAAGCCTGGGAGCAGCAAGGGAAGACCAAGCACGGTCAAAAAAAAGCATTTTAAAAAAAAGTTCTTTTGAAACATTAAGTAATTTACAATATTACATTACTCTCAGATATACAACATAGTGATTCAATATTTTTATAGATTATATTCCACTTATTAAATATTTTAAAAACTATTTACTTGACTTCATTGGGTCTTAGCTCTGGTGTGCAGGCTTATTGGCCTGCAGCATGTGGGATCTTATCTCCTTGACCAGGGATTCAACTCAGGTCCAGGGAGTGAAAGTGCCAAGGCCTAACCACTGGACCGGCAGGGAACTCCCTGAGACTGGCTTCCTTTAATCAGCATGCTTTTTGAGATTGCTGTTGTTGTTCAGTCACTAAGTCGTGTCCTACTGTTTGTGATCCCATGGACTGCAGCACGCCAGGCTTCTCTGTCCTTTACTATGTCCTGGAGTTTCCTCAGACTCATGTCCTTTGAGTCGGTGACGCCATCCAATCATCTCATCTTCTGTCGCTCCCTTCTCCTCCTGCCCTCAACCTTTCCCAGCATCAGGGTCTTTTCCAATGAGTCAGTTCTTCACATCAGGAGGCCAAAGTATTGGAGCTTTAGCTTTAGCATCAGTCCTTCCAGTGAGTATTCAGGGTTGATTTCCTTTAGGACCGACTGGCTTGATCTCCTTGCTGTCCAAGGGATTCTCAAGAGTCTTCTCCAATACCACAGTTCAAAAGCATCAATTTTTTTGGCACTTAGTCTTCTTTATGGTCCAACTCGCATATCCGTACAGTACTGCTGGAAAAACCATAGCTTTGACCACAGGGACCTTTGTCAGCAAAGCAAGGTCTAGGTTGGTCACAGCTTTTCTTCCAAGAAGCAACCGTTTAAAATTTTGTGACTGCAGTCACCATCCACAGCGATTTTGGAGCCCAAGAAAATAAAATCTGCCACTGTTTCCACTTTTCCCCCATTTCTGAGATTAATCCACGTAATTGTGGCTATCAAGAGTGTAGGTGGGAACTTCCCTGGCAGTTCAGTTAAGACTCTGGGCTTCCACTGCAGGGGCTGCAGGACTTAATCCAGGTTGGAGAACTAAAATCCCACATGTTGAGTGGCCCAAAAAAAAAAAAGAGTGCATGTGTTTTTATTTCTAAGTAGTATTTCGTTGTGTGGAAATACCACAGCTGTTTATCCATAAATCTGTTGAAGACATTTGGATTGTTTCCAGTTTTGGGAGATGATGAATAGAACATTCAAACTTTTATGTGTAGCTTTTTGTGTAAACAAAAGTTTTTCTTTCTCTAGGGCAAATGCTCATGAGAGGGATTGCTGGGTCATACCTCAGTGCATGTTTAACCCCATAAAAAGCTGCCGCATCATTTCTCAGAGTGGTTGTACCACCTGGCATTCCCACCAGCAGTGCTTTATAGTTTTCCTCATTCTTGATAGTTCCTAGAATTGTCAGTGTTTTTTTATTTTAGTCATTCTAGTAGATGTATGGTCTCATCATGGTTTTCATTTGCATTTCCCTTAATGATTGATGATTTAAATGTCTTTTTAATGTGTTTACTTCTCATCTACATATCCTCGTTGGTTCAAGACTTTTAACTATTTTTTAACAGCATTGTTTATTTCTTATTTTTTAAGTTTTAAGATACCTTCTGGATACAAGTCTTTTGTCACATATGTGATTTGCAAAATTTTTTTCTCCCAGTCTGTGGCTGTCTGTTATTTTCTTAGTGTCATTCACAAAGCAAAAGTTTAAATTTTGATAAAGTCTAATTTATCAATTTTTTAAAATGAATTATGCTTTTAGAGTCATATCTGAGAACTCTTTGCTTAGCCCCAGTTCATGAGATTTTTTTCCTATTTTTTTTCCTAAAAGTTTTCTGATTTTCCTAAAACAAACTATCTCTCAATGCTAGTGTTACTGCTAGGCTGCTTCAGTTGTGTCTGACTCTTTGGGACCCGATGGTTGCAAAGGACTGTAGCCTGCCAGTTTCCTCCATCCAGGCCTATGGATTGTAGTCTGCCAGTTTCTTCTGTCCATAGGATTCCCCAAGCAAGAGTACTGGAGTGAGTTGCCGTTCCCTCCTCCATGGGAGCTTCCCAACCCAGAAATCGAACCTTCTTGTCTCCTGCATTGGCATGAGGGTTGTTACTACTAGCGCTACCTGGGAAGCCTCAACAGCTTAAAGAAATTGAGGCAGAAATTGGGAGTATAAATATTTGAATTTATATTGACCATATTTTAAAATTTCTCAAGCTATCTAGAATATTGTATAAAACACCTTTGAAACAAAAAAATTCCAAAAGTAAAGGTCTTTATAACTTCAGAAGAAAAAATTCCAATGCTATGTTTTCTTCATTATGCAATTCTCAATTCCCTCCTTTATAACAGAGGCAATATATATATATATACTTTATACTTCATTTGTTTATTTGGTGGCACAGCACAACTTGTGGGATTTTACTACCAGGACCCAGGATGGAAACTGTGCCCCTGCAATGGCGGAGGCTTGCCCACCGGTCTGCCAGGGAAGTCCCACAGAATGTTTCTTGGGAACTTGGAACTTGAGCCGTTCTCCCCAGGACTGGAAGGCACTGCTCACCGTGGGCTCTAATTCAGTCTTTCTGAAATCTGTTAACTTGATCACTCTGCTCTCCCAAGGGAGTTATCTTCCTATCCACATACAGCCCCTCTACCTGCTTGCCTGTGGGACCAGCTAGAGTCCGTCCAAAATCAACGTGAGACAACTTAGCATGAATTACATATACTCTTAGTCTATTAATAGCTTTGCTAGTTTAGAAAAACTTTGAAGTTTTCTAAAACATTATTTTCTTGATAATACAGAATCACTTTAAATAATTTTCTGGTCCATTTGCAAACTTCCTCTTTTGAAAGTTAGGCCTTAATTAATTAAGATTAATTATGCCATAATTAGGATTGCTTCATTCAATGATACTATTCTAAGTGTGCATCTAGTAGGAGTCTGGTAAGAATAAGGTGACTTGAGACTCAGCAGAGCCCTTCAGCAAAGAACTGAAAACATATGACCTTGAGGAGACAATACAGAAGTGCCGTCAGAAGTCAAGATTGCACAGATCTGTCATAATATCAGGCACATTCACTTATGAGGCTTATAACTGTAGGAGCGGAAAATCTTTTCCTCTGTCATCTTAGGTTCAGCATCTCACACCTGCAAATTAAACTAGAATATAATAGGAGAAAAGGTTTATTTTGGATGCACACAAAGGCTGCACAGGGAAGGAAAGCCCAAAGAGGCAGTTAGACCTGGGAGATGATTTTCATTTTACAAAGGGTGTCACACTGTGGTGAAGTGACCAGACAAATAAGAAGGGATTTGGGGTTTTAGGGGCAGTAAACTGTGGGAAGGTAAGTATTTGGGGATGGCTTAGTGGTAAAGAATCCAATCCACCTGCAGTGCAGGAGACCCAGGTTTGATCCTTGAGTCGGGAAGATTCCCTGGAGGAGGAAATGAAACCCACTCCAGTATTCTTGCCTGGAGAATCCCCATGGACAGAGGAGCCTGGCGGGTTACGGTCCACAGGGTTTCGAGGAGTCTGGACATGAGCACAAGTATTTGGGAAACTAATGCACGAGGGGGTTTAGTAAGTTGTGGGGACTGCAGGTGGTGCTCCCAGTGATGAGTCGTCTCTGGTACAGGAGAGGGAAGCAACTTCACACAGGGAAAGTTTTGTCACATTGGCAAAAGGAAAATTTATGCCCTGCTTCTGTCAGAAAGGGAGAGGTTCTGTGTCGTTGCCTTTAGCTCTGAATAGTAATCTATACACCCAAATGGCATACTTTGGGGTCATATTCTGATTCAGAACCGTCTCATATTCCTGTTTGTTGGCATATTTCCCTTGTTATATGTTGGTTCAGAAGGCTGTTTCCTTATTAGGTTCCCACTTCCTCATCTGTTCACCATTTAGAATTACAGTGAGAGATTAAGGATTGAATGGTTCAGTTTAACAGTTCAAAAAGCATCACTTTTACTCACTTCTGGTGTTTGAGCAGCTGAATTCCACATAACTGGTCTCTGAAGGAATACAACCTGCTTTGTAGCCAAATTCCCCTCACTGCAAATTAAAACAAGAGCGTTAGCATTTCTAACTTAGTAATTCTCTATATTTCACACTTGGCTAGAATGTTCCACATGTATTCTTTGTAAAATAATCTTCTGATCTAATAATAATTATCAAATAGCCTATATAAGTTGCAGCAGATAAAACAAGGGGAAAAAAATCCCTAAAAGCTAAATATAGTCCTTATAAAAGAAATTCTTAATGTTTAAAACTTGTAATCTCACTGTGCTAACATACGTGGTTTCATCTCATGGTCTTCCCTCTTATTGCTTATCAACGTGCATATTTCTGCATGTCTATAACCACTGCATATTTGCATTTTGTATTCTGTATTCTATGCTTATCTCTTTTCTTGCTTGTACATTATGATCATATTCTTAATAGCTGCATGATATCCCAAAGAATTAAGATACCAAAATGTACTAAGCCTTTCCATTATTACTGGAAAATTAGGTTGCTTCCGGCTTTCTGCTAATTATAAATAATGCTGCTATAGAAATATGTATAGTCTTCTTTATTCGTTATGACTTATTTCCTTGAGATAAATTCATAGGCGTGGGATTATTAGGCCAAAAGGGTATGATTTAAGCTCCTTGGTATGCATTGTCAAATTTGTCTTATGAAAGAAAGAGACCAGTTTGGACTGCCACATGTGAGAAATTTATATACATTTTCCATTGAGGGACTTGAGCCACAGCTAGTTTCATTTTCAGATGCTTCTTTGTAGTCAGCTACTCAATATTCTCCTTATTTAACTACCATCATGGCAAATTACCCCTTGCCAAAGACTACTTGGGGTTTGGATTTCTCTGAAATGCTTTTCACAGAGTCTCCATGGATTTATGGGGAGGGGTGTCTGTAGCTAATGTTGCTCAGTTACGACTTTTATTATGCAAAAAACCCCAACAAAACCTCACTATTAGCTGCATTTTATGCTGAGCTCTTTTTTCTGGAAAACAAATGAAACATTGAAACTCTGGCCCTAGTGGTCAACCCCACACAATTCGAAAATCCCAAACTTACTGATACTGTTGAATTTTGAGAAAGAGCAAATCTTCCCACAAAGTGGTAATGAGAGATTGCTTCTTTTTTTATTTTTAAAAGACTGCTTTTAGTCTAATCTCATTTTAGTTTGACTCTATCTTTGAAAAAAAGACATGGTGTGAAATATCTCCTAGCTTTGGGGAACAGTTTGAGTCATCTGGAGACGTCAGCGTGAGACGGGAAGGGGCTGGTGGTGTACGGAACAGGCTGGCTATTTGGCGGCAGGGAGAATACGGGAAAGGGCAGTGGCTTTAGAAGCAGACGGTCCTGGATTCTAGGCTCAATTCTACAGTAAAACAAAGAATGCTGCTCACCATCTAGTTCTACAAGAATCAAGTCATTAGTCAATGTAACCACTGACTTACAATTCACTCTGAAAGGAATTCAGGTGAAGATCAGAATGAAGCACTTGGTGCTCTGGGAAAACAGGCCGTCCCATAGCTAGAAATATTTTAGGAGGATTTTTTTAACGAACCTCGTGTCTTATATCTTCCCATACTTAGAAAAGATCTAAAGTCATGAACTGAGATACCCGTTCCTTATGACTAACCTTCTACCAATGTGTGCTTGACTGCATGTCACCCTTTTCCAAAACTATGCACATGCTGACCTGTCTGCCTCACCTCTTGGGAGCATTCCTCAGAGCTCTCTGAGAGACTGTATCCTGAACTAGAGCTCTTAGTAAGTCCCCCAGGACTCACAGCTCCCAGGTTGTGCTGTTTTCCCCCCCAGCTGACAGTACTGAAATGGCTGATGATACTACCTAATACCTGCTGACTTTGGCGAAGTTTTAAAATTCTCTTTCATTTCCTATCAAGGGCTTTGTGATAGATAAATAAGTCAGTGGATATGAAGAGCGTCCGCTGCGCTTGCCACTGGAAGGAGCACAGCAAATGGGATTTCCTCCCAGTTCCCCCATTCATTTAGTGAAATGTGGGGTAGGGTTGAGTGGGAGGAACATATCTTAGAATCAAGAACATCTTCCAGAGAGAACAGCCAAGGAAAGGGGGAACAAGGAGAGCAGAGGTCCCTGGATAATGTTCAAGGCATGTGACGTAGGTGGAGAGTCACATGCAGGAACCAGGCCTAGAACTGTCCAAAGGCGAGAAGTCAGGGGACGATTAGTCTTCTTGAATAGAAAGTCTCCTGGGGCCCCAGGGTAGGGACTGGGGGTGACCCTTGATGAGTTTTCCCCAAAAGATTATAGGATGGGGCAAATCTGAGTGTACTAGGGTGTGATGTTCGGCCGACAGCAGGCTTCTCAACCTTTATGAATGGGGTAAAACAGTAAGTGTGGAGACAGTTACTCAAAGGCTGCCTATCTTAGGACAGTCTTTGGCTGCCCAGGTAAGACTTTGGAAGGTTAGCATTTTCCCATCTCTTGGGAGGTCCTTGAGTTAGACTTAATTTGAAATATGTCTAAGACCTCACTGTCTCTGGTTTTCTAAAGGACATTCTGATTTAAGATAGGTCCTGCTGGGACTTCCCTGGTGGCGCTGTGGGTGGGAATCCACCTGCCAAAGCAGAGGTCATGGGTTCGATCCCTGGGCCAGGAGGATTCCACATGCCTCGAAGCAGCTAAGCCCAAGTGCCACAACTACTGAGCCTGCGCGCTAGAGCCTGTGTTCCGCAACAAGAGAAGCCATTGCAGTGAAAAGCCTTTTCACGGCCATGAGGAGTAGCTCCTGCTCACTGCAACTAGAGAAAGCCCATGCAAAGCAACAAAGACCCAGAGCAGCCAAAAATTAATTAATTAGTTACATGAAATAAACTGCTTTCTGTTAAAAAAAAGTCTTGCTATTTTTGGGCTTCCCAGGTGATGCCAGTGGTAAAGAACCTGCCTGCCAATGCAGGAGATGTAAGGGACACAGTTTTGACTCCTGGGTCTGGAAGATTCCCTGCTATTTTCAGAATATCTGTGAGATGTGGAATGCCTTTTGGTTTGGAGAATGGCAATCATGGTAGAATGAAAGGGAAAGAGGTCTGAAATCATACAGAGGGACAGGGCAAGTGAGTCCCTCAGAGTCTCCAGGAGCTCCAGAGGTAACTCTGTCTACTGAGCTTGGATAGGACATTTGCTCTGTAGCACAGGCTTCTGAAAGGATTTGACTGGTGACGTCATTATGGGATCAGAGAGATCTTCAAATGCTCTCCTGGAAGTTCCTGGACAGAGCCTACACCTGCTATTCCCTACAGAAATTTTTTTTTACCCAGAAAGTACTATTAGTTAACTGAGTAACTCAATACTTCTCTGGGAGCGTTAAGAACATTTAGATTCTCTTTTGGAGTGTTATTAATGGGTGGTCATGCTTTGATATAATAGAAAATCAATGCAGCTTTTGGAAAATGCTTGATTTCCACATAAACTCTGTAGAAGTTATAGCACAACCTGCTTTGGTGATGAGTACAGACTGCAAGTAGGGGCTTCCCTGGGGGTTCAGGCAGTAAAGAATTTGCCTGCAATGCAGGAGACCTATATTCGATCCCTGGATTGGGAAGAGTCCATGGATAAGGGAATGGCAACCCACTCTAGCATTCTTGCCTGGAGAATTTCATGGACAAAGGAGTCTGGCAGTCCCCGGGGTTGCAAAGAGTAGGACATGACTGAGTGACTAACACACACACACACACACACACACACACACACACACACAGAGACTGCATGTATAAGCTGCTCAAGGGAATACTTTCAAAGAAGATGTGAAAACATCTGCTAGTCCTTCCTTCCTGAGGGCAAGAGATAGCTCCACTGTCATCATGAGGTACAGGTTAGCCAGGGCAGCCGGGGGGGGGGGGGCTGGGTTCCCTGCAGCAGTGGCGGAAAGTAGAGCGAATGGATACAAGGGCCTAGAGGGGAAAGGAGGGTCATCAGTCCAGGAGAAGGTCCAGGAAAGTACCATGACACCCAAGGCCAAAGCCTAGGTAGGATCTGGGACCCTGGGCCATGCTGAAGGAAGAAAAGTGAAGGTCAAATCAGTGAGGCTGATTGGAAAAGTGAAACCAGTGGGAGAAGCAAGGTCAGGTCCAGGTGTTTGACCAGAAGAAATCAGTTGAAGCAAAGTGAAAGTATGAAGGCTGAGTCGGCTCTGGGGTCACACCCAGGATTAAGCAAAGGTTCAGAGGACAGGTGTGGACCTGGGAGAGGCAAGAGAAACCCCCAGGACTGCTGCTGTCCCTGGGACAAGGGGCTTCTTCTCTCTGCCTTGGGAGTGAGCTCATCTTTCGATGTGGGCAGACAGGAGTGTGCGACCTGGGGAGAGTGAGCCAGGGTTTGTATTGGCAGTACGGGCAGAGGAGCCAGAACACAGAAGGGGGAGAAATGTGTTCAACCAGTTCTACAACTTTGTACTACACAATATCCGGACACATCATTTCTCTGTGACGTGTTTAACAGAGGCAGTGCAGTGTGGGAAAAACAGCACGTATGACTTTAGAGTCACACTGACCCTGGGTTTGCATCCCAGCTTTGTTGCTTACTGGCTATGTGACACTGATGAAGTCATCCTATCTTTCTGAGCCTCCTGTTTCTCTTCTGTAAAACAAAGATGGTTCTGAGAAGACCTTTGACATGGTGGATATAAAGTTCTTGGCACAGACCTGGAGCATAGCAGATGCTTAGTAAATGCTTCCTTCTCCCTTTCCTGTCTTCTTCTATGCGTTTCATAAGAAAACAAAAAGACTCTCTACTTGGTTATTTTTAAGGGAGGGAGGTTTGCTATGTTGTCAACAGACAATCAAGAAAAATACTAGCTTCCTGATAACTCTCATGAACTAAACTAAGAAAAATAACTTCAATTTGTGCAATGCTTTCTGTGCAGGGGGCCTGGATTTGATCCCTGATCAGGGAGGAGATCCCCCATGCCACAGCTAAGACCTGGTGCAGTCAAATAAAGAAATATTAAAAACAAACAAAAAACCCCTTAAAACAAAGACATCCATAAAGAGAGTAAAAAAGACAAGCCTCAGAAAGAATCAGGGAGACCGTCACAATACACATAAAACAAATAAAAAGCCTCATCCAATATACATTTAAACACTCCTATAAATACAATTTTAAATGTGGGCAAAAGGTTCAAACAGGTACTTAACATAAGAATAATCTCAGTGGTCAAGAAATGTATAAAAATGTGCTCGATTATAGTAGCAATTAGGTAAGTACAAACTAAAACCACACTGAGATCACACTATATATACAATCACCAGAATGGCAAAATTTAAAAGTATGACAATATTTTTTTGTTGGAGCAACGGGAATTTTCATGTTCTGCTGGTGGGAGAGTAAGCCGCAACATTCTACTTGAAAAGAGTTCAGCATTTATATCTAGAAAGCTAAAGAAATGCCCTGTGACCCAGCAATTCCACTTCCTGGTCTACACCCTTGAGAAACTTGGGCTCAGGTTCAGAACAGTATGCTTGTCACAGCCAACACCTGAAAGCAAGCCAAAGCATCAGCAGCAAGATAGATGCATGAACACCCACACACAGCTCTTACAGTGGAGGTGCAGGTAACTATTACGGTGCTAAGTGAAAGCAGCAGCATGTGAAAGACTAGCAAGAAAGTGAAAGTGTTAGTCACTCAGTCATGTCTGACTCTTTGCGACCCCATGGACTATAGCCTGCCAGGCTCCTCTGTCCATAGAATTCTCCAGGTAAGAATACTGGAGTGGGTAGCCATTCCCTTCTCAGGGGATCTTCCCGACCCAGGGATCAGACCTGAGTCTCCTGCATTGCAGGTGCATTCTTTAACATCTGAGCCACCACAGAAGCCCATGAAAGAATATATATAATTCCGTTTTTATAAAATCAAAACAAGCAAAACTAAATTGTTTATTTAGGGATACAAACATGAGTGGTAAGACTATTAGGCAAAAGAAGGAAGTGATCATCCTAAGAGTTGGGGTCATGTTACCTCTGCATGAAGGGAGTGGGTATGATGGGGTAGTTCTAGGCTGCCACTGTCTTGTCCAGTGGTAATTACACAGTGTTTTTATAATTATAATTATAATTATGTATATTTGTCAACAAAGGTCCATCTGGTCAAGGGTATGGTTTTTCCAGTGGTCATGTATAGATGTGAGAGTTGGACTATAAAGAAAGCTGAGCGCCGAAGATTTGATGCTTTTGAACTGTGGTGTTGGAGAAGACTCTTGAGAGTCCCTTGGACTGCAAGGAGATCTAACCAGCCCATCCTAAAGGAGATCAGTCCTGGGTGTTCATTGGAAGGACTGATGCTGAAGCTGAAACTCCAGTACTTTGGCACCTCATGCAAAGAGCTGAGTCATTGGAAAAGACCCTGATGCTGGGAAAGATTGAGGGCAGGAGGAGAAGGGGACGACAGAGGATGAGATGGTTGGATGGTATCACCAACACAACGGACATGGGGTTAAGTAAGCCCCGGGAGTTGGTGAAGGACAGTGAGGCCTGGCATGTTGCAGTTCATGGGGTCTCAAAGAGTCAGACACAACTGAGCGACTGAACTGAACTGATATTTGTGTTTTATGCACTTTCTATATGTGTTTTATTAACAAAATTGTTTTAAGAGTATGTGTAATGCTGTATGTAGGAGAATGGTTGTGGATTTGCACATAATAATAATGGTCCCTCCTCGACACAGACACAGAGAACAGACTTACGGGCGTGGGGGAGGAGGGGTGCCAGGGCGGGTGTTGGGGGCAGAAAGGAAGGGGTGGGAAGCATGGAGAGTCGCATGGGAACACACGTTACCACATATAAAATAGACGCCAGTGGGAATTTGCTGTGTGGCTCAGGGAACTCAGACTGGGGCCCTGGAGCAACCTGGAGGGCAGGATGGGCAGGCAGGCGGGAGGGAGGCTCAAGAGTGAGGGGACATATGTATACCTATGGTTGATTCACATTGATGTTTGGCAAAAACCAGCACAGTTCTGTAAAGCAACTATCCTTCAATTAAAAAAATAAATAAACTTAAAAGCAAAACAAAAATTCTCCCTCCTCTTTTACATTTACTGTTTTGGTAAAATCAGTCTTGAATTCTAATTTTTTTTCCAAGCTTTAAACTTCTTTATTTTGCACTGGAGTATAGTTGCTTTCTATTTTTTTTTTTTTTTTACAGAGTTCCATCATTTATGAAACAGAGACTCCATTTAAGACTGTTCTCACAGAAAGCAGTTGAGAGCAGTCACTTGGATGGGGAGGAGGCTAGCGGACCTGTGACTCTCAGGAACCTTCCTGCAGGGGCCACAGCTGGGGGAGGGCTGCTGTCCACCCTTTGGCTCTGTCTCCATCCTGGGCATCTGCTCAAGGATCACCCTCTCGTGGTTCTGACCCCTCTGACCTTGGCCCTTGGGGGACCTCTTGACTTGGCTGTTGTCATTACAGATTCATGTATCATGCCTCTTCCTAGAGAAACCTGAGAATTCCTCAGACTGGAAGCTTCAGATGCTCCAAGAGCAAATCAGTTAATGCTTTGAATTCACATGTTAACAAACAGGTTATTTAGCATCACTCCAAAAGAGTAACACAAATTACCTCTAACTATGGACGGACTATGGATGGATGGTTGTTGTTTAGTGGCTAAGTCGTGTACAACTCTTTGCAGCCCCATGGACTGCAGCCTGCCAGGCTCCTCTGTCCATGGGATTTTCCAGGCAAGAATACTGGAGTGGGTAGCCATTTCCCTCTCCAGCTTTCTATTTTTTTAATTGAGGTATAGTTGATGTACAATATTACATAAGTTTCAGGTGTATAACACAGTGATTCACAATTTTTAAAGTTTATACTCCATTTATAATTATTATAAAATATTGGCTATCTTCCTTGTGATGTACAGTATATCCTCACAACTTATACATAGTAGTTTGTGCTTCTTAGTCACCTATCTCTATTTTTCACTCCTCCCTCCTCTCTCCATACTGGTATCCACTAGCTCGCTCTCTATATCTATGGCGGCCTACTTGTTGTTGTTAGATCTACGAGGTTTAAATTAGGAGAGGTCTTTAGGAATTCCTTCACATGTACTTACTTCTCCTTGAATAAGCCCTGTACTTTGCTGACTCTGCTTTGTGCTCATGGTTTCCAGAAAGAGGAACTATTTTGCGATCTTTATGCTTCCACTTTTCATGCTCATAGCAGACACATGCTCACTAACTGATTACATTCTTTTCTGCTGATCCTGGTATTAGAGTCTTTGCTTTTATGGTGTTTGGGCAGCTACCACCAACAGACCAGTGCTGAGATGACTCCTATTTACTACTCCTGGTTAGCCCTATCTGCCACCAGGAATATTCTAAAACTACTTTTGGAAGCACTGTTCTTTCATAATAGTCCCTACACCTCAGACTTCTCAGCCTCCAACGACCTTTTTCACAGATGTTTTCTACCATATTCACTGGCCTGACATGCAGCTCTTTTTGCATTATTGCTTCCCCAGGAGTCTTTTAATATATTTTCTCTGGAATTCCTCCCCCTTGTCCCATTAAATTTTAATGACAAAGATATGCCATGTACCTGTTTATGTACTATGACATTTTGGAGGGCCAAAAGCCCTTCCATGTCCCCTGTTTCTTGTAAAAAAAAGAAAAAAGGCTTTAGTTTTCTAGGTGTTCCCTGAGTTCCAAAGAATTTGCTGTATGATGCTGCGTTGTGCTTAGTTGCTCAGTCATGTCCGACTCTTTGCGACCCAACGAACTGTAGCCACCGGGCTCCTCTGTCCATGGGCATTCTCCAGGCAAGAATATTGGAGTGGGTTGCTGGGCCCTCCTCCAGGCAATCTTCCCAATCCAGGGATTGAATCCAGGTTGCCTGCATTGCAGGTAGATTCTTTACTGTCTGAGCCAGACACAGGGAGCTCAAATTTGGTGTTCTGTGACAATCTAGAGGGAGGGATGAGGGAGGGCGATGAGAGGGAGGTTCAAGAGGAGGGGGACACACATATACCAGTGGCTGATTCATGATGATACATGGCAGAAACCAGCACAGTATTGTGAAGCAACCATCCTCCAGTTAAAAATTAACAAATTAAAAAACATTTCCCTCTCAGTGTAAGGTTATAATTCCATATTTCTGTAAGTGCATCAGAATCACCTTGGATTCTTATTGAAATGCACATTCCCCCTTCCCGGCCTGCTCTAGATTATTACTGGAGAGAGGGGAGCTGATCTGAGGTGGACAGAGGGAATTTTGTCTCCTCTTTTCATTTTTTTCTCGGTGATTATTTTGAGGTCAGCAATATTAACTGCTGTTTCAGGTAATCTGATCCCCTAACCAGATTTGTCCTGAAGAATTCGGTGTAAATTTTCACCTTGATTTTTTTGAAAAGGGTTGGGCCTATTTGTATAATTATACAGTGATAACAGATTAAAAAGGGATTCTGGCAAGTGTTCAGGACTGATAACAATAACCCTGGGATGAGGTCGTGATATCAGATGACCACATGTTGATGATTCCATGGTAGCACAGCTTTAAATCTCAGTGGTATGATCTTGCCTATGGCAATGAAGCAATAACTTTAATCTAAGGACACCCTAGGAAAACAACTTTATATAATCTGATAACAGGATATAGTTGTTCTTCAGTTCAGTTCAGTTCAGTCACTCAGTCATAGCTGACTCTTTGCGACCCTATGGACTACAGCACGCCTGGCCTCCATCATCAACTCCCAGAGCTTGCTCAGACTCATGTCCATTAAGTCAGTGATGCCATCCAACCACTTCACCTTCTGTCGTCCCCTTCAATGTCAATGCCTTCAATCCTTCCTAGCATCAGGGTCTTTTCCAATGAGTCAGTTCATTGAATCAGGCAGCCAAAGTATTGGAGCTTCAGTATCAGTCCTTCCAATGAATATTCAGAACTGATTTCCTTTAAGATTGACTGGTTTGATTTCCCTTCAGTCCAAGGGACTCTCAAGAGTCTTCTCCAGCACCACAGTTCAAAAACATCAATTCTTTGGTGCTCAGCTTTCTTTATTGTCCAACTCTCACATCCATACATGACTACTGGAAAAACCATAGCTTTGACTATATGGACCTTTGTCAGTAATGTCTCTGTTTTTTAATATGCTGTCTAGGTTGGTCATAGCAAACACTCTCTTCCAACAACACAAGAGAAGACTCTACATACTGACATCACCAGATGATCAACACTGAAATCAGACTGATTATATTCTTTGCAGCCAAAGATGGAGAAGCTCTATACAGTCAGCAAAAACAAGACCGGGAGCTGACTGTGGCTCAGATTATGAACTCCTTATTGCCAAATTCAGGCTTAAATTGAAGAAAGTAGGGAAAACCACTAGACCATTCAGGTATAACCTAAATCAAATCCCTTATGACTATACAGTGGAAGTGAGAAATAGATTTAAGGGACTAGATCTGATAGACAGCGTGCCTGAGGAACTATGGATGGAGGTTCATGACATTATACAGGAGACAGGGATCAAGACCATCTCCATGGAAATGAAATGCAAAACGGCAAAATGGTTGTCTGAGGAGGCCTTACAAATAGCTGTGAAAAGAAGGGAAGCGAAAAGCAAAGGAGAAAGGGAAAGATATTCCCATTTGAATGCAGAGTTCCAAAGAATAGCAAGAAGAGATAAGAAAGCCTTCCTCAGCGATCAATGCAAAGAAATAGAGGAAAACAACAGAATGGGAAAGACTAGAGATCTCTTCAAGAAAATTAGAGATACCAAGGGAACATTTCATGCAAAGATGGGCTCAATAAAGGACAGAAATGGTATGGACCTAACAGAAGCAGAAGATGTTAAGAAGAGGTGGCAAGAATACACAGAAGAACTGTACAAAAAAATCTTCACAACCCAGATAATCACAATGGTGTGATCACTCACCTAGAGCCAGACTTCCTGGAATGTGAAGTCAAGTGGGCCTTAGGAAGCATCACTACAAACAAAGCTAGTGGAAGTGATGGAATTCCAGTTGAGCTATTTCAAATCCTGAAAGATGATGCTGTGAAAGTGCTGCACTCAATATATCAGCAAATTTGGAAAACGCAGCAGTGACCACAGGGCTGGAAAAGGTCAGTTTTCATTCCAATCCCAAAGAAAGGCAATGCCAAAGAATGCTCAAAATACCGCACAATTGCACTCATCTCACACGCTAGTAAAGTAATGCTCAAAATTCTCCAAGCCAGGCTTCAGCAATACGTGAATCGTGAACTTCCAGATGTTCAAGCTGGTTTTAGAAAAGGCAGAGGAATCAGAGATTAAATTGCCAACATCCTCTGGATCATTGAAAAAGCAAAAGAGTTCCATAAAAACATCTATTTCTGCTTTATTGACTATGCCAAAGCTCTTGACCGTGTAGATCACAATAAACTGTGGAAAATTCTGAAAGAGATGGGAATACCAGACCACCTGACCTGCCTCTTGAGAAACTTGTATGCAGGTCAGGAAGAAACAGTTAGAACTGGACATGGAACAACAGTCTGGTTCCAAATAGGAAAAGGAGTACATCAAGGCTGTATATTGTCACCCTGCTTATTTAACTTATATGCAGAGTACATCATGAGAAACGCTGGGCTGGATAAAGCACAAGCTGGAATCAAGACTGCCGGGAGAAATATCAATAACCTCAGATATGCAGATGACACCACCCTTATGGCAGAAAGTGAAGAAGAACTAAAGAGCCTCTTGATGAAAGTGAAAGAGGAGAGTGAAAAAGTTGGCTTAAAGCTCAACATTCAGAAAACTAAGATCATGGCATCTGGTCCCATTACTTCATGGGAAATAGATGGGGAAACAGTGGAAACAGTGGCTGACTTTATTTTTTTGGGCTCCAAAATCACTGCAGATGGTGACTGCAGCCATGAAATTAAAAGACGCAAAAAAAAAATAAATAAATAAATAAAAAAATTAATAAAAGACGCTTACTCCTTGGAAGGAAAGTTATGACCAACCTAGACAGCATATTAAAAAGCAGAGACATTACCTTGCCAACAAAGGTCCGTCTAATCAAGGCTATGGTTTTTCCAGTGGTCATGTATGGATGTGAGAGTTGGACTGTGAAGAAAGCTGAGCGCCGAAAAATTGATGCTTTTGAACTGTGGTGTTGCAGAAGACTCTTGAGAGTCCCTTGGACTGCAAGGAGATCCAACCAGTCCATCCTAAAGGAGATCAGTCCTGGGTGTTCATTGGAAGGACTGACACTGAAGCTGAAACTCCAATACTTTGGCCACCTGATGCAAAGAGTTGACTCATTGGAGAAGACCCTGATGCTGGGAGGGATTGAGGGCAGGAGGAGAAGGGGACGACAGAGGATGAGATGGCTGGATGGCATCAACGACTTGATGGGCATGAGTTTGAGTAAACTCCAGGAGTTGGTGATGGACAGGGAGGCCTGGCATGCTGCGATTCATGGGGTTGCAAAGAATCGGACACAACTGAGCGACTGAACTGACTAACTGAACTGAGGTTGGTCATAGCTTTTCTTTCAAGGAGCAAGTGTCTTTTAATTTCATGGCTGAAGTCACCATCTGCAGTGATTTTGGATCCCAAGAAAATAAAGTCCCTCACTGTTTCCCCATCTATTTGCCATGAAGTGATGGGACCAGATGCCATGATCTTAGTTTTTTTGAATGCTGAGCTTTAAGCCAGCTTTTTCACTCTCCTCTTTTACTTTCATCAAGAGGCTCTTTAGTTTTTGCTTTCTCCCCTAAGGGTGGTGTCATCGGCATATCTGAGGTTATTGGTATTTCTCCAGCTTGTGCTTCATCCAGCCCAGCGTTTCTCATGATGTACTCTGCATATAAGTTAAATAAGCAGGGTGACAATATACAGCCTTGATGTACTCCTTTTCCTATTTGGAACCAGACTGTTGTTCCATGTCCAGTTCTAACTGTTGCTTCTTGACCTGCATACAGATTTCTCAGGAGGTAGGTAAGGAGGTCTCATATTCCCATCTCTTGAAGAATTTTCTACAGCTTATTGTGATCCACAGAGTCAAAGGCTTTAGTGTAGTCAATAAAACAGATGTAGATGTTTTTCTGGAATTCTCTTGCTTTTTCTTTTTGTTGTTCTTACTGACGTATAGTTGCTTTACAATACTGTGTTAGTTTCAGGTGTATAGAACAGTAATTTAGTACTTTTGCTGGTTTTATTCCATTATTACAGGATAATGAGTATGTGAGCCAACAGGGTGGGTGAGTGCGGTTCCCCAGAAAAAGAGAACCAGGCACGGCTTTCTTGACAAAAAAGAAGTCATTTTGGCCTAAGCCATCTGTGATCTAAGCAAGGTCACAATGTTTTACCCTTGAACAGGTCTCAGTAATAATTTTTTTAAAAAATATTTTAAAACTTTTGTTACCACTATTTATTTTCCCTTCATAGCTCTCTTTCATATAACCATCCATTCAACAAATATTCATTGATTGCCTACTATTGTACTATGCGAGTCAGTAAATAATGATTGTAAGAGGAAAAAACGATGCAAGGACAAAGGAAAAACAGCCATAAAGCAAGAGTTCAGCGATAAAACAGAATCCTAATTCCTCCTCAAGGGATGTGGATAGCAATCTGATACAGATCTTAGGTTGAGCAGAACTAAGACTCCACCCACGTGGAGGGCTATGACTATGTGCTTTGATCCCAGCCTGGTCAGAACCTAAGGGAAGATGATAAAGACCTTCTCTGACCCTTGTGATTTCTAGTCAACATTTACCCTGATTCTATGCAGAATTCTCCTCTGCTCAAGCCCCTTCATGAATACACATGTACCAAACCACTTCCCATCCCACTACCACTCCCCCTGCCCCAGGCCAGTTTTGCTGTTTGGGGAGACACCATTTTGGAAAAGATCCTCCATGATCTCCTTACTTGCTATAAGTAATAAATCCTTCCTTTACCTGATCTTTGGCTTCACTGTAACTTTTGACTAGACACCCACTAAGAAGCAAATGCAGTTTTTGGGTAACAGGTATAATTCCCTGGGCTATACAACATATCCCTTATTGGGTAAACCTATGGCTGATTCATGTTGATGTTTGGTGGAAACCAACACAATACTGTAAAGCAATTATCCTTCAATTAAAAATAAATGAAAAATATATATCCTTGTTGCTTATCTATTGTAAATGCAGCAGTTTGTATCTGTTAATCCCAACCCCTAATTTGTTCTCTGCTCCTTTTGGTAACCACAACCTTGTTTTCTGTATCTAACAGGATATATTTGAGTAATGAAAGAAAATACTTCATGTAGAGGCCATTCAAATCATGGCTTACATGATAGAAAAGTAGGGAAAAATAGAAAATTGCTTAAGACACAATTGTTGTATATGAGTTGAAAATATTTAGGAAGAAAGTTTTCACTGGTAAAATATTTAGGAAGAAAGTTTTTACCAGTTCTAAGTTATGTTTTAAGACATGTGGGCCCAAAAAGAAAGATGATAACATTTGTTTTTCTCAGAGCAAGCATCATGTAAAGGGATGACCTTTTATAGTGTCATTATTTATTTCTGTCTTTTTATTGGTTTTATTGGTTTGTAATACTCAGTGCTGATTTTGTATACAGCGTTTCCATTTTCTGAAATACCTTGATTTAGGACAGACATCATGCACAGGCCCTGCTTTAACACACTCAAACATCATGATAATCTAGTGAAACTGATATTATTATATCATTTCCCAGATGAGGAAATTGAGAGTCGAAGTTCTCCAAGTCACATAGCTGGTAAATGGTGACAGTGTAATTCAGATGAGATCTGTGTATCTCGAAGCCTGAACCATTCTTCTGGTTTCAGAAACTAAAAACTTTTAGGCTCTGTCCTCTACCCGGACCAAGATGAACTCTATGTAATATGTTTATTGATGTTTAAAGATGACCTGGCTGAAGGTGACTACTATTCTGTGTGTCCTGAAGCAGCTGAGACCAGCGTGTGACTGTCGCAGGGACAGCACATTTGGACAAGAATAAAAAGGCCCACCCTCGTGTGGAGGTTTGTGCCAGGCACTGGTGGGCGAGGCTGGGCAACAAGCCTGCTGGCCTGCAGGGCCCTGGAGGTCCGAGCAGCCCCTTGCTTTGCCTTTTTCGGCTGTGCCAGCTCAGTGAGCGGCACGGTTCCTCAGTCAGGTTTTGAGCCCGGGCCACTGCAGGGAAAGCGCAGAAACCTCACCGCTGTACTGCAGGGAACTCGTGCCCCATTGCTAGGCTAACTGCACGTAAAGATGGGCCTTCACCACGGGGGCCTGAGAGGCCCAGTCTGTCTCCAGCATCGTGGTGGATACTAGCAGCACACTGGGCTTCCCTGGCGGCTCAGACGGTAAAGAGTCCTCCTGCAAAGCGGGAGACCTGGCTTCAGTCCCTGGGTCGGGAAGATCCCCTGGGGGAGGGCATGGCAACCTACTCCAGCAATCTTGCCTGGAGAACCCCATGAACAGAGGAGCCTGACAGGCTACAGTCCAGGGTCACAAAGAGTCGGACACGACTGAGCGACTAAGCAACGACGCACATGCACACACAGGGCACAGAGGAAACGGGAACTGTGGGAAGGCGGCCCCGAGGACAGCAGGCGCCACCCCCCCCCCACTACAGAGGGCCCCATCACTGCATCTGGCCGTGACCTCATGCTGTTTGACACCCAGGACCAGGCAGTCAGGCAAGCACGGCTGGCTCCACCACCCTCTCCCATCACAGTATACTTGAGATGTCTTCCTTCCCACCTGTGGTCTCAGTCCTGTTCTCACTTCAAACCAAACAGGAGATGCTCAGCAAATGGCAGGCCATGTTCTATGCCTCAGCATCCAACCTTTTAGTCTTGCTATCTAATTTAGTGCCCGGCTGGTCACTCATATCGCTTTAGGAAATATTTAGCCTCATGGGAACGGAAGTCCTGAGTGAATAGGAAGGAGGAATGATAAATATATTTTCCACTGGGGAAAAAAGGAACATGAAAGGTTCAGAACTTAGAGCACTTTTAGGAAGAGTCGATGATGCCCTAAATTATACACCTAGGAGAAATGAGGAGGCTAAATACAGAAGTTATTCTGAGGGAGATTGAAGGGTGAGTCAGGTAGACCACTGACTTGGCAGATGGAAGGTGGGGGTGGCAGGGAAATGGAATTTCTTTCTGTTTTCACCACCTATTCAAAGTTCCTCAAATGTCGATGAGATTCTGAAGCTTGTGAAAATGGAGCTTCATGGGCCCTACCCTTAGAGCCCCTGACTGCCCTGCTGGGGTAAGCCTCCAGCACGTGTGTGTCCCGGGCACGGCACAGCATTCACGTCCCGCTGGGGTAAGCCTCCAGCACGTGTGTGTCTCGGGCATGGCACAGTATTCACATCACTTGGTCTGAAGGCCAAACCTTGAGAATCACTGCTGTCCTGTGATCTGACAGGTGTGTCACAGATTTAAAAAAGCAATAATGAATTATTTTTCTCTGTTCTAGGTCTTCGTTGCTGCACTGGCTTTTCCCTAGTCAGGGCGAGCAGGGACCACTCGCCAGTTGCGGTGTGCAGCTCCTCATTTCAGTGGCTCCCCTGGTTTCAGAGCACAGCTCTAGGGCGCACAACCTTCAGCAGTTGCAGCATGTGGGCGCAGTAGTTGAGCTCTCCAGAGCACTGGCTCACTACCTATGGCACTCCAGCTGAGCTGCTCCTCCACGTGAGGAATTTTCTCAGACCAGGGATCAAACCTGTGTCTCCTGCATTGGCAGGAAGATTCTTTACCGCTGAGCCACCAGGGAAGCCCCTATGTCACAGACTTTTAGAAGCTGAGTAATGATTCAGAGAGCTATCACTCACAATTTGAGAGCAGTTACCAATAAATCTCTGAGAAGAAAAGATTGTTTTGCTTACTTCTAACCTCTCCTTTCGGAGAAGGCAATGGCACCCCACTCCAGTACTCTTGCCTGGAAAATCCCATGGACGGAGGAGCCTGATAGGCTGCAGTCCATGGGGTCGTGAAGAGTCGGACACGACTGAGCGACCTCACTTTCACTTTTCACTTTTGTGCATTGGAGAAGGAAATGGCAACCCATTCCAGTGTTCTTGCCTGGAGAATCCCAGGGACGGGGGAGCCTGGTGGGCTGCCGTCTATGGGGTCGCACAGGGTCAGCAGCAGCAGCAGCAGCCTCTCCTTTTAAAGCCTGAGTGTTGGACTTCCCTGGTAGCACAGTGGAAAAGAACCTGCCTGCCAACGCAGGGGACAAAGGTTCGATTCCTGGTCGGGGAAGATTCCACATGCCTCGGAGCAACTAAGACTGGGTGCCACAACTATTGAGTCCGCACTTCAGAGCCTGAGCTCTGCAACAAGAGAAGCCGCAACAGTGAGAAGCCTGAGCACCACAACTAGAGAAAGCCCTTGCACAGCAACGAAGATCCAGTGCAACCAGAAATAAATAAAATTATTAAAAAAAAAAAAAAGCCTGAGTGTCTTTACCCTGTATCCACATTTATCCCTTTCCCCACCTGAAGAAGGTGTGGCTTTATTACAGAACCATGTCAATTCAGTGTTTTTAAAGTTTGTGGGGAGGCAGCGTTATTGGGCAGGGGTAAAGCTGCTAAACTAAAGGGTGGACGCTACCGAGGGAGGGGGAGCTGCCTCCCTTAGCTGCGCTGACTGTCAGTGTTAAGCTGCGTCCAGCTGACTCTGCCCCAAGGGAAGGCCCAAGCAACACTGCTGTCCTCTGCAGGTTGCACCAGCCCAGACAGGACAGCCTTGGCAGTCAGTCATTTTCTGGATGCCAAATAGAGCAGAGGGAACATCTCTGAGTCCAAGGGATAGCAAAGCACTTCATACAGAGGGCTTAATTTGCCTCTTTTTCCAAACAAACAAACAAAATAACAGCTCGATCTTTTCCTTCCCCAGGAATAGGACAAAAGGAAAAGTCGTTATTTGTGAAGTGGTTCTCATGTAAGTGTCTATTTCGGTGGAAACAGATAACAAGTTCATGCTGCAGGAGAAAGCCCTCCCTCCCCCGACACTGGAGGGGCGGATGGAGGCAGAAGCCCTGTCGCCTCTCCACCCCACCCTCTGGGCCCCGCTGCAGCTCTAACCCCAGCTGTGTGCTGGGCTGAGGGCAGTCTCACACAGGCAGAGCCCAAGAGCAGGACGAAGGGTCCCGCAGAGGGGGCTGTATTTTCTGCTGGCAGATTCATATCGACTCGGTCTTCACTCTAGGGAAGAGTCAGCATCTCAAGTTGGAAAAAAGAAGGTAGAGTAGTATGGCCTTTGAAGGGAAGGGCACCTCTGAGTGCTGGAAGCTGCAGTGAATTGGGAGTTGGTCTACTTTGCCCCTTCTCTGGCGCTGCCAGTGTGAACTCACACGCCCTTGAGAAGGCGGTGCCCTTAACAATAGCTTGTATGCATAGTTGGTTCTCTGCATCTGCAGTTCAGATTCTACCAACTGCCAATGGAAAATATTTGAGAAAAAAATTTCAGAAAGTTCCAAAAAGGAAAACTTGAACTTGCCAGCAACTGTGTACATAGCATTTAAATTGTATAGCTATTGTAAGTAATCTAGCGATGACTGAAATTATACGGGCTGCATGTAGATTATATGCAAATACTATGCCACTTTATAGGGTGTTCCTGGTAGCTCAGGTTGTAAAGAATCTGTCTGCAATATAGGAGACCTGGGTTCGATCCCTGGGTTGAGAAGATCCCCTGGAGGATGGCAAGGCAACCTACTCCAATATTCTTGCCTAGAGAATCCCATGGAGGTGCCTGGTGGGTTACAGTCCATGGGGTCGCAAGGAGTCAGCTATGGCTAACATACTTTACCTTTATCTTTGGTGAGGAAGGGGTTACAAAGAACCAAGCAAATAGCTTTGGGCCCTGGAATAGTTTGTCCATTACAAAACACCGTCCATTACAAAAAATTACCATCATCCACTCTTCGCCTGCCCCATTCCCTGCCCACATTTGAAAACTCCCTGGTGGCTCAGATGGTAAAGAATCTGCCTGCAATGCAGGAGACCCGGGTTCGACCGCTGGGTCGGGAAGATCCCTTGGAGAACGGAATGGCAATCCACTTCAGTATTCTTGCCTGGAGAATCCATGGACAGAGGAGTCTGGTGGGCTGCAGTCCATGGGGTGGCAAAGAGCTGGACACGAATGAGTGACTAACACTTCATGCCACTTTATACAAGGGACTTGAGCATCCCAGATTTTGGTAACCGTGGGGGTCCTGGAACAAATCCCTCATGGATACTGAGGGATATATATAACAAGAGAGGGTTAGATTTGCTATCTCCAAAGCCCATGAAATCAGATTAGAAGTTCAGTGAAATGCTCTTTGTAGGCCTCAAATAAGCACTGTTAGGTTGCATTATCTACAGACGAGCTCTGTTTCAGCACGAAATGAGGGTGTGTCAGGCACTTCAGCGTTACCTGTCATGTCTCAGTATAGGAGTAGGCAACACGCTTGTCAGGAGCCATCCAAACTCAGCCAGAGTGTGCAGCAGAGGACCATAATCTGTCTTGATTTCACAGCCCTGCGTGAATAAGCACAGAGCTCATAGTCTAATGACAAGGACAATAAGTGCGCTGACGGTGCTGACAATAAGGGTGAGGCGTGTTGGGATAAGGGGCATTCATGCTCCATTAAGGGCAGCTTCACCCGGCGCCAGTCTTCTTTTCTGCTTCCTGCTGCTTCCCGACCATTCAACCAGGCTGGAAACCCTGGGGATCTGAGTGGAGGAGGTTCTCTAAGGTTTGGGCTTTCCTTCCCTAGGTCTTGTTTGGGCATCAAACTTTAATATAGTTAATGTATATTTAATGTATAGTTAATGTATATTAACTTTAATTTAATTTGCATTTTAAAAAGCTCCCTGGGTGATTTGGATCCAAGTAGAGCCCACACTTTCAGAAACACTGGGCTAGGGCCTGGGAAGTGAGGACTGGAGTAGAGAGTGAGCATTGAGGAGTGAAAGGTGAGAGGAGCAAAGAATGTTCACTTCTTTTTACTCACTTGGAACTGATTCTTCCTTGGAGTTTTCCTCTTATCCCACACCCTTGTGCCCCGCCTCAATGGGGTTTCCAGTTTCCTTGAAAATGGCCTATGTCTCTCTAAGCTCGGCAAGGCCAGAAAGACGAAAGTGTCCTTGAGAGAGGCTGTCAGTGAGGGCCTCACACACCAGCAAATATACCTGAATTCAGTCTGTACACCTCAACGGCAGTCCATTTGGTGACACCTGAATTCAGAGCGCACAATGCTGACAGCAAAGTCACCTCTTATTAGGAAGGACAATGCTGTGTGTACACATTTGGTCTGGTGAGAGAAAGAATACCTTTGGATATTTTTGCCTTTGAAAGTCAATTCACAGGGTGAAAAAGTCAGTCACATTGGTTGCTCAAAGATAAAATTGAATTTGTTTTCATTTTCATCTAGTTGTCTTGACATTGTGTACAGAGAATCTCAGTGCCAGGGATGTTGTTTAGAATAAGAATGTCAAACGTTTGGGAATCTACTGCTATTTACGTATAATTATTTTGCTATCTTTAAACAAATCTGAACATTGAGTAAAACAAATCACCTTACCCTAATTGGCAAGAAGTTTGTTCAAGTATTTGTGATGAAATTCTGAACAATGAATAAACATGTGTTTGAAGAATATTGTCTGTGTTAGGCAATGAAAACCTAAATGTAAAACTCAGTATAAAAGTAAAGCTAAATTATAAAAAAACCACAGTTTACCTCAATAACTGTCCATTGTTCTACTACGATGGCATCATTTCCTTTCCTGCCGAAACCTGGTACTCCAGAGCCTTCTTCTTCATAGATAAAGAATCCTTCCAAAGATTTTGACAAGTGATCCCCTGTGAGGAAAAAGATACAATTAAAGAGAGTTGCACATATTCAGTGTCTTTTCAGATCATCTAAAATGTTAATAAATAACCCTTAGGGGAAGCTGAAAGAAAAATATATCAATTAATAACTACTTGTTTTAGGTGAATCTATGACATTTCCCTTCTCTTTGAGGTAATTTCTTTTTTTTTGCAAAAGTTAAGACAGTTTTATACCTAACTGAATTAAAATCAAATTGTAAACACAAAGACTACAATAACAAACACAAGATAAAATAATATCATACAGTGAGAAGCAAATGGATTTCTTAAGCCTAAAAACATCTGGAAATCACCTTCACCTGGAAATCAAACGCTGGTTTCTGCTCTACATGTTGTTTGCACATCAATCATACCACTGAGAAAAATGGCATCAAAATGATTAATCCTTGAAATTACAGGTGTGATATCAAAACCAAGGTGAGGTAAGATTATTTTAAAAAATATGAATACAGAACAATTCTTTGTTTCAATGATGCTTAACAAAAAAAAGAATGGTAACAGGAAGATCCTAAACAGAAGTCATTGTCAAAAGAATTCCTGCTGGGAAGGAAGTTTTGAGGGAGGGCCTCTCTGACATTTTTTTGAACAGTTGACAATAACCAGCTGGCCAAAACTAAACTGATTTTATGGAAATTCTTTTGTCTCCTACTTAGCAGTAGGAGACAATTTTCCCATGATCATGTGCTGGTTAAACATTTTGTTTTTATACAGCACAATGTCACATCAAAGTTTCCCTGATGGACGATTATCCAAATAATAACCTACAAAGTTTTCAAAACATCTATTAAGCTTAAAGACTAAAAAACAAACAAACAAACAAACACCAAAGTAATTAAAATGTAATTTTCAGTTTTCATTTTTATTAATGAGCTATAAAACTTTAAGAGGAAATCACCATTACTATTTTATATCAGTTACAGTTTGGGCAGAATAACATGAAGAATTTACTTTGTTCAGCATGGTTCCCAAAACCCAGTGAAGTTTAATTTACTTGTTGAAATTGCTATTCTAACTACAGTATATGTTCCACTTCCTTTAAATGTACTTGTCTACTGTCATACCAAAGTGACCCATAGAATTAAACCTGTTTTTGATCGTCAGTTTAGAGAATCACAAGAACATCTTTAAAATTGTATATTTGCCTCAAGTCCTTTTTTAGAATGGAGGTATGAACTTTAAGAATAATTATATACTGTGATAATTATGTAGTTAATTGTAATCTTTTCTTATTTACTTTAGGATTATATGGTTGGAGAACTATGGGTTTTGTGGTGTCTGTTTTCCTGTTCTCAGTATTGAGATTCCTTAGTACTTCTAAACTTCTCTTGGTTTAAAAGAATGAAAATGTGGTAGACTCACACATTGCAATACCAAAAAGAATAAAAAAGAAAGCCTCACTGGAATACAACAACATGGATAACTGTCAGAGATACTATGTTGAGGAAAAGAAGTGAGGAGATATAGAAAACACACTGTATAGTTCAACCTACATGAAGTTCAAAAATAAGCAAAATTAATCTATGGTGTTGGAAGTCAAAACAATGCTTCTATCTGCATGGGAGGGTATTAATGGGGAAGGGCCATAAGGAGGCCTTCTGGGATTTCGGAAATGTTCTGTATCCTTTTTTTTTTTTTTTGCCTTTTACCCCTCAATATTGAGATATAGTTGACATATAAGGAAATGTTCTGTATCTTGAACATTTGTGTTCTATTCAGCTCTATGCATATTAATGCATCTTGTTCTACGTATTTTATAATTCAGTTAAAAACAAAAGACATTCCTTCTCACTTTAGAGTTCCTCAAGTCCCCTGGCTGAGCTTTCTTAGGGACCATGCTGGTCCTCAGAGCCACAGAAGAATGATACTTCCCAGACGGGACTATTTCTATCTCTTAAGAAACTCTCCCTGACAGAAGCGGCAGCTGGGGAGGGTGGCAGGGAAGGCCTCATGGGGAGTGACCATTGGGGTGCTTGGTGTGTTATACTCCAGGTATTGGGGTAAGGTGACAATTCTGAACAATTACTTAACAACTGTCCTAAACTGACTCAGCTCTTAACAGCATGAATCTCAGACCTTCCCACCCACTGGTGTGCTCAGAATGGGGTTCAGATGAGCTAAGGTACAGGGCACCCCCTCCTGCCCAAAGCAGCTTTTCTTCTTATATCCATGTGTCCTACAATATTGTTGTTGTTCAATCGCTCAATTGTGTCCGACTCTTTGTCACCCCATGGACTACAGCATGCCAGGCTTCCCTGTCCTTCACCATCTCCTGGAGCTCAAACCCATGTCCACTGAGCCGGTGCTGCCATTCAACCATCTCGTCCTCTGTCATCCCCTTCTCCTCCTGCCTTCAACCCTTCCCAGCATCATGGTCTTTTCTAACAAGTTGGCTCTTGGCATCAGGTGGCCCAGTATCGGAGCTTCAGCTTCAGAATCAGTCCTTCCAATGAATATTCAGGATTGAATTCCTTTAGAATTGACTGGTTTGATCTCCTTTCAGTCCAAGGGACTCTCAAGGGTCTTCTCCAACACCACAGTTCAAAAGCATCAATTCTTTGGCACACAATCTTTTTTATGGTCCAACTCTCACATCCAAACATGACTACTGGAAAAACCACAGCCTTTACTATACGGACTTTTGTTGGCAAAGTAAAGTCTCTGCTTTGTAATACGCTATTTAGGTTTGCCATAGCTTTTCTTCCAAGGAGCAAGTGTCTTTAAATTTCATGGCTGCAGTCACCATTTGCAGTGATTTTGGAGCCCAAGAAAATAAAGTCTCTCACTGTTTCCATTGTTTCCCCATCTTTTGCCATGAAGTGATGGGACCGGATGCTGTGATCTTAGTTTTTTGAATATTGAGTTTTAAGCCAACTTTTTCACTCTTCTCTCTCACCTTCATCAAGAGGCTTTTTTGTTCCTCCTTGCTTTCTGCCATAAGGGTGGTGCCATCTGCATATCTGAGGTTATTGATATTTCTCCCAACAATCTTGATTCCAGCTTGTGCTTCATCCAGCTTGGCATTTCTCATGATGTACAATATTATCATTTTCTATGTGTGCAGAGGGCTTCTCAGGTGGCTCAGTGGGTAAAGAATCCGCCCACAGTACAGGAGACACAGGTTTAGTCCCTGGGTTGGGAAGATCCCCTGGAGGAGGGAATGGCAACCCACTCCAGTATTCTTGCCTGGAGAATCCCATGGACAGAGGAACTTGGCAGTCTACAGTCCATAGGATCACAAAGAGTTGGACACTACTAAAGTCATTGAGTGTGCATGTGTGCATAATATGAAAAAGTTACAAAGAATTGACCTGATCCACTGCTTCTCAATTTTTTTTTCTGGCCTTGCTGTGAGTAACATGTGAGATCTCAGTTTCTCCTGACCTGGGACAGAACCTGTGCCCTCTCAGTGGAAACACAAGTCTTAACCACTGGCCTGCCAAGGAAGTCCTGTGGTTAGCTTTTAAGAATAGGGAAGATGTCCATTTTGCTCATCAGTATAAACCCTATGTGCCAGACCTAGGGCCTGGTGTGTATATATATACATATGGGGTTTCCCTGGTGGCTTAGCAGTAAAAAGTCTGCCTGAAATGAAGAAGACTTGGGTTCAGTCCCTGGGTCAGGAAGATCCCTTGGAGAAGAGCATGGCAACCCACTCCAGTATTCTTGCCCGGAGAATCCCCATGGACAGAGGAGCCTGGTGAGCTACAGTACCTGGGATTGCAAAGAGTCGGACACGATGGAGCAACTATGCACTGCAGTAGCACACACATACATACATGTGTATATGAAATGAATACACACATGTTTCAGTGTCCTTACTCTACCCTACTCCTCATCCTGATACATCTCCAACTCCACACAAGCATTTTTATAGGAATGAAGAGACTGAAATGACTATAAGTGGAGTCTGAAAAGAATCCACAAAACATGACAATGCAGCCGTCAGATGTGGGCACACCAGAGGTAGGCAGAGGCTGTGATCTGAGGGTGGCGGGCGCTGGCAGGCCAGTGAAGCGCAATAACCCCACGGGCTGTGTTGTGTGTGGCGGTGTGTTCTGTACCAGTTGGCAGGGTTGGCCATCTCATCCATGTCAGCTGCCCTCTGGATCTCTGCATGATCTGGTAGAATAAAGTGCTTTGTCTCTGTTGGCATAATTGGATACGCCTCTTGCAGGCTCCTCTGGGTTCATTTGGGAGTTGTAAGTGTGCAGAGAACCCAGCTGCAGGCCAGTTTGGAGAAGGCCAGATGCTGGAGAAGGTCAGGAACAGGAGAAGGTTATGCAGTGAGACCCTCGGGCCACAAGAACAGCAGGAGGGTCCCTGGGTGCCCCTGTGTGTGGGACTTTTCCAAAACAGAAAAGGTTTCGAAAGTGAGTGGGGAAGGGCACTGAAGAGGAATTTCACAGACCTTACAACATTTCCACCATGACTTTCCTGACTTAAATTTTTTTTCCCCACTTCTCTCTTTCTGGAGAAGTTTATAGAATGAGATTTGTGGAGTAATATATTTAAATTTCTGAGCAATATCTGGTTTTGTACTTCTCGTGTGTGGGCTGGCTTCTGACAGTATTTTGGAAGAGGATGGAAGCAAGACAAAACAAAATATGCATTGTCCCCTACGTGCTTTGGATGTCAGGCATCAGATGTCCTAGGACAAAGTGGCCGATTCAGCCCTGCTTCCTCTGACTTGCTTCTCATGGTGACTTGGGCACGGGTCACAATTTCCCCTCCGCAGCTTCCCTGTGTACTCCCAGGAAAGTCCCGAGTGACACACCTAGTCGCCAGACCTTACAGACCATGGCTCATTAGGGCTTGGCATGGCCTGCAATGCAACACGCCTAATGAGACATTCCCGAGCTGCTGACAGCGAGAGACTCTCCCTGGGGCTCTCTAAATAGCTTCTGAGGCTTTGAGAACAAAGGCCCTACAGAGCCTCTGGCTGGCAACTGCTGTGGCTAATTTTATTTCCACCAGCAAGGCTCAAGGCAGGGATGCCTGAAAGACATTGTGAAAGGAGGATTTCTTTGTCTTTCCTTCAGCAATTAGTCATAATCCAAAATTTGGAATGGCTCTTTAAAGTTTTTCTTGGCCACATCACGCAGCTTGCAGGATATCCTAGTTCCCCGACCAGGAATGGAACCCAGGCCTTGATAGTGAAAGCGTGGAGTCTTAACCACTGGACTGCCAGGGAATTCCACACTCCCCAGCCCCTTTTTTGAATGGCTCTAACTTAGACTCTTTGGAGGGAAGAGCAAGACATAGACACAGAGAGAGAAATATGTGAAGCATAAACTGACCTCCAAACAGCTGATTCATACTAAAAGTATTGTAAGAACATCTTGTGTCAGGAGAGAAAACCCATCCCAGAAAATGAACTCTGACAGTGGGTGAGGCACTGTGGAGTCACTTTGTACATAGTATATCTTACCAAATTCTCACAACAGTTAGTAGAAGTGTTTTTACAAGGAAACTGAGGCTCAGTGAGCTCAGCTAATTTTCCCAAGTCACACAGCTCTAAGTGGAAGACACAGAATTTAAACTCTGTTTAAATCCTAAAGTCCACAGGCTTTATATCAGATCTGGCTGTTTCCATAAAAGATCAACTTGGAAGAAGCTTCCAATAACCAAAAATACTACTAAATATTTATTGAGTACTTGCTAAGTGCCAAACACTATGCAAAGGGAAGTATTTTGGGGTGCTCCGATGAGCTAGACCCTTACTCTTGCTTACTAGTTAAAGGGACCTATTGGAACATGACTTGACAATTCTAAATAAGCAAAGTCTTTAGTTGTATTAGTTAAGGCGTCACTAGGCTGATCTAATAATAATGAGGTTTACTGAGATCTCATTTGGTTTGCTTTTTCATTCCTCTCTCTAACCTCAGTGAATCACGGTCCCTAACTATCCTAATCTGCATAAACTCCATCCTTCCTAATGCATTTTTCCAGTCTCCTTACTATCTTTTTTTCTTTTCTTTTAGCACTAATCTCTTTAAAAAACAACAACAACAAAAAATGCTTTTCTTAGAAATAATTTTTGGAAAGTTTAGCTTGTTTTTGTGATAGACAAATGATTACATATCCATTGTAACTAAAAGATTAGATAGAGAAGAAAGATAAGGGAATGGCATAAATAAATATAGATCATTTTCTGAACCAAAGTTTATTTTTCTATACAAATTTTAGGAGGAGTCGGGTTTAGAGAGGAAGACAAGGTAAGTAGTATCCAAAACTGGGCTGCTGCTGCTAAGTCACATCAGTCGTGTCCGACTCTGTGCGACCCCATAGACGGCAGCCCACCAGGCTCCCCTGTCTCTGGGATTCTCCAGGCAAGAACACTGGGGTGGGTTGCCATGTCCTTCTCCAGTGCATGAAAGTGAAAAGTGAAAGTGAAGACGCTTAGTCATATCTGACTCCCAGCGACCCCATGGACTGCAGCCTACCAGGCTCCTCCATCCACAGGATTTTCCAGGCAAGAGTACTGGAGTGGGTTGCCATTGCCTTTTCTGATCCAAAACTGGGCTAGTGTAATAAATTTGGATAGTAATTGTTAAATGCCATCATATGCCTCCTGACTGGGCTGCTGTAGTACCTCTTACTTGGAAAATTCTACTAGTTGATCACATCGAGATTTGTCTATTTCTGATAGTTACAAGCCAACAGCAAACATTACAATAGTACAATAGTACCACACAGGATTGTTAACATTTTATATTAAAGTTGCATGTGCAATTGCCAAATTCAGGCTTAAACTGAAGAAAGGGGGGAAAACCACTAGACCATTCAGGTATGACCTAAATCAAATCACTTATGATTATACAGTGGAAGTGAGAAATGGATTTAAGGGACTAGATCTGATAGACAGAGTGCCTGTTGAACTGGACGGAGGTTCGTGACACTGTATAGGAGACAGGGATCAAGACCACCCCCAAGAAAAGAAATGCAAAAAAGCAAAATGGCTGTCTGAGGAGGCCTCACCAATAGCTGTGAGAAGAAGAGAAGTGAAAAGAAGAGAAGTGAAAAGCAAAGGACAGAAGGAAAGATATATACCCATTTGAATGCAGAGTTCCAAAGAATAGCAAGGAGAGATAAGAAAGCCTTCCTCAGCGATCAATGCAAAGAAATAGAGGAAAACAACAGAATGGGAAAGACTAGAGATCTCTTCAAGAAAATTAGAGATACCAAGGGAACATTTCATGCAAAGATGGGCTCAATAAAGGACAGAAATGATATGGACCTAACAGAAGCAAAAGATATTAAGAAGAGGTGGCAAGAATACACAGAAGAACTGTACAAAAAAGATCTTCACAACCCAGATAATCATGATGGTGTGATCACTCACCTAGAGCCAGACTTCCTGGAATGTGAAGTCAAGTGGGCCTTAGGAAGCATCACTATGAACAAAGCTAGTGGAGGTGATGGAATTCCAGTTAAGCTATTTCAAATCCTAAAAGATGATGCTGTGAAAGTGCTGCACTCAATATATCAGCAAATTTGGAAAACTCAGCAGTGACCACAGGGCTGGAAAAGGTCAGTTTTCATTCCAATCCCAAAGAAAGGCAATGCCAAAGAATGCTCAAAATACCACACAATTGCACTCATCTCACACGCTAGTAAAGTAATGCTCAAAATTCTCCAAGCCAGGCTTCAGCAATACGTGAATCGTGAACTTCCAGATGTTCAAGCTGGTTTTAGAAAAGGCAGAGGAATCAGAGATTAATTGCCAACATCCTCTGGATCATTGAAAAAGCAAGAGAGTTCCAGAAAAACATCTATTTCTGCTTTATTGACTATGCCAAAGCTTTTGAGTGTGTGGATCACAATAAACTGTGGAAAATTCTGAAAGAGATGGGAATACCAGACCACCTGACCTGCCTCTTGAGAAACCTGTATGCAGGTCAGGAAGCAAGTTAGAACTGGACATGGAACAACAGACTGGTTCCAAATAGGAAAAGGAGTACGTCAAGGCTGTATATTGTCACCCTGCTTATTTAACTTATATGCAGAGTACATCATGAGAAATGCTGGGCATGAAGCACAAGCTGGAATCAAGATTGCCGGGAGAAATATCAATAACCTCAGATATGCAGATGACACCACCCTTATGGCAGAAAGTGAAGAAGAACTAAAGAGCCTCTTGATGAAAGTGAAAGAGGAGAGTGAAAAAGTTGGCTTAAAGCTCAACATTCAGAAAACTAAGATCATGGCATCTGGTCCCATTACTTCATGGGAAATAGATGGGAAAAGTGGAAACAGTGGCTGACTTTATTTTTTTTTTGGGCTCCAAAATCACTGCAGATGGTGATTGCAGCCATGAAATTAAAAGACGCTTACTCCTTGGAAGGAAAGTTATGACCAACCTAGACAGCATATTAAAAAGCAGAGACATTACTTTGCCAACAAAGGTCTGTCTAGTCAAGGCTATGGTTTTTCCAGTGGTCATGTATGGATGTGAGAGTTGGACTATAAAGAAAGCTGAGAATTAAAAAAAAAAAAAAAAGAAAGCTGAGAATTAAGAATAAAACTATAAAGAATTGATGCTTTTGAACTGTGGTGTTGCAGAAGACTCTTGAGAGTCCCCTGGACTGCAAGGAGATCCAACCAGTCCATCCTAAAGGAAATCAGTCCTGGGTGTTCATTGGAAGGACTGATGCTGAAGCTGAAACTCCAACACTTTGGCCACCTGATGGGAAGAGCTGACTCATTTAAAAAGACCCCGATGCTGAGAAAGATTGACGGCAGGAGAAGGGGATGGCAGAGGATGAGATGGCTGGATGGCATCACCGACTCAATGGGCATGAGGTTGGGTAAACTCCAGGAGTTTGTGATGGACAGGGAGGACTGGCATGCTATGGTTCATGGGGTCGCAGAGTCGGACATGACTGGGTGACTGAACTAAACTGAACTGTGCAATAATTAGAATCTTTTTTCTTAGTAATAATATCTGTCCTTTTAGCCATTGAACTTGAGAGGCAAAAACATTTCCTCCAACTCTGACACAGGTCAAATTTTTTAGGTATCAACATACCATAATATAAAACTTACCTTTAGATGTTTCCCAGCATACAAAAGAATCAATTAAAGACAAGCCTTGTTTATAATAAAATGTAGTTAACTCCAGCCAATCAGCATCAAGTGTACTAATGACAGAGCCTTTTCTTGTTACTTTCATTGACAGGATGCCTTCCTGATAGTTCCAGCAGGTTGATTCATCATCAAAAACATTGAAGACTGTATACAACTTGTTATCTGAGAATAGGTGTTCAGAAGGAAGAAAAAAGGCAAAGGATTACTAAAATTGGTTTTTTTTTAATTTAATTAATCATGAGCTATTTCAAGCATACAAATAGGCACAGAGAATAATAAAATTACCTACCATGAAAGTTTTATCAACTGTTAACTTTTGGGCCATGTTTGTGTCAGAGCTTTTTCAAGGAAATGAGAGATATATGCAGTTAAGGCTCACGATGTATCTCCCCTAATCCTATTCTCCAGAAATAGCTACTGTAATGAATTTGGTGTTAATCATTCTCATGCAAGTACTTCTCTTCTTTAAAATACATATCTATACACATAAATGATATTTTGCAATTTAAAATTTTTTAAAAATGGTGTGTTGTATGTCTCAATCTATAAGTTAATTTTCTTGTTCAGCATGATGCTTTAGAAGTGTAATTAATACATGTAGGTCTTGTTTATTTAGTTTAACTGTTACAACGCATTAGAGTTTACTTTTCTCCTACTGATGGAATTAGATATTATTACTGAATTTCTATTATTACAAACATTATTCATTCCTTGGATACGTATATGAAAGTGACTCCAGAATGCATTCTACTTTAAGTTAGCAAATTCTTAACTTGGAGGTCCATGGACCCACATCATTGGTTGTGCATTAGGAAGTCTAACGTCATTTGCATCAGAGACAGTATTAGGGATATGTATGTTATGTGTGTTTTTCTGGGTGAGTCTCCATGGATTTCACCAGACTCTCCAAGAAGTCTTTATTATGTGTCCACTCTCAACCCCCTGCACCAAAAGTTAAGAACCAAGCCCTGGCATAGAACAGTTATCAGGGTTTTAAAATAAACTAAATAGAAGGCAGAATCTAAAGATTGATAATTAATTTAAAAGATGAGGAACAGACACTTGATCTAATCAAACTCAGGATGGGAATGAGCAGGAGTTTAAAAGTAGCCATGGATACCAGGTGGCGCTAGAGGTAAAGAACCCTCCTGCCAATGCAAGAGATGCAAGAGACTTGGGGTTCAATCCCTGGGTCAGGAAGACCCCCTGAAGGAAGGCATGGCAACCCACTCCAGTATTCTTGCCTGGAGAGTCCCATGGACAGAGAAGCCTGGTGGGTTATAGTCCATAGGGTCACAAAGAGTCGGACTTAGCATGCAGCACACATGTGGACAGAATATAATAGGTAGCTCTCTGACCATAATTCCAACACTTGTTCACTTTTATATTCCTAAATTTTTCACACTGCAGGAAAATCAGGGTGGTAGTCAGCTAAAGAACTGGTTTAAAAAAAATGGAACGGTGGTGGTGGTGGTGAGGTGGTGAGATGATGAGTTGGGAAATGCTCTTGGTTCTTTCTTAAGGAGGCCATGCTGACTATGGTCCAATGAGTGTCTGCCATGCACAAATATTGAGCAATCTCACAACCCAGAAAGCTGATACCACCAGTGCATGTGGCCTCAGCACCAAGACTGATCAAAGGATAAGTTAATAGCAGCTAACTTAATACAGAGTCTATTCTGTGCCAGGCAGAATAAGCACTTTTGTAGACATCTCATTTCTATTTATCACAGCAACACCTTTCTATAAAGACACTGAGGCAGTCTGACTGTAAACTCCTAATTCTAAGGTTTATACAGTTTTTGATTTTCTTTATTAGTGCTTTTTAAAGCACGCCCATAAAAATATCAGAAAACTTAGAACAGTCCAAAATACTCTCAGTTTCTTGGGAAGATTTGCTAGCTGCAAAGAAGAATAAAACTATTGTTTAAAGTTATGTAAGGATGCAGGCACTATTGTTACATTAATTGTTTCACCATGATGTGTATTCTCATATTCTAATTGATAATTAAAGGAAGACAATTAACTTCAAAGGTGAAAACCATCCATGAAATGGGAAAGGCCAAAACTAAAATTCTCACAGACTCTTTTTAGGGGAAAACATAAATCAGAACAGCTTTCTTTACAGAATCACTTTTTTGGTACACATGCACAGCCTCCATTTTACAGAGGTGTTGGCTCATGACTAAACGGAACCCAATTTTTAACACAAAGTTTCATTACGTGGATGGTATATGACCACGCAAGGGATAACTGTTTGGAAAACTGCCCTACCTTACATCCATCTGTAATAATTAAAAAAAATCAAGACAAGTTTATACAAGTTTATTCATTAGGCTTTAGAGATATAATTTGTCTCATATTTGTTAAAAACCCTTCAAAACATATTTTTGCTAAATTTAAACGAATATAGATCCTATTTCTACTCTTCTTGTCTATCATTACCTTCTTTTCTTGATCTAGAGAAACTGGGGCTGCCACCTCGTTCCATTTGACAATGCCCGCTTTCATGATGTAGTTCTTCCTCGACTCCACTTTCAGATGACTGCCCACTTAATGTTCCTTCACTCCAGTTTTTACAGTTTTCCTCTGGACTGTGTCTCACGTGCAGTGTTGATTCAATGTCTCCATCGTGGTTGGTTCCATTGCAGAATTTAAGTGATGGGGAGTGCTGTGATATGAATCCAACAAATCTCATTCCTCTTTTAGCAGCTACATTAACCTGAGGTTTAAAAAGAGATGGTAGAACAAAATGTAAACTTCATTTACATTGATTACTTTATCAATTCATCTTTAGGCTTATTAAGGAAATCCATTAGGAAAGGAGTAAATCGACCAGTAACTAAAGGCCTATTCATAAACAAACTAATGACCTCTAACACAGCACCAAGCCTAAGACAGTGTCACACTATTATTCTGACTTCTTCAAACAGAATTAATACACTTTAGAAATTATGAAAACAAGAATTGTATTTTCTCCAAAAGGTTATTATTTGGGAAGAGCTAATAATTCTATAGCATGATTTTTGCAGCCCTGTTAACAATGGTTTCTGCAGTTGAAGTAAAATATAAAACTATTCTAAGAAATGCTCAGAAATAACATTACCAAATACATCTTAATTAATAAAGAAGAGACATTAATTTAAAAGCAGAAAACATGCAGCTTTGTTTGCTTGATGTAGGTAAAGAAAAATGTTAAAAGACATTCTTGACAAATGTGTATGTGTATACATAAGCCAAATTCATTCTCCCACTCTGATCTGCTCATATCTTGAAGCTATTATCTCCTTTCTGGGCCAAATACACATAATTAGATTCAATCTTGTCAGTTACTGAGTAGGGTTCAGAAACACATGACGATGCCAGTGAAACCATTTGAGAGCCTAAGAGTGACTATTTTCACACTTGGCAAATTTCTTTCTCTGCTTTTGCATCATTTTTTTGTTCTCTTTGTGTCCTGTCTTCCTCCTGTGTTAAACACAATTCTTCTGAGGGTAGGCACTATCTTACTCATTTTCATGTTGCAATGTTTTGTACCTACAGGTGCTCTATAAGTATTTGTTACATACGTTAAAATGAAGAAATAGCAACATCTTTTATATTGGCACTGCTTTAAATGTTTTAAATTTACTTGGAAGGGGAAGAAAGAGTTATGATGCAGATTGCAAGTGCAAACATCTATAGTCAGAAATGAAAGGGAATGAAAAAGGCCAGTAAGCAGAGTGGTGAGGGACTTCCCTGGTGGTCCAGTGGCTAAGACTCCGTGCTCACAGTGCAGGGTGCCCAAGTTCAATCCCTGCTCAGGGAACTAGATCCCACATGCACAACTAAGAGTTTGCATGCTACTACTAAAGATTCTGCATGCCACAGCTAAGACCACGTGTGCGTTCCGAGTCACTTCAGTTGTGACAAACTCTTCGCAACCCTATGGACTGTAGCCTGCCAGAGTCCTCTGTCCATGAGATTCTCCAGGCAAGAATACTGCAGTGGGTTGCTATGCCCTCCTCCAGGGGATGGTCCAGATCCAGATATCGAGCCTGTGTCTCCTACGGCTCTAGCATTGCAGGCGGATTCTTTACTGCTGAGCCACTGGGGAAGCCCAACTAAGACCCGTGCAGCCGCATAAATAAATATTTTTTAAAAAAAGCAGCAGCAGCAGGGTGAAATCAGGCAGCAATATCCACTTAAAGGGGCCGACTGTAACTTAGCTCTGGCTGAATAGGAGGGAATTCTGAGCCAGGCAGAGGGTGTGGGTATATGGAGCTAGGACAAACACTGCTGACACAGTATCATTTACTCCTATAAATGAACACATTAAGATTGTAGCACTGCAAGAAGCCTAAAAAATAACCATAAATTGTTCTTTATATCAGGACTCTTGGGAGAGGAGAGGAGATGTGGTAAGGAGGCAGGTCAAAGTGCTTTTTCTAGGTCTTATTTGTTGATTTGGATGAAAAAGTGCAGAAGGCTTTCTCTATTACTGAAAAGTTTTGTCTGGAAAAGTTTGGTTATCTCATGGAATATTACTGTCTTTTCCATTTTTAATTTGGAAGACTGATGTTTTTAATGTTTTTTATTTAGAAATCCTAGGGAAAACATTTGTAAATCTAAATTTAAAAAAGAGCAAACATTGACATAATATTAAAATAACATCTAGCTGTTCAATAGTCGACTCTTTATATAAAATATTTGTTCAAAAATAGTATTTGGCACTTATCTGTTGCTCTTGTTCATACACGGGGCAATGTTCAAACATTTCACATGCTATGTTTCCTGAAGCTGTTCTCTTCATAAAATAACCCCATTACTCTAATTGCTGAAATAACAGGACTTTCCTGTTTAAACAGATCTTTAACTTTGTTCAGGAAGTCAAATGCAAAACAAGGGCTCTCATGATGATCTATTAAGACTAAATTAGCAGTTTCATTTTTGTTTCTAGAGTGAATTTATTCCCATAAAAAAATATTTCCCAGAATAGCAGTAGTAAATAGTGTGAGTACCTTGTTTATAAAAATCTAGTTTTGAAAACTGTTCCTAAAAAACCTTACTGAATGGTGACTTTATATCTAAATGGGAAATACTTAGCTGCTATAACTGGCAAAACACAAGCCACAGATAGTCTTACTCACATGGTCATTTAAAGCTTGGGAACAATACAATAGAAACAGTGAACAAATTTCACAGTTTCTTATTTGACAGGAAATGCCTTAGGTTTTTGGCTGTATTCATTTAAATAAAGCTAAACCTTACACATATGTCAATGCAACTAAAGTTAAAAAAATCCAAACTTTAGCCATCAAATCCTGTCAACTTCAAATACTTATGAATGTACAATTTTTTCAATCAATATACATATAGTGTTTAATTTTTCATTGAAGGTTTATTAAGTTCTATTGAATAGATTTTTTTCTCTCAACAGCCAATGTACTTGTCATGTTCAATGCCCATCAAGTATTCTATCTTATTGATAGACCATTGCCTCCTTCTCAGTTTTTCAGTTGTTGAGAATTTGGCCCCTGTTCACTGTTGATTAAGGTATCTTTGTATAAATATGACTTTTCCCTTTTCAGTTAATTTCCTGGAATAGATTCCTAAAAAGAAAAATAAAACAAGATTTATGATTTTTATTACCAAATTGATATTCACTGTACTAATTTATTCCAATGATAATTGCATTTTTATGAATATATTTGAATTTTTTCTTAAAGGTCTTTACAGCACTGAATTTAATATTTTCAATTTAATTTCTCAGTTCATACTGGTGAGGTATTACTTCTCAGTTTTTACTCACATTAAAAATTATTAGTTAGGTTGAACCCTTTGCGAAATGTTTTTTCATTATTTGTGTTTCCTTTTGTACTTTCTATGGGTTGTCGGTCCATTCAAGACTGAATGTACTTTCATGCTTTTGTGTTCATTTCCTATATACTCTGAAAATGAAGCTTCCGTAAGGCACATTTCTTGACCATTTCTCTGGATTCTTTTTTTCCTAGTATATAATTATATATTCAAACTCAAATTCCTCAACCTACTTTTATAATTAAATATGTCCAGTCTTTCATTTTCTTTTGGATTTTTTGAACTTGAAAAACTTACCTCTTTATTTTATGTGAAATGTGTGGAGTCTATTTTCTACCGATCGATTGCCCATTTTACCCAGCACCATTTACTAAGTAATGGTTATTCCTCCATTTTATTTATCAGGTTTGTTATGAAACTTTTTATATATGTAGTAATTTATTTCTGGCATTTCCATTCTGTTTCACTGGCCTCTATTTCTGTTTTTAATTCTACAATTTGGTAATGTGCTTCAATTTGTTTTAAAGTCTAGAAGACAAAGTCACCTATCATTTCCCTGTTCTTTTTAAAGAAAGGAAAGGAAACTGATGAAGAAATATAAAAAACATGTATTTTAGTACCTTTTCTATCAGTTCTTTTGTTACGCCATTTGTTTGTGTCTCATAAGTTAGAGGACATTCCTCAATCACAAGCCTTGGGCGTCTTTGTCCACTGGGTGCTGTTGAATGCTTCGTGCTGTAACAGAGAATATGTTTATGATTGGAAGCCAATTGCTAATTTTTAGCTAATAAGTTCATGTGAAAATGAGTGAGCTACTCACAAATAAGGTCAAGGTATTCCTTTTTCTTTGTTATTTCAACTTATGGTTGTCTTCTTATGTAAAATTATCAGAAAAAACATAATAATTTCTATTTAGATTTCCTTGGTTAAAATCTCTAAGAATTTAATTTCTAATTTAACATGAAAGAAAAACTACATGTCCGTTGTTTTGATAAGTTATGAGAAATGATTTTAGATCACAGCTATACCTCATTATTGTGCAAAAGCGATCCTTTTTAAGTGCAGATAAATATTGTCCTATCTTTTTCTTCTTTTCTCACCTTCTCCCCTTGAATATTCTTAGCCATGGCAGGGCACTGCTAAATCTATTTGAAGTAATGCAAAAAGAGAAAAACAACTTATCCATGGTTTGTAAGATTTGTAGTTGGGACATAAAGTGTTGCTACTGTGTGGTAAGTGGCCTATTTACCTAGTAATGCTTGAACTAGTAAAGACCTGATGTGGCGCCCTGTCATGGAGAAAGCTGGTTGTGTACATGTCCTCTCATAATGTCCAAGTGGGCAGTTAGTTATTCAGTAGCAGACAGGGTTCCTAAAAGCACATTGGGAATTTTTTTTAAAGCCTTTTCTTTTCCCCCAATCTTTCTGTTTTCTCTCTTTCCCTCTTATTTCATTTTCCCTTCTCTGCTTAGTCCTTTCACAGTTAAAGTGATTATTAGTCCATCACTGTAAAGAGAAAACACAATTCTACCCTCCTCTTTGAGATGATTTTGATACAGTTGAAGAGTTGTGTAACAAATATTTAATGTGTGTATCAAAGACATTGGTTTGGTTACTTTTACTTTTCCACCTGTAAGGAACAACAGTATTTTGAATACTATCAAATGTACAAGCTAGGTTAGGAAAAACATTTGTGGTATTGTCTGGAAAAGCAGCTATTATAATTTAAAAAGCTAAAAAAAAAATCTAAAAAGGATGACTTTTACCTCCTATTTTTTGGAAAAAGCTGGTAAGAGATCTATCCAGTTTATGAGAACTTAGCATGTAGGCCTTTTTGCTGTAGAAGTTTTGGAAGTTAGTTTCTGTGGCCACTGTTAGTAAAACTACATCAGACACTTCAGAAAAAATGCTCAGTGAAAGGGGATTTGTTCAGTCAGCTCTTTCAGCCCAGCGATTGGAGGGAGCTAACTGTTACTCCCTCATCTGGTGAAGTTGCTACAGGAGTGTTCCTGCTCTTCTTGAGTCTATTTTCCTTTTCTTCTGTTCACTGACATCCTTACCAAGGACCTGTTTGTCTGCAAGGGGCTCAATCCTGAGAAGTTTTAAGGAAGGAGATGGACGTTTTCTTCTCCCAATCCAAGTTCAACTGTTGGAAAATGTGCCTTTAAGCCAAAACCCCTAATTATCCTTTATTCTCCATCACTGTGTTCAAACTTTCTTTTCTTTTAGCCAAAGAAAACTTTCTCTCTTAACAGCTTCTCAGCGTGACAGTTTCCTCAAGCACCAGCCTTACCTTAATTTCAAGCGCGACAGCACCACCCTGTACAGGTAACTTGCAGGCAAGTGCTTTTGCCGCCCCACAGGCTGTATAACAGGATGAATAGCTCCAACAATATACCCTTTAAGATAGTAGTCTTCCACTTTTGTTACTATATCCAGAATGGAATTGATCTTGATGACTTCTGGGTTTGGTGAGGCTGAAATATCAAATGCAAAGAGACATTTGCACATTCATAAAGTTGAACTATACATTAATTCTATGTGTGATAATACTAATGAATAGAAAACACACTCATTCATATACACTAACAGGGATTACATATTTTCTAAATTAATTCCAGAAAAAAAGCAAAAGTAATCTTAAAAGTTGGCAGATATATAGTATTATCAATATGTCTTAAAGTGGAAATACAATACCTTGTGTATATATATATATATATATATATATGTATGTTTCAATTTCAATTAAGGCAATTTTATATTTTAGGATTTCACTTGAGTGACTATATTTTCATTAATAGATACAGAAGACATATATAAGAGAAAGAGTATTAGGTTTAGAAGCCAACTGTTTTTATGATTTTGGAAAGATGAGATGTAAAATTTCTTAAGAGTGATATTCATGCAAATCTAAAGATTAAAAATGGGAGAAATGATATTTGTTCAGCAATACTTTCTTATTTCCAATTACACTTCAAAAACATCATGTTTTAAGTTTCTCTGGGAAACTAAAAATATGATTTCTTATGGCACTTACATAAATATTTGAGTAAAGAAATTGAAAAAGGTACCCAGAATTTCTTTTTAATAAGCAGAAATTCTAAATATAAAGGAAATTTAAATGCAAAATTTGGTATGCAGTTGAACCATCCCTTTGAAGCAGGACAAATCTGTAGAAACTATAGAATAGTACAATCTGTATAGTTTTCAGTAAAAGGAAAAGGGTGTGTTATATGGGAAATGAATATTCTAGCAGTATTAATTTTAAAAACAACCTCTTTTTCTGTAACATTATTTCTCACTTTGTGGGAAACCACCAAGAATTAATAGCTATAAATAGAGCTGTAATTTGGTTATCTCTTGAGCAACAAAACATGAGATTAACCCCAGGTGTGGGCAGCGCTGGCTGCTGGCCTCTGTCAGTGTGGTCAGTGCGTCCAGCAAAGGGCTGCTGCCCACTGCCCAGACAGAGGAAGCAGGTTAGGCAGCAGACAAGGAAGAAGGGTCAGAGGAAATCCCCACCGCCTCTCACATTCAAATCCACGTGATGGAACAGAAACACACCACTTGGGTTCATATGGGTTCATGCAACTTTTCAAATGAAAATAAAGCACTCCAAGAAAAGTTATATAAACCATGATGAATCCATTTACTCAAATTTTCATCCTTTTTTGGATTTAAACTAATCTATATACAATATATTTTCATCATTATGAATAGGAATAAAAACAAAGAGAGTGATCCTGGGCTTGGAAGAAACAGCTGGATTTCATTGCAAAATGACCCTGCCTGCTTGTGTGGCAATCACTCTGTGATTCATTTGGTTTTACTTTTTTAGTATTTAACTACCAGCCCTGATTTCCAAACAAAGGAACTAAGAAACTCTAAAAGAGAATAAACTGTTAAGACTAAGGAATGAAACGTAGCCTACACTTATTTTTAGACGTCTATACTAATCCTATACAGCTATAAAGAAAATTTCAGTCTTTTAATGGATCTCACTGCTTATTGTAGAAAATGGAAATACTCAGCATAATACAGAAGAATCTTCAGAGTCTGCCTCTATCTACTAACTCAGCCTTCAGTCGTGTTGTTCTTTTTCGTGTATGTCTTGCTTTGGCAGGACTGAGTTACTGGTGTTCCTGAGCCAGGCACACTATTTCATGCCTACAGACCTTTGCTTCCTTTCCTGGTCCCCAAGCTGAGTTAATCACTCCTTCCTCTGTGCTGTGCATCGTACTAGTTCCCTTACCAAACTATATTATAGTTACTTGTTTATATATCTGGCTCTGCTGTTCCACTGAGAATTCCTTACGGGCATAAAACCAGAATCACTTACCATGAGTAGAAAGTTACATACCAATAAATGCAACAAAAAGAAAACACTTATCAGATTCTAGCAGGAGACTTATTTGCCAAAGGCTGAGTCACACAGCCCTCCTCTATCTTTGTCAAAAGGGAGAATTAGCCATCTAACTCTGAACTGATTAGACGGCTTAAAAAGAACTGAAAAGAGCACACACAGCTTTCTGGTTATGAGATTCAATGCTAGTTAATTCTGTGTGTGTACAACTTAAAGGCATCTTACGTTTAGTGCTAAGTCTTTTGGTAGAGGCTTGGAGCCCCTACTTGGATAAAAGTAGCAAGGAAAGAGTGACAGCCTGCAAGGGGGCAGAGGACATCAGAGGGAATAAAATGAATTATAAAACTAGATTAAAGAACTATAAAAACTTTACAGTCTGAGGTCACTTAGAAGAATTTCTGCACTTCATTGGCCCACTTGATAATGACAATGAAGTCATTCCCCCCGTTCTGTTGTTTCAGAAGACTGTTTCAAAGGCAGACTTTGCAGCACATTAAATGCAATCACGGAGATGGTGGCTATAACAGAATGACATCTCTTTGCTGCTCAAAGAGATTTCCATTCATGGGAGAATGTATTTCTGAGGAACACCCTGTTCTCTGGTGATGTCAGAGAAGTTTTGTGACAATGGAACAAATCCAGCTTTTCTGGTCTAATCTACATCCTCTTGCACTCTCAGTGAAGTAAGGTTATTGTCTTGAGTTCAGTGCAAAAAAATGTTAATGCACAAAACACAAACACAGAGAGAGAAGTTTTGGGAGGAATTACAAACTGAGAAGTCCAAGAAAGCCACAAACGGGGTAAAGGAAAGTTGTACATCAATACTTATAAGCATATCTTAGCATAAGTTTTTATAAACATCATATCACTTTGGGCCCAGTGCTTTACATTAATTATTCAACTGTCTCAAATGTGCATGTTCTTCTAATTGGAGGTCTGTGTGTCTTTTGATAAATCCCACTCAGCATAGACATGGCAATTACCGTAAATGCTTAAAATATGCTTATTAAAGGACCAGCTGTATGAAAAATTGGTTGTAACATTAACATATTCAATGAACAGAGCTCCAGGGTGCTCATGGAGCAACAGTTTAAAAAACAGATTCTATGGGGAATTCCCTGGTGGTCCAGTGGTTAGGACTCTGCACTTTGACTGCTGAGGGTTGGCAAGGTACTTTGCAACCATGTGCCTCAGTTTCCTCATCTGCGAGGTGAGAATAATAGTAGTCTCTATAGGGTTGTTAGGATTGAATAAATTTATATTTATAAATTTATATTTGTTCCTAGAAAGTATCTGGCATGTAGCTAGCATGTGCTATACAACCGTTGGCTGCTTTGTTACATAAAGTCCTCTCCCGCAGAAAGAGGGGCAGCACACTGTTCTCACTGTTAGCGTTAGGATCGGGAAGCAAATCACCTGGGCTCAAATTATGCCATGTACTAGATCTGGAATCAGTTACTTTGCCTCTCTGAGATGGGGACAAATTAACTTCATAGAGTTGCTTTGATAGTAACTATAAAACATGAGCCCAGGGCCTGGTACAAAATAAACACACAGACATCAGAGATGTGTCTCTCTGTTGGTGGCCCAGCTCAGAAAAGATGGTTTTGAATGGAAGCTGTCCTCAGAGACAAGTCACTGTTGGTTTAAAAAAAATCTCCAGGAAGAAGTTTATTGTAGCGATCTGGATTTAGTTCAAAAGCCCAGCCTGGCTCCCTATCTGTAGAATTCTAGATCAGAGGCCTTTAACTCATACTCTAGACCTCAAATCCCTAACTCACCCTGTAGATTAGGTGTCCCCAGCTCACTATCCAGACCAGGGTCCCTAACTCACACCAATCTACTCCATGGAGTCCCAGACTCAAATGTCCAAAGGTACCAGCTTGATAAAACAAAGAAAGGGGCTGTGTTGGAGAAGGGACCTGGGGAGACTTAACACCTTATCTGAGGGTGCAGCAGCCCTGGTCCAGTAGTTGCCATGCGGCATGTGGGCCCAGTGTCACTGAATCTTCTTAGTGGAGACAGGAGGATGGTGGTGAGAAGAGGGCTGGATTCACTCTGTTGGCAGATTGTCTTTCTTATCTGACATTGTGACTTACCTTAAACATGCCAGTGTCATTCAAGAAAAGTAAACCCAGGAGCAAGGAAAAGAGAAATAAATCTGGAAGTTTTGTTGAGAATATCCCTTCATGTAATCCCCTCTATTATTAATAATGCTTTAAACTGTGCTGAAAAGAGACTGGCAACCTAATTCAGCTTAGAGATGTGAGGAAGGGCGAGCTGCGCCCACAGAGTGAGGTATTTTCATCAGCGTTCACTAGAGTGGATAATTACGTCTCTGTGATAGTCAAGCCTTTGATTTGATCTCCTTACACTGGGGCGGTAATATCAGAGACTCTATTACTTTAAAACACAGGAAATTAGGGGGGAGGTGCGGTTGTTTTGGCTAGAACGGAACAGCACAGGCAGTCAGCAGCAGCTGCGAGCCATCTTGCTCTTAGCTCCCCAACCACCAAGAGCTCCTTCTCAGTTCCTCGGGAGAAGGAACAAATGGTGGTGTTGACAGCATTAATGGGTGGGGTTGGTTGCTATTCAATCAATGCTACATGATTTGTAAAAGCTTTAATTTACCTTACAAGGCCATTGTGAAGGAAAGTATTTTGTAGTTGCTTTGAAAACTATCCATATACAATGTGGATTTTTTTCTGATTAAAATGTAAACATATAGAAGGGTAAGTAACGTTCTGTCATTTTTCCTCATAGTTTCTGAAATAAAATATCAGTACAGTATACTTTTTTATGGTCCTTTGCTTAAAAACTTCAGAGATAAAGATCAAATTTTAAAAATACAAAAAAGTCACATTCTTTTAGTATAAAGCTAAGAACTTGTTCAATACCAAAATCTTCGCTCTGATGATGTAACTCTATGAAAAAAGTCCAAGACATATAAATGTGTTTTTTTGTGAAGATTGGTATGTATTTTTGATATATTTATGAAACATTGTTTCCTCAGATAAAAATATGATGTGTAAACACTGGCAAGTAATTTTACCATATTTTCAAAAGGAAACAGACTGTCAAACTCCATATTATATTTAGCAGTTATAGTAAAAAATAACAAGTAACATATACCAAGGTATTTTGTGCCAGGCACTATGTGAAGTGCTTTACATGCCTAGTCTTAACAAGTCCTTACAAAAACGCCATAAGGTAGATATTGTCATTATTCTCAGATGAAGAAACTCAGGAAGAGAGAGGTTTGATAACTTGCCCAGATTGTTAGTGAGTGGTAAGGCTGTGCCCCTGCAAGTGGGAAAGATTGAAGGCAGGAGAAGGGGTGACAGAGGATGAGATGGTTGGATGACATCACTGACTCAATGGACATGGGTTCGAGCAAACTCCAGGAAATAGTGAAGGGCAGGGAAGCCTGGTGTGCTGCAGTCCATGGGGTCGCAAAGAGTCCGACTGAGCAGCCGAACAACAACAACAACAAAGGCTGTGACTGAACCAGACAGAGTGACTCCATGGAATTCTTCAGGCAAGAATATTGGAGTGGGTTGCCATACCCTCCAGATATTCTTCCCGATCCAGGGATCAAACCTGTGTCTCTTACGTCTCCTGCATTGGTAGGCAGATTCTTTACCACTAGCGCCAACTGGGAAGCCCTTTTAGCACTTACAGGAAAGTAAAACTTCATTTGCAATTTTGTTAATTCATAATTTGTGAAAATTCAGACATGAGCTGCACTAAAGCTTTTGATTTCTATAAATTGTTAAGCAATTTAATGTATGGATATTAAAAAGAGTATCTGGTTTACGCTACTTGTCAAAATGTTTTGTTACTTAGAAATATAAACTACTATATAAGGAACATCCAAATTACATAGCTTTTTGTTTTCAGTAAAAGTTGCCATCTTTGTAGTCACTCATTAATATATTTAATTGAAGTAATACAGTTGTAGTTTTGAAATACAGCCCAACTCGAGGAACTGCATAGTTCATTATTATAGGCAGCTGTGCAAAAGATCACATCATGACCACTTAAAATTCTCGCAGTCTGTGTTCCACTGCTGCCTCCCTCATGTGATACACTCCACCTATTCTGTTTGCAGTTCCCAAACCATGAAATATTCTCTGAGTCTGTTCATCTTGTCTTTCAACCTTGTTTGCCTTACTCCCACTTCCTACTTAGCTTTTTTTTTTTTAACCTTTAAAAATATCTTGTGTAGGGGTAGAAACGTAACATACAAAAAGCATAAAACATGCTTAAAAGTGCCAACATTTGGTAACGCCATCCATTCAAAAATCAGAAAATGACAGGCACTCCAGAAGCCTACCATTCCGCCCTTTCCAATCACAATCCCTCTCTCCCACTCTGTGCTAACTTGATTTTTTCTTTTACTTTGACTTTTATGGTCCTCAATTCCTTGCTCTTCTTCTTAGTTGACTATGCGAGAATGGCGGCGCTCATGGTAAAGAACCTGCCTGCCAATGCAGAAGACATAAGAAACGTGGATTTGATCCCTGGGTGGGAAGAAGGACCCTTCTCCGTCCCCTGGAGAAGGGCACGGCAACCCACTCCAGTATTCTTGCCTGGAGAATTTCATGGACAGAGGAGCCTGGTGGGCTATGGTCCACAGGGCTGCAAAGAGTAAGACACCACTGAAGCGACTTAGCGTGCATGCATGCAAGAATGTAAATAAACACTATAGTTCAGATTTCCCAATTTTTGGAGCTTTATGTAAATGGAACCATACAATACTTGCTTTTGGGTTTGTTTTCTTTCACTGAACATTAAGCTTGTGAGATTTATCTGGTACAGCTTGTGTAGTTATGATTTGTTTTTCTGATTGCATTATAGTGCTGCTGGTGCTGCTAAGTCGCTTCAGTCGTGTCTGACTCTGTGCGACCCCATAGACAGCAGCCCACCAGGCTCCCCCGTCCCTGGGATTCTCCAGGCAAGAACACTGGAGTGGGTTGCCATTTCCTTCACCCATGCATGAAAGTGAAAAATGAAAGTGAAGTTTCTCAGTCATGTCCAACTCTTAGTGACCCCATGGACTGCAGCCTACTAGGCTCCTCCGTCCATGGGATTTTCCAGGCAAGAGTACTGGAGTGGGGTGCCATTGCCTTCTCCTGCATTATAGTAGAGGACCACAAAGTACTGCCTATGGCCTGTTTTGTCACATATGGTATGTTGGCTCTACATTGGCTGAGCTGAGTAGTCAGGACAGAGATCACATGGCTCACAAAGCCTAAAATCTTTGCTATCTGGCTCTTTTCAGAAAAAGCTGGCACACTGCAGTTCATGGGGTGGCAAAGAGTTGGACACGACAGAGCAAGTGAACTGGACTGAACTGAGTCTTACTTCTGTAGTGTAGGGTTGCATGGTATACAGGTACAAGTGCTCGGTCGCTCAGTAGTGCTTGACTCTTTGCAGCCCCATAGACTGTAGCCCTCCAGGCTCCCCTATCCATGGAATTTTCCGGGCAAGAACTGGAGTGGGTTACCATCTCCCACCCCAGAGGATCTTCCTGACCCAGGGATGGAACCTGCATCTCTTGTGTCTCTTCAATGCGCAGGCCGGTTCTTTACCACTAGCACCACCTGGGAAGCCCTGCATCGTATGATATACCATAATTTACTTTCTCAATCTCTTCTTTGTAGATTCTTGGGTTGTTTACACTTTTGGGGTTATTATAAGTAGTCCTTCTATCAGTATTTTTGTTTGTGCTGCAGGTGAATGCGTAGCTACACTTCCACTGGGATATGGATCTGTACTAAAGCAATAATGACAAAGCATTTTTTTTTCAAAGTGACTGTACCAGTTTACAAACACCTGGTATCAGCAGTCTTTTGACATTTTAGGGGCTTCCCTGGTAAGGAATCCACCTGTAATGCAGGAGACCTGGGTTTGATCCCTGGGTGGGAAGAACCCCTGGAGAAGGGAATGGCTACCCACCCCAAAAGTCTGGCCTGGAGAATTCCATGGACAGAGGAGCCTGGCAGGCTACAGTCCATGGGGTCGCAAAGAGTTGGACACGACTTTCACTTTCTCAACATTTTAGCTGTTTTTTGGATAGTTTGTAGTGTTTCTCACTGTGGTTTTAACATGCATTTTTCCTGATCACTAATGAAGCTGAGCACAGTTTCATATGTCTGTTGGCAATTTGGATTTCCTGTTTCGTCATCTACCTGTCCAAATTCCTTGTCCATTTTTCTATTCAGTTGTTTTTCCTTTCTTGATTTTCAGTTTCATTTTATGTATTATGGATCCAAATTTTTGTCCAAGTTCTACTCATTCTTTAGATTATAGGAGGTGGCACTTAAAAAATTTTTTAGCAACTAAGCAAGCTTTCTTTCCTTAAGAAAAAATTTATTTATTTATTTTTGACTGTCTTGGGCCTTTGTTGCGTTGTGCGTGCTTCTTCCTCTTGTGGTGAGTGGGGGCTCCTATTCATTGCGATATGTGGGCCTCTCATTGCGGTGGCGTCTGTTGTGGTGGAGCACTGACCGTGGGGCCCGGGCTTCAGTAGTTGTGGCACGCGGGCTTAGCAGTGGTGGCTCCCCGGTTTTAAAGCACCAACCCAGTATATGTGGCACATGAGCTTAGTTGCCACGATGGGCATGTGTGATCCTCCCAGACCAGGGATTGAACCTGTGTCTCCTGTATTGGTAGGTGGATTCTTTACCACTTGAAGGAAGCCCGAGGTGGAATGTCTTTTAAGGAGTCTTTCTGGATCTACCTATCAAGTGGAGGTGCTCTTCTTTCCATCTCTACAACCCTCAGATTTCTAGCAAAGCCTGTATCACGGCATAGAGTATCTGCACCGTAAATGAATGCCCCTCAGCAGGATGCTCGCTAGGATGTAGGTTCTTACAAGTCAAGGACTAGGCTTTACTTATCTCTGTATCCTCATTCTGAGCTCAGTAGGTGCTGAATGTTAGTTCAGAGAATAAATAAATGTCCACCCAGATATAAGAAAAAAACCCAATATAATGTAGATTGCCAATAGGAATGTATTTTCTCCCAACATCAATATTTATTCAAGTGGGTTGAAAAGTGAAAGTGAAGTTGTTCAGTGGTGTCCAGCTCTTTGCAACCCCATGGACTGTAGCCTACCAGGCTCCTCCGTCCATGGGATTTTCCAGGCAAGAGAACTGGAGTGGGTTGCCATTTCCTTATCCAGGGGATCTTCCTGACCCAGAGATTGGACCCAGGTCTCCCGAATAGTAGGCAGACACCTTACCATCTGAGCCACCAACTGGGTTAACTGTATGCTATTATCAGAGATTCCCTACTCCCCCAGGTCAGAATGGGATCTTTCTCTTCCATAACAGTCTGAAATTGTGAGGTTTTACTACATTTTTAGACCAAAATATCCCACTAATTTAAACAGAAGAAAAGTCTGTATGCAGTTTTTTCACCTGGTAGGAGTATGCACTAGGCACCATGTCAAGGATTATGTTGATGCTTGAGTAAATTTAGCAATTTTTTCTATAAATTTCTTTTTATGTAGCATTTTACATTTGAAAATCTTTTGACAGCTTGAGAAAATATTCAAGAACTTATGAGTCAAACAGATATAGAAAATTTAGCTGGACTGACCTTCCTTCTTTCCTTCCTTCCCTCATTTCTGATACTTTATTCATCTCTTGTTGATTTTTAGATGCATTCTCTTCAGTGCTGCATTTTCATTCTTCTTGAAAGTTCTCTAGTATTTAAAATTACTGATCATTTCTTGCTTTTTGAAACCCTCCCTTTCCTTGTTTTCTCTGGAGCTATGTAAGTTGCAGTTGTCTTCAGACTCTGTCATTTTTGTTGGAGGTGGTTTAGTCGCTAAGTTGTGTCCAACTCTTTGCAACCCCATGGACCATAGCCTTCCAGGTTACTCTGTTCCATGGGATTCTCCAAGCAAGAATACTGTTGTGGGTTGCCATTTCCTTCTCCAGGGGATCTTCCCGACCCAGGAATTGAGCCCACGCGTTCTGCATTGTAGGCAGATTCTTTACCAACTAAGCTATGAGGGAATGACTTGTAGACTCTGTCATTTTTGTTGAATAGTCCTCAGTACCATTAAATATGCCTGATGACTCAGCCCAAGACACTTATGCTCTGCCCATATTCTCCTCTTCAAGACTTTATCTACTTCAAGTCCTCCTGGAAGTCATCATCTCCAGCCGAGTACCTATAAGTCTCTCTGCCAGGATGCTCCACTGCCACCTCACAGGCAACATGCCTGGAATGGAATTGCTGTTTCACCTACTGACTCTTTGTGGGATGCCCCTCCTACTGTGGGAGGCATGGTTATTCCCACAGTTACTCAAGCTCAGAACCGCGAAGTCATCCTGGATCTCTCATTCTTTCTGTCCCTTCCTGTCTAGCCAGCCACAGGCTAAGTTCCTCTTTGGTAATTTACAGATGACCCTTGCATCCTCTCCTTATTGCAGGTCCATATTGTCAGTTGTGTCCGACTCCTTGCAACCCTATAGACTGTAACTCGCCAGGCTCCTCTGGCCATGGGATTCTCCAGATAAAAATACTGGAGTGGGTTGCCATACCCTCCTCCAGGGGATCTTCCTGATCTGGGGATCTTTCTGATTCAGGGATCTTTCCAATACAGGGATTGAGGCCGCATTTCTTATGTCTCCTGCATTGGCAGGCAGGTTCTTTACCCCTAGCACCTCCTGGGAAGCCCATTATTTCAACACCACTTATTGGCCATCAGTCTTGTGCCAAACAGTGTGCCAAACACAGCAATGCAAAGGTAGACACGGCATACTTCCTGACCTTGAGGAGTTCATGATCTTGTTGTCTGACCAATTAGAATTTAAAATACCAGAAGGCAAAAACTATGTGTTATTTCTTTTTGTATTTTCATTACTTATCAGCATCTTCTATGGAGCCCATACATCAATATATTTATTACTGTAACAATGATAACAAAAGACAATGAGGGTTTCTTGTTCCCATAAGAAAGCTAGCCAGGGTCCAGCAAAATTTTTCTCAATGCGTTTTTACATAATTCTATTAGAAAGTCAAATAAGGAAGTTACCATCTGTCCTTCTTCTGGGTTTCTAATATTACAGAAATTTCTTTTTAATCATAAAGCTCTACATGCTCTAAAAATCTTTAAGGCCATGGTTATTCAGATTATTTTCTGGGATTGCACAAGAAGGCAAACCAACCCTTCTGGATCATTTGCAGAGTTCATTTAACTTTTCACTAATAAATTCTGTAATGTGTGTCAGAAATTCTGACACACACTCTCATATTGTATAGTAATCTGACACATGTACAGATTACTATACAATAATCCAGAAAATTTATCACAAAGGCTGTGCTGAAGTTTCAGTAGTGCAATTAGTAGACCTGGCATAGAGTGAGGAGGGGTAATACTTAACTCTTATTAGGTGCTTGTGTACATGGGTGCTCAGTCCCTCAGTCATGTCTGACTCTGTGACTCTACAGACTGTAACCTGTCAGCTCCTCTGTCCACGGGATTATCCTGGCAAGAATACTGGAGTGGGTTGCCATTTCCTCATCCAGGAGATCTTCCTTACCCAGGGGTCGAACTTGTGTCTCCTGCATTGCAGGCAGATTCTTTACCACTGAGCCACCTGGGAAGCCCTGCTTACTAAGTGCCAAGTACTTTTCCAAAGAAATTATTTTGTATAATCTCCTTTAATCCTTAAAACAATTCTACTATGTAAGGACCATTAGAATCCCCGTTTTATAGATGAGGAAGCTGAGATACAGCAAAGTTCATAAACTTGCTAAGTTAGTGAGTGAAAGAGCCTAGATTAGAAGCCAGGAACTTAACTCCAGACCCTTGTGTGCTTAATGATTAGACTATTGTTTCTCCCAGAGGAAATGGCAACCCACTCCAGTATTCTTGCCTGGAGAATCCTATGGACAGAGGAGCCTGGCAGGCTATGGGGTTGCAAGAGTCGGACACAACTTAGCGACTAAACTACCACCACCACCACCAGAGATACATAAATAATGGCTCAAAGTCCCCACCACACACAAAAATATTGTGGGAAAGGCACACACACACACACACACACACAGGGAATGGAACTAAATGGAAAATAAACTGTTTAAGATAATTATAGCCACTATAACACAGGGCACTGGAAATTTCAAAGGGTCTCCTGCCCCACTGGGACTAACGCCCTATCCCATGTTCTTTGTTGGGAAAAACAGAGGAGAACAGCGTAAGAGACAGGCTCTTCGTGAGCACACACAGCTGTCGCCACCAGACCATTTTGTCTCCTGGAAGGTTGCTCACTGCACATGGCCTCTGAGGGGTAGAAGATGCCACTATTCAGTAGTCCTGACAGCGCCTCCAGGTCAGAACGGCTGGGGCTAAACCTAGAAGGCTGGCAGGCTTCAACCCCCACGTGACTCATTTCTCTGTACACTAGAGGGATAGGTGGGGGTGAGACACAGCAGAAGAGAACAAGGCGATTCGTGGAGCTGGGCTGATACTGAGTTTTGGCTTCTGAGGCAAAGGCAGAGACAAACAAAACAACATGGAAAACATGTGGCAGAATGGGAGAGGAAGGGAACACCAGGAGACTGGGCGCCCGCACCAGACAGGGGCCAGGTGCAACTTTAAAATGCAGGCTTGCTGTCTGAGTTAGCATCTGCAAACCATGCCCGTATCTCCACTTTACATTGTAATACTCTATCATCTCATCCAAACACGCAGAGTGAAAGGTGGAAATTTTACTCCTTTCACAGAGAAAAGGGCTTCTAATAATAACAAAACCAAAATGACTTCTGAAGAAAACTGTAGATCTTTCTGATTCAAGGATGGTTGCATTTAAACAAATTTGTTTGACATTGCTAACACTGTTGGGAAGAAATAAATCAGAAAAAAAAATTCAAGTTACTTTAAGACCTTTGGGGTTTTGTGCAGCAAATCTTAAAGCACAGATCAGAATGGCTCTGGCCTAATCTTTATGAATAGATAAGGTTTTGAGGTTAAGGAAAATATGTGTTTGTGTCCTTGAATTTATAAAAATCAGTCCTAAAAATTAATCGACAAGGACAATCAATGGAGAAAATGTAGCACCACATCACAAATATTTTCCCAAATGATGGTTTTTGAAAAAGTATAGAAAAATTCATTTGAGTAGTTACTTCTCTGTTTATCACCATTATCTTTATCTACTTTTAACTTTCATCATTAAAAAGAAAATTAAGAATATTGACAGTTTTCCTTTTGGTAGCCTTAGCCTTAGGTAAAAATGGAAATGTAAATACATTAAAAATATACGTAGAGACTTTGCATATGCCTCTAGAAGGGAGTTTGCTGGCTAGCTCAGTTTTTGACAAAGAAAAATGGGTTGCGCTTGCTACTTGCACAAAGATGCACTGTTCACAGAACAAACCCCAAAATGGAGAATTTGTTTTTAAAAGAAATTAATATCCAACCTGATAATATACTTAGTATAAATCTTCAATTAACTGATAAAATGTGCAGCTTATTAGAATTTAAAAGTAAAACTTGCCAATAAGAACTTAATACTGATATCTGGAAATTCTAGCAGCAAGCAAGACACTCAACTTCATTTTTAGTACCCTATAATTAAAGATATACTTCTGCTTTTTAAAAACTCAGTTTTATCAATGTGATTGTACAGTAAAGTTTCCAAAAGAAGTGAGGTAAAGTATTTGTGAAGTCGAGCCGCCTCTGTTCCCTGCACAAGGCTGCCATCTGGGCTTGTTTATTTGTGTTCCCAACTTTCTGGAACAGGGAGTTTCTGTTAGGGACCGGGTATCAACCAAAGGAAGTGTCTTACAGAAGACGATAGTTTTTTCTTTTTTACTGTATTTTCAAACTTCAGGTTTAGTTTGGTCAAAAATATCAAATGACTAGCACAATCACAACACTTAACACAGTTGGAAGCCTCAGAATTGTCTTAGCAAATATTCTTCCACATGATGCAAGTAACATTTCCTACATGCCACCTTCTTGTGCCTTTCAGATCTTTTTCAAAACATAAACTGTCATTAAGGCTATAGCTACTTGGCCGAGAAAGCAAGCGTTTTTCATGTATTCTTCTACAAATAAGCATTTGATTTAAAAGTGAAAGAACTGTTTCCAAGCAGTTTTTCTGATTTTATAAAGTACATATGAGCCAAATTTACAAAAAACAAAGCAAACAGAACTGAAATCTTTCAGAATGTAATTAAGAAACAAAGCATTATTGTTAGATTGATTGAACAATCTAATTGTGAAGCCCCATTTAAAAAGCCACAAACCAACCCTTAAAAAAACTAGTAGTCCTTTATCTTTGAAATCTTTCATATAACAAATAAAATAGAAGCAAAAATACCTTGCAATGTAAAGTCCAGCAATACATATTCGTAAGCAAATTCTGTCTTTGTTTCCACTTGCGGTCTCTTCAGGGTAGAAAATATTTTTCCAGGGCTGCTATCATCAGGGTCTTCTAGCTTTCTAAGTCCGCACCCCATGGCAAAATCTGTAAGGAATTAAATTGCAGGATAGGGGAGGGAGACCAGCAAACTCTGTTGTTTAAGCTGCAAAAAGAAAGTTACAGACTTAACTGCTTGGATTTTTTCCGCTAAAACATAGATACTCAAAAAGAAAACATCTGAGTCCAAAGAAAGGAGCTGAAGATTTTTTCTATCCATTTTTCTGTAAAGTCGCTGAACCCATGATGATTAAGCTTCAGCTCTGGGAGGCTGGGCTTGATCTTAGTAGAAACATGCAAGCTGCTACAACTTAGCGGAGAATTTCCATGCCACGTCAATTTACAGCCAGCCCCCTACCAGAGTTCTGTCGCTCAGAGCACCAACAGTGCTTTGTCTATTCCAGTTGGCTGGATGATAAAGAAGGTGTCCAGAAACGGAAATAAGAAGGCAAAAGTGCAAATCAGATGGAAATACTTACAAGTAGAGGCTATATTCAGACATAGTGGCATGCAATTCTTTTTCTGTTTTCTCTTTTCCCTCTTTCCTGTGCCCACCCCCTCCTTCCTCCCTGCTACTACCAAGAAAGCAAAGGAGAGAGAGAGAGAGAATGAAAAAAATGGATTCTCAACGTGGTTGGAAACAAAAATCATTTCCAGAAAGGAAGTCAGGAAACTATTTCTGGAGTCTAGAAGGAAAAAGTTAAAGTTAAAAAAAAATTCCATTCTTAGTCTTTAGATAGCACTTTTGAGGATTTCTTTTCACATGAAGGTTTTTTATTTTTTTTTGTCGGAAAAATCATATACTAAACTGCCACATATAAAATGTTTATATTAAACATAATAAAAAGATTTAACTGCAAAGAAGAGACATTAATGTGGATTATTAGCCTAACATCTATTAAGTTTAAAATATTCTACTGTTAGAAGACTTATGATAGCAACTAACACTTCCATAGGTCCAGAGTATCCGAGTATCCTCAATTGAAAAACAACTGACAACTTGATTCATTCAGCCTTACAAGTTGCTATTTACCTGAAGTCAAGAACAATTCATAACGGAACAATGTAATGAGTGTTACTGTATTTTACCATTTACATATCATTCTGATGAGTATGACATACTGTGAGCCCTGGAATCAGACCACCTGAGTTCAAATACGGCTTCTAAAGCCTACTAGAGACGTGATCTTGGGCAAGTTACGGACCTCTTCAAGTTTCAATTTCCTCCCCTGTTAAATGGAGTTAATAATAGTACTTACCTCACAGGCTTGTTATGAAGTTTGAAAGAGATAATCTTATATCTTAACATTATTTTTGGCAAATGGCATAAAATAAATTTGTTAATGTGTTATTACATTATAAAACAGGGTTGAGAATAGTAATAGAAAGGAAGTGATTCTGCCACCATTCCCATTATTTACAAAGCAAATCTTGATCAATTTCAGATTTTATAGAACACAAGCCCGAAAAGATTTTTCAGTTACATTGAAGAGTGCACATGAAAACTCTCAAAAAGGGATAGATTATTTAGTTTGTAGATCACTATGACCTCTTGTCTCTTCCTTCTGCCTTCTTTAAATAGTTTACTTCTCAGAAGTGTTTATTAACAGAGGAAAATTCCATAGTCTTTCATTCTCAAGGATGAGCATGGTTGGTCATAAGCAACTTCTGGGTAAACTTGGCTAAAAAGATAGCAGATTCTGATCTAGTGTGACTGATTTGACTTCCATACCTGTCATTTTTCATGTTCTCTTTCGCTGTGAGCTCCAGAGTGCCACAAATAAAGTATCTGAAGCTCACTAACCCCTATCGCTGTACTTGGTAAATTATTTATTAAATAATCATTGCATTATTAAGTATCTGCTATGTTCCAGGCACTAAATTAAATGCTGGCTGGGTACACAAGCTGACTAAACGTGGCCTCTGCCCTAAAGAAACTGAATTCTTAATGGGGAAGACAGACTTATAAAGAGATAATTCCAATTTGATTTGGTAGCTGCTAAGATAGCAGGCATAGGATGCTATAGAAACCCTCGAAAGAGCCTGTAACTCAGCTTGGAGGGTATAATAGAGCTGTTTTGAAGGATGAATATGCATAAGATAGATAAACAGAGGTGGGGAGTATGTGCCAGGAAAAGGGAAAAGCATGAACCATACTATGGAATCATGAAACAGTATGGCATGAATTTGAAGGAATACAACACAGTTGAGAATTACTATAACATAAAATTTGAAAGAAGACTAAACTGTAAGGGAGGCAAGAGTCAGTGTAATGGACTTTCTAAGTTGCACAAAGGGAATTTTGACTTTATTCTGTAGACAACAAAGGAAAATCACATAATCAAATGGAAAAACTAGAGGAGCAGTTTGAAATTAGCAAGTGACATAAGTGTGTTTTTGGTAGGTTACTATGGTTGATTTGAGGATGATGGTCTTAATAGTATCAAAATGGGGGGAGGCCAGTCATTCAGGAAAGTACTGCAGTAGTCCAGTTGAGAGTGGATGATTGAACAGATGAATGACTAAGATGCATTATTATGTTCTCAAAGAATTTCTATTATCTCTAGAAAAAGGAAATGCACTTCCTTTGGTTCAGGATTGCATCACTTAAACATTTTTCTCTCAAAAAGTCCAACAAAAGAAATTTTTGACTATTAATGATATTTCAAAACACATTTCCATGTCAATATGACACACATTCCTTCTATTTTAACAATTACATAGGACTTAGTTATATTAATATTATGCTTAATAAACAGCATTTTGGCTATTTTCAAAGTTTTATGGTGAAGAATTTTGTAAAGATTACTTTTTTCTCTACTTTGGATTAATCCCTAAATTCTTTGATTTTACTTCATAAATGGTCAAAGGAAACAGTTCACATACAAGGAAATCAGAAATAAGCCAAGAAAATGTATTCTAATGAGTAAATAATTCATTTACATTACTTACAGAAATATGTAGTTGGCTATAAACTGTTTAAGATATTAATGTTAGACTTTTTTTCTTTTTATTGGTCTCTGCTGCATGGCATGTGGGATCTTAGTTCCCTGACCAGAGATGGAAACTGCACCCCCTGCATTGGAAGCTTGGAGTCACTGGACCAACAGGGAAGTTTTAGATTTTTTTTTCTTTAAAACTGTATTTTGGGCAGTAAGCTTTTGTTTGTTATCACACATATTTGCTCCATATTTCTTTAATGCTTGTACATTTTTAGACAAATACTTTTGGTTAAACAATGTCTTGCATCTCCAACTTGTACTTAAGAAAAATGTACATTTCTTCAATAATATATTTTTCCATTTGAAAAAAAATGTCTGTTTTCTGGTTTTGTTATTTTGTTTTTCAAATAAACTTGATACTTTGGAATAATATTAGATTCACAGCAAAACTGAGTGGAAAGTACAGAAAGTTTCTATAAATCCTCTTATCCCCACTCACGCACAACCTTCCACTAACACCCAGCACCATTGTGGCACTGTTATGGTGCATTTGTTACAATCAATCACACATCATTGATACATCATTATCATTCAGAGTCCTTAGATGACATTAGGGTTCATTCCTGGTGTTGCACCTTTTGACAAATAGGTACAGCAAATTTTTGACAAATATATATTGACATATATCCACCATTACAGTATCATACAGAATTGTTTTCACTGTCTTAAAAATCTGTGCTCTACCTATTCATCCCATCCTTATTGCTTGTTTAACTTTTGATGTATCTGCTAATTGTAATATAAAAGGTAAAATAGTTCTTTCCCCGCTCTGATATTCAACTGTCACAATCATATTTGTTTTCATGGATAATCTTTTGTCTGTTGTGTATCCCCAGGTTTGTTCTATATTGAGTAATTACATTAAGTAGGATACATTTCTGGAATAAATGTTTTTTAACATTGGTCATTTTTTTCTATTGATTTATATTTGCTGCCAACTGTAGATTTCAGGGACAGTGTTCAGTTCTGTACTGTATAGGGGGTTTTCCCAAGTGCAGACTCTTATGTGGCCAGATATGATGAAGATGTATTATCAGTTCTTGTCTATGTTCCAATATGGGCCCACTTAGTCCTTGATGAATGAATGAGCTTTGTGAAACCATTCTCCATAATTTGTTGTTGTTCAGTTGCTAAACTGTGTGTGACCCCATGGACTGCAGCACGCCAGGCTTCCCTGTCCTTCACTATCTCCTGGAGTTTGCTCAAACTCATGCCAATTGAGTCAGTGATGCCATCCAACCATTTCAACCTCTGTCACCCCCTTCTCCTCCTGCCCTCAATCTTTCCCAGCATCAGGGTCTTTTCCAATGAGTCACCTTCTCCACACTAGGTGGCCAAATATTGGAGCTACAGCTTGAGCATCAGTCCTTCCAATGAAAATTCAGGGTGGATTTCCTTTAGGATGGACTGGTTTGATCTCCCTGCAGTCCAAGGGACTCTCAAGAGTCTTCTCCAGCACCACAGTTCAAAAGCATTATTTCTTTGGTGCTCAGCTTTCTTTATAATTCTTCTCATGGTAACTACTCAGGTTTGGAACATGTGAGCTCACTGAAGTCTTAAAGCTTCTAAGAGATATGTATCATCCAACCCATTCTGTACAGAGAGAAGTTTTTGCATAATCATAAAATTTTAAAATTCAATCTATTTTATGTGATCCTGATCCAAAAAAGAGGACTTCCTTGGTGGCTCAGTGGTAAAGAATCCGCCTGCCAATGCAGGAGACTCAGGAGACTCGGGTTTGATCCCTGGGTCAGGAAGATCCCCTGGAGGAGGAAATGGCAACTTACTCCAGTATTCTTGCCTGGGAAATCCCATGGACAGAGGAGCTTGGTGGGCTACAGTCCATAGGGGTCACAAAGAGTTGAAAGTGACTCTGCATGCAAGCAAGGCAAAACCCCCTCAAAACAACCAGTTTAATGAAATGCTATTTAGTAAGGCACCATGTGGACACAAAGATTAAAAAGCCAGTTTATGTTCTCCAGAATTGACAACCTAGCAGACAAACACTGAGTTTTAACTGTTTAATGTAAGGTTAGATTCAAAGTGTAGTCAAATTTCTTACGTAATTGGTGACTTATTAAAAGCACTGTGCTGAGTGCTTAGTTGCTCAGTCCCGTCTGACTCTCTGTGACCCCACGGACTGCAGCCCGCCAGGCTCCTCTGTCCATGGGACTCTCCAGGCGAGAATACTGGAGTGGGTGGCCATGCCCTCCTCCAGGCGATCTTCCCGACCCAGGGATGGAACCCACATCTCTTACGTCTGCCTGCATTGGCAGGCAGGTTCTTTGCCATTAGCATAACCTGGGGAGCCCCTTACTTCTATTTAGGGAAACACAAATCAAGACCACAGTGAGATAACATTTTATTACAGTAAAATACAAGCAATAAAACATTTACCATTTTTATTTTTTCTGTTCTTTAATCAGAGGAAAATTACTTTAAAATGTTGTGTTGGTTTCTGTTGTACAACCACACAATTCAGTCATAATTATATGTATATCACATCCCTCCCTCCCCTCCCTCTACCTCACCCTTCTAGGTCATCACAGAGTGCCAGGCTGAGCAGCATATGTTACATAGGAACTTCTTACCAGCTATCTATTTTACACATGGTAGTGTATATATGTTGATGCTACTTTGTCTATTCATCCCACTCTCTCCTTCCTATACTATATTCACAATTCTGTTCTCTGTATCTACATCTCCATTTCTTCCCTGCAAACAGGTTCATCAATCTCATTTTTCTAGATCCCATATATATGCATTAATATATGATATTTGTTTTTCTCTTCTTGACTGACTTACTTCACTCTGTGTAACAGGCTCTAGTTTAATCCACCTCCCTAGAACTGACTCAAATTCATTCTTTTTTATGGCTGAGTAATATTCCATTATATGTATGTACCACATTGTCTTTATCCATCCATCTGCTGATGGACATCTAGGTTGCTTCCATGTTCTAGACATTGTAAATAGTGTTGCTATGAACATTGGGGTACATGTGTCTTTTTCTATTATGGTGGGATTGCTGGGTCATATGCTAGTTTTATTCTTAGTTTTTTAAGGAATCTCCATACTGTTCTCCATAGTGGCTATATTAATTTACATTCCCACCAACAGTGTAAGAGGGTTCTCTTTTCTCCACATCCTCTCTAGTATTTATTTGTAGATTTTTTGATGATGGCCATTCTGACTGGTGTGAGGTGATACCTCATTGTAGTTTTAATTTGCATTTCTCCAATAATGAGCAATGCTGAGCATATTTTCATGTGTTTTTTGGCTACCTGTATGTCTTCTTTGGAGAAATGTCTGTTTTATTCTGCCCATTTTTTGACTGGGCTATTTGTTTTTCCGATACTGAGCTATATGAGCTGCTTATATATTTTGGAGATTAATCCTTTGTCAGTTGTTTCACTGGCAATTATTTTCTCCCATTCTCAGGGTTGTCTTTTAATCTTGGTTATTGTTTCCTTTGCTGTACAAAGATTTTAATTAGGTCCCATTTGTTTATTTTTGTTTTTATTTGCATTACTTTAGGAGGTGGGTCAAAGAGGAACGCGCTGTGATTTATGTCAAAGAGTGTACTGCTGACATGTTCCACTAAAGCTTTATAGTTTATCGCCTTACATTTACATCTTTAATCCATTTTTGAGTTTATTTTTGTGTATGGTGTTAAGAGGTGTTCTAGTTTCATCCTTTTATATACAGCTGTACAGTTTTCCCAGCACAACTTATTGAAGAGGCTGTCTTTTATTTACTGAATATTCTTGCATTCTTTGTTAAAGATAAGAAGACCATAGGTGTGTGGGTCTATCTCTGGGCTTTCTATCCTGTTCCATTGGTCTATATTTCTGTTTTTATGCCTATACCTTACTGTCTTGATGACTATAGCTTTGTAGTATAGTTTGAGGTCAGGAAGGTTGATTCCTCCAGCTCCATTTTTCTTTCTCAAGACTGCTTTGAGAAGGCTTTCCAGGTGTCACTAGTGGGAGAGAACCCACTTGCCAATGCAGGAGACATAAGAGACATGAGTTTGATCCCTGGGTTGGGAAGATCCCCTGGAGGAGGGCATGGCTTGAGAAAAAAAAGGTTGCTTTGGCTATTCCGGGTCTTTTGTGTTTCCATACAAATTGTGAAGATATTTGTTTTAGTTCTGTGAAAAATACCCTTGGTAATTTGATAGGGATTGCACTGAATGTAGATTACTTTGGGTGTGCAGACTCAGTTGTGTCTGACTCCTTGTGACCCCATGGACAGGAGCCCGCCAGGCTCCTCCATCCACGTAATTTTCCAGGCAAGAATACTGGAGTGAGTTGCCATATCCTATAATCAATTTCATAGTATTGATTATTCCAATCCAAGAATATGGTTTATCTATTTGTGTCATCTTTGATTTCATCAGTGTCTTATGGTTTTCTGCATACATCTTTTGTCTCTTTAGATAGGTTTATTCTTAAGTATTTTATTATTTTTGTTGCAATAGTGAAGGGATTGTTTCCTTAATTTCTCTTTCTGATTTTTCATTGTTAGTGTATAGGAAGAATGCAAGACATTTCTGTGTATTAATTTTATATCCTGTGACACTACTGTATTAATTGATTAGCTCTAGTAATTTTCTGGTGGCATCTTTAGGGTTTCATTTTAACTATTTTAAAGTGTACAATTCAGTGGCATTAAGGACAGTTGATCATTGAACAACATGGGGGTTAGGAGCACAAACCTCCATAAGCGGAAAATTTGAGTGTAACCTTACAGTAAGCCCCTCTGCATCAGTTGTTCTGCGTCTGTGGATTCAACCAACAGTAAATTGTGTAGTGTGTATTTATTTTAAAAATCTGCATATAAGTGGATAAATCCATGTTGTTCAACGGTCAGCTGTACATTCACAGTGCTGTACAATGATCATCATTATCTAGCTCTAAAACTTTTTTATTACCCCCCCACAAAGTAAACTCTATCCTTTAAGCATTCATTTTCCATTCCAATCTTCCTCCACCCCCAGGCAACCACAAATATGTATTTTTGTGCATTTGTCTATTCTGACTATTTAATATAAATGGAATATAGAACGTGGTTGTTTGTGCCTGGTTACTTTTAAACATTTATCTATGTGGTGGTATTTATCAGTACTTTGTATAGCTGTATAATATTCCACTGCCTGGATATTTGATTATCTAGTCATCAGAACATAGATGTTTGGGTTGTTTCTACCTTTTGGTTATTGAGACTAGTGTTTCTATGAATATTAGTGAGATAACTCATTTTATACTTATTTGATGGGCAAAAATTAAGAAGTGGATGATATCAAGAATTAGGGAGAATTCTTTAAGGGCAAGTCACTGATGGGAATATAAATTTGTTTAATCATGCTAGAAAATAGCATTACCTTGTGAAATTGAACTTTTACATCCTATATGATTGAGCAATAGCACTCTTAGATACACACCCATGAGAAACTCTAGCATGTAAGAACCAGGAGATATATATAGATGAGAAGGTTAATAGCAGTACTGTTTCTAAAAGCAAAAAACTTGAACCACTTAAATGTGTATTACCAGCCATTTCTTTTAAGGAGTTCTGCTATAAAGGGGAGGAAAGAAATGGAGCAGCAGTGGAGATTGGGAATTTTTTTCTTTTTAAGATGGGGGAAAAATAGCATGTTTGTATATTTAAGAATTGATTACATGGACAAGGTGAAAGAAAGAATCATGGAGAAAAAAGTTTCTGAAGAATCTGATTTCTCAGATACTGGATTTTTCTCCTAGTTTTAGAGGGTACTGTACATACCCTCCAGTTTTATCTATCTTTCTCTTTCCCTTTCTTAAACTGCTTGACCAAACAGCATATCAACTAAGTACCCAAAGACTGTTTGTGTATCTGTTGTAACTCCTATTGAGCATCTACTTTCTATATCACCACAGAAACCAGATCCAACTTACCATACACCTCAACTCATAAGTTACTGTGTGGCAGTCAAAATGAATTATAGAGTTACAGGCAAAAATATGATGAATCTACTACATGTAGTATGATGTCCTTTTTTTTTTGGCTGCGCCAAAAGAGCTGCATGGCTTCTGCAATCTTAGCTCCCAGAACAGGGACTGAGCCTGGGCCACGCAGTGAAAAGGCCAAGTCCTAACCACTGGACCAGCAGGGAATTCCCATGATATCCTTTTTTAGAATGCTTATTACAAGCGAAATTAAACAATATGTTGCCTTGTTGTTGTGCACTTTCTAAATCCTATCCAACTCTTTGCAACCCCATGAACTGCAGCACACCAGGCTCCCTGTCCTTCACTATTTCCAAGTTTGCTCAAATTCATGTCTGTTGAATCAGTGATGCCAACCAACCAGCTCATCCTCTGTCGCCCTTCTCTTCTCCTGCCCTCAATCTTTCCCAGTATCAGGGTCTTGTCCAATGAGTCCACCCTTGGCATCAGGTAGCCAAAATATTGGAGCTTCAGCATCAGTCCTTTCAATGAAGATTCAGGGTTGATTTCCTTTAGGACTGATTGGTTTGATCTCCTTGCAGTGCAAGGGACTCTCAAGGCTTGTGTCTCTATAGGCTTAGACATACTATATATGTAATAACATATATGCAAAATTCAGGACAATGATTACCTCTGGGAAGAAGACAGGAAGACAAGGAGAAAAAGAGCACATAGATCTAAATTATCAGTAATCTCCTAGTTCAGTGGGTCTCAAATTTTAGTGTGCATCAGAATCCCTGGAGAGCTCATTAAAACCTAGATGGCTGGGAGCCCCCAGAGTTTTCGATTCAGGAGGTGAGTGTGGGGCCTAAGAACATGCATTTCTAACAAGGTTCCAGGTGCTGTTTTAATGCAGCTCTGCTGAGATCACATACAGAAAACCACTTCCAGTTTATAAATTGGATTATGGGTTCACAGGTGTTACATTTGCTTTTATTGTTAAAATAATATAATAAACTTATGTTATTATTAAATCATTAAGTTAAATGGGAGGGGAAAAAAGATGGCCAGTCATAGAACAAAGATGAGAGTATGTCAAGAAGCAAGGTTTAATATGAATCCAGTTCTGGGCTCTGGAGGCATCCTTTTTGAAAAATGCTAGCATTTCCCTTACTAAAAGCAAACATGAAAAACACTTCTCTAGGAGAACCTCAGGATCGTTTTAGAAGAATACTACTGGCAACTACATTGAGAAATAAATCTGAAGATTGTTTTTTTCCTTAGGTGCACAGGGAAAGTATTTCAGCTTTCTGAATCTCAACAATCTCTGCAAAGACTGGACACATCACAGGCTAACCTCTTTCATGGGTTCAACAAAAACTGCATTTGTAGAAAAGATTTCTCTTACTTTTTCAGATCTTACCCTTTCCTCAAGTGCCTTATTTAGGTCATTATTTTTCTTCCTTCCCTTCTCCCTCCTCCTTTCTGGATATATTGTATCCACTAGGTTCTGAGACGGAAATGTATATGATATTTTAGATTCCTACCTTGACCAGGGCTATGTAGAGGGTATACTCCTGCAACTGGTCACTGACAGGAGTTTGAGGAATGCCTGAATATAAAATTCTTGCTCACAAGCAACTCAGCCTGGAGAAAAAAACCCCCCAAAAAACCAGATCCATAAATATAAGATTTCATCCCAGAGCAGGACACACAGCATATTATAGAAGGATACAGACTTATCTGCTTTCACAAACTCCCCTACACTCAGCTCCTCTAAGCTGTGCTCGCTCGCTCCCACAATTCACAACCGCGGCACAGAGGCCCGCGGAGGCAGGAGCGCGGGCGGGGCGGCGGAGGCCGGCCTTCATTGGCTTTCTGGCCGGAAGCGGCGGTGCGGCCCGGCTGCGCATGCGCCCCTCACACGTGCTTCCAGAACGCCCCCTCCGCCGCTGGAGATCCGCGGCCGTCATGCTGCGAATTTCTGCCTTACGGCTGCTAGGACGCAGGGGGGCGAGTAGGGTCTCGCTCTCAGAGGACTTTAGTTTACGCCACTACAGCTCGGGCCCTCTCGGTGTCCGCGACGATACCCGCGACTCGCGCGCCTACTTTACCACACCCATTTTCTACGTGAACGCCGCGCCGCACATCGGGCACCTGTACTCCGCGCTGCTGGCGGACGCCCTGTGCCGACACCATCGCCTCCGAGTTCCCAGTGACGCCGCCACCGGATTCTCCACGGGTACCGATGAGCACGGCCTGAAGATTCAGCAGGCGGCAGCCGCCGCGGGCCTGGCTCCGTCCGAGCTGTGCGACAGAGTCTCTGCCCAGTTCCAGCAGCTTTTCCGGGAGGCTGACATCTCTTCCACCGACTTCATCCGCACCACCGAGGCCCGGCACCGGATAGCTGTGCAGCATTTCTGGAGGGTGCTGAAGGCTCGGGGTCTTCTATACAAGGGTCTCTATGAAGGTTGGTATTGCGCCTCCGACGAGTGCTTCCTGCCTGAAGCCAAGGTCACCAGGCAGCCCGGCCCGTCGGGGGATTTGTGTCCTGTATCTCTCGAGAGCGGACACCCGGTCTCTTGGACCAAGGAAGAAAACTACATTTTTAGGCTTTCCCAGTTCCGGGAGCCGCTCCAGCAGTGGCTGCGGGGCGACCCTCAGGCCATAACACCGGAGCCATTCCATCACACAGTCCTTCAGTGGTTGGAGGAGGAGCTGCCGGACCTATCGGTCTCTCGAAGGAGTAGCCACTTGCACTGGGGCATTCCGGTGCCCGGGGACGATTCGCAGACCATCTACGTATGGCTGGATGCCTTGGTCAACTACCTTACTGTAATTGGCTACCCAGACGCTGAGTTCAAATCTTGGTGGCCGACCACCTCTCATATCATAGGCAAAGACATTCTCAAATTCCACGCTATCTACTGGCCTGCTCTCCTCTTAGGGGCCGGCATGAGCCCACCACACCGCATCTACGTCCACTCCCACTGGACAGTCTGTGGTCAGAAGATGTCTAAGAGCTTGGGTAACGTGGTGGATCCCAGGACTTGCCTTGACCGCTATACGGTGGATGGCTTCCGCTACTTTCTTCTTCGGCAGGGCGTCCCCAGCTGGGATTGTGATTACTATGATGAAAAGGTGGTTAAGTTGTTGGATTCCGAGCTGGCAGATGCTTTGGGAGGTCTCCTGAACCGATGTACTGCCAACAGGATCAATCCTTCCGGGATCTATCCGGCTTTCTGCACTGCTTGCTTTCCCAGTGAGCCAGGCTCGGCGGGGCCGTCAGGTCGTGCTCAGGCAGAGGACTACGCTCTGGTGAGCGCAGTGGCCACTTTGCCCGAGCAGGTAGCAGACCACTACGATAACTTTCAGATCTATAAGGCTCTGGAGGCAGTGTCCAGCTGTGTCCGGCAGACCAACGGCTTTGTCCAAAGGCATGCGCCGTGGAAGCTGAACTGGGAGAGCCCCGTGGATGCTCCCTGGCTGGGTACTGTGCTTCATGTGGCCTTGGAGTGTTTGCGAGTCTTTGGAACTCTGCTCCAGCCTGTCACCCCAAGCCTAGCTGACAGGCTGCTGTCTAGGTTGGGGGTTTCTTCCACAGAGAGGAGCCTTGGAGAGCTCCATTTCTTATCTCGATTCTATGGACACCCATCCCCTTTTGAAGGGAGGAGACTGGGACCTGAAACTGGGGTCTTGTTTCCAAGACTGGACCAGTCTAGGTCCTGGCTGGTAAAAGCCCACAAGACCTAGAAACTCAGTTCTTATTGGCTTGTGGTAAAAAAGTAAATTTGTTATTTTCTTATTTTTTGCATTTTCAGGGAAATTATATTAATGCTTTCTAAAGTGTTGCATCAAATGAGCACATAAGTAATGTCCCTGTGAAAAGAGGTTTGATAGCCTTTCAGGAGCCTACTCCCTACTCTTCAGTTTTCTGTGTCCATTAACCACTGTCCTTTGTACCCCAGTGTCTCTGAGATGTCTCCAGGGGTAAGAGACAACTTTGCTGATACTATTCCTTCTCATTGTACCTCCGTCCAAACCACAGTTGTTTGCCCAGACTACCTCTCATGGCTTGTTTTTCATTGGCCTGGCTTCTGCTAGGCAAATTAATGAGAGTGGGGGTTGGAGGCCCCTACCTCAGCTTTTGCTTTGTTGTATATGTTGAGTCTCCTGTTGGAAACAGATTGTTTCATTAAACCTTTAAACACCCGTGCCCTGGATTAGATGATTTTCGCCTGTGTTTCTATTTTTGATTCTTAACATCTTGACTCCCCGTTTTGCTAGTTAATTGTCCAGTAGTTGTGCTTTGTACCATTATACTTGAACCGGTAGATGGCTCTAGTCTCATATTTAATTACTTAACACTGAGGTTTCAGAATATTTAAAATAAATTTTCTGCTTTGTAATTTTGCATAATTTAAAGAAAAAATTATATTTTCTTAAAATAAGGATAACTGCAACCACTGCTGTTTTACAGTAAGCAATAAAAAAGATCAAAATCCTCATTTCAGACTACTGGAAAAGGACATTCACTCCATTAGATGTTTAGTCAGCTAATAAGTAACTATCATGTGTGTTTGGACCATGATAAATTATAAAGCTCTCTTGATTTACTTGGTATGTTAAAATTTTTTTAAACTTTAATAACATTAGGTTTACAGGTGTGATTTAAAAAATCTGTAGAAAGTTCAGAAGGGTAATATTTTCTTTATATTTCTTGGTCTTAATTTTATTATCCACATATATAATTTACCTTATATGATTTCTTTTGGTCAATCAGTATGTATAATACAATATAGAAATTGTGGAACACCTATTATAAATTTAATACGTTTACTTTCAAGTAGTTTTTATTAATTATTTATTTTGTTCCTTTAACTTAAGTTATTAAAGTTTAAAAGTTTTTAAAGTACCTTATTCAGATCTGTTCTGTTGCGTTTGTTGAAGGTGATGGTGAAGGGAGGAAATGATCAATGCTCCAGGAATCTCAAACTGGATTTAGGGATCTCTCCAAGCTTCCATAAAAGAACATCACAGAGAAGATGTTAAGATATCAATTTATACAGTGACTACAACATAGTAAGCCAGCATTATTTGCCCAGACTATCTCTCATGGCTGATCTCATAGGTGATCAGACAGCTAGGGCAAAGTTTAAAATGAGAACTTGCCTTGAGATATGCATTCTAAGCATGGTAGCAAGCAGAGAGAGCTCACTATGAAGTAAACTACTGTGCTGGTAGTTCCCCCAGGTTTATTCTGGGTGCTACTGTTCAGCTCCAGTTTCTATTTATTAATTAGTGTAGTGAGAGATTTCTGGTTGCTTGGAAACATTGCTTTGAAAAGAATGCTTGAAGGCATTCTAAGGGTGGAAGGACCATTTCTACCAGTGTTCCTTTAGATCCTCCTTATTCTTCATAATGCAATCTTGGGCTTTCCATAGGACACATTCCAGTTATCTGCTGGGATTACTAGGGTAGATTACTGGGACCTAGGATGGCATATAATATCTCTTGGGGCTGGAGAGCAGAGCAGTGAAAGAGATGGGATGTTTACATGGATGAAGGAAAACAGACTTGGAAAGCAGTGTTGATAACCTGTGCCTTTGTAGTGCCATTATAACAGTCTTACAGCCCCTGTCATGAATGGAGGAACAGTGTCTTCCACTGGAATGGTCTTTGCTATGGCCTAATGCCAATTAGTACACTGCACCTTGGCTTGCTGGGTGTTAATGGAGTTCATTTTGTGCAGTCTGTCATTTGTGTAGGCACTTAAGTCCTACCAGAGTGTTTGTGGTAGTAGAGGACACAGGAAAACAGGGGGAGCCAAGAGGACAGGGCATACTTATTACAGAAGACAGGATATTCTGAGTGAAGAAGTGTGGTGAGTTGGATAGGACTTATTCCGTGGTGGAATGGAAGATGAACCAGTTAGATTCTCTGCAGGAGGCAGGGTAGGTAAAGCAGGGATCCTTAGAGTACTGAGTTGGTATGTTCAGTTTGATTCAGCAGTTTAAGAATGGCAAGTAGAGGATAGGTGAAACCTAAAACTGGCAGGCATGCATTTCTAAGAGAGTACACCTTAACCACTTTGTGGGAAAAGATGATAAACTTGTAGACTTCTAAGAACTTCCCTGTCCCGGAACTGCTAACACCTTATGTGGCATCTTGTGGATTCCTTGACGAGAAAGGAAGTTTCTCCCAATATTATCCTAAGGCTCTCAACTATCGATTTTTGGGTATTTTTGGAGGCAGTGTTGCAGGAGGTGATAGAGCACTGGTCAGGTGTTCATGGAATGTCATGTTAAAGTAATAATAAGCTGTCAACTCAGAAGACTACAGTCTACTGTGAAATCATGCAAGAAGTTGTGGGCAATGTATATGTGGCACCATTGTATATTAGAGGGTTATTCTACAAGTAAACTCACAGATAGGCACCTCAGAAGTCAGAAGACCTATGGCTATATGGGGGTCAAGAATAGGCAGGAACAAGAAGTAGTTACAGTCTCATTTCACTGAAATCTCACACTTATTCTGGAAGTAGGCCTTATTATTTTTCTTGAGCACCTCTATAGGGGCTGAGAAGAGCCTGAGAAATTGAGTATTAAGTTGATCACTCAAGAAGGCTTAGGCTGCAACATGGGCTCTCAGGTACAGGCCCTCCCCCCTCAGCCCCCCATAGTTGTATCCATTATTGACACATAACTCTTTGGATCTGGAAAGTTCTGAAACTGAAGTAAAGCCAGTAGTTGGTCAGGTTTTGGGTCTCCAACTAGGATGACATAATCGTGAAGTTTGAGTAGCAGGTGGCAGTACTGAGCAATCAACAGATTACTTCTTGGGCATTATGGCAGGGATAGTTTACTGGCTCTCTGTTCCATTCCTGAGTAGGTGGGTAGCTGCAGTGTCAGCCTGCATTAGTGTAACTTTGAGTTACAGTGGGGAAGCAGCCATGCCTGTTGATTAAGACTCGGTCCATAAACTTGCTGTATAATATTGCCTCCTGGAGGCAGTTCCCCCCCTATCCATAGTTCTCCCAGATGTAGAACAACTGTTCTTGCTAATGAGGTCTGGGATGCTGTAAATGTTGATAGGTCCTTGTCCTCATTTTTTTGCCAGAATGAAGAATATCAGTGGACCTGAAAAGATGTGGATCTACTGGCAGTGATGTGTCTATTTTTGCTGCAAAAGTTAAGCAGTTCAGAGAGATTGCAGGGAGCTTGGGCACAGGTGGAGGTAACCAAGATTACAAATTAGGGGGATCAGTTCTAGAACAAAGCCTTGGAGCCCCTTGCAAAACTAAGACAGTATAAAATATGTCATTTCAGCATAACACAGTTGGCCCTGCCCCTTGTTCTGCTAGGAGCTTTAGATAGGGTTGGTTAACTTCTATCAATAGGAACACACTAAATTTGAAGGTTAATATTGCTGGAAGGCCAGAACAGTAACAACCAAGTTAATTAAGGTTAATTAGTGAGGATTTTAACCTTTCAAGAAGAGGGTCTTACTCTTTTTTTGAGGCAGAGGATAGGAGAATCCCAGCCTAAGCTGCTTTCTTCTATCATCGAGAACTACTTGAGTTGAGGGGAAGGAAGTAGACAGTTCAGAGGTGAAATTGTGAAATTGACTTCTTAGTTTTACCCTGTGTAGATCCTGTGAATTAAGAGGAACCATCTAACGGAATAGTTGACCATATTTAAAATACTTTGCTTTAGATTATATTAATTATATTGATCAGTTTCTACTTAAATCTCCATGACGAGTAAAGGGGATTGGGAAGAGGTACACCAAGAGGCTCTTCCCATGGTATGGCCAATTACAAATAATGTACTCTCTACTGTGCTGCTTCTCGTCTATAGCTGTTGGGAGCTTCAGCCTAACTTGGATCTTCACCAAAGTAAGGTGAGACTAGAGACTACAGTATAGAAGTTCCATCCTTGGCTATGAATTGTATTTCACTCCCGTTTGGTCTGTGACACAGTTTACTCACCATAAGTCCACAGCTCCTTACTTAAGAAAAGGATGGTATGAAATGTCAGGATGTTTCAGGAAACCAAATGTATGATCTGCAAGAAGAAAATAACTCCAAGGAGAGATGAGACCTGCCTTCACGTCATTAAGGATTTTTGGATGAAACATTTGCAGAGGGCCTAGAAGACTCACTTAGGTAAGCTGAAGGGACAGCTCTAGGAATAACTGGAAGTGGATGATGCCAGTTATCTTTGTGTATGGTATGGGTAAAATGGTACTAACCTCTATGCTACCACTCTCAAGGTACACATACCCCCTCATTGGTTGACAGTCACTGGTTTATGGGATTGAACAGGAGGTGAACCTTCGAGAACTAGTTTATGATTGATACAGATATGAATCAGTTTTATTCTCTTAATACAGTCAATAAAAGTGTGACTAATTACACATTTTTCCTAATTAAAATATTTTAAAAGGATAATAACCTTTACTTTGGAACACATTAAATATGATAGTGTCAGTAGTTTGACTTCCTTTGAACTAATCTAGAAATGTCTACTGGTTAAAAGGCTATAAATATCAAAAATAAAAGTTAACAAGCATGTTACATAATTTGGTTAATCACTAAAATAACACAACTGGAATGTATTTCTTCTTAGCAAGATGCAATGTTAAAAGAACTCAATTCAACAGAAGACAGGAAGGTGAAAAAAAGAGCAAAGAAAAATGAAAAATATGGGAAAAGAAAACCCGTAATGGCATGGCAGAAATAAATACAAATATATCAGTAATTAAATATCATAGGATGGACTTTCTGTCAAAAGGAAGCAGTATTGAAGCTTAAATTTAAAAAGTTAGCTATATGTAGTTAAAAGGTATATACTTAAACATAACAGAAAATAAGACATGAAGAGGCACTAGGCATAAATTAACCAAAAAAAAGCTGGCATCATAATAGTAGACCATCTATTTTGAGGGGATAATCATTACTAAAGATGAAGTGACTGAATATAAAAGGAACAATATACCAATAAGTTATAACAATTAAACTTGTATAATCTAACAGCCTCAAAATATAAAAAGTTAAAATTGAAGATGACAAGAAATGTTCAAATTTCAAAAGAAATTAAACTGCCATTTGTGAGTTCAGAGAAACTAGGCAATGAGAAAGTAAAATAACTTACACTAGACGTTAGCATTTCAGTCTTTAATGCTTACCACTTACTATATCATCACTTCTAAGGGTAGAAAAAAATGAAAACATTATAGCAGGTAAGGTTTTGTTACTCTTAAAACCTTGTCTTTTTCCATCATGCTTCTGTGAAAATAACAACTTGCTGTTTGAGCAGAAATGCCAACAAATATACCTGTTCAATGAGTCCTTTCTAGATTATTAAAAGAGGACAACCCCATGGCCATAATTTTACCAATTTTTCTGTTAGTTCAATAATAAGTGAAGGTGAAGGGAGAGGACCACCAGTTCTGTGTTCCTCATTTGTGTTCTCTCATTTACTCTTTCCATCAACCCTAGTAAGCCTTCTTTTAACTCTGTTTAACTGATAAGAAATTGAGACACCAGAGAAGTTAAGTAACTTAGCTAAACTTACACAGCTTATTAAACAGGAGAGCCTAGACTCAACCTTGTTTTAGTGCCAGAGCCTCAGCCCCATCCTTAACACCAACACCACAACAATCCCCGAGTGTATACGGAGCCTTGTCTTGTGAGGAAGAGGAAGTAGTAAAATCAGATCCAAAGATCTGAAAATGAGAAGTCTAAGTAAGAACACTTAATTGAAATACATTAATCAGTGTTTCATGGTGAGGAGTTAGTTCTTGATAGCTAGATTATGAGTGCCATATGAGTGCCAAAAAAGAAACCTAGGAAAAATACTTACCTTATAAAGAAATATATTTCTTTTCTTGCTTTCAATAGTTTCCTTTATATATGCTGCTTATGTGTATTGGTGTAAATGGTTAAAGACTTTGATAACTTTATAGTCTCTTTTTTCTTTTTCCTTAAGATTATTGTTTCTTATTTTCAGAAGAGTGTTCCAAATTTTTGAATCCAACAGTTCTCTCAGTGAAAGTATGTTGTCATAAATTTATGAATCCAAGTATTTAAAAATAACATTTTACTAATTAATACTTTATACATTTATCTCTAAACATGAAAACATGGCAATATTCAAGTTTTATTTGAATTAACTATTATAGTAATAAAGCCAGAGAATTTTATGAGGTCACACTGAAACTTTTTCATTTCATACATACAGTTTTAATACAAACTTATTAAAAGACTCATCTACTTACTAACAATTTAAGTTCTATGACTTTACTGAACATTTATTACTGTATTCTTATGACATCTTTCCTAACAAGCTTGCAGGAACCAGATTAAATGCCCTTGACTCCAGTTACTAACAAAGCAAATACCACCCTGTTAGCTAAAATGCCACATATTGGATAACTCCTGGTAAACTATATCTGACATGTCACATATGACAGTCAAGACGTGTTTTAACTTCTACAAATTCTGTAGAGACTCTATTATGAATTTCATAAAGAACACTGTCATATTTTACTTTTTTAATGAAATGTAGCTAAAGTTGGACATGGGTTACACCTTGAAGAAGTTTAGGATGAAACCTATGTGTATATAGGTCTCTTGGTTATCATCTAAATTGTATATTAAAGTCCTTGTTAACATGGAAGCTAGGAACATCTACATCTTTATGTTATAAGTAATTTCTTCCAAACTCTTTAAATTCAAACTATGCAGTCCCAAGTTAGTAAGGCATGATGGGTACTTTCCCAGCATTTGCATTGTAGATTATGACTTGCTAATAGTATGAGTGAAATATTATAAAAAAATATCCTACATTTTCTACATAATCTGCATTCTTAAGATTACCATTAAAATTCACTTACTAAAGGAATTTACAAAGGCTTTCCTAGAGCAAAGAATTTTCAGTCCTGGTAAATTCAAATTATTGCATTAACTCTTTATATTTAAATTTATGTAAAAATTATTCTATGAAAACTCCCTAAATTTTTAAAAAGAGAAACTTTTTAGTCCTGAGTTCAGTTTCATTATACAACTCATTACTGGAATGTAATTAAATAAATTAAGTTACAGTGTATAAGAAGCCCATTTTGGTATTATAGAATAAAAGTGTTAAGTACTAAAATAAAATGAATTGTTTGAAAATACATATGGTTAATTGCATGAAAATTGATGGTTGGACATTCATACCATTTTAAGATTTGGAAGGAGTGTTTTTTGCTGAATATAATAGAAATATTCTTAACGTTCATGATGACATAGACCCAGTTAAAAGTCTATTAGTTAATAATCTTCAAAGAATAAACTTTTTTCTTATTAAAATGTCCACATAAAAATCAGCTTATGGATAAAATAATCTCCCTGCCTGAATAAAATAATCCTAAGGTTGACTTTATAGGGTAGGAAAAATTTACATCTATTAGTATCTTTTAAAACATAGTTTGCATAATAGGGAAGTTTCTTTTATGTGTTATTAAAAGTATGTTATAGAAGTGGATATTGTGTAGCTTTCTTTGCTTTGGTACCAAAGTTAAGACATTTTGAAAACTAAGATCTTAAATATGACTAGCAAGAAACACACTGAAAATATTAAAAATAATCTCAAATTGTTACTGTATACTTTAGAATTGTTATCCTTTAGATTTTTTCTCCAAAAAAAAGGAAAAAAAAAGATATGCTTTTTTAGGTAATACTTTTTATATTAATTAAACATTTCCTTTGTGTACTATCATTGGTTGTTTCAGAACTATATGAGGCTAAGGTTTAGTCTTATCTTAGTTCATTTTTATATCATGATATAACAAAAAGCTAATTGTAACAATTATAACATGTAAACGTGATATAACAAGTAACAATTATAACAAAAAGCTAAAATGACATAACAAAAAGATAATTAAAAGCTAAAACATTGATCTCATAGTTATTAAAGCTGCTTTTGCTATCATGGATATGTTATATTATGTTTTATATTACTATAATATATATAGCTATATATATATTTATATATATAATATGTGTTTGTATTAGCTATAAAATAAGAGGAAAATATCACAATTTAAATGGAACAGGTTTTTTTTAGGGATACATTAGCTTTAACACTACCTGCATTTTTTCTATATTTTATATCTGAAAAGAAAGATGAAGTAATGTAATCTTTACAGAATTTAGTGAATGTACTGTGGAAATACATGAAAACATTTTTGTAAAGAGAACATTTGCCTATAATATATTACCTAAGAAAAATACCAATGTAAATCTGTTTTTGAAGCAAAATGCAATTATTCTTGGACTCTAGAAATTTATTAGTTTTAGAAAAAAATGCTTTGGTGTATACCTAATAAGCATGAATTATAAATATGGGATTAAAATGTATACTGAAAATACCAGACAAGTGGAGTATTAGATTGTTTCATGATGTTTTGATTAGGGCTCTAATTATAGAACACTGGACCATAACATACAGCATGCTACTTTCAAAATTAATGTAGGAAAATAAAATATTCTCAATAGATGGATTGGCCTTTGGGTATGTCAGAATATCTTTATATTATTTATTCTATAACTGTGCTATATTACATTTTATTCCTAAACATAAATATTTTAGCCCAGAAACGTTTTGGTGAAATACTCCAAAAATATATACATCAATGGTAGTTCATTATTCTTCATGAGACAGGGTTAAAAAACGTTAACTCGTTATAACTGGGTTTTCTTTCTAATATTATAAGAAAGTTTTTTTTTTATAAGAAAGTTTTAATATATAATTTAAAAAATATGTAATTCTTACTGTTTCCTAATAGAGGTGCAAACCAACTCTAGTTATTTGAGTGGACATAAAATTAAAATAGTGAAGAAAATAAGACTCCTAGCATTGTGCAATCAAATTTAAATAAATGCTATAATAAATTTCCATGTAGTCAGTTTAAATATTACTTATTTATGTAATAATTTCTATTCTTTATTATTGAAAAGAATATAATGTTTTTGCAGAAGAAAATTGGGATATATATTAAACAGGCAGCATTTAAAGAGAAGTTGGCATGGCCATTTTTTAATTTAAAAAATTCTACTTAGTGTGGTGTTTTTTTAATAATAAACTTTTCTAATCTGTAAAAGCAGACAATCAAGCTTTGTATTTAAAAGGTGAAAAATAATGTCATGGTTAAGTTTTACTTAATCGAAGTTAATGTTTTGAAAGTCCAGAAATCTCACAAACTAAGACCTGAATGAAAGATACAAAGGAATATTGACAGTGCCACTGTGTTAAAAGAAGAAAAATGTGTTGAACTGTACATGATATGTGCAGTGAATGCTTATACTTGCTAAGATGCTCTAAGAACCCTTACACTTCCCATATGAATAACAAAAGAGGGCCAGAGCTAGATATGGAGATACCTTTAAGTATATTTAAGAGTAGTGTCAACTTTGGCCATAGAAATCAATATAAAATACATGGTCATATGACAGATTTCCAGATATTATATATACAAATTGTCTATATATTAATATCTGGCAAAATTTCTAATGTAAACCTAGGATTTGAAATATTTTATCAAAAATATTTAATATAAGTAGAATATAAACAAACCTAAATATAATGAAAACAAGGTAATGTGGAAGCTAGAATCTTCTATAGATATTATCTCCCTAATAAGATAGATTTTTGAATTTATCTTATTGCAACAAATGACTTGTTCCTATGTATATTCTGTATATATGCCATGCTGGGTCTAAAAAAATATAAAACATCTGGAATAAAACTGTAAAATCCAAACACCAAAGATGTTTTTAAGTGGTTGTATATGACATTATCATGTGGTTAAGAGCCAGATGATGACCAAACTTTTCAAACTTTATCAAGATACTTGTTCTATATATATAACCTTTGTTCTGTTTGTTACAGATTATAAGTCTGTGTTATTTAGGTGTGTGTGAATTAATAAAGGAAACCATGATTTTATCCTGTACCTCCAATGTTCTGGCTACTAAGATTTTTTTACCTCCCTTAAAAAAAAGCAAAAACATTTAACCTTAGGCACATCAAAATCCCTCATATTTTTTACCAGACCACACATGGTGCTAGTTATTTTCTATTATTGGATAAAATAGTTATCCAAGACTCTACTTAACAGAATCAGTAGAAGAAGGTGGAGTAAGAATTGAATCCTCTGCTCTGATATCTTTTCTAGGATGGAAGTGTGGGCTTTGAGAATATCAAGGTTTCAAACCTACAGATGAAGGTTAAGAAAGCTTCTTCTCACAGAATGTAACCTTGGTTCCTATTAAGAGATTTAAAGAAAATTAGGGTTTTATGCACAGTAAATGGCTCTTATTTTATTATTACCTAAGGGAAAGATTTTAAAAATAATATTAATGGGGCCTGGATTCTGAGGAGAGAAAGGTGTACTTTAGGAAATTCTCACTACAGAGTAGGCTACTTTATAACCTGCTTAACTGGAAGGCACCCTAGGGCTATAAAAAACTGCAAAGGACCTGAGAATAGCCATACCTAGTGGCATTTCTAAATTATGTTATACTTCCTTCTTGGTGCCAGCCCTAAACTTTGGTAAAGATTCGTTTAAAAAAAAAAAAAAAAAGACAGTGATATGCACAATTAGAAGGCAGATCCTATGATTTAGAAAGTGACTATCTAGAGAAAACCAGATATTAGTAAACTTTCATATTAATGGAGTAACATCCTACTGTTAAGTAAAATATCCATGAATAGATTGAGTTCCAACAAATGATTTTTATCTGATCCACTGCTGAACATAGGACTGCTGGAGATACTGCTTTGCTCAATACACTTGAAAATATAAAAATTTTAGCTAAGACATCTCTTAATGACTAAATGCCTACTTCAGAGCATTAGTGTTTAGTCCAATCCTTTTGTCTAAAAAAGCTCTTCTTTGCTTTGCCTTTAGATATTGTTGTTCAGTTGCTAAGCCATGTCTGACTCTTTGTGGCCCAGTGAACTGCAACACTCCAGGCTTCCCTGTCCTTCACTGTCTTCTGGAGTTTGCTGAAACTCATGTCCATTTAGTCAGTGATGCCATCCAAACATCTCATCTTCTATCGTGCCCTTCTCCTGCCCTCAATCCTGTTTCCCAGCATTAGGGTCTTTTCCAATGAGTCAGCTCTTTGCATCAGGTGGCCAAAGGACTGGAGCTTCAGCTTCAGCATCAGTCCTTCCAATGAATAGTCAGGGTTGATTTCCTTTAAGAATGACTGATTTGATCTTTTTGCTATCCAAGGGACTCAAGAGTCTTCTCTGGCACCACAATTCATAAGTATCAGTTCTTTGGCACTCAGCCTTCGTGGTCCATCTCTCATATCTGTACATGACTACTGGAAAAACCATAGCTTTGACTATACAGTCCTTTGCCTTTAGATGATTTGAATTTAAATGTTGTGATTCAGGGCTTCCCAGGTGGCGCTAGTGGTAAAGAACCCCCTTGCCAATGCAGGAGACACGAGACACTGTTCATCCCTGGGTCAGATCTCTTGGAGGAGGGCATGGCAACCTGCTCCAGTATCTTGCTTGGAGAAATCCCATGAAAAGAGGAGCCTGATGGGTCACAGAGTCGGACATGACTTGAAGAGACTTAACACGCATGCACATTGTGATTCAAGAAGAATGGAAGCATCAAGGAGCCTAAGTTTATCTCATAAAACTGAATAAAACATTGGAAGTAGCATGTAGGCTAAATCAATTGCCCAGCTTGAATGCGACCATAGAAATTGTACAGGTGTTCTAGTAGCTCTTCTAAAACTAGCAATTTATCTATAGTTAAGGGAAATTAACTAAAGCTTCTAAGATAAAAAGCCTCATTTCTCTGAAGAAGCATGGTTGATTATTGTAGTTTGCAGGATTTGGACATACATGCCATTCTATTGACTTAAGACTGAACACATCTACTGACAATGAAACAACCTGCCAATGCTAGAATAGTTAACCATCAGGAGTAAGTCATAAAAACAATGGGTATTCTATAGCCTATCAGATCTAGATGCTTCTAGGGTTAAAAAATGTTTTCAATTGTGCAGTTACATAGAGAATTTACATCACTTAAGGATACTTTGTGAAGGTACAAAATAGTCTAATCAGAAAAGTATTTATAAAGTATTGTAAAATAAATGAAAATATATTAGGTTGGTGCAAAAATAACTGCAGTTTTAGATTTGTTGAACTTTGTCATTTGATATTGGAATATATGCTTAAATGTGATTATGTTATACATCATTTTAATGCACATTTCTTGCTTTTTTTGCTAATGACTTATTACTTGTTTATTTTATACTTATATTTATATTTATACTAGAGTACAGAAAGGATTAGATAAAAGGCAAATTCAAGCATTTTTTGTTCAAGTTCAAAATAGGTTGCAAAGCAGTGGAGACAACTCTCAACATCGACAACACATTTGTTCCTGGAATTGCTAACAAACAGTGCAGTGGTGTTTCAAGAAGTGAGAGCCTTGAAGATGAGGAGCATAGTGGCCTCCCATCAGAATTTGGCAGTGACCAACTGAGAGGATCATGCAAGCTGATCCTCTTAACAACTACACAAGAAGTTGCTGAAGAACTCACTGTTGATCATTCCACAGTCATTTGGCATTTAAAGCAAACTGGAAAGGTGAAAAACTCCATAAGTAGGTGTCTTATGAGCTGACCAAAAATAAAAAAAAATCATCATTTCTAAGTGTGATCTTCTCTTATTCTACACGACCAACAATAAACAATTTCTTAATCAGATTGTAACATGTGACGAGAGGTGGATTTTATGTGGCAACCTGTGATGACCAGCTCAATGGTTGGACTGAATAGAAGCTCTACAGCACTTCCCAAAACCAAACTTGCACCAAAAAAGGTCATGGTCACTGTTTCGTGCCAGTCTGATCCACTACCACTTTTTTTTTTAATTCTTATTTTTTTTTTTTAAATTGGAGGATAATTACAATTTTGCAGTACAGCTTTCTGAATTCTGGCACAACCACTACATCTGAGATGTATGCTCAACAAATTGATGAGATGCACTGAAAACCACAATGCCTGCAGCTGGCATTGTTCAACAGAATGGGCAATTCTTCTCCATGACAATGCCTGACTACATGTTGCACAACCAACGCTTAAAAAGTTGAACAAATTGGGCTATGAAGTATAGTCATCCACTATATTCACCTGGCCTCTCCCACTATAGTCACCTGACTTCTTCAAGCATCTCGACAATTTTTTGGAGATATCAAAAGCACTTCTGATACCAGCTTCCAAACCAGCAGGAGGTTTGCTGCTTCCAAACCAGCTTCCAAAACAGCAGGAGGCAGAAAATGCTTTCCAAGTTCATCGAATCCTGAAGCACAGATCTTTACACTGCAGAAATAAGCAAACTTATTTCTCGTTGGCAAAAATGTGTTGATTCTAATGGTTCCTATTTTGATTAATAAAGATGTGTTTGAGTCTAGTTATAATGATTTAAAACTCATGGTCCAAAACTGCAATTACATTTGTACTAACCTAATAGTTATCAAAATAAGTGTTGTGGTTTCAGTGATATTAAGCTATGTTTAACTGTGGGCACTGTTAGAATTTTTGAGCTAAGGAGACTTCAGTAGGCAATTATGATAGTGATGCATTTATCTTGGAATAACACATTCTATTAGCATAAAAATTGGGCTTCCCTGGTGGTTCAGTGGTAAAGGGTTTGCATGCTAATGCAGAAGTTGTGGGTTCAGCCTCTGGTCCAGGAAGATCCCCTGGAGAAGGAAATGGCAACTCACTCCAGCAGTCTTGCCTGGAGAATCCCATGGACAGAGGAGCCTGGTAGGCTATAGTCCATGGAATCACAAAGAGTTGGACACAACTTAGCAACTGAAAAACAACAACATCAGTATCAACAGCAGCATGAGTTTGGTGCTTGTCATTAGGATATAAAAAACGATAACTAGGAAACTGGAGCCTATTATACAGAGTGAAGTAAGTCAGAAAGAAAAACACCAATACAGTATATTAATGCATATATATGGAATTTAGAAAGATGGTAACAATGACTTGATATGCAAGACAACAAAAGAGACACAGATGTAAAGAACAGACTGTTGGACTCTGTGGGAGAAGGCAAGGGTGGGATTATTTGAGAGAATAGCATTGAAACATGTATATTATCATATGTGAAATAGATTGCCAGTCCAGGTTTGATGGATAAGGCAGGGTGCTCAGGGCTGGTGCACTGGGATGACCCTGAGGGATGGAATGGGGAGGGAGGTGGGAGGGAGGGTCAGGATGAGGGACATAATTACACCCATGGCTGATTCATGTAAATATATGGCAAAAACCACCACAATACTATAAAGTAATTAGCCTCCAATTTAAAAAAAAAAAAGATAACTAGAATAGCTCTTATCCCAAACAGCAAACACTACATGGAGGGTCTATACAAAGACTAGCAATTGCCTTGTTCAGTTGCTAAGTTGTGGCCGACTCTTTGTGACCCCATGAACTGCAGCACTCCGTGCTTCCCTATCTCCTGGAGTTTGCTCAAACTCATGTCCATTGAGTTGGTGATGCTATCCAACCAGCTCATCTGCTGTCGCTCCCTTTTCCTGCCCTCAATCCTCTTTTCCAGCATTAGGGTCTTTTCCAGTGAGTCAGCTCTTTGCATCAGGTGGCCAAAGGACTGGAGCTTCAGCTTCAGCATTTGTCCTTCCGATGAATATTCAGGGTTTATTTCCTTTAGGATTGACTGGAGTTTTCTCCAGCACCACAATTCAAAAGCATCAATTTTTTGGTATTCAGGGTTCTTTATGGTTCAACTCTCACATCCATACATGACTACTGGAAAATCCATAGCTTTGACTAAATGGACCTTTGTTGGCAAAGTGATGTCTCTGCTTTTTACTATGTTGTCTAGGTTTGTCATAGCTTTTCTTCCAAGGAGCAAGTGTCTTTTAATTTCATGGTTGCAGTCACCATTTGCAGTGATTTTGGAGCCCAAGGAAATAAAATCTGGCAGTGTTTCCACTTTTCCCACATATATTTGCCATGAAGTGATGGAATCAGATGCCATGATGTTAGTGTTTTGAATGTTGAGTTTAAGCCAGCTTTTTCTTGTTTTAAATTTTATTTTTCTTAATATATATATTTTATTGAAGTATAGTTGACGTAGAATGTTTCAGGTGCACAGTAAAGTGATTCAGTTACACATACATATTATTTTTGAAATTATTTTTCATTATAGGTTATTAAAAGATAGTGACATTTCCCTGTGCTATAGAGTAAACTTTTGTTACTTGTTGCACATCTATTTTTTAAAATTAGAAATCTAATATTCTATTCATAGTAAGTCAAACAAGTGGAATCAAAATGTCATAAATTTTTTAGTTAGGCAAAAATACATAAGTTTTCTTATATATTAACATTATTTGTATATATGTATACAAAAGCTTTTCTACTATGCTTGATAAAGACTTGAGAAAGAACACTAAAAAACACAAAGAGATGGAAAAATTGAAAAATATAAACTAAATGAAATGGGAGCACTGAATATGAAATAGAAAAAGTGAAACAAACTAGATAAAAGTAAAAGATCATCATATAGTCCAGTTGCTTTTAAACATGGCTGCTCATTAGAAGGATATCTGGAGCCCTGGAAAAAAAAAGCAATACCCAGGCATTTGTATTTTCCAAAAAATTTCCAGGATAATCCTGATATGCATCTGAATTTTAAAAAGTGATTACAGGTTTTATTATTACATGGTAGTTTTGGTGATATAGAGTTCTATTACTTTTCTGTTGACCAATCATGATACAATGGTATTGAGTGAGTTACATAATCACAATCGTAAAAGATATTTTATCAGTTTTCACAATCAGTAGCAAGACAAAATATTAGATAATTAGTTAATCGTGGGAACATGATTAACCTAACAATATAAAATAATTACATAAACAATTTTGGGGGGGTCAAGTAGACTGATGTGGTAAGTGGAAATGCATACATGCACATGTTTTCATCTGTCCAGCCTGTCTACATCTTTTGGTTAGTGCATTTAATCCATTTATACTTAAGGTAATTATCAATATATATGATCGTATTACTGTTTTCTTAATTGTTTTGGGTTTATTTTCTGTAGGTCTTTCCCTTCTCTTATGTTTCCTGCCTAGAGAAGTTCCTTTAGCATTTGTTATAAAGCTGGCTTGGTGGTGCTGAATTCTCACAAGTTTTGCTTGCCTGGAAAGCTTCTGATATCTCCATCAAATCTGAAAGAGAGTCTTGCTGGGTAGAGTATTCTTGGTTACAGGTTCTTCCCTTTCATCACTTTAAACATATAGATATGCCATTCCCTTCTGGCTTGTAATTTCTGTTCAGAAATCAGCTATAGCTTGAAGGGAGTTCACTTGTGTGTTGTCATTTTTCCCTTGTTGCTTTTAATATTTTACCTTTAATTTTCGTCAGTTTGATTATTATGTGTCTTGATGTGTTCCTCCTTGGGTTTACACTGATTGGGACTCTGTGTTTCCTGGACTTGGTTGACTATTTCCTTTCCTATGTTGGGGAAGTTTTCAGCTATTATCTCCTCAAATATTTTGTCATTGTCCTTTCTCTCTTCTCCTTCTGGGACCCCTATAATGCGAATGTTGGTGCATTTAATGCTGTCACAGAGGTCTCTTAGGCCGTCTTCATTTCTTTTCATTCTTTTTTCCATGTTTTGTTCTGCAGCAGTGATTTCCACCATTCTGTCTTCCAAGTCATTAATCCATTCTTCTGCCTCAGTTATTCTGCTATTGACTCCTTCTAGTATATTATTCATCTCTGTTTATTCTTTAGTTCTTGTAGGTCTTCGGTAAACATTTCTTCATCTTCTCCATTGTTTTCTTGAGATCCTAGATCATATTCACTATCATTATTCTGAATTCTTTTTCTGGAAGGTTGCCTATCTCCACTTCACTTTGTTTTTCTGGGGTTTTGTCTTGTCTCTTCATCTGTGATATTCTGCTTTTTCATTGTGGTTAACTTTCTGTAAGGTGGTTTTCATTTTAGCCACTGTGGGACTGGGCTTATTCTTGCTTCTTCTGTCTGCCTTCTGTTGGAGGAGGCTGAGAGGCTTGTGTAAGCTTCCTGATGGTGACTGGTAGTGGGAAAAACTGGGTCTTGCTCTGGTGGGCACGGCCTTGCTCAGTAAAGCTTTAATCTAATTATTTGCTGATAGCTGATTACCTACTATCTCTGGTACTTGATTATCTACTATCTCTGAAATCAGATTGATTATATTCTTTGCAGCCAAAGATGGAGAAGCTCTATACAGTCAGCAAAAACAAGACTGAGAGCTGACTGGCTTAGATCATGAACTCCTTATTGCTAAATTCAGACTTAAATTGAGGAAAGTAGGGAAAACCACTAAACCATTCAGGTGTGACCTAAATCAAATCCCTTACAATTATACAGCAGAAGTGACAAATAGATTCAAGGGATTACATCTGATAAACAGAGTGCTTGAAGAACTATGGATGGGTTTTCATGACATTGTACAGGAGGTAGGGATCAAGACCATCCCCAAGAAAAAGAAATGCAAAAAGGCAAAATGGTTGTCTGAGGCGGCCTTACAAAGAGCTGTGAAAAGAAGAGAAGCAAAAGGCAAAGGAAAGAAGGAAAGATATATCTATTGAATGCAGAGTTCCAAAGAATAGCAAGGAGAGATAAGAAAGGTTTCCTTAGTGATCAATGCAAGGAAATAGAGGAAAAAACAGAATGGGAAAGACTAGAGAGCTCTTCAAGAAAATCAGAGATACCAAGGGAATATTTCACGCAAAGTTGGGCTCAATAAAGGACAGAAAAGGTATGGACCTAACAGAAGCAGAAGATACTAAGAAGAGGTGACAAGAATACACAGAAGAACTGTACAAAAAAAGATCTTCACAAAAAAAGACCCAGATGATCACAATGGTGTGATCACTCATCTAGAGACAAACATCCTGGAATGTGAAGTCAAGTGGGCCTTACAAACAAAGCTAGTGGAGGTGATGGAATTCCAGTTGAGCTATTTCAAATCCTGAAAGACGATGCTGTCAAAGTGCTGCACTCAATATGCCAGCAAAATTAGAAAACTCAGCAGTGGCCACAGGACTGGAAAATGTCAGTTTTCATTCCAATCTCAAAGAAAGGCAATGCCAAAGAATGCTCAAACTACCCCACAATTGCACTCATCTCACATGCTAGCAAAGAAATGCTCAAAATTCTCCAAGGTAGGTTTCAACAGTACATGAACTGTGAACTTCCAGATGTTCAAGCTGGATTTAGAAAAGGCAGAGGAACTAGAAATCAAATTGCCAACATCTGTTGGATCATTGAAAAAACAAGGGAGTTCCAGAAAAACATCTACTTCTGCCTTATTGACTATGCCAAAGCCTTTGACTGTGTGGTTCACAACAAACTGTGGAAAATTCTTCAAGAGGGGAATACCAAATCACTTGACCTGCCTCCTGAGAAATCTGTATGCAGGCCAGGAAGTAACAGTTAGAACTGGACAAGGAACAACAGACAGGTTCCAAATAGGAAAAGGAGTATGTCAAGGCTGTATATTGTCACCCTGCTTATTTAACTTACATGCAGAATACATCATGAGAAATGCTGGGCTGGATAAAGCACAAGCTGGAATCAGGATTTCCAGGAGAAATATCAATAACCTCAAATATGCAGATGACACTACCCTTATGGCAGAAAGTGAAGAGGAACTAAAGAGCCTCTTGATGAAAGTGAAAGAGGAGAGTGATAAGTTGGCTTAAAACTCAACATTCAGAAAACTAAGATCATGGCATCTGGTCCCATCACTTCATGGCAAATAGATGGGGAAACTGTGAGAGACTTTTTGGGGGGGGCTCCAAAATCACTGTAGATGGTGACTGAAGCCATGAAATTAAGACGCTTGGTCCTTGAAAGAAAAATTATGACCAACCTAGACAGCATATTAAAAAGCAGAGACAAAAAAACCCCAAAACAAACAAACAAACAAAATCCAAAATAAGCAGAGACATTACTTTCCCAACAAAGATCTGTCTAGTCAAAGCTATGGTTTTTCCAGTGGTCATGTATGGATGTGAGAGTTGGACTATAAAGAAAGCTGAGCGCCGAAGATTTGATGCTTTGAACTGTGGTGTTGGAGAAGACTCTTGAGAGTCCCTTGGACTGCAAGGAGATCCAACCAGTCCATCCTAAAAGAAATCAGTCCTGAATATTCATTGGAAGGGCTGATGCTGAAGCTGAATTCCAATACTTTGGCCACCTGATACGAAGAGCTGACGCATTTGAAAAGACCCTGATGCTGGAAAAGACTGAAGGCAAAAGGGGATGACAGAGGATGAGATGGTTGGATGGCATCACTGACTCAATGGACATGAGTTTGAGTAAACTATAGGAGTTGGTGATGGACAGGGAGGCCTGGCATGCTGCAGTCCACGGGGTCGCAAATAGTCGGACACGACTGAGCCACTGAACTGAACTGAACTGGTAGTTGTTTGGCTTGAGGCGACCCAGCCCTCGGATCTCTTGTTAATGGCGACGTAAAAGAGGGTTTATGACAAGGGAGCCCTTCCTTGACTGCTGCTGCCAGTGCTCCTATCGCTGAGGTGAGCCCCTGCTGACCCATTTCTCCACAGGAGACCTTCCAACACTTGTAAGTAGTTTTGGTTCAGTCTCCTGTGGGGTCACTGCTTCTTTCCTCTGGGTCTTGGTGTATGCAAGAATTTGTTAGTGCACTCCAGGACTGGAGTCCTTGTTTTCCCCAGTCCTGTGGAAGTCCTATAATCAAATCCCGTTGGCCTTCAAGGTCAGATTCCCTGGGGATTCGTAGTCCCTTTGTCAGATCTCCAGGTTGGGAAGCCTGACGTGGGATTCAGAACTTCACAACAGTGTGAGAACTTTTTTGCTATTACTGTTCTCCAGTTTGTGGGTCACCCACCCAGCAGGTATGGGATTTGATTTTATTGTGATTGCACCCTTCCTACCTTCTTGCTGTGGCTTTTTCTTTGTCTTTGGACCTGGGGTATCTTTTTTTGGTGGGTTCCAGCATCCTCCTGTTGAACCAGATGTTCAACAGCTAGTTGCAATTTTGGTGCTCTCACCACATCCTACTCTGCCATCTTGAACCAGAAGCCTCTAAGCAAGCTTTTTCACTCTCTTCTTTCAGCCTCATCTAGAGGCTCTTTAGCTCCTCTTCAATTTCTGCCATTAGAGTGGTATCATCTGCATGTCTGAAGTTGTTGATATTTCTTTCAGTGATCTTGATTTCAGCTTGTGATTCACTCAGTCAGGCATTTCACATGTACTCTGCATATAAGTTAAATAAGCAAGGTAACAATATGTACAGCCTTAATGCATTCCCTTCCCAAGTTTGAACCCGGCCGATTCTAACTGTTCCATGTCTAACTGTTCATTGTTGACCTGCATACATGTTTCTCAGGGCAGGTAAGGTGGTTTGGTATTCCCATCCTTTTAAGAATTTTCCACAGTTTGTTGTGATCCACACAAAGGCTTTAGCATAATCAGTGAGGCAGAAGTAGATGTTTTCCTGAAACTCCCTTGCTTTCCCCATGATCCAACAAATGTTGGCAATTTGATCTCTGGTTCCTCTGCCTTTTCTAAACACAGCTTGTACACCTGGAAATTCTCTGAAGCCTAGCTTGAAGGATTTTGAGCTTTACTAGCATGCAAAATGAGCGCAACTGTATGGCAGTTTGAACATTCTTTGGCATTGCCCTTCTTTGGGACTGGAATGAAAACGGACCTTTCCCAGTACTGTGGTCACTACTGAGTTTTTCAAATTTGTTGGACTATTGAGTGCAGTACTTTAACAGCATCATCCTTTCGGATTTGAATTGCCTCAGCTGGAATTTCAACACCTCCACTAGCTTTGTTTGTAGTGATGCTTCCTATGGCCCACTTGACTTCACACTCCAAGATGTCTGGCTCTAGGTGAATAACCACACCTTTGTGGTCATCCAGGTCATGAAGACCTTTTTTGAACAGTTCTGTGTATTCTTGCCACCTCTTCTTAATATCTTCTGCTTCTGTTAGGTCCTTAACATTTCAGTCCTTTATTGTGCCCATTCTTGCATGAAATGTTCCCTTGGTATCTCTAATTTTCTTGAAAAGCTCTCTAGTCTTTCCCATTGTACTGTTTTCCTCTATTTCTTTGCTGCTGCTGCTAAGTGGCTTCAGTCATGTCCAACTCTTCACAGCCCCATGGACTGCAACCTACCAGACTCCTCCATCCATGGGCTTTTCCAGCCAAGAGTACTATTTCTTTGCAGTGTTCACTTAATAAGGCTTCCTCATCTCTCCTTGCTATTCTTTGGAACTCTGCATTTAGATTGGCATATCTTTCCCTTTCTCCTTTGCTTCTCTTCTTTTCTCAGCTATTTGTAAGCCCTCCTCAAACAACCATTATGCCTTGTTGCATTTCTTTCTCCTTGGTATGGTTTTGGTCACCATCTCCTGTACAATGTTATAAACCTGTTTCCATAGTTCTTCAGGCACTCTGTGAGATCTAATCCCTTGAATCTATTTGTCACTCCCACTTAAAGAGTCATAAGGGATTTGATTTAGATCATACCTGATGGCCTAGTGGTTTTCCCTACTTTCTTCAATTTAAGCCTGAATTTTGCAATAAGGAGCTGATGATTTGAGCCACAGTCAGCTCCAGGTCTTTGCTGACTGTACTGTACAGAGTTTCTCCCTCTTTGGCTGCAAAGAATATAATCAATCTGATTTCAGTATTGACTATTTGATGATGTCCATTCCTTGTGTTGTTGGAAAAGGATGTTTGCTATGACCTGTGCATTCTCTTGTCAAAACTGTTAGCCTTTGCCCTGCTCCATTTTGTACTCCAAGGCCAAACCTGTCTGTTACTTTAGGTATCTCTTGACTCCTTAGTTTGCATTCCAAGCCCCTGTGATGAAAAGGACCTCTTTTTTTTTTTTTTTTTGCTGTTAATTCTAGGTCTTGGAGGTCTTCATATATGAGCTGTTTCAGCTTCTTTGGTGTTAGTGGTTGGGGCATAGACTTGGATTACTGTGATGCTGAATGGTTTGCCTTGGAAATGAACCGAGATCATTTTGTTGTTTTTTGAAACTGCATCCCAGTACTGCATTTTGTACTCTTTTGTTCACTATGAGGGCTACTCCATTTCTTTTAAGGGATTCTTGCCCACAGTAGTAATTTAATGATCATCTGAATTAAATTCGGCTATTCCATCCATTTTAGTTCAGTGATTACTAAAGTGTTGATGTTCATTTTTACCATCTCTGGCTTGGCTATGTTCAACTTACCTTGATTCATGTACCTAACATTCCAGGTTCCTATGCAATACTGTTCTATACAGCATTGGACTTTACTTTCACCAGCAGACAAATCTACAGCTGGGTGTCATTTCCACTTTGGTCCAGCCTCTTCATTCTTTCTGAGGCTCTCTCTCCATTCTTCCCCAGTAGCATATTGGACACTTACCGACCTGGGGGCTCATCTTCCAGTGTCATATTTTTTTGTCTTTTCATACTGTTCAGGGGGTTCTCAAGGCAAGAATACTGAAATGGTTTGCCATTTACTACTCCAGTGGACCATGTTTTGTCAGAACTCTTCACCATGACCCGTCCACCTTGGATGGCTATGCACTGCAGTTATTAGCAAGAATGGAAAGGAAGAAGAAAAGCAACCAAACATTCGTTTTGTTGGTAGCCTTTTTCAAAAACATGTGGAAATGTGTCATGTTCCCAAAATATAGAGTAGATGGCACTGCCTATAAGTATCTTTTGCTACCCCAGGGATTAAGGTTTCTCTGGGATAATTTTAAAGGCCCTTCTCTCACCTTGTATTCCTTGTATTTCCCAGAGTGCTGAATTGCAGTTTTTAAAAAAATTAATTTTAACTGGAGGATATTACAATATTGTGATGGCTTTCACCATACATCGACATGAATCAGCCATGGGTGCACATGTGTTGCCCACCATCCTGAATCCCCTCCCACCTTCCTCCTGATCCCATCCCTCTGTGTTGTCCCAGAGCACTGGCTTTGAGTGCCCTGCTTCATGCACTGAACTTGCACTGGCCATCTATTTTGTATATGGTAATATACATGTTTCAATGCTATTCTCTCAAATCACCCCACCCTCACTTGCTTCCAGAGCCAAAAGTCTGTTCTTTATATCTGTGTCTCTTCTGGTGCCTTGCATGTAAGATTGTTGCTATTGTTTTTCTAAATTCCATATATCATTAATACACTATTTATCTTTCTGAGAGTGTCTCTCTTTCTGACTTCATGCTGTATAATAGGCTCATTTCATCCACCTCATTAGAACTGACTCAAATGTGTTCCTTTTTATAGCTAAGTATTCCATTGTGTATGTGTACCACAGCTCCCTTATCCATTCATCTGCCAATGGACATCTACGTTGCTTCCATGTCCTAGCTATTGTAAACAGTGCTACAATGAACACTAGAGTACATGCTGCTGCTAAGTCACTTCAGTCGTGTCCAACTCTGTGCGACCCCATAGACGGCAGCCCACCACGCTCCCCCGTCTTCTCCAGGCAAGAATACTGGAGTGGGTCGCCATTTCCTTCTCCAATGCATGAAAGTGAAAAGTGAAAGTGAAGTCGTTCAGTCGTGTCCAACTCTTCGCGATCCCATGGACTGCAACCTACCAGGCTCCTCTGTCCATGGGGCTTTCCAGGCAAGAGTACTGGAGTGAGGATCCATAGCCTTCTCCGACTGGAGTACATATGTCTCTTTCAATTCTGGTTTCCCTGGTGTGTATGCCAAGCAGTGGGATTGCTGGGTCATATGGCAGTTCTATTCCCAGTTTTAAAAAGAATCTCCACATTGTTCTCCATAATGGCTGTACCAGTTTGCATTCCCACCAACAGCGTAAGAGGGTTTCCTTTTCTCCACACCCTCTCCAGCATTTACTTTCTGTAGACTTTTTTGATGGTGGCCATTCTGACTGGTGTGAGATGATACCTTACTGTGGTTTTGATTCCCATTTTTCTAATACCGAGTGGTTATTTTCTTTTCTTGTGTTTATTAGCTATCTGTATGTCCTCTTTGGAGAAATGTCTGTTTAGTTCTTTGGCCCATTTTTTGATTGGGTTGTTCATTTTTCTGTTATTGAGCTGCATGAGCTGCTTGTGAATTTTGAAGTTTGTAAGTTGTTTCACTTGCTTTTATTTTCCTGTATTCTGAAGGCTGCCTTTCACCTTGCTTATTATTTCCTTCCTTGTGCAAAAGCTTTTAAGTTTAACCAGGTCCCATTTCTTTTTATTTCCATTATTCTGGGAGGTGGGTCATGGAGGATCTTGCTGTGATTTATATCAGAGGGTGTTCTGCCTATGTTTTCCTCTAACAGTTTTACAGTCTCTGGTTTTACATTTAGATATTTAATCCATTTTACTTTTGCGTATGGTGTTAGAATGTGTTCTAGTTTCATTCTTTTACACGTGGTTGACCAGTTTCCCCAGCACCACTTGTTAAAGTGAAAGTCACTCAGTCATGTCTGATTCTTTGCAACCCCATGGACTATACAGTCCATGGAATTCTCCAGGCCAGAATACTGGGGTGGGTAGCCTTTCCCTTCTCTGGGGGATCTTCCCAACCCAGGGATCAAACCCAGGTCTACTGCATTGCTGGCAGATTCTTTACCAGCTGGGCAACCAGGGAAGCTCCCACTTGTTAAAAAGACTATCTTTTCTCCATTGTATATTTTTGCTTCCTTTGTCAAAGATAAGTTGTTCATAGGTGCTTTATTTCTGGGCTTTCTATTTTGTTCCATTGATCTATATTTTTGTCTTTGTGCCACTACCATATTGTCTTGATGACTGCAGCATTGGTGTATAGCCTGAAGTCAGGAAGGTTGATTCCTCTAGTTTCATTCTTCTTTCTCAAGATTGCTTTGGATATTCGAGGTTTTTGGTGTTTCCATACAAATTGTGAAGTTGTTTTAGTTCTGTGAAAAATACCATGGGTAGCTAGATAGGGATTGTGTTGAATCTATAGATTGCTTTGGATAATATACTCATTTTCACTATATTGATTCTTCCAATCCACAAACATGGTATACTTCTCCATCTATTTGTGTCATCTTTGATTTCTTTCATCAGTGTTTTATAGTTTTCTCTACACAGGTCTTTTGTTTCTTTGGGTAAATTTATTCCTAAGTATTTTATTCTTTTTGTTGCAATGGTAAATGGAATTGTTTTCTTGTTTTTTTTTTCACTGTTAGTGTATAGGAATGCAAGGGATTTCTGTGTGTTGATTTTATATCCTGAAAATTTATCATATTCATTGATTAGCTCTAATAATTTTCTGGTGGTATCTTTAGGATTTTCTATGTAGAGGATCATGTCATCTGCAGAGTTTTACTTCTTCTTTTCCAATCTGGATTCTTTTTTCTTTTTCTTCTCTGATTTCTGTGGCTAGGACTTCCAAAACTATGTTGAATAGTAGTGGTGACAATGGGCACCCTTGACTTGTTCCTGATTTTAGAGGATTTTTTTTTTTTTTTGCCATTGAGGATAATGTTTGCTGTAGGCTTGTCATATATGGCTTTTATTATGTTGAAGTCTGTTCCTTCTATTCCTGCTTTCTGGAGTTTTTTTTTTTTTTTAATCATAAATGGGTATTGAATTTTGTCAACAGCTTTCTCTGCATCTATTGAGATAATCATATGGTTTTTAATCTTTCAATTTGTTAATATGGTGTATCACATCGATTGATTTTTGAACACTGAAGAATCCTTGCATCCCTGGGATAAAGCCCACTGGTCAGCACAACACTTCTTAGGACAAATTTGGATTAAAAATCTAAAAATTAAATTCTAGGATGATTCTATTACCCCTGTTTTGGTTGGGGAACTCTTCAAACTTAGGTTACTTGATAAAAGCATGATTAAACAGTTTCAAGTTTATCACAGTTTACTTTTTCATTTTATTTCTGCTGTCTGCAATCTGGTGCTTGGTGCCAGAATCCAGAGCCCTTTGAAGCTTCCCCTCCTCCCTCCCCACCCCCCAGTCAGTGGGAAAAAATCCCATCAGAGTAGTAGTATTTCACCAGAGGCCTGTAAGGCCAGTGGGCCCCACCCCCACCCCTCATGGGGATGGGGGTGGGGGGAAATGAGGGTGAGGGGCCTCAGAGGGCCTCCCACATATTTTACATGTCTCAGGTCTCTTCACCATGCCAGACCAGAGTCAAGCTCAACAGGGTCTTCTTTCCCCACTGATTCTGCCATACCTGTTCCCTTGCCTATGGTTTTGCTGGATTGTAGGTAGGGACAATGGAAGTCTCCTTCATCCATTCATGGACGTCACTAACTAGATCATGAGGCATTTGGCTACCTTAAGAGATATCAGTTTACTTCAATATTGAAATATTTTTGATTCTAACTCCCAGGTGCTTAAGGGATTACAATAGACATTTTATTTGTATGTAAGATCTAATTTTAGTGATTCAACAATAGATGTTCTATAAACTCTTGAATAAGACAACCACTATTTCTGCAAAGTAATGTGTTCTCTAAGGATCTTCCCCTCCCATTTTCCCACACAACCACTTCCCACTTGCCTCTACAGGTGACTATTAGTAATCAGAAGTTCAAGTTTCTATCACTTAATAGTAATGTCATCTTTGGCAACTCTCTTTACCTATCTAAGCCTCACTTCTCTTAAAAAAAGTTGCCTATCTCACAAAAACCCTGAGTGGATAAAATGAGTTAATGCATGTGAAGTGCTAATAAATTTTAAGGTGCTATATAAGTAAGGTGTTATTTTGTCTTATAAAAATATAGTAAGCAAAAACATGATATTTTAAGCATCATTTTATAGCAGATTATCATCCATCAACAAAGTTAATGAAGTTTTTATTCACTCAGTTGTATCTGACTCTCTGAGATCCCATGGACTGCAGTCCACCAGACTCCTCTGTCCATGTGATTCTTTAGGCAAGAATACTGGAGTGAATTGCCATTTCCTTCTCAAGGGGATCTTTGCGAGCTAGGGCTCAAACCTGGGTCTCCTGCATTGCAGGCAGATCCTTTACCATCTGAGCCACAAGGGAAGCCCCAAGGAATGTTACCATAGACTTGAAATAATCTTCAATGACTAAATGAAAGCTCTTCTTTAGAACTACCTAGAGATTATGCAGCAAAGTGAGTTGCCTGGGTTAAGCTACTACATTTTAAGACTAATATCAAAAGACTATTCCACAGTTGTAGATGCTATAGTCTTTCAGTTATGAGATTCTACAATTTCATGTTTATGACACAGGGAAACAGGCTTATTCTACCTGAACATAATTCAGTTTACTTATACAGCTGTATCAATGGCTAAGCCAGAAACCATAAAGCTTCAAGGGTTAAAGTAAGAGGAATTCACACCTATTTTTTATGGCTTAATGTCTTTCACACTATACTTTTTGATCCTAATATTAAACTCATTTTTTAATGTATTAATAGGATTACTTACATTTCGATTTCCCTGAGACAATCTAGGTTTATGCCTTTTGTAATATCAAAATTATATTTCTGAAAAAGTCTTTGAATAGAATTATTTTAATAGGTTTATTAATAGGATAATCTACTTTGTTGGGCCAACTGATGCGAAGAGCTGACTCATTTCAAAAGACCCTGATGGTGGCAAAGATTGAGGGCAGGAGGAGAAGAGGATGACAGAGGATGAGATGGTTGGATGGCATCACTGACTCAATGGACATGGGTTTGGGTGGACTCCGGGAGTTGGTGATGGACAGGGAGGCCTGGCGTGCTGCCGCTCATGGGGTTGCAAAGAGTCAGATATGACTGAGTGACTGAACTGATCTGAAGTACATATTTCAAAAATTATACAATAAATTACTTTTAGTGTCCACTTTCATGTGTCCTGATTTGAATAATAAATACACGATTTCCACATATAAGAACTAGGAGCAGAGGTCAGCAAAGTTAAGATATTTCTGACTACTAGAAGGAGAGAAGTGAAAGCAGAACTTAATATGATTGATAAAACATCAGAGGATCTCGTCTATAGGTAAATAGCTTTGATTTCTATAAGATAATCAAATCAAGTCTGTCTGCTGCTCACCAATGAAGGTGATGCTGAGACTGAAGACGAAATAAGTACTAGAAAAAAAGGACTAGTAATTCTGAACCCATACAATCATTTCAGAGAAGGTTAAGCTAATATTCATTTTGGAACTTGACAAGTCTCTGATGTAACTATCTCTGAGAAAAGATATACTTACATTCTTTCACATAACCCTATTCAGGCAGACCTAATGATAAACTTGTCTTATTAGAACTGTATTTATTATCAATAAAGATAAGTCTTTTGAAACTGTATGACCTGAGATTAAATCATGTTAGTGAATACTATATGGTTGGCAACCTTTACCTAGGGCTTCCCCGGTGGCTAAGATGGTAAAGCATCCCACCCCAGTTCACTCCCTGGAGAATTCCAAGGACAGAGGAGCCTGGCAGACTATGGTCCATGGGGTCGCAAAGAGTCAGACACAACTGAGCGACTAACACTTTCTACCTTTACCTAGAGTGTATAGAGATGTTTGGTTTGAAAGATGTTTAATAAACAAAGTATACCAACAGGACGACTTACATGAAGAGATGATATTTAGAATTAATTTTGGATATTTTCCCTAACAGTCCATCATTTAGAAGAAAATCAGGGAAGCTGAATTCTCTGTAATGGATATACAAAATCTAAGCCAAGGTAATGATGATTTAGAAAGTAATTTTCAAGAAGCAGGTCAATAGATTAAAATGGTTTTAACTTCAAAAGTACTAATCTGTTAAAGTGTAAAACAAAATGTCTGTTTCATTATCTAGAGTTATACTTATGAGATTCTTTGAGGAAACAGGATAACCCTTTTGAAATCTAATAAGATACAGATTTACAAAAAGATGACTATTAACTAACATCCTTTCCAATTTGATCTGATCTTTAAGAATTAGACACAAGATAACTGTGCCTGACTATCATCTTTTAAAGTTTCCTTTTCTAATATTTATAATACATTAAGCAAAAGAAAGAAGAGGATAAAACATTCCATGTTCAAGCAAAAGCTGAGTTCTCTTTTTTCATACCTAGAAAATGATCACTGTTATAATTATGAACCATTATGAAAAACATGAAGCTTCAAGAGTACAAATGGGTTCAGAAATGGAAGAAGGAAAGCAGCTGTGAAAACGAAGAATGATACTCTCAAGTATCAATTAGTTATGTTGGATTCCTTTAGCCAATACATTGTTCCCCATATTGCTTGAATTTTTTCAAGCTACATTATCCTGTTGGAAATCCTCCATTGGTTGAATTTGCAGGTAAGGAACCAGGGGAGAATCATGGATACAAAATGTTGATGATGGAGGGCTGATTCATGCATTATACGCAAGTAGGTATGTGTGTGTGCACGCAGATGGAGGGCTGATTCATGCATTATACGCAGGTGGGGTGTGTGTGTGTGTGTGTGTGTGTGTAGATGGAGGGCTGATTCATGCATTATATGCAAGTAGGTGTGTGTGTGTGTAGATGGAGGGCTGATTCATGCATTATACGCAGGTAGGGTGTGTGTGTGTGTGTATGTGTAGATGGAGGACTGAGTAATGCATTTACGCAGGTAGGTGTGTGTGTGTGTATAGATGGAAGGCTGATTCATGCATTATACGCAGGTGTGTGTGTGCATGTAGATGGAGGGCTGATTTATGCATTATACACAGGTAGGTGTGTGTGTGTGTGTGTATGGAGGGCTGATTCATGCATTATAAGCAGGTAGGGGTGTGTGTGTGTGTGTGTAGATGGAGGGCTGATTCATGCATTATACACAGGTAGGTGTGTGTGTGTGTGTGTAGATGGAGGCTGATTCATGCATTATACGCAGGTGGGGTGTGTGTGTGTGTGTGTGTGTGTGTGTAGATGGAGGGCTGATTCATGCATTATACACAGGTAGGGTGTGTGTGTGTGTATAGATGGAAGGCTGATTCATGCATTATACGCAGGTGTGTGTGTGCGTGTAGATGGAGGGCTGATTTATGCATTATACACAGGTAGGTGTGTGTGTGTGTGTGTGTGTGTATGGAGGGCTGATTCATGCATTATAAGCAGGTAGGGGTGTGTGTGTGTGTGTGTAGATGGAGGGCTGATTCATGCATTATACACAGGTAGGTGTGTGTGTGTGTGTGTGTAGATGGAGGGCTGATTCATGCATTATACACAGGTAGGTGTGTGTGTGTGTGCAGATGGAGGGCTGATTCACGCATTATATGCAGGTAGGTGTGTGTGTGTGTGTGCACAGATGGAGGTCTGATTCATGCATTATATGCAGGTAGGGGTGTGTGTGTGTGTGTGTGTGTGTGTGTAGATGGAGGACTGATTCACACATTATACACAGGTAGGGGTGTGGGTGTGTGTATGTGTGTAGATGAATGGCTGATACATGCATTATATGCAGGTAGGTGTGTGTGTTTGTGTAGACGGGAGGGCTGATTCATGCATTATATGCAGGTAGGTGTGTGTGTGTGTGTGTTTGTGTAGATTGAGGGCTGATTAATGCATATACGCAGGTAGGGGTGTGTGTGTGTAGGTGGAGGGCTGATTCATGCATTATACGCAGTTAGATGTTTGTGTGTGTGTGTGTGTGCACAGATGGAGGTCTGATTCATGCATTATACGCAGGTAGGTGTGTGCGTGTGTGTGTAGATGCAGGGCTGATTCATGCATTATACGCAGGTAGGGGTGTGTGTGTGTGTGTGTGTGTGTGCAGATGGAGGGCTGATTCATGCATTATACACAGGTAGGTGTGTGTGTGTGTGTATAGATGGAGGGCTGATTCATGCATTATACGCAGGTAGGTGTGTGCGTGTGTGTGTAGATGCAGGGCTGATTCATGCATTATTACGCAGGTAGGGGTGTGTGTGTGTGTGTGTAGATGCAGGGCTGATTCATGCATTTTACTCAGGTAGGGGTGTGTGTGTGTGTGTGTGTGTGCGTGCAGATGAAGGGTTGATTCTGTGTATACGCAGGTAGGTGTGTGTGTGTGTGTGTGTGCAGATGGAGGGCTGATTCATGCATTATATGCAGGAAGGTGTGTGTGTGTGTGTGTAGATGGAGGGCTGATTAATTCATTATAGGCAGGTAGGTGTGTATGTGTAGATATGGAGAGCTGATTCACGCATTATAGGAAGGTAGGTGTGTGTGTCTGTGTCAATTTGTGCCCTTAATACCCAAGTTGTTTAAGCGTTAACTGTATTTTGAATTTTTCACTTGTAATTTTAGGGAAAATGAAAAAAGCACCGAAACCTATTAAAGACAGAGATCTAGAAAGAATATCATAAAACTTGATGCTAAGTAATGGGAGGAAAATAAATGCTAAAAACTTTGAGACATTTACTTTGAAGACTTTATACTTGACTTTCCTTAAATAACAAAATAAAACAAAAAAACCTACCATTTCCTGAAAAGTGTTAGTTTCTCCAGGAAAGAAAAACTCTCAGATATATATTTCACCCTCTCTAGTTCACAGAGAAAGAAATGAAGAAAAAAGTAAGAGGCTAGTAAAATAAATCTTTTTGGAAATCCTCCTTTAAGCCTAAGAGCATACTGGAATGTTATAGGTACATACATCTCAGGAGTGTGAAGTTCCCCCCAGGTTTTTCTGCTGAGGAGCAACAACCAACAAGTAAAAGGGCTGAAGTGAGGAAAAGACTTAGCAGGGGAGGGAGGGAAGGACTTTAGTCCCTACATATAGAGAGGCAGCTTCTTATACCCCCTTCTTTTCCAAGGGGGGAAAGTGCACCAAGATATTTATGACCTAGATCACTTTTAGAGAAATACTGAATGACCATTACTCATGGGTACACACCTTGACAGGAATGCAAAGCTGAGGTTACCATACAAGCTTCCCTCAGAAAATTATGCACTAAAATATTAGTAAATAATCAAGTATTAGCTTCTTTTAACTAAAAAAACACATATCAAATGGGGAAAACTGACAAATCAGTAAATGGAAAATTTTAATATTATGTTTTAAAATTAAGCCGGAAAAAAATAAAATAAAATAAGATAAAGCCGGAAGTCATTATGGTTATCAGTCACCAGCCTAAGTAGAATGTCTTAATGACTTACTGTGTATCTTTACTTTGATAAATTCAGGCTTGTCATTATATTAGTTGATACTATTTTAAGCATTATGCCTAAAAAGAATGATAATATGGGAAATCCTCAATCTGTTATTTCACTAGTTTGAAATCTACACCTTCTATTTTATACTTGCTGATCCTAACAGGTCAGAAAGCAGGTAACATCAAGATAACCATGAATCTAGTATATATAATAGAGAACTGAAGAAGTTATGTCACATGGAAAGGAGAAATAATGACAATTAAACAAGTGATCTTGAATGGTATTTGATTTCTGAGAGGAAGCAGGAGAATGCAGAAAGTAATTAGCAAATTTATGCAATACGTAAAAGCAGAGACAGGAACACACATAGCAGGTCCAATGAAAGCAATAACTTCAGCTGTTAACCAGAGAGTAGCACTCAACCTGCAAGTACAGAAGCTGACAGCAAGTATACTTTTAGGAATTTATGTACAGGAATGAAAGCACTGGATACAGCTGAAAGAAACAGTACCAACTGTGAATATTACATCCATTCTTTGGGTATCATTTGGCCCCTTCCCCCTGAAGTCTACAGGGATTTCAGAGTACAGTTTAGTCAAAGTATAGGTCCACAGTCAAGCAATTTACTATTTATGACAATAAGGCATGTTGAGGCATGGTATCAAAGTTGAACTGGACGTTCTCTGAAAATTTTTTCTAGTCCTTTGATTCTGTATTTTAATATTATTGAAGCACCAATTCTGGGAAAAATACACATAATTTTAGCATGACCCAAATTCATTATTTTATAGTTAAACATAGCATAAATCCAGGAAACACTCCTAACATATGGGAGTTATCATCTATAAATGTGTTTGAAAATAATGTAGTGCCATTATTGGCAGAAATTTATAAAACAATGTCATAAACTAAATCATATATCTTTTTCTAAGCTATCGTGAAATCAGTAGATAGGAAGTTCAAAGTCTTAATTTTCCAAGATGCTTTATCTTTTGCCATGCTACCATCTTTCTATCTCTGACGTATTAGAGATTTTGACAAAATAGGTTGTAAAGTTATTACCTTGTGATTCTGGTACAGGGACTGATATACATATTATTCGTTTCACTCTCAACCAGTGAACTGCAGCTGTCTTAAGGCTGATCTTTCACAATGGGTACTGCTACTGCTGCTAAGTCACTTCAGTCGTGTGACCCCATAGACGGCAGCCCACCAGGCTCCCCGATCCCTGGGACTCTCCAGGCAAGAACACTGGAGTGGGTTGCCATTTCCTTCTCCAGCGCATGAAAGTGAAAAGTGAAAGTGAAGTCGCTCACTCATGTCCGACTCTTCGCGACCTCATGGACTGCAGCCTACCAGGCTCCTCTGTCCATGGGATTTTCCAGGCAAGAGTACTGGAGTGGGGCGCCATTGCCTTCTCCCAATGGGTACTAAGGAAGTAAAAACTTCAAATTTATCTATAGAAGATATACTACAGGCTATGCTGCCAGGGAATTAGGATTTGGTGCTTTCACTGTTGTGACCTGGGTTTGACCTATGGTTGGGTAAATAACATCCAGCAAGCTGCATAGCACGACCAAAAAAAAAAACCTACAGAAAGGAAAAAAATAAGATGAGCTTTACTTAGTATATGTACGGACAATTTTCATCCTTCCAATCTGTCTGTTTTGAGAAAAACACATTTGGGCTACCAGGCTAGGCCATGAAGACGGTTGATGATATCCTCCATGTATTTAGGTTTCAGTAATTTCCACAGTTCTGATTAGCGTCTCAAAATGAAGCTAAATTCTGAGAAAATCTATATGTATGAATTATATGCATGTATATATATAGAAAATGTATGTGTATATACTTATTATGTATATATGTGTGTGCATACATATAACCTACTTAGCTCTGAAAAAACACATCTGGGTATGCATAATTATAAAAATTCCTTATCCAATAATGCATCATTAATTTTTATTAACAATCCAGGATTTGTTTAGCATCATGTTTAACATTTTGAAAGTCAAAACATTAACTTTTTTTTGTTCTCAAGGACAGTACTATTAAGAGAAGACCTCTAACACCAGTAGTTAGTACTTTTTACTTGTACAACGAAAAACTTTGAAATTTCATTGTGGGACTTAAGTCTTTTTACATTTCTAAAACCTGAGAGTAATTAATGTACATGGAATTCTCATATGCTAGTATATATTTCATATGGTCATGCTGTCTTCATGAAACCATTTGACTGGCGAGCATATTAATTATGGTTTCAAAAGAAACTCCCTATTTGACTCACCAGGAGAAACTTTTAAGGTCCTCGTCTTATTATTTCTGCTGCTGAGCATGGAATATATTTGTAGATGGAATAAGAAAGGAAAAGAGATTTATCTGGGTAATGCCAATATTTATGGCTTTACCTTCTTGTCGAAAATTAGGAGGTCAGTGAAAGAATTACAAATGGATTGAAGGTGGGTTTCTTCATACTAAAAATAAATTTTAGTGATAAAAACACGATTTATTCTATAACTTTTGAATAACAGCTTTTTCTCCTCACCTAGTTTCCAATTATATAATAAGAATTGGCTTTAAAATTATAATTTAATGTTTTTCTTTGGTGTAGGAAATAGATTTGCTTTTTATGGAAATAACTGTCCTCTTAAGAACACATATATAATTGAAAATATTGGTAAAATGTAAGAAAAGGTCAAAAGGTTAAAGCATTAAAAAAGCACCAAAATACAGAATAATATCAATGTAATAAGATCATGTCAGAGGTTAAGTCCTTCTTTTCATCAAAACAATTCTACTAAGTGATCCATATTATATAAAGTTTGGTACCAAATGGCTTATGTTATAGGAAGACTGGAGCATTATCTCAAATGTTAGGAGAAAAAATTTAATATAGTCAAATTAATCACATGAAAAGGCAAGAATACTGATCATGTTGATGGTATTTCTAACGTTTGGAAATGTTTTTAAAAAGGAGTATAAATACTACTAAAATTCTGAAAACCACGGTAGAAGCAAAATTAAAGAGCAGCAGTAACAAAAAATTAGACAAAAATGACAACATTGCCAAGTAGTAGAACTGATTCATTAAGATGAAATATATGATAAAAGGCACTAGAATTAGAAATGACTCTTATCCTAAATATTAAAATAAATACCAAAGAATATGAAATATAACTTCTAAAAGATTGAGAGGAAATGAAATAACACAAAGCAGAGAAAATGAAAGACACCTCACTATTCCCAATGTGGTTATTATTTATGGAATGGATAAAACACGTTGTAGAAAATGTCACTACAGTTAGATAAACACATTAAAAAATCAACATGCCACATTTACCTAAATAATTTTGTAGAACAGCTGAAAAAGCAAATTTCATCAAATTTAGACAGCTTATAGTGGAATAAATAAGTATGGTGAGGTATTAACTAACCCTAAGTTTCACAATGGGCAGCTTCTAGCCGGTTCATTGGAGCTGGGTCTCGGCCACACAAGGATCACTGGATAAGAAGTCAGCTGAGCTGGACTAGAGCTGCCCAATTGTCTTAATAATGAATGCTCCACACTGTCTGTTAAGTAAAGAGAAAGAGAATATAGATCAGAGACCCTGAATGAGAAAAAAAAAGATAAGTTAGAACAGATGAGTGCAGAACATCCATGAACATTTAATAAATACTCACAGAACATGTGGTACTAATTATACTATAGTGTTTAAGTAGAGATTAGGAGGGATCTAGAACTCAGGAAAGGCCTGCTCCCTGCTCTCTGAGAGCTTACAATCTACTTCACACAATCTTTAGTCTAGCATTATATTAATAGTATAAATGTTTCACATACGAAAACGAGAAAGAGGTCAACAGAGAAACAAATGAATTACAACATTTCTTCTATTTTGAAAATATTATTAAGTTTTAAAAACATATTTTTAAAAAATGAAGTAGAGGTTGCCAGAAGTCTATTTAGAAAGTTGTCTAAAACTTCCAAAGTACCATTCAAGTTAGCATTGGTAGAACAGGCACTTAAGATGCCTAAGTCATATAACAGAGAGTAATTCTGTGTATCTGTGTTATCCTGAGAATCTTTTTGTGTTAATATCAGTTTGGGCCAAAGAAACAACCTAGTTCCTGCTACATTTTTTTTGGCACTTTGAGCAAAGGTCTTTTCTTGATTTAGGGAACCAAGTTGTCCTACGACATATTTTTACATTGGGGATAGGCTCAAGTTTCCATATTCCAATTTCTTTAGAGCAGTACTACCTGACTGAAATTTCTATGTTGATGGAAACATTCTGTATCTACACTGTCAAATATGGTAGTCACTAACCACGTGGGGCTATTTAGCACTTCAAATGTGGTTTCAGCAAGTGGTGCTCGGAAAACCGGACAGGAACATGTAAAACAGTGAGATTACAATATTACATCACATCACATACAAAAATAAACTCAAAATGGTTTAAAGATCTAAATGTAAAATATGAAACCCTAAGACTTCTGTTAAGAAAACACAGGTGAAACACTCTTTTATATAAATCACAGCAATATTTTCTTGAATCAGTCTTCTAAAGCAAAATAAAAGCAAAAATAAACAAATAAGGTCTAATTAAAGACTTCTGCACAGCAAAGGAAACCATAAAACAAAAGCACAAACTACAGGATGGGAAGAATATATGGAAAAAATATATTTGTAAACAATGCAGCAGATAAGGGATTAATATCCAAAATATACAAACAGCTCATATAACTCAATATCAAAAACAATCTAATCAAAAACGAGTAGAAGACATGAACAGACATTTTTACAAAGAAGGCATACAGATGGCTAATATGTACACGAAAAGATGTTCAGCATCACTACTTATTAGAGAAACACAAATCAAAATCACAATGAGGTATCAACTAACACTTGTCAGTGAATGGTCATTATCAGCAAGTCTACAAATAAATGTTGGCAAGGGTGTGGAGAAAAGGGAACCTGCCTACACTGTTGGTGGGTTGTAAACTGGTGCAGTCACTATTGAAAACAGTACGGAGGTTCCTTAGGAAACTAAGAATAGAACTACTACATGATCCAGCAATTCTTCTCCTGGGTATGTATCTGGGGAAAAAAATAAAAGACACTAATTTGAAAAGATAAATGCACCCCAATGTTCATAGCAGCACTATTTACTATAGCCTAAAAACAATCCAAATGCCATTCAATAGAAAACCAGATTAATAAGATGTGAGATATATACATATCTCACATTACACACACACACACACAAACACACACAATGGAGTATTATTCAGCCACAAAAAAGAATGAAATATTGCGAGTTGTAGCAACATAGATTGACCTAGAGAATATTATTATGCTTAATGAGATGAGTCAAGACAGAAAAAGACAAACACAATATAATACCTCTTATATGTGGAATCTAAAAAAAATACAAATGAATATATAAAACAGAAACAGACTCACAGACAGAGAAAACAAACTTGTGGTCACCAAAGGGGTGAGGGAAGGAAGGATAGATCGGGGTGTGGAATTAGCAATATGAACTTCTGTATGTAAAATAGATACGCAACAAGGCTTTACCCTACAGTGCAGTGAATATCAGCTACTATCTTACAATAGCCTCTAATGGGAAATCTGCAACAGTACTGACTCAGTATGCTGTACACCTGAAACTAACATAGTGCTATAAACTAACTATACCTCAATTAACAAAAAGAAATGTGGCAACTGAGGAACTGAATTTTAAACTTCATTTAATTTTAATTTAATTTAAGATTGAAATTAGAATCTTGTGGCTAGTGGTTACCAGGTTGGGAACACCATGATTCTAGAGGTTCAAACCTGTCTGGTTTGCTAAACTATAGACAGGCCAGGTTTTCTCTGGTCTGTTCAATAGTGTCCAATACCACTTAAAATCATTCACTGCTATATTATCAGTGTCTAGAATATTGGTTAGCACATGACAGATGCTCAACAAATATTTGGTAAATGAATGAAATATACTGTGGTAATATACAGCTATTCATCCCTAAGCTACTACTCAGCTTACTGGTAATATGTCCTGGTTCTCTCATAAAAAATAGAGAAGTGAAGTTAAACTGTTCTCTGTATATGGAATTGCTTGATTGAAGGCTCAATATGCCTAGAGAGAACAAGAGTGGTGCTAATTCATTACGGCTCAAAGAAAAAAATTTAAGTAGTTATATATGAATAACACGTTGATAATTATGTGAATATTGAAGGAAGACTATGCAATGGCAAGGAATTTGGTAAGGATACAGATAAGAGTTGATGAGAATGAACACAGGGAAAAAACCCACCTCAGATAAAAAAACTAAATTCAGATTTTATGCATGACTAAAGGATGGAAACTGAAGGTAGAGAAGCCATGAATAAATATACAGTAATCTGGTTAGGCAATAGTAGGGCTTAGAAAAGGGATGTGACAGTGGAAAGAGAAATGAGTATATCATTTTTAGCAAGTTAGTGAACTGAAAAAAGGACACGAAACAGTATAAATAGATCATGTAGCTTAAACAGGTCAGAAAAATAACTGGTATTGTTTTGATTTCAGGGGATAAGTAAGATGGGCAAACTAACATAAAAGAGGTGAGGATCCTGAAAATAAAATGTAAGAAATTATATACTCATGATTTTCAGTTTGAGGAGGTAGTGAACATTCATACAGGTGGTGGTGTTTTAGAGTTAAAATAGGAAGAGAATCAAAGGACTAAGATCAGAGTCATTTTTAAAAACTACCAAAATGCAGAATAAAATTGATAACTCCCTTAGAAGACAACTTAGAGGGCAAAGAGAATCATGCCATGATTAGTTGGTAAAAGAGGAATATATATTTTGTTTTTTGAAAGAGACACTGAAATATCAAACACAGTGCAAAGAGAGCCACATATAAGAATGAGTAAAATCTGAGCACAGGCTAGTTGACAGTACTGAATTAAAGAGAATCTAAGAGGATAAGAACTAGGACAAAATCCTTGACGTTTGGCTGATAATCAGCAAATCTTCACAGTATATCTTAGATAAGTGCTTTGGCTCGATCTCAGTAATGAAGGAACAGTAATCTCTTATGAGTGAAAAAGATACCCCTAGACTCCTCCTTCATGCCTTTCCAAAGCAGACAAATTTAAAATATTGTTAGTGAAGTGTGGAATACAAAATCTATTGCTTATTATCCTGTGTCCTCAGAGTGGGGAAAGATGTTATTAAAAAAACTCAGGAAACAATTCTGTAAGGTATTAAGGTTTGATAAGTTGCATCTTATGTTATGAAAAGCAAGATGCCCATGTTTTGTGTTTTTGATGCCATGTTTTACATCTTCATGTTTATCCTTTCACTGTTTAATGTAACTATAAGTTGATTTTTACAATTTTTTGTCTTTTAGTACTAGCTTATTTAATTGGTCGCTCCACAGTGTTTACTATACATTTGCCTTTACTGGTGGACTTTTTCTTTCCTACAGATTCTTACTTCTTGTGGCCCTTTCCACTTAAAAAAGACCCTTTTAACATTCCTTTAAGGTTAGGTTTAGTATTGCTGAATTCTTTTAGTTTTTGGTTGTCTGGAAAATTACGTATCTCTTAGCTCAGTTGGTAAAGACTCTGCCTGCAGTGCAGGAGACCTGGGTTTGATTCCTGGGTCGGGAAGATCCCTGGAAAAGGAAATGGCAACCCACTCCAGTATTCTTGCCTGGACAATCCCATGGACAGAGAAGCCAGGCAGACTACAGTCCATAGGGTCGCAAGAGTGGACATGACTTAGCAACTAACCCCTCCCCCGCATCCTGCTCCCCTTCTATTCCAAATGATAATCTTGCTTGGTTGAGTGTCCTAGGTTGCAGGTTTTCCCCTTTCAGTACTTTGAACATATTATGCCACTCCCTTCTGGCCTGCACCATTTCTGCAGAGAAATCAGCTGATAGCCTTATGGGGGTTCCCTTGAACTGACTGTTTTCTTGCTGCCTTTGGAATCATCTCATTATCTTCCACTTTTGCCATTTTAATTATGATATACCTTGGTGTGGGTCTGTTTAGGTTCATTTTATTTGGGATCCTCTGTGGTTCCTATACCTGGACATCTGTTTCCTTCTTTAGATTTGGTAAGTTTCCAGCCATAATTTCATGTGGTATGCTTTCAACTCCTCTCTCCTATCTCCCTATAATGTGAATGTTTTCACACTTTATGTTATCCTAGAGGTCCCTTCAACTGTTCTCATTTTTAAAATTTGTGTTTCTTTTTGCTGTTCAGATGGAAGGATTTCCAGTATTTTACCTTCTAGATCACTTAGGCATCACCTAGTCTGCTGTGAACTCCCTCTAGTTGTTTTTCATTTGTCATATTCAGTTCTGATTCTTTTTCATATTTTCTAGTTCTTTGTTAGAATTGGCCCTGTGCTAATCAGTTCTTTCCTCTAATTCGGTTAGCATTCTTATTATTAATGCTCAAACTCTAATTCTGAGTTTGTCTTCTTAGACCCCAGGGCTGGGGATACCCACACTGTGGGCTGAACCTCACTCTCCAAGGAGTAAGTCTGTAATTCCTCTGAGCCTGTGTAATCCCTCTCCTCTTCCCTCTTCCCCTTCCAGGTGTGCAGGTCCTGACCTGATCATCTTCTCTTCCTACCTGATTTCATCTGGATCTTGGATTTTTCTTACAATCTTGGTTGTATTAATATAGCCGTCTTTCTGCCAGATGACTTAACAGTTTGTTTTCAGTGAGAACTGCTCCACATGTAGATGATCTCCTTTAGGATTTGTGGTGGGAAGTGAGCTCCACATTTTCCTACTCCACCATTTTGATCTCTCTTTGGGTTCTTTTAATCTAGGAACTCAGGTCATTAACTTCCTAGGGAATTTTCTTGTATTAATTTTTTTGCTAATTTTCTCCAAACCATTTTCTTTTTTTCCAGAATATTTGACTTCTTGAATTATCTTCTGATTTTATGCTTTTCTCTACTGTTACTCACCTCTGTCTTTAAAAAAATTTATTTACAACTTTTCTACAAATCTGAAATTATCAATATTTCAAAATACAAATCTAAAAAATATAAAAGACTAAGAGGTTTAGAAAAAACAGAAGTATTTTCCGGGATGACTATGCATGGACCACGTCTCATAAATTTTCTCTTATCTCTGAGAGGATATTATAGCTTCTTTGATTTTTTTTTTTGCTCCCTGAATTATATGTTTCTTTTGAATTCCTTTTTTTTTTTTCTGTTTGTTTTGGTCTCTCATTCTGAAGGCTTTCTTCTTCATTTATTTATTTACTTTTGACTGTGCTGGGTCTTTGTTGTGTGTGGGCTTTCATTGTTGTGGCTCACCGGCTTAGGTTCTGCATGTGGAATCTTCCCTGACCAGGGACTGAACTGGTGTCCCCTGCATTAGCAGGCAGATTCTTATCTACTGTACTACCAGGGAAGTCCTGAATGCTTTCTTCTAATGTGACTGCACATTCATATTTAATAAGGCAGACTAAAATTTGAATGGGAAGTTCTTTGTGAATGATAGGTTTGTCATTGAGCTTCACAGTAGGTATTTCAGAGGGCCAGTCAACTTTTTCTCAGTAGTACCAAGCAGGTAGTAACAACTACTTTAATTCTTTCCATTGTATTAACAGCTTCATACAGTGTTTAGTTTTACACTGGCTAGCAACTACTTCATTATTTCTGTTTTTTAGTTTGTAATTATTGGGAACATGGGATATATTTTTAAAAATTTATTTAATTTCCTCTTCTATAGTATCCTGTATACATAATACACATATATACTAATGATCCTTATCTTTGATGCAGTGTCATATTCAAGAAGTTTCTCAGTGTGTACTCTACTGTTTCAGTTCAGTTCAGTCGCTCAGTCGTGTCGGACTCTTTGCGACCCCGTGAACTGCAGCACACCAGGCCTCCCTGTCCATCACCAACTCCTGGTGTCCACCCAAACCCATATCCATTGCGTCGGTGAAGCCATCCAACCATTTCATCCTCTGTTGTCCCCTTCTCCTCCTGCCCCCAATCCCTCCCAGCATCAGGGTCTTTTCCAATGAGTCAGCTCTTCGCATCAGGTGGCCAAAGGATTGGAGTTTCAGCTTCAACATCAGTCCTTCCAATGAACACCCAGGACTGATCTCCTTTAGGATGGACTGGTTGGATCTTCTTGCAGTCCAAGGGACTCTCAAGAGTCTTCTCCAACACCATAGTTCAAAAGCATCAATTCTTCGGCGCTCAGCTTTCTTCACAGTCCAACTCTCACATCCATACATGACCACTGGAAAAACCATAGCCTTGACTAGACAGACCTTTGTTGACAAAGTAATGTCTCTGCTTTTTAATATGCTGTCTAGGTTGGTCATAACTTTCCTTCCAAGGAGTAAGTGTCTTTTAATTTCATGGCTGCAGTCACCATCTGCAGTGAATTTGGAGCCCCCCAAAATTAAGTCAGCCACTGTTTCCACTGTTTCCCCATCTATCTGCCATGAAGTGATGGGACCGGATGCCATGATCTTAGTTTTCTGAATGTTGAGCTTTAAGCCAACTTTTTCACTCTCCTCTTTCACTTTCATCAAGAGGCTCTTTAGTTCTTCTTCACTTTCTGCCATAAGGGTGGTGTCATCTGCATATCTGAAGTATTGACATTTCTCCCGGCAATCTTGATTCCAGCTTGTGCTTCCTCCAGCCCAGCGTTTCTCATGATGTACTCTGCATATAAGTTAAATAAGCAGGGTGACAATATACAGCCTTGACGTACTCCTTTTCCTATTTGGAACCTGTCTGTTCTTCCATGTCCAGTTCTAACTGTTGCTTCCTGACCTGCGGTCTCTCCATGACAATTCTAAAAATTGGTTTCATGAGTTTTTGATTCCCTTTATTATTCTCTGTCTCCTTTCAGGCTATCTATAGTTAGACCTATGCACAGTAAACAAAAATTTTTACCCTCCTGTATGTTTGGAGCTGTGAAGCACAGGTTTTTTTATGTTCCTGCTCTCAGAATGCAATACCCCTTTACAACTGTCCTCCTCTACCCTTAGGACCAGCTGAACATGAGGGAATTTCAATCTCTAATTGCTTTATAAGCAGTGTTAATGATACTGAAATAAGGAAATGGTTAGGAAGAAGATAGCAGTGGAATTTTTCTATAAAGTAGAGATAGTTGTTAATGTTTAGGTGAGTGCACATTATGGGCCTCTGAGCTAGAAACAGGTGGTGGTGTTAGGTAAAATCTCTTTTCAGTTTACTTTTGAATCATTTGGTCTTTTCAACAGGTAAGGTGGAACAGGTCTTTTTCATTCAAGCCCAATCAGTGCTTTAATTAGAAGAACTTCCTCATAGCCTGGCAACTGGTTAAATATCATCCTTAATATGAAATGTTTTCATGAATAGCTAGTATACTTCAGAGTTAAATAAAAAGAACATTTAAAGGTGAACTTCAAATTATAATTAACTCACTTTCCAGTATCTCAATTAAGCCTCATAAAAATAAACTTATTAGACATCTAAATTAATGCAAAAATGGAAAAACATCATAAGGAAATAGAGATACTTTATAATTCTCTACTTATACCCTTATTACCAAGGGATTTGATATTCATATTAAAAATTTTGAGTGCCCAAATAGACAATGATTTTCTTTTTGTTTCTTTGAAATTTTATTTTATTTTTGATTGGAGGATAATTACTTTATAATACTGTGATGGTTTTTGCCATACATCAACATAAATCAGTCATAGGTATACATGTGTTCCCCTCCCTCTTGAAACTACCTCCCACCTCACTCCCCATCCCACCCCTCTAAGTTGTCAAAGAGCACTGGCTCTGGGCTCCCTGCATCATACAGCAAATTCCCACTGGCTATCTATTTTACATATGGTAATGTTTACGTTTCAGCACTACTCTCTCAAAACATCCCACCCTCTCCTTCCCCCACTGTGTGCACAAGCCTGTTCTTTTATGTCTGTGTCTTCTTTGCTGCCCTGCAAATAGGTTCATCAGTACCATCTTTCTAAATTCCATATATATGCATTAATATATGATATCTGTCTTTCTCTTTCTGACTTACTTCACTCTGTATAATAGGCTGTAGGTTCATCCACCTCATAGAACTGATTCAAACGTGTTCTTTTTATAGCTGAGTAATATACCATTGTGTATATGTACCACAACTTCTTTATCTATTCATCTGCTGATGGACATCTAGATTGCTTCCGTGTCCTAGCTATTGTAAACAGTGCTGCAATGAACACTGGGGTACATTCTTTTTTGATTATGATTTCCTCAGGGTATGTGCCCATTAGCAGGACTGCAGGGTCATATGGTAATTTTATTCCTAGTTTTTAAAGGAATCTCTATACCGTTCTCCATAGTGGCTGTATCAATTTGCATTCTCACCAACAGTGCAAGAGGGTTCCCTTTTCTCCACACCTTTTCTAGTATTTACTGTCTGTAGAGTTTTTGATGATGGCCATTCTGCCTTTTTTTCTTTTATTCTTTTCTCCATTCTGCCTTTTGTTCCTTACTATAGTCTGGTTCAGCGGGATAATTTTGATATATGATTTTGCTTTACTGATTTTAAAAATTAATTCTGCATAAAAGATGTGACTCTGTTGAATCAGGGAATGATACGCTAATTAATGGGATTCCATGGTTGCTCAGACAGTAAAGAATCTGCCTACAATGCAGGAGACCCAGGTTCAATCCCTAGGTCAGGAAGATCTCCTGGAGAAGGGAATGGCTACACACTCCATTACTCTTGCCTGGAGAAGTCCAAGGATAGAGGAGCCTGGTGACTATAGTCCTTGGGGTTGCAAAAGAGCTGGACACGACTTGGCAACCAAATAACAACAACCCTAATTAATACCATATTAACCAACTAATTTCTATATTGGTCTGCTTTACAAAATTTTATTTGATTTTATAGAGTACAGTGACCTGTGGCTTACAGTCAATGAGTAGTTTGATAGTCATTTATACTGGTTAGACTTGTGCTCTGAATAAGGTCTCTATCTTATTAATTAGATTTGTTGTTTTAAGACAGCTTTGACATATGAAATTCTTCTTTTGTATGTATACAATTAACATAATTAAAATTATAATAATTAAGAGTTTTAAAAATGACTTACACTTTTAAAAACAATAAATTCTTTCAAAGAGTATTTCTGCTTTTCTATATTTTAAGTCAACAAGATTTTTGGTAAACCAGGGAAAATTTGCATAGGAAGAATAAAGGTTAATGTTGCAGATGTCAGTATTTTAATATTAGTCTACTGTAATAAATTTTAGGATAGGATTGTCTCCTATTGATTTAACATTTGTAGATTAATATTTCTATATTATAATACAAGTATATTATAAACAAAAATAGATAATTTTCCACACAGTAAAACTTGTACAGTGAAGTATTTCTACAAAGTTGCATAGTTTTAGAAAACTATAGAACTGGACTTTCTGTTCCTGAATGGGGCACCATTTTCTATTGAGTGCCATAAAATCACCTAAAGAATATTGAGTATAAGATACATAGAACATTCAACCATGAAAGATAAAACAGGATGTACAAAACTATACAAAACCCCTGTGTTTCAGTTTTGATTCTGAAGTTTATTTAATTGAATTTTCTCTTTTTTTCCCTTTATCTCTAAAAAAAGAGAATTTGTGGGTTTTTTTCTGCTCCTTAACTCAGGCTTCCTATGATCCTGCAGCTCTAAATTAAAAACAAAACTTGCCAGGGACTTTCCTGGTGGTCTAGTGGTTAAGATTCTGTGCTTCCAATGAGGGGGGGAGTGAGTTTGATCCCTGATCAGGGGGACTAAGATCCTATGTGTGGCACAGCCAAAGAATAAAAGTAAATAAGTAAATAAAAATAAAACATGCCAAATCCCATAAATTCTGAGATGAACATCTTTTCATGTTTCAAAAACCCTGCATCAGGATACATGGTTTTCTTTTTTCATAGTGATATATAAAATGATAATCCATGATAGCTCAGATTTGAGGACATCTAATTACAGTTGTGTGAGATGTGGGCTTTGGAGTAAGCTAGTTAACTACAACAGTTCATAGCTCTTCAACTCTTACCAAGTCCTGAAATCTTAACTTTGCAGTACCAAAATCTTCCCTAGGCTGTATCCCATGTGATAACCAGAATTACTGTAAGCCTTACCAAGATGGATTAAGTAAAAATAGAAACAAGTCAGTGATTGTGTTCCCCTCTAGCCTGTGATATAGTAGGGCAAAGATCTAAGATAGGATAGAAAGGGTAAAGTTCCTCTTAGCAGCATTTCTCTAGTCATGCAACAGGCAAGTTTCTGATTCCAGTTTTATGCTTATATGCACAAAGAAAGGTATTTATTTATACCTCTGTTATGATTTATATTCAACATTTATATAATTTTATATAATAAAGAGTAAGATAACATTTTCTCTGCACAATTTCTGCATTTCCTAGTCACACATTTAAGAAAATATAGAAAAGGATACACTCTTAAACTAGAAGAATAAAACTTTAAATCAAGAATATTTGACATTTATATTGTTTAGAAATTTCTCCTCTCTACCACTCTATCCTCTATTGGAATTATTCAACAAGTACAACTTCAATCATTTGTATGTATATATATATATATATATATTACACACACACACATATATAAAATGTGTGTGTGTGTAATATATAATCTGCAACTGATTATCTAATATGGCATAGCTATTTTAATTTTAAGAGAGGTATATCTGGAGAAAGTACCAACATTATAAGTTTGCTTTAGATGATTTTGATCCTATGATGAACTTCCTATAAATAACATTTACTAACACTTTAGGCTTTGGCACTAGGTCAAAATTATGGTTTTAATTCATGTTTGTAGTTCAGTAGCAACATCAATGAAGAAATGCAGTAAAGGGGAGAGGGGATATCAAAGACTGTGGAGGCTCCTTAAAATAGACTGAGTTCCAATATATGGGATGGGTCAGAAGCAAAAATATGAGTGGGAAATAGCTAACCTCCATCATTTTATTGTAAAGAATATACTGCAAGCAAGAGTCATACTTCCATCATAACAGTTAATCAGTTTGGGTTCTTTACTAGATATAGTCACTTTTCCCAAAAGTGAAGATGCAAGAGTTTCAATAAGAACCTAGGTCACATGGGAAGAAGCAGGATAAGGCAGTTGAAATATACTAAATATATAAAGGGATCTAACTACATTACCACTCTTGGCCTGGATCTAATTTAGGATGCATGAGCACAATTCCCAAACTGGGAGAGTAGATCACTGTAACTATTTTCATTTCCCCGTAAACGTTACACGTCACTAATGTAATAAAACTCTGGATATATGGAATATCTAGGCAAATTACAGACAGTAGATTAGAAGTTAACAGGGACTGGAGAGAGAGAAGAGAAAGTTATTGCTTAATGGGTACAGAGTTTCTATTTGGAGTGATGACAAAGTTTGGAACTAGATATTGGTGACTATAGTTGCATAGCAATGTGGATATAATTAATACCACTTAGTTGTATATTTAAAAATGGAAGATCTTAAGTCATATATGTTTTATTCTCCAGTAAATGAAAACTTTTGACCATGTGTGGTTTATAACTTCTTCAAAACTAACAGAAGTGAAGTGAAGTCAAAGTTGCTCAGTCCTGTCCAACTCTTTGTGACCCCATGGACTGTAGCCTGCCACGCTCTTTTGTTCATGGAATTCTCCAGGCAAGAATACTAGAGTGGGTACCTATTTTCTTCTCTAGAGGATCTTCCCAACCCAGGGATTAAACTCAGACCTCCTGTATTGCAGGCGAATTTTTTTTTTTTCCCATTTATTTTTATTAGTTGGAGGCTAATTACTTTATAATATTGTAGTGGTTTTTGCCATACATTGACATGAATCAGCCATGGATTTACAAGTATTCCCCATCCCGACCCCCCCTCCCGCCTCCCTCCCCACCCCACCCCTCTGGGTCTTCCCAGTGGACCAGCCCCAAGCACTTGTCTCATGCATCTAACCTGGGCTGGTGATCTGTTTCACCCTTGATAATATACATGTTTCGATGCTGTTCTCTCTAAACATCCCACCCTCGCCTTCTCCCACAGAGTCCAAAAGTCTGTCCTGTACATCTGTGTCCCTTTTTCTGTTTTGCATATAGGGTTATCGTTACCATCTTTCTAAATTCCATATATATGCGTTAGTATACTATATTGGTCTTTTTCTTTCTGGCTTACTTCACTCTGTATAATGGGCTCCAGTTTCATCCATCTCATTAGAACTGATTCAAATGTATTCTTTTTAATGGCTGAGTAATATTCCATGGTGTGTATGTCCCACAGCTTCCTTATCCATTCGTCTGCTGATGGGCATCTAGGTTGCTTCCATGTCCTGGCTATTATAAACAGTGCTGTGATGAACACTGGGGTGCACGTGTCTCCTTCAGATCTGGTTTCCTCGGTGTGTGTGCCCAGAAGTGGGATTGCTGGGTCATATGGCAGTTTTATTTCCAGTTTTTTAAGAAATCTCCACACTGTTCTCCATAGCGGCTGTACTGGTTTGCATTCCCACCAACAGTGTAAGAGGGTTCCCTTTTCTCCACACCCTCTCCAGCATTTATTGCTTGTAGACTTTTGGATAGCAGCCATTCTGACTGGCGTGAAATGGTACCTCATTGTGGTTTTGATTTGCATTTCTCTGATAATGAGTGATGTTGAGCATCTTTTCATGTGTTTGTTAGCCATCTGTATGTCTTCTTTGGAGAAATGTCTGTTTAGTCCTTTGGCCCATTTTTTGATTGGGTCATTTATTTTTCTGGAATTGAGCTGCAGGAGTTGCTTGTTTATTTTTGAGATTAATCCTTTGTTGCTTCATTTGCTATTATTTTCTCCCATTCTGAAGGCTGTCTTTTCACCTTGCTTATAGTTTCCTTTGTTGTGCAAAAACTTTTAAGTTTCATTAGGTCCCATTTGTTTAGTTTTGCTTTTATTTCCAATATTCTGGGAGGTGGGTCATAAGAGGATCCTGCTGTGATTCATGTCAGAGAGTGTTTTGCCTATGTTCTCCTCTAGGAGTTTTATAGTTTCTGGTCTTACATTTAGATCTTTCATCCATTTTGAGTCTATTTTTGTGTATGGTGTTAGAAAGTGTTCTAGTTTCATTCTTTTACAAGTGGTTGACCAGCACCACTTCTTTACCATCTGAGCCATCAGGGAAGCCCTTTTCATTACCCTAAATAGAAACTCTGTACTGATTAAGCATTAACTTTCTATTCTTCTCTCTCCCCCAAAGTAACAGAAATTATAGCCAATTTAGAACTGTATTTCCTTCATATGAAAGAATTCATTAATTCTGTACTTTAGATCACAAATGAGATATAAATATCCAAAGTTGTTTCTTTTCAGAAGAGAATTTGGAAAATGTGATATATGACTTAAGAACAACAACAAAAAAAATCAAAACAAGCTTCTTACTTTGATTGGTTCAGGTTGCATCACTGGTGCAGGCATAGCAATGGCACTTGAAGCATAAACCTGGTGATATGTTGCTTGAACTCCATGATCAGAATAAGGCTAAAATTAAAAAAAAGAAAAAAATATTGCTTTTCATTAATTAAAAATACTTATTCAGTATTACAATTTTCTAGGCATTTTGCTACACAATGGAGAAACACAGATGAGAAACACATTCTCTATCTTTAATTATAGACTGATCTGGGACAGACTAGTCAAAATGGATGACATTTTGCATAGAGATGTATGGGGAAAAGGAAGTCCTATGACACATGAATAGGGATGCATGGGGAAAAGAAAACAATGTAGCTTTAGAAAATTGGGGAGGTGGTCAGGGGACGTTTTCTAGTGGAGTTTATGCTAGCATTTGAAAAACTAGGGAACAAGGTAGGAGTAGTATACGCAAAGGTAGAGGCAACTATATCTGTGTATGCTGTTTGGTATTGCTGGAAGGAAGGACACACACTGACTGACAGCTGAAAGGTGAGGCGGGAGAGGAGCAGACAGGAAAGAGATCACGTAAAAGCAGATTAATGGCTTGTCCAACAGATGGTGGCACCATTCACTGATATATGGGATAAAAGAAAAGCAAGTTTGATGTTTGTGTAATTGTGTGGAGGTTAGAGAGAGGTTAAGTTTGTAACACATAAAATTTGAGGTATTCGTAGGAGTTCTGTTACATGTCAATCAAAAGCTGGATGGCTCTAAAGAAGCACTAACAAAAATGTGAACTAAATGTTAATTATAATTCAGATAGAAGGTACAAACTTCCAGTTATAGCTAAGTAAGTACTAGGGCTGAAATGTACATCATGATAAATATAATTAACACTGCTGGATGTTATATAGGAAAGTTGTCAAGAGAGTAAATCCTAAGACTTCTCATCACATACAAATTTTTTCCTATTTCTTTAATTTTGTATGTGATGATGGGTGTTCACCAAGCTTGTTGTGATAATCATTTAGTGATATGTATGAATCAAATCATTATGCTGTACATCTTAAGCTTACACACTGCTGTATGTCAATTATACCTCAATAAAACTGAAAAATTTCCAGTAGCCATGTTAGAAAAGTAAAAAGAAACAAATAAAATTAATTTCCAGTAATAGATTTTATTTAAACATATTAAGAATATATCAGAGTGTACTCAACATAAAGTCAGTGATAAATTTTTTTTTCAGTTATAAATTTTACATTCATTTTTCACACTATGTCATTAAAACTTGGTGTGTATTTTGCACTCACAAGACACCTCAATTTTTTTTTTTTTATTAGTTGGAGGCTAATTACTTCACAACATTTCAGTGGGTTTTGTCATACATTAATATGAATCAGCCATAGATTTACATGTATTCCCCATCCTGATCCCCCCTCCCCCCTCCCTCTCCACCCGATCCCTCTGGGTCTTCCCAGTGCACCAGGCCCGAGCACTTGTCTCATGCATCCCACCTGGGCTGGTGATCTGTTTCACCATAGATAGTATACATGCTGTTCTTCTGAAACATCCCACCCTCACCTTCTCCCACAGAGTTCAAAAGTCTGTTCTGTATTTCTGAAGACACCTCAATTCTGACTAGCCACATTTCAATAGCTACAGGTGGTAATGGCTACTGTTGTAGTGAACAGTGCAGGTCTAAAATTCAGAAGTGAGGCTGGGGCTAGAGACAGGAGTATGGATGATAACATCAGAGTGAGCATGTAGGGTGAAAGACTGAAGAATCAAAAAAGAAATCATGGGGAGAAAAAGATCAGCTTACGTAGGAAGATAAGAGGAGGTAAAAGGATTGCCAGAAGAGAGCAGTATCATGGAAGCCAAAGGCAGGAAGAATTTCAAGGAGTATATCCAATGTCTCTGAGAGGTCAAGTAAGACTGAAAAGAAAAGGAAAATATTTGGCAATTAGGGAGTCACTAAGGACCTTTATCAAAGTATCTTCAGCAGAAGGTAATGAAGCAGACTTTAGCAGGTAAGGGGAGAACAGGTAGTCAGGCAGTGGAAATATTAAATGTAGACTACTTTTTGTAAGGGCTCCCCAGGTGGCTCAGTGGTACAGAGTCTGCCTGTCAACACAGATGACGCAGAAGAGCTGGGTTCCACCCGTGGGTCAGGATGATCCCTTGGAGGAGGAAATGGCAACCCACTCCAGTATTCTTGCCTAGAAAATCCCATGGACAGAGGAGGCTGGCAGGCTACAGTCCACAGGGTTGCAAAGAGTGGGACACAACTGAACATGCACTTTTTTCAAGCTTGGCTTTGAAAGGTAGAAGAGAATAAGGGCATTGGTGGGGGTGCGTCACAGGATAGTAACTGTCTCCTACCAGGTGCTGGGCACTATAGCAAGAACCTTGTATACAACAACTCTCATCTTTGCATCAATCCTGCAAAATAGATTTTCCTAATGTCTTTATTATATTAATGTAGATATTATGAAACCAACACTGTGAAGAGTTAAGTAATTACTCAAAGTAACATACTAGCAAATACTAGGTAAAGCTCTGAACCAATGGAGAGAAAATGTCTTAAAATACATAAGGAAAGAAGGAATGAGGTGGAATGAGGTCCCTGAGGAGTACAGAAGTTACAGTTTCAAGAGCAAAGAGTAGAAATAACTTTGAACAAGACAGGTTACTAAAAAAATGTAAGAAGCTAAGTATGAGTTATGAGTCAGGTCAGTTTGTATGTTGGGGGCTGGAAGCTGAGTTGGTTTCCACAAAGTGGTTTCTACTTATTCTGTGAAGTAGAAGGCACTATATTCTAAGAGTGAAGGGGGAAATAGTCATTGAAATAAGTGAGAAATAATTTTAATTTATTTTTATATTTTAGGAGAGCTAACTATCAAACTCATAAGAACAAGCCCTGTATTTTTTAACTTGAGGAAAAAACACTTAAAATATAAACCACCTGGGCTGGTGATCTGTTTCACCATAGATAGTATACATGCTGTTCTTTTGAAACATCCCACCCTCACCTTCTCCCACAGAGTTCAAAAGTCTGTTCTGTATTTCTGTGTCTCTTTTTCTGTTTTGCATATAGGGTTATCGTTACCATCTTTCTAAATTCCATATATATGTGTTAGTATGCTGTAATGTTCTTTATCTTTCTGGCTTACTTCACTCTGTATAAGGGGCTCCAGTTTCATCCATCTCATTAGGACTGGTTCAAATGAATTCTTTTTGACGGCTGAGTAAAATTCCATGGTGTATATAAACCAATCCATTCAACTAATTTATATATTAGACATATATCTTTTGCCAGAAACAATATTAAATTAAAAATATGCTTAAATCATTGTGTATTGAAATATCATAAAAATTAATGGCATGGCACAAGTTGTAAGTTAACACGTAATATTTCCAGAAAAATATTATTAGATTCCACTAAACAGTGAAACATAACTTGGTAAGTTATCTGATGTCGACATCAAGACTATGGTTCAGTACCGATAATGGCTAAAAACATAATGTAAAAGCATTCTTAACTCACTGTCACCCTCCTTGAAAATCAGAAAACAATGAAAAGAACAAAAGATAGATTTTAAAAATGCCATCATCAAGTAAACACGGACGTGCTCATGAATCCCAAATGACAAGGTAGTTTAGTTCAGCTCAGTTCAGTCGCTCAGTTGTGTCTCTTTGTGACCCCATGAACCGCAGCAAGCCCAGGCCTCCCAATCTATCACCAACTGCCAGAGTCTATCCAAACCCATGTCCATTGAGTTGGTGATGCCATCAAACCATTTCATCCTCTGTCGTCCCCTTCTCCTCCTGCCCTCAATCTTTCCCAGGATCAGGGTCTTTTCAAATGAGTCAGCTCTTCGCATCAGGTGGCCAAAGGATTGGAGTTTCAGCTTCAACATCAGTCCTTCTAATGATCACCCAGGGCTAATCTCCTTTAGGATGGACTGGCTGGATCTCCTTGCAGTCCAAGGGACTCTCAAGAGTCTTCTCCAACACCATAGTTCAAAAGCATTAATTCTTCAGTGCTCAGCTTTCTTCACAGTCCAACTCTCACATCCATACATGACCACTGGAAAAACCATAGCCTTGACTAGACAGACCTTTGTTGACAAAGTAATGTCTCTGCTTTTTAATATGCTGTCTAGGTTGGTCATAACTTTCCTTCCAAGGAGTAAGTGTCTTTTAATTTCATGGCTGCAGTCACCATCTGCAGTGAATTTGGAGCCCCCCAAAATTAAGTCAGCCACTGTTTCCACTGTTTCCCCATCTATCTGCCATGAAGTGATGGGACCAGATGCCATGATCTTAGTTTTCTGAACGTTGAGTTTTAAGCCAACTTTTTCACTCTCTCTTTCACTTTCATCCAGAGGCTCTTTAGTTCTTCTTCACTTTCTGCCATAAGGGTGGTGTCATCTGCATATCTGAAGTTATTGATATTTCTCCCGGCAATCTTGATTCCAGCTTGTGCTTCCTCCAGCCCAGCATTTCTCATGATGTACTCTGCATATAACTTAAATAAGCAGGGTGACAATATACAGCCTTGATGTACTCCTTTTCCTATTTGGAACCTGTCTGTTCTTCCATGTCCAGTTCTAACTTGCTTCCTGACCTGCATACAGGTTTCTCAAGAGGCAGGTCAGGTGGTCTGGTATTTCCATCTCCTTCAGAATTTTCCACAGATTATTGTGATCCACACAGTCAAAGGCTTTGGCATAGTCAACATAGCAAAAATAGATGTTTTTCTGGAACTCTCTTGCTTTTTCGATGATCCAGCGGATGTTGGCAATTTGATCTCTGGTTCCTCTGCCTTTTCTAAATCCAGCTTGAACATCTGGAAGTTCACAGTTCACGTATTGCTGAAGCCTGGCTTGGAGAATTTTGAGCATTACTTTATTAGCGTGTGAGATGAGTGCAACTGTGTGGCAGTTTGAGCATTCTTTGGCATTGCCTTTCTTTGGGATTGGAAAGAAAATGGACATTTTCCAGCCCTGTGGCCACTGCTGAGTTTTCCAAATTTGCTGATATATTGAGTGCAGCACTTTCACAGCATCATCTTTTAGGATTTGAAATAGCTCAACTGGAATTCCACCACCTCCACTAGCTTTGTTCGTAGTGTAGAAAGCCTGCCAAATGCTATGCAATTTGCACCAATATAAGGGAGGATTCGGAAGCCTGAGGAAGGTTATAGATTTCCCTGAAAGGCCTATTTAAAGACTCTTTAGAGTCTCAAGTGTAGGGGTGTGTCAGACCAAGGCAGAAGCAGGAAAGATCTCCCACAGAGAGGGAGAAATCATATTTTCACTATTTTGTGGTCTACTACCTGGTATTATAGCTGAGGAACACTGCTGGAGATGAAGAAGGGTGAGAGTGGAAAGTGAAGTAACACTTACTACACCTTCATACAGAAAATCTCTGAAAAAAGAGACTTTGCCAGGAGCCAAATGAACTCCAGAATGCTTAAAAACTCAGGGAAGAACATCTCAAGCAGGCAACATAACAGACTTGGTGGTAGGATGTTTGAGTCAACAGAATGCTTCTCCCACCTTGTATTTCAGCAAAAAGCTGGTCTCATTTAAAGATAAGATGGGAAGGAAAAGTAAGCAACCTTAGGACTCTTCTCATTGTCTCCAACTTTATCAAGGGAAAAGCAAAAAGGGGAAAAAAGAAAAAGATGAGAAATCATCCCAGAAAATAGTAGAAAAGTTCAGATAAATAAAATTCTTTTGATCTTAAAGAAATTACAATAACATGATCGCTAAAAAAGAGCTTCAAAAAGAGATTTTAAGCCAACAGACAGCATTTACAGGCAATGATGTGAGCAAAGTGGCAGTTTGGGATAAAAAGAAGATAAAAATAAAACAGCAATAAAAGCTTCATTAGTCATAAGAAAAAGCAGACTAAAAACAATGAAAAATATTCATGACTGTCTCAATAAGCATATAAAACATTAAAAATTACCATGATAAAAGAAATTATCTCAGAGATGATGGATATGAAAGATAAAAAGAGATCTCAACATATGCATAAATGGTATTCCTGAAGAAGAAGTAAAAGAACTGGAATACAAAAATTTTTTTTCAAAGTTCTAACAGGAAAAAAGAAGCCCGGAAATAAAAACTAGTCTGGGAATCAAAGAAGCAAACTGTGTCCCAGGAAAAATATTTTAAAGACTGACAAGACATATCCTGGTAAAGTGATTTCAAGTTAAGACAGACTTTTCAGGCACACAGGAAGAAAAAGCAAATTACGTATAAGAGGGAAAGTCAGGCTGGCTTCAAACTTCTTTACAACTATACGCAACACCAGAAAAGAGTAGATTAGACGTTATAAGAGAAAAAAGCATTGTTATGGGTTGAATTGTGTTCTCTGAAGACTTCTGTGTTGAAGTCCTAACCACTATGTCAGAGACTGACCTTATTTGGAGAGAGGGTCTTTACAGAACTGAGCAAACTGGTATGGTCATTAGGGTGGAACCTTACCCAAAATGACTGGTATCTTTATAAAACTGGGAAGCTTGGACACAGAGACAGGAAGGACAATGTGAAGACACAAGGAGAGGATGGTTATCGATAGGCCAAGAAGAAAGGCCTGGACTAGGTCCTTCCCTCAAAGGCCTCGGACAAAACCAACTCGGCCAACACCTTGATTTTGGACTTCTAGAACTATGAGACAATAAATTTCTCTTTTTAAGCCATCCAGTTCACTGTACTTTGTTCAGGGAGCCTTAGCAAAGTTATACAAGTATGATACAGCTATTTTATAGTTAGTCTTAATTTCTTCCAGATTTATAGACAACAAATATGTTGAACACACAAGCATGTAAGAACTCAAGAGAGTACAGCACATGTAAGCCTTCTTTAACAGAGTGCTTGCAGATTCAGTCAACAAAGTGATAAATGAAGGGTGAGATGAAGAATGGAGAAATCATAGTAAAAGTATTGATAGTAAACACTTAAGATTCAAAACTGTGGAAGCTGCTGTTTCAGAAAAATTATGTTATAAACTTTAGTAATAATAATAATAATAATGTGAAAGTGAAGTCGCTCAGTCATGTCCGACTCTGCAACCCCATGGACTGTAGCCCACCAGGCTCCTCCATCCATGGAATTTTCTAGGCAAGAGTACTGGAGTGGGTTGTCATTTCCTTCTCCAGAATAATAAAAATAAATACACTCAAACTGGGAGGTTGTTATTTATTTCCCAGTCTTTCACAACATATTTAAAACATACCGTACAGTTCCTGGTACACAGATGATGAGGTTATTAGTAACGGTTTGCAAATATAAACACATGGAAGAGAATATTTACAGTTTTTAGTTATAAATTTGATTTACATCTTTGAAGGAAGAATTTTAAAGATTTTTTTCTTCTTTAATTTTTCTATGCTTTTAACTGACAATGTTAGTAATAAGACAGGCAAACCAGAAGAAAGAGAAGCACTTATCTTACTCTTTCAAGGGGACTGAGTCAGGGATAGTCTAGTAAACAGCTGAGTTGAGGAATGATTCAGAAATAGTGAAGAAGTCTAAGATGAAGCATTCTTAGATATAAAAAAGGGGAAGAGATGTGAATAAATCAAAGAAAACATACGATGTTCAACTTCAATGAGGGTCTTGAACAAATACTTTTAGAAAAGAAAAAGAAATAAATGTTAAAATGAAGTGGTTATGGATATATTACTTTGTGTGAGACTAACACATACCTCTGGAACTGAAGCTTCCATCAGAGACAGAGGAGGAGGAACACATCCACCATCCTGTGCAATTTCCACTGGTTGATAAATGACCTCAGAAGGTTGCAGGTACAAGAATGGAGCAGAAGAGGCAGGAGACTAAAATATAAAATCACGTTTCTAATTAAAATCGGATTAGTTATTTCAGTTAAACCAAATGACTTACCCAACACATGAGAGAAATACTGGTTTCACATTTTCCTAAAGTTGTTTTTAGAGACAACACAGAAGTATCTTAACAACAAACTAGGAACTCTAGGTTATGCTATAAACTCCAATTATGTAGATATTATTAACTCACTTATTTATCACTTATAAGTACTAAAAAGTTCTTAGCACTTTAGAAGCTCATAAATAATTTAAGACAGTCATTAAGATAACTATTAAAGGTTCTGATAATATAATCTATGGTATTTAAATTGGCATTAATTTCACATGCTAGCAAAGTAATACTCAAAATTCTTCAATAGGCTTCAACACCACATGAATGGAGAACTTCCAGATGTTTAAGTTGGATTTAGAAAAGGCAGAGGAACCAGAGATCAAATTGCCACCATCTGTTGGATCATAGAAAAAGCAAGAGAATTCCAGAAGAACATCTACTTCTGCTTCATTGACTATGCTAAAGCCTTTGACTATGTGGATCACAACTCCTCTGTGGAAAAATCTTAAACAGATGGGAATACCAGAGCACCTTACCTGCCTCCTGAGAAACCTGTATGCAGGTCAAGAAGCAACAGTTATAACGACACAGAACAACAAACTGGTTCAAAATTGGGAAAGGAGTATATCAAGGCTATATATTGTCACCCTGCTTATCTAACATATGCAGAGAAAATCATGCAAAATGTTGGGCTGGACGGAGCACAAGCTGGAATCAAGATTGCCAATAACCTCAGATATGCAGATGATACCACCCTTATGGCAGAAAGAGAAGAGGGATGCAAGAGCCTCTTGATGAAGGTAAAAGAGGAAAAGAGGAGGGTGAAAAAATTGGCTTAAAACTCAACATTCAAAAAACAAAGATCATGGCATCTGGCCCCATTACTTCATGGCAAATAGATGGGGAAACAATGGAAACAGTATCAGACTGTATTTTCTTGGGCTAAAAAATCACTGTGAATAGTGACTGAAGCCATGAAATTAAAAGATGCTTGCTCCTTGGAAGAAAAGCTATGACCAGCCTAGACAGCATGTTAAAAAACAGAGAATTTACTTTGCCAACAGAGGTCCGTCTAGTCAAAGCTATGGTTTTTCTAGTAGTCATGTATGGATGAAAGTTGGACCATAAAGAAGGCTGAGCACCGAAGAAGTGATGCTTTTACACTGTGGTACTGGAGAAGACTCTTGAGAGTCCTTTGGACTGCAAGGAGATCAAACCAGTCAATCATAAAAGAAATCAATCCTGAATATTCACTGGAGGGACTGATGCTGAAGCTGAAACTCTAATCCTTTGGCCATCTGATGGGAAGAGCCGACTCAATGGAAAAAGACCTTGATGCTGGGAAAGATTGAAGGCAGGAGGAAAAAGGAATGACAGAGGATAAGACGGTCGGATGGCATCGCCAACTCAATGGGTGTGAGTTTGAGCAGGCTCCAGGAGCTGGTGAAGGACAGGGAACCTGGCACGTTGCAGTCCACAGAGTTTCAAGCCCAGGACTGACTGAGAGACTGAACAACAAATGCCTCACCTCAGCTTTCTGACGTCCCATAAGTGGGGCCTGTCTAACGAACTTTCTGGTGGTATACCATTTGTTATCAGAAGTTGAGAGATGGAATCTTCATTTAGAAACATAAATAAAACTGAAGCAAAATCTGAAGTGACGCTAGAAAAATGCTAAATATTCTAATATTAATAACATAGCACTTGTTTATGAAATACTTTTACTTACATGGTCTCATTTGATCTTTACAAAAGTCATGTGAGAAAACTTTCCAAGGTATGGTATCATTAGTTCCATTTGAAATGAAAAAGCTGAGAAATATAGTGATTAAATGAATTGCCAAATCAGTTAATAAATCAGTATCACAGTTAATAAATACTAGAGGAAGGTCTCAAATCTAGTCTTTCTGACTTAAATATTCATGTAGTCTTCACAAAAACAGTGAAAAAAGTTAAAAGTTAGTATTTACCTGAGGAACATTCCACTGCCATTGACCTGGTAGACACTGTGCAGGGGCCTAAAACAAACAAACAAACAAACAAAAAAACCCCACCAGATTGTAAACAAGGGTTAAAACTGAATATCTACCTGCAAAAGCTATGAAGTTGAACCCCTATACCTCAAACCATATACAAAAATTAACCCAACATGGATAAAAGATAGAAATGTAAGAGCTAAAACTACAAAACTCTTAGAAGAAAACATAGATGTAAATCTTTGTGACTTTGAACCAGGCGATTAAACAAAAAATATGACATCAAAAGCACAGGAAACAAAATAATAAGAGAAAAAAAGATAAACTGGATTTTACTAACATGAAAAACTTTTGTGTTGCAAAAGACACCATCAAGGAGGTGAAAATAAACCATGAGACTGGAAAAAATATTTACAAATTATTATCTGATAAAGAACTTGTATCTAAGCAAAGAACCCATATAGCTCAATAATAAAAGGCAAGTAACCCAATATAAGGGCTTCCCTTGTGGCTCAGCTGGTAAAGAATCTGCCTGCAATGCAGGAGACCTGGGTTCGATCCCTCGGTTGGGAAGATCCCCTGGAGAAGGAAAAGGCTACCTACTCCAGTATTCTGGCCTGGAGAATTCCAAGAGGGCTGCAGAGTCTGATACAACTGAGTGACTTTCACTTAAAAATCACTTAACCCAATATAAAAATTGGTTAAGGATATGAACAGACATTATTGCAAAGAAAATACACAAAAACCATCAATAAGCATCTAAAAGATATTCAACATCATTTGCCTTTTAATCCTCTTCATAGATCACAGCCTTGTAGTGAAGGGGCTTGAGTAACTCAGTGAAACCATGAGCCATGCAGGGCAGGGCCACCCAAGACGGATGGGTCACAGTAAAGAGTTCTGACAAAACGGGATCCACTGGGGGAGAGAGTGACAAACCATTCTAGTATTCTTGCTGTGAGAACCCCATGAGCAGTATGAAAAGGCAAAAAGATATACCACCGGAAAATGAATCCCCCATGTCTGTAGGTGTCCAACATGCTGCTGGGGAAGAGCAGGCAGATAGCTCCAGAAGCATGAAGAGGCTGGGCCAAAGCAGAAATGACACCCAGTTGTGGATGTGTCTGGTGGTGAAAAGAAAGTCTGACACCATAAGAACAATATCGCATAGAAACGTCTTCAACGTTAGATCCATAAATCAAGGTAAACTGGACATGGTCAAGCAGGAGATGGCAAAAGTGAACATCGACATTTTAGGAATCAGTGAACTAACATGGATGAGAATGGGCGAATTTGATTCAGATGACCATTGTTATCTACTGCTGTGGGTAAGAATTCCTTAGAAGAAATGGAATAGCCCTCATAGCCAACAAAGAGTCTGAAATGCACTACTTGGGTACAATCTCAAAAACGACATAATAATCTCAGTCTGTTTCCAAGGCAAACCATTAAACATCACAGTGCCTGAACCATCGATGCTGAGAAAACTGAAGTTGACTGGTCTGATGAAGACCTCCAAGACCTTTTAGAACAGCAAAAAAAAAAAAAAAAAAAAAGCTGTCTTTTCATCATAGGGGATTGGAATGCAAAAGTAGGAAGTCAAGAGATACCAGGAATAATAGGCAAGTTAGGCCTTGGAGCACAAAATGAAGCAGGCCAAAGACTAACAGTTTTATCAAGAGAACACAATGGGCATAGCAAACACCCCTTTCCAACAACACAAGAGACGACTTTACATACGGACATTGCCAGATGATCACTGAGATCAGATTGATTGTACTCTTTGCAGCCAAAGATGGAGAAGCTCTGTACAGTCAGCAAAAAAACAAGACCAGGAACAGACTATGGCTCAGATCATCAGCTCCTTACTGCAAAATTCAGGCTTAAATTGAAAAAAGGAGGGAAAACCACTAGGCCATTCAGGTATGACCTAAATCAAATCTTTTATGATTATATAGTGGAGGTGATGAACAGATTAAAGGGATTAGATATGGCAGACAGAGTGCCTGAAGAACTATGGTCAGAGGTTTCCAACACTGTATAGGAGGTGGTGGCCAAAACCATACCAAAGAGAAAGAAATGCAAGAAGGCAAAGTGGTGGTCTGATGAGGCTTTTCAAATAGCTGAGGAACGAAGAGAAGAAAAAAGCAAGGAAGAAAGGGAAAGATAAATCAAACTGAATGCAGAGTTCCAGAGAATAACAAGGAGAGATAAGAAGGACTTCTTCCATGAACAATGCAAATAAGTAGAGGGAAACAACAGAATGGGAAAGACTAGAGATTTCTTCAAGAAAACTGGAGATTTATCAAGGGAACATTTCATGCAAAGATAGGGACAACAAAGGACAGAAACGTTAAGGACCTAACAGAAGCAGAAGAGATTAAGAGGTGGCAAGAATACACAGAACTATACAAAAAAGAGGTCTTCACGACCAGGATAACCACGATGGTATGGTCACTCACCTAGAGCCAGATTATCTAGAGTGTGAAGTCAAGTGGGCCTTATGAAGCATTACTACAAACAAAGGTAGCAGAGGTAATGGAACTCTAGCCGAGCTATTTAAAATCCTAAAATGATGTTGTTAAAGTACTGCGCTCAATGTGTCAGCAAATTTGGAAAACTTAGCAGCAGCCACAGGGTTGGAAAATGTCAGTTTTTATTCCCCTCCCAAAGAAGCACAGTGCCAAAGAATGTTCAAACTACCATACAGCTGCGCTCATTTCACATGCTAGTGTGAAAAATCCTTCAAGATAGGCTTCAGCACTATGTGAATTGAGAATTTCCAAATGTACAAGCTGGGTTTAGAAACAGCAGAGGAACCAGAGATCAAATTGTCAACATTTGCTGGATCACGGAGAAAGGAAGTGAATTTCAGAGAAACATCTTCTTATGCTTCATTGACTATGCTAAAGCCTTTGACTGTGTGGATCACAACAAACTGGAAAATTCTTAAAGAGATGGGAATACCAGACCACCTTACCTGTCTCTTGAGAAATTTGTATGTGGGTCAAGAAGCAACAGTTAGAACTGGACATGGAACAATGGACTAGTTCAAAATTGGGAAAGGAGTGCAACAAGGCTGTATATTGTCATACTGATCATTTAAACTTATATGCAAAGTACACCATGCGAAATGCCAGGCTGGATGAATTACAGGCTGAGATTAAGACTGCTGGGAGAAATATCAATAACCTCATATATACAGATGATACCACTCTAATGGCAGAAAGTGAAGAGGAACTAAAGAGCCTCACGATAGAGGATGAGAGGAGAGGGAAAAAGCTGGCTTAAAACTCAACAATCAAAGAACTAAGATCATGACATCCAGTCCCATTACTTCATGGCTAATAGAAGAGGGAAAAAGTGGAAGCAATAATAGACTTTACTTTCTTGGGCTTCAAAATCACTGTGAATGGTGACTGTAGCCATGACATTAAGACTCTTTCCCCTTGGAAGAAAAGCTATGACAAACCTAGACAGCATACGAAAAAGTAAAGACATCACTTTGCTGATAAAGTTCTGTATAGTCAAAGCTATGGTTTTCCCAGTAGTTGTGAATGGATGTGAGAATTGGGACATAAAGAAGGCTGAGCACCAAATAATTGATGCTTTCGATTGTGGTGCTGGGGTAGACTCTTGAGAGTCCCCTGGACTGAAAGGAGATCAAACCAGCCAATTCTAAAGGAAATCAACCCTGAATATTCATTGGAAGGACTGATGCTGAAGCTGAAGCTGCAATACTTAGGCCACCTGATGCAAAGAGCTGACTCACTAGAAAAGACCCTGATGCTGGGAAAGACTGAAGGCAAAAGGAGAAGACAGTGGCAGAGGATGAGCTAGATGGCATAACTGACTCAATGGACACATGTTTCTGAGCAAACTCCGGGAGATGGTGAAGGACAGGGAAGCATGGCATGCTGCAGTTCATGGGGAAGCAGAGTTGGACATTCCTTAGTGACTGAACAGCAACAACAATGAAAATCAAAACTACACTGTGATATCACTTCACATACACTAGTACGGCAAAAAAAGTAGATAATAAGTGTGTGCAAAGATGTGGAGAAACCCTCATAAATTGCTGGTGGGACTGTAAGATGGTGCAACCTTTTGGAAAGTCTGACACATCCTTAAAAGGTTAAATATAGAGATACCATTGATTTAGCAATTCCACTCCTAGATACAAGACCTAAGAGAAACGAAAATGTAAGTCCACAAAAAATCTGTACACAAACGTTCATATCAGCATTGTCTGTAAGAGAGGAAAGGTGGAAACAACCCAAAGTCCATCGACAAATGAGCAGATGAACAAAGTGTGGTTTCACAGCCACATACTGTCCATGAAAGGCAGATCTATAAAGACAGAAAGTACTGATCTATTACTGGTTGCTTAGGACAGGGAGGAGGGGGTAAGAGGAATGACTACCAATGGGTAAAGCTCCCCCCCCACCCCCCGGGGTACGGTAGCAAAACTGTAAATTTAGTAAAAACTACTCTGTTGTACAGGCTTCCCAGGTGGCGCTAGAGGTAAAGAACCCACCTGCCGATGCAGGAGACAAGAGATGTGGGTTTGATCTCTGAGTCAGGAAGATCCCCTGGAGAAGGGCATGGCAACTCACTCCAGGATTCTTGCCTGAAGAATCCCATGGACAGAGGAACCTGGTGGGCTATCTAAAGTCCATAGGGTCACAAAGAGTCAGACATGGCTGAAGTAAGTTGTTTAAGTAAGAATGCACGCATTCTGTTGTACTCTTGGAAAAGGTGAATTGTACATGGTATATGAATAGCTAAATAAAGCTTTATTTAAAACAAAATAGAGTCAAGTTATTTAAGGTACTTGTTGTAAGATGACAATAGAAAAGAAAGTCTTTTAATTTTTTAAATCAGTTGTATTATTCTTTAATAATAAATGTTTTAGCTTATTTTCCAACTTTAATAAAATCTTTTTTAATTATTAAAGTAAAAAAGACAGAAAATAAGAAGATTCCATGAATCTACCATCGAAATGGTTAATTTCAGGCAGACCATATCAACTGCTAATGGGTGACATCAATATGATAACCAAGTGAGGTCTGTGTTCTTTATACCATGTTTAAAAAGGCAGGATAATCTCTTAAGAAAATATTTTAATAAGAATCTGAAATAACATGCTTAATGTGTAGATTTGTTAGATAAATGAAATCACTATCTTCTTCTGAAGTGAGAAATACGAAAGATAAATACTGACTAAACCAGTCCTTATCTGATTTGACTAACAAAAACTGATAAAGCTATCAATCTCAGAATTTGTAAAAAGAACAAGGGAAGAGATTATCAAAGTGGCAGTTTTAAGGGGAGAATGGTGATGAATAAATATATAACTGGAAAGAAATACGCAAAGTGAAATTATTTCTTACACTGAAAAATATTATGTTACAAACTGGTACAAAAATCTTTCCCAAGTATATCTAGGTAATATACTTCCAGTTTTGTAATTTGTGTCAAGTGGAAAATTAGAGCCAAAGTATAAAATTAAACTGTATTAGAAACTTTACAGAATACATCTATGTCATGTATGTACATATGTAATCAATTAATGGAGTAGGAGCTGGACTCCACAAAGTGCAAGCAGAAAGTAACTTCAATCTTTCTCACCCCTGGCACTTTAAATGCATTTTGTTAAAACTAGTGTTTACCAGTGGTGAGAGGGAAGGGGGAGGGAAAAAGAAGGTGGGGGTTAAAAGGTACAAGATATTAAAATAAATAAGCTGTAAGGATATAATGACAACCCACTCTAGTATTCTTGCCTGGAAAATCCCATGGACAGAGAAGCCTGGAGGGCTACAGTCCGTGGGGTCAGACACGACTGAGCGACTAACACCACAAGGATATACAGGGTCTGCATGCAGGCAAGTTGCTTTAGTCGTGTCCAACTCTATGACCCTATGGACTGTGGCCTGCCAAGCTCCTCTGTCCATGGGGTTCTCCAGGCAAGAATACTGGAGTGGGTTGCCATGTCCTCCTCCAAGGGCTCTTCTCAACCCAGGGATCAGACCCACATCTCTCAGCTCTCTTGAAAGGGCAGTCAGGTTCCTTACCACCAGTGCCACCTGAGAAGCCCACACGTGGAATACAGACATTTAAAAAATAGTTTTATTTATTTTTGGCTGTGCTGGGTTTTGTTGCTATGCTCGGACTTTCTCTGGCTGAGGTGAGTGGGGGCTAGTCTCTAGTTGGGGTGCGTGGGCTTCTCACTGAGGTGCTCCTCTTGTTCTGAGCAAAGGCTCTGGGTATGTGGGCTCAGCAGTTGCGGCTTCCCGGCTCTAGAGCACAGACTCAACAGTTGTAGTGCACAGGCTTAGCTGCTCCATGGCATGTGGGAACTTCCCGCATGAGGGACTGAACCCGTGTCTCTTCACTGGCAGGTGAACTCTCCACCACTGAGCCGCCAGGGAAGTCCTGGCCAATATTTTATAGTAACTATAAATGGAATAAAATCTATAAAAATTTTGAATCACTATGTTGTACACCTGAAGCTAATATTGTACATCAACTATACTTCAATAAAAAACAAATTTTTCAAAGGGTAAACAGACAAATAAAAAACACTGTGTTGAGCTGGTTTTCCTAGCCTCCAGATAAAAATCAGGAAAAATTATTTTTTGGCATGTTAACAGATTCCAAATGCTGACTCTTTTGTCAGGTACTTTTTTCTTTGGTGATGTCCTTGCTGAGAACTTCTGACTACAATTTTAGACCTAGATTCTAGGGGTCTACTTCACATAGATTTTTTTCTCTTCTGGGGTCATTTTATACTTTTTTGGAAAAATTCTCTTCTGTGAGGTTCTTATCTTGCTCTTGGGACACAAACTTTGCTTGCTGTGAGACGTTCAACATGTTCCCCCTGTAGACTTCTTTTCTGGCTCTGCTTCCATAGTCCACATCACCTAGAGGAAGGCATGGCAACCCATTCCAGTATTCTTGTCCAGAGAAACCCCATGGATAGAGAAGCCTGGCGGGCTATAGTCCACAGGGTTGCAGAGAGTTGGACATGACTGAAGTGACTTAGCAAGCATGCATGCACAGGTCTGAAAGATTCTATATCACAAATTCCAGGGGACAAATATTAAACTTAGTCATTCTCTGAAGTCCTGTTCACTTGGTTGAGAATGGGAAATGCCATAGTACTCTAAAACTCTCTTGTTAAAAAAGCCTCATTACCAGTCTTCTTTATTAACTTCATCCTCAAGATGTGGTTAATAATGAGCACATCCTCATGTGCTCAAGATGGGCAATAAGCTAAGGGTCCTAAAACTGGTTTCATGACTTTTGGTTTGTATTGTTAAATGGCCTAGTATCTAATGTTGTCTTTGGGGCCTCTCAAAATTTTGAATTAGAAATAGTCATGCTACATATATACTTTAAATAAAGGCCATCAAGTTACTTTCATTTTTACTAAGTGAATAAAATACTTTAGATAATTTTATACTTAGCATAGTAACAGAATTTAAGAACAACTCCCCCAAACCTACTCTAATACTAAAAATAATTTCAGTAACCATAATATTTCATGTGGGTCTAATAAAGTTCAAAAAGAAAAAAAACCCAGAAACAAAGTCTTCCACTATTTCAAAGGTTTAAAAGAATGTGATTTTATCTGAGAATGCTATAGACCAGAAGTAGGCAACCATTTTCTATAAAGGGCTAATGGGTAAATATTTTAAGCTTGCAGGCCATATATCTCTGGTGCAACCACTCAACTCTTCTACTGCAACACAAAAGCAGCCACAAACAATTATGTAAACAAATATGGCTGTTTTCCAATTACATTTTATTTATGAAACACCAAAATGGTCTGGCATTAGAGTTTACTTACCCTCAACCTCCCATGAGAATTAATGAAAAGAAGAATGCTGATCAACTAAAAGAGGCTGTCATAATATAAATCACAATATATTATTTATTTTGATATGTATTTATTAAATATAATAACCAGAAACTGATATAATAACAATATTTTTTAAAAAATCAGCCTGTGGTCCAGTATTTTCATAATACCTTGGAAATTATTTCTATATTAGCCAGGGGAGCAAAACTGACCCTATTACATTTGATAAAAATTAGTCCTTTATTGGAAGGACTGATGCTAAAGCTGAAGTTCCAATACTTTGGCCACCTGATGCAAAGAGCCAACTAACTGGAAAAGACCCTGATGCTGGGTAAGATTAAAGGCAAAAGGAGAGGGTGGCAGAGGACAAGATGGTTAGATAGCATCACTGACTCAACGGACATGAATTTGAGCAAACTCCAGGATATAGTGAAGGACAGGGAAGCCTGGCATGCTGCAGTCATAGGATGGCAAAGAGTCAGACATGACAACAGCATAAGTAAACGATCTATCTTCTTATATGACATTTAGATCCCTCATTAAAAAAAAAAAAAGAAAATATCACTGCTATCGAGGCTTAACTACCTCTTTTAAATTACGAGAGTATTTATTTGCATGAGAAAGACTAAAATGAAAGTTATTCAAAAAAGGCTGAAACTATCAAAGATGTGCATTGTAATTTAATGTTTACCTGGTAGTGATATGCAGGCTGCTGATAAACGGGCTGAGCTACCATCACAGGGGAACTAGATATAGAACGTGACTGTTAAGAGGAAAGAAAAGTAGCAAAAATTATTTTAGGCAAAATTCTTTATAACTGTTTATGACAAAGTTTATCTTACACTGTTACCTAAACCCAGTCAACTTACAGTTTATGACTGGAAATATAATTTTTCCACCTCTTATTCATATTATTGCAATTCCACTTCAAGTTTATTAAAATTATCACAATATTTCTACTTCCATGTGGTTTCATTTCCACAGTAATGTTAAAACCACCACCAGAAAAGTTGCTTTTAGTTCAAGATTATGAATAAATACAGTTTCTAAGAGAATATTTCCCTGATGCTGGGAAAGAGCGAAGGAAGGAGGAGAAAGGGACGACAGAGAATGAGGCTGTTAGATGGCATCACCAACTCGATGGACATGAGTTTGAGCAAGCTCCAGGAGTTTGTGATAGACAGGGAAGCCTGGCATGCTGCAGTCCATGGGGTTGCAAAGAGTCGGACACGACTGAGTGACTGAACTGAAGAGAATATTAGATGAAAACTAGCAGCTGGACTTAAGGTGACATAGCCTATTTCCATTGCAGAGACAAGCAGTAGATGTTTACACAGCATTTAGAACTGAATGAATAATCATACCTGATCTGCCACTAAATTCCCACTACTTACAAATAATCAACATCCTATTCCTTTGTTATATATTTAATTAAAGCAAGTGCATTATTTATTGAAGAATGTTAAACTCTATTTTATTAATTTGATATTTAAATAAGTTGGTCATCTAATAAATTTACAAGTGATTTGTTTGATAAAAGTACATATAACACCTGATTATTCAAAGTAATAGAATAAACCTCAAAACTGATTATTTAAAGCCAGATCATTATAAAACAGGCAAGCTGTATTACAAAAGAGGTAAAATAGGCTTTAACAATAGCAATTAAAATTCAATTTGTAACATGGGATCTAATTTGCACTGTATTGTTTTAGTGTTCACCCGTCCACCCAAATTGAAGAAAAGTATCATGGTTTTGCATAATTTTCAGACAACTGTGTACTAATAAAATTGTACTAACAGATTAACATTCGAAAATAATAATGTAACTAATTATATTAATACATTAAAGGAGAAAAAATGATATTTTCAGCAGATACAGAAACTACACTGTTAAAATTCAATACCCTTTCAGGATAAAAACTTAGCAAACAGAGTTAAAAAATAACTTAATCCTTAATTGATTTGGGTCAGTAATTCTCAACCAGGTGGGACACTGTACCCCTAGGAAACATTTGGTAGTATTCTGGTTTTCATAAAGGTAGGGAGGCTAGGAATCCATTAAAAATCCTGCAATGTACAGGACAGTTTTCACAAAAAAGAAACAATCATCTGACCCTAGATGTCAACAGTGCTAAGATGGAGAAACCTTGGTTAAAGTTTAGAGTATCTTGTCTATATCTATATAGGTTTTGGAAGATACTCATATAAACCTTAATGATTAATTACTGAACTTTCTACCTTTTTAAGAACAAGATTATGGTGTTAAAACATAAATACTGTAGCAGAGACACTGCCAGTGCAATAACTTGATGAGGAAAAATGAGAAAGCAACAGAAGTACATTGAATTCTAAATGATTGCCTATATGAGAGCTTGGCAGGGTTAATGATAAAACACCAACACTTAAAAATCAAAAGCATTATTACACACCAGTCACAATCTTTAGGCAGTGTGATTAAAAAAAATACACCATGATAAAACCAACAAAAACTACAGAGTACCTAAGAATAAATCAAGCAAAAGATATGCCAAATTTTTTTTTATAGAGAAAGAAAAACTTTATTGATGGATGGAAACCCTAAACACTGTTTATGAATGGGAAAATTTAGTATCATGCCTAAATGTCCCATGTAAATCTATATATTTAACACAATTCTAATAAAAATAAAGTCTCTTCACAGAGCTGAACAAGCTGAATTATGAAGTGTATAAAAGCAAAGACTTAAGGACAGATGAGGGGCTCCTGAAGAAGAGAGTGAGATTATTGCCCTATCAAATTTTAAGACTTTTTATAAAGCAATAGTAATTGAAACAAAATTGGGCAGGGCAAGCAAATATACCAATGGAACATAACAGACAGCACAGCAAGACTCCCACACACAGAAACCTGGTGTTTTACAGAGGATTCATTTCAAAAAAGTTGAAGAAGATGGATTAATCAATATATAAACTCCAAATTAAAGATCCAGATATGAAAAGCAGCAACACAGTATTAAAAAAAGACACTAAAAGCGAAAACCGTAAAACATTAATACACCTATTAACATTAAAACAAAAAAACTGTGTACAACAAAAAATATCATAAAGTTAATGGACAAGGCACAAACTAAAAGATATTTACAACCCATAGAATTCATATGATGAACTCAAGAAGACAATCCCAACAGAAAAAAATGGGTAAAAGATATAGAGAGGAATCCAATAGAAGAAACTGAAATGGCAAATAAATATATAAAAATATATTTAATATTACCATTAACTAGGCAAATGAAAGGTAAAACAAGATACCATTTCATAACAATACTGGCAAAAATATTGGCAAAAACTATTTTTGCCAAAAATATTGCAAGAATCTAGTATATCTAGTAAATCAACAAACTGGCAGATTATGGAGAAATTGAAGCTCTCATAAACTGTTACATAACCTTTATACTGGTACATTTTAGAAAGATATTTGGAACATTTAGTCATACATGTGAAGTCTATAAATGTAAAGTTCTACTTATATACATACGTCATGGCCTAGACCAAGGAAGGAAAAATCTTCCAGTCATACATGGGCATGAATGCAAGTAAGAGTATTAATTTTCAGATATTTCATATGGCCTTCTTCCGGATTTAATCTGTCTGCAAATACCTGTGTACAATGAATTCTTTCCAAAACTCCCCTTTCACAATTACTTTTCCCCTTGACTATGAAAGGCACACTCTCACTCATTCTGGATCTTGCTATAATGCTTTGTTTTGGAATGTAAACAGTAACAGAGCATCAAACAAATAGATAATTCAAGAAGACAATACTTCTGAGAAATAGAAAAGAGCAAAGCAAAAAGAGCTTGTATAAGAAATATTAAGGGGGAGATAGTACCTTATTTCAAATACAGGGAACAAGATAAATTACATGATGGTCACAGAGATACATATTAATTCACACATTTGAACTTAAAAATAAAGTCAGAATTTTCTAATAGAAATTAAAGTTTTATTTGATTGACTAATTTGGTTAATTAGTTTTGCTAACTGAATTATACAGTAGGCATTTTCCATTTTTTTTACTGCAAGATAATTTACATGACATTTCAAATGTATAAAATAATGATTATACATATGTATAAAGAATAAAATGATAAATCACAATGAGTCTAGTCAACATCCATCACTACACGTAAGACATTTTCCAGTCTTAAATGAAATCTATAGCTACAAGGTTTCATACAAATAATTCTAAAGCAAATCTATTGTACAATATATTAGGTTGGTAGAAAAGTAACTGTGGTTTCAGACCATGAATTTTAAAACATTATAGCTAGGCTCAAAACATAGCTTTATTAATCAAAAGAGGAACCACTACAATCAACACATTTTTGCTAACAAGAAATAAATTCATTTATTCTTCAGAATAAGTGCTTCAGGAATTGACAAACTCTTGGAAAGCATTTTCTGCCTCCTGCTGGTTGTGGAAGTGTTTTTTCTACAATAATTTTTCGAGATGCTTGAAGAAGTGGTAGTCCGTTGGGGAGAGGTAAGGTGAATATGGTGGATGAGGCAAAACTTTGTAGCCTAATTCTATCAACTTTCGAAGCATTAGTTGTGCAACATGCGATCAGGTGACGTCATGGAGAACTGGGCACATTCTGTTGACTACAGGCATTGCAGTTTTTACTGCATCTCATCGATTTGTTGAGCATACTTGTCAGATGTTATGGTTTCACCAGGAATCAAAAGCTGTACTCGATCAGATGAGCAGGAGATAACCAAACAGCGACCATGACCTTTTTTCATTAGAAGTTTGGCTTTGGGAAGTGCTCTGGAGTTTCTTCTTAGCCCAGCCACTGAGTTGGTCATCACCGGTTGTCATATAAAATCCACTTTTCATTGCAGGTCACAATCCGATCTTTATCGAAATGGTTCACTGTTGTTGTGTAGAATAAGAGAAGATGACACTTAAAAACAATTTTTTTTGGCTTTTTCGTCAGCTCACGAGGCACCCACTTTTTTTCACCTTTCTAGTTTGCGTCAAATGCCAAATGGCCATAGAACAGTTGACACTGAGTTCTTTGGCAACTCTTGTGTAGTTTAAGATGATCAGCTTCGATTATGGCTCTCAGTTGGTCACTGTCAACTTCCAATGGCCGGCCACTACACTCCTCATCTTCAAGGCTCTCATCTCCTCTGCAAAACCTCTTCAAACAGCACCGCATTGTATGTTCATTAGTAGTTCCTGGGACAAATGTGTTGTTGATGTTGCAAGCTGTCTCTACTGCTTTAAGACCCATTTTGAACTCAAGAAAACTGCTCAAATCTGCTTTTTTCTCTAACTTCATTTCCCTAGTCTAAAATAAGCAGCAAGTAGTTGAGTCATTAGCACAAAAACACAAAGCAAGAAATGTGCATTAAAATGATGTGTAACATAACCATATTTATTTAAAAATGTATTCCGATATCAAACGGCAGAGTTCAACAATGCAAGACCACAATTACTTTTGCACCAATCCAATATAATATGTCTAAACTATTTAAAATTCGGTAAATTTCAGATTTCAGCTTAAAATTAGTGAGAGTATTCCTAATTTTTCAAAAAACCTTTAGAGGATATATAAGCAAAAAACTTTGAAGACCACTGTCCTAAACAAACTCTCACACAATATATACAAAATCTAAATGGTTAATACAGTTCTTTTAAAAAAATTTTATACTCCATTATTTATTTACTGTTATATAACTTTTCTAGATAGGGCAATGTATTATAATAAATAATAATCGCATTTATTGTATGTTCAATATGTTACTGTATGTGTATGCACGCATGCTCACTCTAACTCTAGGTGATTCCATGAACTGCAGCCCAGCAGGCTCCTAAGTCCATGGAATTTTCCAGTCAAGAGTACTGGAGTGGGTTGACATTTACTACTCCAGGGGATCTTCCCAACCCAGGGATCGAACTCACATCTTCTGCATTGGCAGGTGGATTCTTTACCACTATGCCACCTGGGAAGCCTTCCATATATTATAATCATGAGCAATATATTCATAGAACTTTATTCATTTATATATATTTCAATCTCAGATCTGCTAAATGTAGATTGTCAGGTACTGTCTATTTCTGTTCAGGAAAAAAACCCAAAATTGAATTTGCAGAATATGACCACAAAACATACACCAAGAAAGCTCCAAATGGATTAAACAGTTAAATATAAAGTAAAATGAAATCATGGAATAACTAGCAGAAAGTAAATCTGAGTAGTTTTCAAATCCCTAGGGGGGCAACATTGTAAGTGATGAAGTAAAATTAAAAAATCAATTCATTTAGTCATAAAACTTTTAAACTTACAAAGAGTGAAAAAGATGAAAATACCATGTAAAATTTATATATAAAATAATAAAGTTTTGACTCCATAATAAGTCTTGCAAATTTGTTAGAATAAAAATAGGACCTTAATGGCTAAATTTTAAAAAATCACGAGCAGTTTATAAGTAGTATATGTAATTTAAAACTTGCATTGAAAATTCTTCATCTTACTAAATTCTTTGTTGTTGACGTGTGGTTGATTTACAGTGTTGTGTTAGTTTCAGGTGCACAGCAAACTGATTCAGTTACACACACGTGTGTATGCACACACACATGCATTTTTTTCAGATTCATTTCCTTTACAGGTTGGTACAATATATTGAGTATAATTCTCTCCGTGTAGTCTTTCTTGATTGTAGAAAAAACTTAAAATGTCCATCAATACAGAATATACACTCATACAATGGAGTACTATAAAAAATTTAAATAGATGAACTAGATGTACTAGGATCAACATGGTTTAATCTCAGAAACAAAATACTGAATAGAAAAACCAGATTATTTACATAGCATTTAAAAGCTGCCTAAAGCAACACGATATATCTATTTCTTAAGGATCCCTGCATTTGTAGTATAAACATATAAAATGGATAGGAAAGATACTCTGGTTAACCTCTGAGGAGGAAAAGAGGGCAAGATAATCAAGGCAAGGAGACTTTATTTGAATGTCAAATTTAATTCTCCCCACTACCTGCCTCCTGAGAAATCTGTATGCAGGTCAGGAAGCAACAGCTAGAACCAGATACAGAACACCAGACTAGTTCAAAATTGGGAAAGGGCTACTTCAAGGCTGTATATTGTCACCCTGTTTATTTAACTTATATGCAGAGGACATCATGTGAAATGCTGGGCTAGATGAGTCACAAGCTGGAATCAAGACTGCCGGGAGAGATAGCAATAACCTCAGATATGCAGATGACCAGCTGCTAAAGAATCAGACTGCAATGCAGGAGACTTTGGTTTGATTCTTGGGTCAGGAAGATCCCCTGGAGAAGAGATAGGCTACCCACTCCAGTATTCGTAGGCTTCACTGGTGGCTCAGTCGGTAAAAAACCCACCTGCAATGTGGCAGACCTGGGTTCGATCCCTGGGTTGGGAAGATTCCCTGGAGGAGGGCTTGGCAAACCAATTCATTATTCTTACTTGGAGAATACGCATGGACAGAGGAGCTTGGCAGGCTACAGTCCACAGGGTCACAGAGAGTTGGACACGGCTGAGAGACTAAACATAGCACAGCACACGCAGATGACACTACCCTAATGAGCCCCAAGAGAAACAAATACAAAAGGCAAAACGGTTGTCTGAGGAGACCTCACAAATAGCTGAGAAGAAAGAAAAGCGAAGGAGAAAAGGAAAGATATATTCATCTTAATGGAGAGCTTCAAAGAACAGCAAGAAAAAATAAGAAAGCCTTCCTAAGTGAACAATACGAAGAAATAGAAGAAAATAACAGAACAGGAAAGACTAGAGATCTCTTCGAGAAAATTAGAGATACCGAGGGAACACTTTATGCACAAATAAAGGACAGAAATGGTATGGACCTGACAGAAGCAGAGGAGATTAAGAAAAGGTGGCAAGAAAACACAGAAGAACTATACAAAAAAGATCTTAATGACCCAGATAACCATGATGGTGTGATTACTCACCTAGAGCTAGACATCCTGGAGTGCGAAATCAAGTGGGCCTTAGGAAGTATCACTACAAACAAAGCTAGTGGAGGTGATCGAATTCCAGCTGAGGCACTTCAAATGCTAAAAGATGATGGTGTTAAAGTGCTGCACTGAATATGCCAGCAAATTTGGAAAACTCAGAAGTGGCCAAAGAACTGGAAAAGGTCAGTTCTCATTCCAATCCCAAAGAAGGGCAATGCCAAAGAATGTTCAAACTACTGCACAACTGCACTCATTTCACAAGCTAGCAACGTAATGGTCAAAATCCTTCAAGCTAGGCTTCAACAGGATGTGAACTGAGAACTTTCTAGATGTACAAGCTGGATTTAGAAAATGCAAAGGAATCAGAGACCAAACTGCCAACATCAACTGAAACATAGAAAAAGCGAGAATTCCAGAAAAACATCTACTTCTGCTTCATTGACTATGCTAAAGCCTTTGACTGTGTGGATCATAACAAACTGTGGAAAATTCTTAAAGAGATGGGAATACCAGACCACCTTACTTGCCTCCTGAGAAACCTATACGCACAGCAAGAAGCAACAGTTAGAACTGGACATGGAACAGACTGGTTCCAAATTGTGAAAGGAGTACATCAAGGCTGTATATCATCACCCTTCTTATCTAACATATGCAGTACATCATGTGAAATGCCGGGATGGATGTTGCACAAACTGCAATCAACATCGCTAGGGGAAATATCAATAACCTCAGATATGCAGATGATACCACTCTTATGGCAGAAAGCGAAGAGGAACTAAAGAGCCTCTTGATGAAAGTAGAAGAGGAGACTAAAATCCTGGCTTAAAACTCAACATTCAAAAAACTAACATCATGGCATCTGGTCTCATTACTTCAAGGCAAATAGATAGGAAACAACAGAAACTGGGCCAGACTTGATTTTCTTGGGCTACAAAATCACTGTGGACGATGACTTCAGCCATTAATTAAAAAAATGCCTGATCCTTGGAAGAAAAGCTATGACAAACCTAGAAAGCATATTTATCATCTGGTGACCAAAACCAACCCCAAGAAACAGAAATGCAAGAAGGCAAAATGGTTGTCTGAAGAGGCCTTACAAACAGCTGAGAAAAGAAAAAAAGAGAAAGGCAAAGGAGAAAGTGAAAGATATACTCCAGTGAATGCAGATTTCCAGAGAATAACAAGGAGAGATAAAAAGAAGTAGAGAGAAACAGTAGAATGGGAAAGACTAGAGATCTCTTCAAGAAATCTGGAGATATCAAAGGAACATTTCATGCAAGTATGGGCATGAAAAAGGACAGAAATGATGAAGACCTAATGCAAGCAGAAGAGATCAAGAAGAGGTGGCAAGAATACACAGAAGAACTATATGAAAAAGGTCTTCATGACCAGGGTAACCACGATGCTGTGGTCACTCAACCAGGGCCAGACATGCTGGACTGTGAAGTCAAGTGGGCCTTATGAAGCATTACTGCAAACAAAGCTAGTGGAGGTGATGGAATTCCAGTTGAGCTATTTCAAATCCTAAAAGATGATGGTGTTAAAGTGCTGCACTGAATATGCCAGCAGATTTGGAAAACTCAGCAGTGGCCACAGGGTTGGAAAATGTCTGTTTTCATTCCAATCCCAAAGAAGGGTAATGCCAAACAATGTTCAAACTACCATGCAATTATACTCATTTCACATGCTAGTAAGGATATGTTCAAAATCCTTCAAGTTAGGCCTCAACACTATGTGAACCGAGAATTTCCCGATGTACAAGCTGGGTTTAGAAAAGGCAGGGGAAGCAGAGGTCAAATTGCTAACATTTGTTGGATCATGGAGAAAGGAAGGGAATTTCAGAAAAACATGTACTTCTGTGGATGTTTGTTTGTTTCCACAATAAACTGTGGAAAATTCTTAAAGAGATGAGAATACCCGACCACCTTACCTGTCTCCTGAGAAACCTGTATGGGGGTCAAGAAACAACAGTTAGAACCGGACATGGAAAAATGGACTGGTTTAAAATTAGGAAAGGAGTATGTTAAGGCTGTATATTGTCACCCTGCTTATTTAACTTATATGCAGAGTATACCATGCGAAAGCTTTGCTGGATGAATCACAAGTTGCAATCAGGACTGCTGGGAGAAAATATCAACAACCTCCTATCTGCAGATGATACCACTCTAATGGCAGAAAGCAAAGAGGAATTAAAGAGCCTCTTGATGAGGGTGAAAGAAGAGAGTGAAAAAGCTGGCTTAAAACTCAACCTTCAAAAAACTAAGATCATGGCATCTGGTTCCATCACATCATGGCTAACAGAAGGCGGAAAAAGTGGAAGCACTGACACATTTTACTTTCTTGGGCTCCAAAATCACTGTGAATGGTGATTGCATGAAATTTAAAGGCACCTGCTCCTTGGAAGGAAGGCTATAACAAATCTAGACAGCAAGGCTATGAAAAACTTAGACAGAATATTAAAACACAGAGACATCACTTTGCCAACTAAGGTCTGTTTTTCAAAGCTATGGTTTTTCCAGTAGTCATGTAAGGATGTGCGAGTTGGAGTATAAAGAAGGCTGAGCGCTTAAGAATTGATGCTTTTGAATTGCGGTGCTGGAGAAGACTCTTGAGAGTCCCTTGGACAAGAAGGAGATCAAACTAGTCAATCCTAAAGGAAATCAACCTTGAATATTCATTGGAAGGACTGATGCTGAAACTCCAAACCTCTAGCCACCTGATAGGAAGAGCTGACTTACTGGAAAAGACCCTGGTGCTGGGAAAAATTGAGGGCAGGAAGAGAATGGGATAACAGAAAATGATATGGTTAAATGGCACTACAGATTCAATGGACATGAGTTTGAGCAAACTCTGGGAGACAGTGAAAGACAGGGACCTGCGGCAGCTCATGCAGTCGCAAGGAGTCAGACACGACTGAACAACAAAATCTTGCTAACTAAAGAACAGAGTACAGAAAAACACATCCTTAAATAGAAACTGATAAAAAAATGAGTGATAGTTACATGGATGTACATTATTATTTATATTTGTCTGTGGCTGAAATATTTCAGAAATGAAAATTTAACAGCAACAGATGGAAACCCTTTTAAAATGAAATTACTTACAGGCCAAGGTGGTGGGACAGAAGTTACCTCCGGAGTATGAAAATAAGCAACACCATTATGGTAAGTGTAAGGATATCCAGTTGAAGTTGTTAGATACATTGTTCCAGCTGCTGGCATTATACTGGAACCTAAAACAACAAGGAAATAGTAATAATTGACATGTTCAGTTTACCATTTAAAAGTGTAATTTCTGAACACTGAAAAATGTTTATCTTTACACAAATATAGCTATAGTAAAAACTGAGTATTAAAAATTCTTTAAATATTCCATATGTTAAAGTATCTTTGAAGCATTTATTTTCAAACTTACTACCCTTAGAGCTTTTGTTAGCTTATGGTAAATAAAAAGAAACAAGTTTAATAAGGAGTAACAAAAATTAATCAATTCTGGTTTTAAAGTAGTATAATGAAATAGAGAACTTTACAATTGAGATTATTATCAGCAAAGTCATTATTTTTGCAAATATAAACTACATATAATTTAGAGTTACCTGAAGACTTCTGACACTGCAGCAAAGTCCCTAAGATCTCAGTAAGACCATCTATTTGTAAAAGCCCAAAGAAGATGGAGGCAGTGAAACTGGACAAAATACTTGTTCTACCTTAAAAATCCTTAGGATCTACTATCAGCAAGCACTCACTTATGCTGTGACTGTATTTTACTCCCTAGTCTCGCTTTGCTGTTGTTGCAAACATGACCACAGACCTTCATGTTGCTAATTTTGGGTCCTCATCTCTTTTCCCAGGTCAAGTTCTATATACTCCTCCCCACAAAATAAAAAAAGTCCTTTTTGTCAGGAGAAGACTTTATACGCCAAGTCAGATTTAAGTCCTTGACTAACAGGTTACATAAATTACTGAGGTGGCAATCCTCCTTCCACTATACTAGTGTGTCTCAAAATTTAAAATTCATTATAACAAGCTAGACAGCTTGTTAAAATACAAACTCCAGGTCCCCATTTCAAGAGACTTTTGATTCAAGAGGCCTGGGATGGGGCCTGAGAAACTATTTTGACAGAGCCCAAGTTAACTATTGGTGACTGCAAACCACACTGACAGCAGCACTAGCCTTCTACTCTAAGTAGCACTACTATTCGGCTTTTATATTTTCACGACATTTCATCTAGTACTGTTATAGCATATTTTGGTGGTTCTTATTTTTTTCAGAATCTGATGAAAGCCAAAGACCCTTTTCACAAAAATATATATATTCAAACAAAATTTTGCATGCAATTTGGAAGGTCCATGGAATTCCCTCCAAAGATCACCTTTTAGGTACCACAGGTGTTAAATAAAGAAATTTTGAGTGATTATTATTACAACGCATTGAACTAGGCCTTAGTGATACAGCCAAAAAGAAACAAGAAAAAAATTGAGCATGCCATGGTCTCTATCTTCATAGAGGTTAGGTTCTGGTAAGGAAGACAGTCATTAGCTAATTATACAATTAATTTTAATTTTGATAAATACAAAAGGCAGTATAGGTAGTACAGGTTACTATATTGGGTAGTACCGGGTAGTGGAGAAGGCAACGGCAACCCACTCCAGTACTCTTGCCTGGAAAATCCCATGGACGGAGGAGCCTGATAGGCTGCAGTCCATGGGGTCACGGAGAGTCGGACATGACTGAGCGACTTCACTTTCACGCATTGGAGAAGGAAATAGCAACCCACTCCAGTGCTCTTGCCTGGAGAATCCCCGGGACGGTGGAGCCTGGTGGGCTGCCGACTGTGGGGTCGTGCAGAGTCGGACACGACTGAAGTGACTTAGCAGCAGCAGCAGTATAGGGTACAATGCTAAACACTGTATATTGTATATGTCTAGTATTTGTGAGGAAATTGATATTTGGGCTGAGTTTTAAAGAATGAATGGGAAGGCAAAGATCACTGTAGGTGAAGAAAACAGTGTATCAGAAATATGGTTATGTTCTGAAATGAAGGATGGCTAAATGATTAAAGCATGGAAAATATAAGAACAGCTCAAAATAAGCAGAGAATAACATGATAAGATGTGCATGTTTGAAAGATCACTCTGGCTGCCTTGTGTGTGATGGGTGGTAAGGTACTGATAGCAAAATTGGATTCAGAAAGACCAGTTAGGAGGCTTTTCAAGTAATTACGGCAAGCAGAGCGGGTTTCTGGGACTAGAATGTTGGTAATAGAGATGGAAAATAGGTGACAGATTTGAAAAAAAAAAAAAAGGTAATAATCCCTTGTACATACCTAGTTTCTAAAACAATGACTTTGCCTTTATAAGCTGCATTTTCTATTTACAAAATAGAACTAACAATACCTCACAGGTTGCTGTAAAGATTAAATGAAATAAATAAAAACCCATAATGTTGACCTTTATGCTCAACAGTTAAGTAACTATTTGTCTGTTTGAAAGCATTCAGGATAGTGCTGATTTATGCTCTGTTTTTAGCAACCTGTGGGTAATAATATGAACACTCCCAGTTGTTTTTACTGATGGTGATAATGGGTTAAGAATTGTTGTTGCATGCTATAGCTTAACTCTTACAACTAACAGGAGTAGTCTGAAAATATTCAGCATTCTGCAATATTTAGTGCATTTCATTTTGCAGTATCAACTTACTAAGGACACATCAGTTATCTTCTAAATTAACAAATACTAAGTCAAAATTAAACTTGATATCTGTTAACTTCTAAGTCAAAGCAGAACAGTCCAAATGAGCACAATCTATTAATTTGTTAACAGATGTATAATAACTATGTAATGTTTTGAATACCCAAGTAGACAGTGAGGACACCAGTTACAAATTTTATGCAAAGTTTCTCCTTCTAGCCAAAGAATCTATTAGAGATTTTAATACTATAGGTTAAAAGGTAACCATAAAGATGTCTAATTTAATAAACGGGAAGAGTGAGAAAAAAAGAGTAAGAGTTGAAAGCATTCTGGAAATTTGAGGAAGGCACTTAGCCAATTCCTAAAGCTTTAGGGGTTGTTCATTCTGATAATTATGATACAGATGGTTGGGTTACAGTATATACCATACAAGCAGAGTTTCTGATATTTTACATTTTTACTTTCAGTAATTTTATTTTAATTTTAAATTACTCTATTAATTAGAAAAACTTTAAAATAGTAATTAATTACTTCTAATTTCTTTCATAATTTTAAATTATATTTTAACCATATAATTTTTCCTTTTAAGATGTAACTATTTGGAATATAGTTAAACATTATTATTTATATACATTTTCCCTAGCCGCCTCCATCCCACAAGTTACTGTATTTAATTTGTGGCAAGAAATATTCATTTGACTACCAACTTTGCTAAAATAACTTTATTAAATCAAAGAAACCTGATACTTTAATGAAGTTCTATTAATAGTCTTACATTCTGAAAAAGAACTATGCAAAAATATTGAAAAATATATTAGTTCTCAATACATACGAGGGATCCCTACTTGTTGCTTTCTTATTGCCGGGCCAATGTTCAGTTTCTTATCCTTGTAATTAAGTTTTTCAGCCTAAAATAAGAAACAGTACATTACTTTATTATCACTCCTTGAAAACAGCAAGGCATAGTGGAAAGTGCAAAGCCTTTGGATTAAAATAGATTTGGGTGTGAATCCTGGTTCCAATGTTCTGACCCTAATTCCTCATTTGGCAATTTAATTTGAGTTGTGTTACACATGTGGTCCCAGCTGAGGTAACAGGGACATTTTGTTTTCTTTTTTCAGCTTTTATACTGTAAACAAATCTCCTTTTCATGTTCTATTTACTATCACGTTTTTCACATTTTTGTGCCTTATGTTAGTATTTTTGCTACTTAAGATGGCTCTCAAGTGTAGTGTTGAAGTGCTGGCTAGTGTTCCCAAGCACAAAAAGACTGTCATGTGTTTTAGCAGAGAAAATATGTTAGCTGGGTTAATTCACGTGTGGGTTATAGTGTTGTTGATCATGAGTTCAATGTTAATGAATCAAAAATGTTACATGTAATCTTTAAACAGAAGCACACATAAAACAAAGTTATATATTGACTGGTTGATGAAAATATTGTAAACAGAAGCTTGTGAGAAACTAACCCTGTATTTTCTAGGTGCAGCACACGTCAATATTTGCTAATTCAGTGTTTGTGATGATTTTATAGAACACATCCACTACAAATAATGAGAGCTGAATGCATATGACTTAATAAAATACAATTAAAATGAAAATAAAATTTTTTCCTAAAAAATTAAATGTTACACTTGCAAAACTTAAGAGTTATTATATACTGAACTGCAGGATTTAGATTTTTTTTCTATGAATGTTCTTAGTTTACATAAAGTTTTTCATAGGAGGGAAATAATCTCAGATAATCTCATTTTAGGAATCTACATTCATAGTGTTTTTTAGGAATTCAAAGTGCTATTAACACATCAGAAAAGATACAATCCTAAATTCTCAGTTTAAGAAAATAAAGTGAAAAATTATATTACAATTTCACAGCCAAACTTATGCAATTATTTGGCATTTGTTTTTCTGTAGATAAAATTTCTCTTTAATTTTTAATTATTTTTTTGGAGACCAATGTTAATCTCAAGATACAAAGAAAATAAATTTGTTTTTTAGCAATCGATTATTGTACTGGAACCCTACTATTAAATTAATACCTTAAAGCAGGGGCCCCCAACTTCTGGGATCTAATGCCTGATGATCTGAGGTGGAGCTGATGTAATAATAATAAAGTGCACAATAAACGTTAACATACTTGAATCATCCCAAAACCATCCTGCCCCAGGTCTGTGGAACAACTGTTGCCACCAAACTAGTCTCTGGAGCCAAAAAGGTTGGGGCCTACTGCCTTAAAGGATTAGTTTCAAAGAAGGAAGTTCCAAAAATGAAGTTAAATACATCAAAGAAAAAAGTTCTAAAAATGAAATTAAATACACCAAAATATCTTACCTCTTGCAGAATTTTTTGTGCATCTTCTTGTGTTTCAAAAGTGACAAAGCCATACCTAAATAAATCCATTAATCATTATATTAGAACATTACATTGAAATTATACTAAGATTAAATATATATATTTTTAGAATGGGCCATGGTAGGAGTGAACATTTTTCTATGGTGTACCAGTATGCAAAACTTAGAGAAGAATCGCTCACAGCTTAACACTTATCCTCTTAAAGGGAGAGGCCTAAAAAATAAAAAACAACAACCCAGGGATCTTTAAACAGTTTCAGACCAGAGCTATATGCAAGGCAGGAAAGCATGAGAGATTTCTATTCTGGTTTACAAATTAGGGTGCAATAAATTTCATCCCAGAGCAGTAACCTCCTTTTAAAATGATATGTTTGGTTTAAACAGAAATCAAAGTAGAAAAAGAATCTTTAAAAAACTAAAAATTGAACATGATAAAATATTTTATCTTGGTAAATGAGTACACATATTATTTACTATTATTAGCATATATAAACTGAGAATGTAACTATTAGTATATTTCCCAAATAAAATAAATTAAAAATATGGTACAACCCAGGTTTTATATCTGCTTTTCATATATAATTGTTATCTTCAGAGTATAAACCATATGATCAAGATACAAATACACAGTATAAGTGAAGTAAAACTTGCTCAGCTGTGTCCAACTCTTTGAGACACCCACAGACTTTACAGTCCATCGAATTCTCCAGGCCAGAATATTGGAGTGGGTAGCCATTCCCTTCTCCAGGGGATCTTCCCAATCCAGGAATTGAACCCAGGTCTCCCACAATGCAGGTGGATTCTTTACCAGCTGAGTCACCAGGGAAGCCCAAGAATACTGAGTGGGTAATCTATCCCTTCTCCAGGATATCATCCCCACCCAGGAATCAAACCAGATCTCCTGCACTGCAGGTGGATTCTTTAACAGCTGAATTACACAATATATGCCTTGTCCAAAAAGACAAAATAGGTAGATAAAAAGGGATGAAAGAAATAAAATCATACCCCCCCAAATTTAATCTCTATTTAGATAACTTTAGGAAACTCTCTTGAGTAATGCTCAACTTTATTTTCCTCAAATTGTGTATGTATGTTAAGTTCCTCAGTCGTGTCCGACTCTGCGACCCCACGGACTGTAGCCTGCCAGGCTCTTTTGTCCATGGAATTCTCCAGGCAAGATTACTTGAGTGGGTAGCTGTTCCCTTCTCCAGGGGATCGTTTCAACCTAGGGATCGAACCCAGGTCTTATGAATTGCAAGCAGATTCTTTACTGTTTAAACCACCAGGGAAGTGCCAATTCATAATTACTAATAAGTAATTATGTATCATGTAATTAATAAACATTTACTATTTTCTTCAATTCATAATTACTGTATTGTATATTAATTTCCTTTTTCAACAAAGGAATTTCTTTTTTATTTGCTCAAGTATTAAACAAGGGCTGAAGAAATACTTTTACACTTTTTTTAGTAGAACACACATACCACCCAGTGGAAAAGGCATAAAATACAGTCTACACTGCTATGTGTGTTTTTCAATGATTTAAAAATGGATATTACAAATCCCAATAAGCCAAATAAAAGTTGTACAATTTCACTTCATCATATTATTGTTTGTCAGACTCAGAAGTCTCTTGTTTATATACAGGATTTATTTATATTATATGTTTATATCTGTTAATAATCTCTGTAGGATCTCATCTCTTTCGAAGTGTCCACCTGTCATACTTACATGTAGTTTCCCACTAATATTTTATCCATCTTATTGGTCCCTTCTTTTATGCCTATGAATATGTATATATTGCCTCTTTTTCAAGAAAATAATCATTCATCGATTTCTTTAACTTTGCAATCAAACTTCTCAAGTGAGAACACTATGTAAACTACCTTCTTCTTCTCTGATATTTGGCTTTTGTATACACCAATTCACTAAAACAGCTCTAATGTCACCAGACAATACTAGCCAAATCCCAGTGCTTTATTCTTTAATTTTCATTCTCCTTGATTTGGCAATTAAAAATCACTCTAAGATTATATTCCTTAGATTAGTCCCCTGGTTAGGTCTCTAACGCACAACCTACAGACATTCTTTTATGTCAGCCTTTTCCAAATTAAGTTCTCTCTAGTCTAAAGCAGATATATAATTCCAAAAGTATCCGATTCCTTTAGCTTCTGGTTCCTTGGCTACTGGACATCAGCTACTCAACATTAAGTGCTTACTATCTAACAATGAATGGTCTCTCAGCCTTTGCAAGAATAAGTTTACAACAAATTAAGGAATATTATACTATCCCCTTTCCTCTAAAATACTCACACCCCACTCCCCCACACATGGAGATCAAAAGGTAGGAGAAAGAAGCCATGAAATTCTTTTTAAAAATGGAATCAGGACTTCCCTGGTGGTCCAGTGGTAAAGAATCCGCCTGCCAATTCAGGGGACATGGGTTCCATCCCTGATCTGGGAAGATTCCACATGCGGTCAAGCAACTAAGCCCATGCACCACAGCTACTGAAGCCTGTGCACCGCAGAGCCCCTGCCTGCTGCAACTAGAAAAAGCCCAGGCACAAAAATGAAGAACCAGTGCAGCCAAAAAAACCCAAAACACAACCCCCCCCCACAAAACAACAAGAACAAAACACAGCCAAACCCACTACAACCTCCTTCTTTAAAAAAAAAAGGAACCAAAGTAAGGCAGAATACAAAACGTAGCAATACAGTAAAAACACAATGGTTAATTCTGTGTACTACCTATAGTGATACTAACCCTTTGGAAACTCCAGCTCTGTCATTTACAATCTTCACTTCTTTTACAGACCCATATTGGGAAAAAAATTTTCTTAAATCATTTTCATTTGTCTAATGGTATAAAAAAAAACACACAACACTTTAATTGATAAAAGATGAAATAACTCTTCTGCTTGTTTTGGAGACAGAAAAGGCAACACAAATAACAATATGGGTATAAGAATGCCTGTCATCATAAAAACAGTGCATGAAATCACTAAATTATTAAAATCAATATTAATACTTTGCTTTATGCAGAGTTGTTAATACTATGTTGTTAAATTATTACATAGCAATAAAATATTTTAAGCTGAGTTTTCTAAAACTACAAATAAAGCTTGTTCTCTAGTTAGCTATTTTTTGATAAAACTGTACTGAAAGTGAAAGTGAAGTTGCTCAGTCGTGTCCGACTCTTTGCGACCCCATGGACAGTAGCCTACCAGGCTCCGCGGTCCGTGGGATTTTCCAGGCAAGAATACTGGAGTGGGCTGCCATTTCCTGCTCCAAAACTGTACTAGGCATGCCTATAATTATACTAATAGCATATTATTATTGGTTCTTGTGATTCAGAGAGGCCTACAGTCATGGCAGTGGAACCAGGTTATGCTGACCTCCACCAGTCACTCTATTTTAATTTTAAAATTTATTATTAATTGAAGGATAATTGCTTTAAAGAATTTTGCTGTTTTCTGTCAAACAATCACTCTATTTTAATCAGCATAGTCATCAGGAAAGTTAAGGTCTTAGAAAGGAAATATATTTACAAAAGTACCTGAACTCAATTTGTGGTAACAACAGAGAGGCTACAAAACTTAAAAGTTTTTAGACTTTTTATCTGTACTCAATATACATACGAACATTATGATGATACACAAAAAACACTGAGTCATAACTAGACTATCATGCATAAGATGTCTACAAAGACGGTTTGGCGTATCTATTGGCCAAATAATCTCATAGTAGACCCACATCACCTTTCCCTAGAGCATTCACTCTAAATTCATTGCAATTTCATTTTTTGGTTCAACTGTGTTTGCCCCCAAGAAAAACTTTAAATATTCATAGAAAAAATTTTTCTTTACATATATATCTAAGAAAAGACACGCCTAATAGTAGAGCAATACCTCTTGAGTTCCACAGGTACCTCACTACTTAAGTAAAAAACTAAATTTTTAGTTGGTAACCTAAGGCTTGCTAAATTGGATGATGGCAAATACTGAGTTAATCTAGGTATAATAGTCTCATTTCAATAAACACAAAATGGAATCAACATCAAAGATTTCTATTAGAGACTTGAAAACAAATTAATTCAAACCATTCTCTGACAGAAGAATCACTAGCTCAACTTTGCATCTCCATCTCTGTTAAAAAGGAGACAGAAAGTCAAGATAATCAAATATTAAAAGGGATGGGTTCTAGGGGTCTAAAAAGAAGAATTTTATGAAGTTTGAGTCTGCTTGCTACTGTGTTAAACTACTTCCTTGCTGGAAATTACCTATGGTTTTGGGTAAGGTGTAACTGTAAGAGGGAGAACCTTACCAGCGAACTTAAAGCTAAGACTGTATTGTAACAGTGGCCCCAGAGTTTATCCTGTGGCTGACTGGCTTCACTAAAAACCGGCACTAAACTAAGGCAAGCCACTGTATCGCACAGGGAACCCTACTCAGCGCTGTGGTGACCTGAGTGGGAAAGGAGCCTAACAGGGGATATGTGTGTACCTATAGCTGGGTCACTGTGCTGTATAGGGGAAACTCAAACAGCATTGGAAAGCAGCTATACGCCAACAAGATAAAAACCCTCCACTTAACCTAGCCATACACATCACTACACTTATTGATGATGTATTTAAAGATATACTAAGCTAATATAAATTCTGTATAAGGATATTTAACTTGAATATTTATTGTCAGTTATTAATATTTTCCACAGAAACAGGAAATCTTTTTAAAAGTAAGCACTTCATAAGAAATTATTTTCCTTCATTTATTATTAGTGACCCAATCACACACTTGCTTAAGACTCATAATTTCGATAAACACATTGTGACATTCATCTTGAGCAGGAAACGAAGCAATTCCATCCAAATTGTAAGACACTGATTGTTGGAAAACAGTGAGTGATAAATACTATACCCTAATTCCACAAGGATTTTCTTTTTTAAGACAACTCTCCCTGAAATTTCCAATATGTAATATGGAAGCCTGGAGATCCTTCTATATATACCCTTGGAAGAAAGAATGTTCCACCTAGATTATCGATGCCTGCTTTTCCTGTAGATGTTTACAACTGCCTCCCACATGGGGGGGAGGGGGCTGCAAAACATCTCACAAAACTATGCCTCTCTCAAAGAGTGAAATGGCTGATTACATTATTTAAACATATTACTGTTAAGATGCTTTATTTTGACTAGGACACAAGCCTTTTTTGGTAATCAAATTGTAAATTCAGTGACAAGCAATTTGCAAAATAAAAGTCTAAGAAGTTACTCAGGAACTGAAGATATAAGTTGGGATAAAGAAACAGGACTTCAGAAAACTGTTGTGTTTTTGTTTTCTTTTTCCTTAATTGAGTCATCTTTTGAAAATTTTAATCACTCATTGTTTGGGCTATTGGATTACTATGTAAAAAAAGTATAATTAGTGTGATATGGTGAAACAAAGAACGTGGAGCTATCAGTCAGAAAACTAGGATTCAAAAAAAAAAAGAAAACTAGGATTCCAGTTTTCACTCTGTCTCTAAGTAGTTAGGAGACTATAGATATGTCAATGAGCCTCAATTTCCTTGTATGTGAAATTAGACAATTATATATACTCTACTATAATAAGACAATTTGAACCCTACTAATCATTATGAAAATATTAAATACATTGTTTTTACAGTTGTACAAATAAGCCATTTCTGAGAAATATAATAAATATTTCTAATACAAAAAATAATTCACTATATTGCATGCATTATGAGGTACCTTAAAGTCAATTCCTCCTACAAAGATGCGATTAGGGATCACTGTTCCATATCTTGGGGCACTCGTTGGGTTATTCAAAGGCACAGGTGACACAGGATTAGGGGATGGAGATAATGAATCTGTTTGCGTCTGATTTGATGTTTGCTGTAAAATAAAATTCTTTTAAACTCTTGGTACTGGGTATAAGTTTTAACACAAGATAAAAGCATTTATCCTTCAAAAAGGTAAGTCACTGACAAAATGTAGTATTTTAGACTTTAATTTTATGCTACTATGAAGATTATAAAGCTAATAACTTTTGAAGGCAAGAAAAATACAAGAAATACAGAATCTACTTTTCTACAGAGAACTTAAATCTTAAGTGTATCATATAAACATACATATATTAATTAGTATTAAATGTACAATTTAAATATTTTAAGTATTAAGAAGGAATATTAAACTCAAAAAGAAGTTTAGGAAAGAGAAAAGTAGCCCTGGACAGTTAGGAGCTGGCCTGGTACAACAACTAGGCCCTGGTGTTGTAAGAGGTGTCGGGACCTCACAGGTAGTCTGTGGTGTTCTCTTGTTAACACCAACATTGAGCAAGGCTACTGTTATTGTGATGAAAGAAAGTGAAAGTCGCTCAGTCCTGTCTGACTCTCTGCGTCCCCATGGACTGTGGTCCATGGAATTCTCCAGGCCAGAATACTAGAGTGAGTGGCCTTTCCCTTCTCCAGGGGATCTTTCCAATCCAGAGATCGAACCTAGGTCTCCTGCATTGCAGGTGGATTCTTTACCAGCTGAGCCACAAGGGAAGCCCAAGAACACTGGAGTGGGTAGCCTATCCCTTCTCCAGGGGATCTTCCCTATCCAGGAATGGAACCGGGGTCTCCAGCATTGCAGGCGGATTCTATACCAACTGAGCTATCAGGAAGCGTTATTGTGATGGGTGAAAATAAAAACAAGGCCACTCCATAATCATATCTACACATTGACAAAAACAAAACCATTTCCCAAACCACAAGAATGACCAAACATCCTTTTATCCTGCCTGACAAGACTGACTGCTCCTTCTTTATCAATCACAGAACTCAGCTTCAATCTCTTTCTTGTCTTCCAAATGAGAACTAAGGTAGTACTAGTGGTAAAGAACCTGCCTGCCAATGCAGGAGACTTAAGAGATGCCAGTTCGATCCCTGGGTGGGAAAGATCCCCTGGAGAAGGAAATGGCAACCCACTCCAGTATTCTTGCCAGGAGAAACCAATGGAGAGAGAAGCCTGGCAGGCTATAGCCTAAAGGGTTGCAAAGAGCCGGACATGACTGGAGCGACGTAGCACTTAGCACAATCATAGAATTACTCCCACTTTCTGACAACATGCATTTCAGAGTAAAACCTTCTTTAAACCCACTCTAAAAAGTGCTAATACAAGCCTAAATCCTATAATAAGTTCTAACATCCTCTAGTTGAGAGGCACCATGTTCTTCCTTGCTGTAATTCAGAAGAGCCAACGTTATTAAACTATAGGTGTATTTGTGGTGGTCTTAGGCTAAAGGGCATTGACAAGTAAATACATTCTGACATTTAATTTCACTGCTTTTCAACTCTAAAGTCAAATTTTTAAATGCACTTGGCAATTTGAAAAGTGGCCTGATTTTGCAAAAATAAAGTTTATACCTATATGTATAAAAATTTATAGGTACAGGTATAAGTTTTTATACTAAAGTTTTTAATATTAATTTTTACTTTATGCTAAAGAACTGAGCTCATATTCATATATTCACAATTCTAAGTCAGTGGCTTTAATTCAGATTTTAATAAATATATATTAACAAATAATGGAAAAGAAAATGGTAACCCATGCCAGTATTCTTGCCTGGAAAATACCATGGACAGGGGAGCTTGGTGGTCCACAGTCCATGAGGTCGCAAACAGCTGGACATGACTTAGCGACTATAAAAACAATAATAACTAACATATAAGCCTTTGCACAATAGCAAGACAGTAGATAGACTCTTAAGGTACACTGGGAAAAAAACAAGACTTGGGAATAGAATTTTTAAAGAGAAACAAATGTAAGAACTTGCTATTTTCCTTGTAAGAACACTAAAGAGACTTCTGAGACACTAAAAGAGTGCTTCAAAAAGCTTGAAGTTCACGACTTAAATTCTCTAATAAACAAACTCATGAAAATGAATTTCCCACTTAGATAATGGAGTTGTTCTTTTTCACACTGCTCTGCTTTCATTTCATTGGCCAATAAACCATAATCCCTAAAAATTATTCTCTGCAAGATGTACAGAGAAACATCTAGGCCAGTGGTGACTACGGGGCTGTAGGCTGGAACTTATCGGGTCTATTCTCCACCCAGTCTTAAAAGGGAAAAACGCTCCCAAGTACGGGAGTTCATAAAAACATCTCTTAAACCACAAAGTCATCATATTTAATAATTGCTATATTGTAGCTGCCAGTGAAAGAAACTGGGAACCCAATCTTAACAGCACCCTCTCAGGGCATTTGAAAGTTAATTTATAACTTCTTTATTCAACAAATGAACTCTTTTGCTTTCAAATTTATTTAAAACTCCACTGGTTTTTATTTTTATGAGAGAAAAATGACATGAATGGAAGAGAACAAAGTGCTTTATTTCCAATCTTAAGAAACCCTCAACACGGAGGAAGGAAAAACACGAACTTTGTACATTCCATTCACATCATTCTTCAATTTTTAAGGTTCCTATTCTATTGTGGGTTCCAACTGTTTTTTCTCCTTACCACTAATCACTTTCCAACACATTATGTAATTTATATTGCGTTTGTCATCTCTTTCCACTATATTGTAATGTTCAAGAAAGGGGCTTTGCCTGTTTTGTTCACCGCAGTATCTAAGACCATATATAGCAGGTGTTCAATAAACATTTGTTGAATAAAGAATCAATAATTTCTTCCTGCTCACAATACACCAACTCTTAGGTTGTGGGCTGAAGAATACAACATGAATAAAACCCTAGAAAGCATTTTAATCTTGGCAGTAACAAGGCTCAGGTAGAGGCAATCATTAAGTTCCTTAGAGACAGTTAGTGACTGAGTTAATTCAGAATGCCTCAAATTCCGCCGGCAATAATTTTGCAAATGTATGAAAAGCACCTAGCTAGGTGCTGTTTTGGGGCAAGCAGTAAGGGTCCTTAGCTTAGTACAACTTCTAGTACTAAAAAGTTTATTTAAAATTTCCTCCAAAGCAATGTGCCTCCACTGCCTCCTCCCCTTGAGAATTAACCTCGAAATTTATCATCTACTCTGCCAGTGAAAAGAAGAGGAAAAAGACGGGCTAACCGTCGCAGTCAAGGACTCGGCGCTCCTTCCCCTCCGAGGCCAGCAAGCTGAGGCGCCGGAGGAAATGGCCGCAGCGACAACTTCCTCAGGTTCTCTCAAGTCATCGTGAACTGGAGCACCGATTCGAGGATCCACCCCCTCCCCACCAAAGTGCGGGAGGGAAAAGAAGGCTAGCCAGCGAGAAATTTTGTCCCGCAAGCCCGCCAGAAGCAGTGGCGGGAATCCTCAACGGCACAGACCCAGACGCCGGCCTCGTGCGTAGCAGGGCCCCGCGGGCATTGCGTGGCACTCGCTGATTGGCTGCCGGCGGGCACGGGGTGGGGCGCGACGGCACGTTGCCGCAGCCCCTCCGGCCTACTCGGTCTCCCACCCCTCCCCCGCCCAGACTGGCCTGGGCGCGAGTGCCCAGTTCCGACTTGTGCCCAGGTGCCCCTTATACCCCACACTCGTCCCCCACCCCCACCCCCGCCAGGTCTCTCAGCACGTCTGGTTTCCGCTGACCGGTCGGGAAGAGGAGGGGATGGCCGCCTGGCCAACACCTCAAGTGGGCGGCTAGGCTGAGAATGGCTGGAGTGAGCGTCAAAGACGCAGCCGAACCTACTTTCGGCGGGAAAGCTGGTTCTCTGGCCTGGACCCAGCCTGGTGCACAGGACCAGGTCACCCACGCTTCCCGGAACCTTCCCGCGGGTCTACACCAGTCCAGGCCCGGCGTCGCACCTGCCCGACCCCACTACACAACCCGACGGGGCCTGCAGGCAGGCCGCTCTTCATGGCGGTCGATGGGGCGCCCTGTCCACGGTTCTTGCTGACAAAATAGCGAGCTCTAGACTCGTCCTTCCAGCCCCCTCACAGACGGAGTCCACGTTGCTCCTTCTCCCCGCTATCCCGGGGGCCCAGGACTCAGGGCCCTGACCGCCGTACTCACCGCCCCGGACTCGGTCTCCATCGTCCTCTCTGCTCTTCAAAAGCCAGGGGGAAAGGCAGAGAAACCTACAGTTCGAAAGCACCTTCGAACCCAGGAAGCAACACCACGCTTCCCGACGGAGACTTTCTCCCCCTGGCGGCGACGGCGGCGGTGGCAGCTGCAAGGGCGCAGACTCGAACCCGGGGCCTGAACCTGCCACTCGCGGGGGTAGGGAGGGGCAGACGACGTAGCCTCGGGCGGCGGGTGGCGGTGCGGGCGGGCGCCGCAAGCCCGGGAGGGGCGCGGGCGGGCAGGTTTCGGCGGTGGCCTGTGGTCGCCGAGCTGGGCCGTCTCAGGGGCAGAGCGTGCCGCAGGTCGGGGCGGGCGTGAGGTGTGCGGATCGAGGGCTCTGTTCTGAAGCCACTCTCGTCTGCTTTCGGACGGCTGGGGAAGAGACAGCGAGCGGCTATGCAGAGCTCCATGCACCACACGCCTTTCCCTCTCCTCCCCTTTGGAGAAAAGTTGGCTTCTAGGACTGGTGGGTTTTCGAGAGGTGGCGGTGCGTTTAGAGGCTTTATTAAAGTGCAAGAAGCCGGTTGACGGGCGACTTCGTAAGGCTGGTGCGGGGAGAGGAGACCAGTTTGCAGAGTTAAAGCCTGACCCCCGGGTCCTGACGTGCCAAACTCGGGGGCTCCGGAGAAGCCGCAGACGCCTCGGCGCACCTGTTGTCGCCGTCACTCATCCCCGGCGAGCGGGCGGGGCGGCGCGGGCCACTTGGCCGGGAACCGCCGCGCCGCCCCGTCCGAGCTCCGGCGTCCGCCTTAGGCCCGCGCTGAGCACAGCCGGTTCGCCGCACAGCCGGCCTGCGATGGAGCTACCTGCGCGCTCCAGGGGTGAGGACTGTGCCTCTTGGCTGGAGCGGCTCTATCTCCTTTGAAAGAAGTCTTTCTGAAAAGTAGCTGTGATTTATATATGCATCAATACATATATCATCAACTTCACATACTTTACTTATGTATATAAATATATATAACCAGTTTTAAACAATCATAACTCGGTAAACTTCTGTAATGTTTATGGCGATTATGGCACTATGATTATCGTTAAGCAATTTGGTCAAGATCTAAAGCGATAGATTTAAGTCTCTGATCCCAGGTCATGATTTAACCACATTGCCATATTTTAAAGAATTAGCAAAAACTGTTAAAAATTACATCAGAGATGACTTTTGTACTATTATAAAAGTTTGACTTCAGTTTACTTTCAAGATAAAGTGTTAAGATTATTATGTATTTAAGTTTTAATCTTTGGTGCAAAAGGAGAGCATGGCCACCCACTCCAGTATTCTTGCCTGGAGAATCCTCATGGACAGAGGAGCCTGGTGGGCTACAGTCCATGGGGTCTCAAAGAGTGGAACACGACTGAAGCGACTTAGCATGCACTTTGATGCCAGGCCCAGTGCTTTACAATCAGTATCATTTAATCATTTCATTCTCCAGCAGCCCTTCAGGTAGATACACCTGTTATTTTCATGTGTGTGTGTGTGTGTGTGTGAAAGGACTTGGGCTTCCCAGGTAGCTTAGTGGTAAAGAATCTGCCTGCCAAGCAGGAGACTTGGGTTCAATCCCTGGCTCAGAAGATCCCCCAGAGCAGGAAATGGCAACCCACCTTAGTGTTCCTGCCTGTAAAATCCCAAGGACAGAGGAGCCTGGTGGGCTATAGTCCTTGGGCCACAAAAGAGTCAGATATGACTTAAGTGACTAAACAATAATATTGGAGGATAATTGCTTTATACTGTTGTGTTGGTTTCTGCCATCCATCAACATGAATCAGCCATAGATATACATGTGTCTCCTCCTTGAACCTCCCTCCCATCTCCTACCCTATCCCACCCCTCTAGATTTTCACAGAGCACTTGGTTGAGCTCCCTGTGTCACAGAGCAAATTCCCACTGGCTATCTGTTTAACATATGGTGATGTAAATGTTTCAATGCTACTTTCTTGGTTGGTCCCACCCTTTCCTTCTCCCACTGTATCGGCAAGTCTGTTTTCTATGTCTGCGTCTCCACTGCTGCTCTGCAGGTAGGTTCAGCAGTACCATCTTTCTAGATTCCATATATATGAGTGAATTACAATATTTATCTTTCTCTTTCTGACTTACTTCACTCTGTATAATAGGCTCTAGGGTCATCTACCTCATTAGAACTGAGTGAAATGTGTTCCTTCTTATGGCTGAGTAATATTCCTTTGTGTGTATATACCACTATTTCTTTATCCATTCATCTTTCTCTGGACATCTAGATTGCTACCAATTGCTAGCTATTGTAAGTAGTGCTGTGATGAACATTGGGATACATGTATCTTTTTCAGTTATGATTTCCTCAGGGTATATGCCCAGTAGTGGGATTGTTGGTCATATGGTCATTTTAGTCCTAGTTTTTAAAGAAATCTCCATACTATTCTCCATAATGGGCTGTATCCAATTTACATTCCCACCAACAGTGCAAGAGGGTTCCTTTTTCTCCACACCCTTTCCAATATTTGTTGTTGTTTTGTTGTTTAGTTGCTTAGTCGTGTCTGACTCTTTGCAATATCATGGACTACAGCACACCAGCCTTCCTGTCCTTCACCATCCCCCAGAGCTTGCTCAAACTCATGTCCATTGAGTTGATGATGCCATCCAACCATCTCGTCCTCTGTCGTCCCCTTCTCCTCCTGTCTTCGATCTTTCCCAGCACTTTTCCAGTGAGTCGGCTCTTTGCATCAGGTGGCCAAAGTATTAGAGCTTCAGCTTCAGCATCAGTCTTTTCAGTGAATATTCAGAGTTGATTTTCTTTAGGATTGACTGGTTTGGTCTCCTTTCAGTCCAAGGGACTCTCAAGAATCTTCTCAAATGCCACAGTCCTCCAATATTTAATTGGAAGATAATTGCTTTACAATATTGTCCCTTAATTTTACCCCTAACCTGCTCTCACTTCCTGACCAGTAACTTTGCTGGTTTTTATCCTCTTTCCATTTTTATATTATTCTTGGATTTGAACTGCAGGGCAGGAGAAAGTTTTCCTTGACCTTCCTTAGGGTCTTTGGCTGGTTCTGAAAATTAAACTGACAAAGACAGGTTAACAGGAGAAAAACACACATTTTATTGAATTTTCACATGTACATAGGAACCTTCAGAAGAGAATGAAGACTCTAGGAAGTAATGAGAACAGGAAGCTTTCACACCTTTTAGACAAACAATGAATTTGTGAGGAGTTGACAAGACAAAAGGGTTTGGGCTAGGGAGAGTAAATGTGAAGAAGTAATTAGGAAGATTAAGGTTAGTTTAACAAGATTTGTTTGCAGATTCTTCTGGGCTGATAGATTTATTTTTTCTTCTTTAGGGTTTTTCTACATTTACTGGTTCTTAATTGCTTCCAAATAAAAATTGTATGTCAAAGAGACACATTTTGGGGTGACATGTTCTGGTTTCCTTCAAATGCATGCAATATTTTCACAACTACAATAATGACACCTCTTAATTCATTTTTCTTACATCCTGAGCATCTTGGCAATACGTCATGTCATGTCCCTATCATCCTTCTCTCCTTGACATTTCAAACATCTCTGTATTACATTGTTCAGTTGTCACTGTTCTACTGTCCTTCAGCAACTACATTGTGTTTGTTTGAGTAGCAGGCAGTTGTTGCCTTGGCGCATACCTGAGGCCGACCACCACACACTGTTGTGTAGATTCTTCAGCGCATAAGAGTTCTGGCCAGAAATGTGAAGAGGCTTGAAATACAGCCCTTGCTGCTCCATTCACATCGCCAGTTAGCCTTAGTGCCCCATCCATTCATTGCGAGAGCTTTTCCCTAATTCAGAAAAAGGTGCTGAGTGGGCCAGTTGCAGCCATACCTAAACAGAGCTCCTGCATTGTAAGACAGTATCAGGAAACGCTGGCTTATGTTCATTATGTTTTACTATCACATTCTCAGATATAAGTAACTGCTTGACATTTGGTAAAATTTTCAGCTAGGTAAGTGATTCAAGTTGGGTTCCTCAGGAAACAGATTCTGAGATTTGCATGCAGGAGATTTTTGGGGACCTGTGCTTGGGAACAGCACCTGAGAAGAGTGAAGGAAACAGAACTGGGCAAAGAAGTTGAATTGTGATGTTGAAACAGAGTCCTCAGCAATCCTAGGATGACTTTCTAAGTTGTCCCCAGTGATCAGAATTCCCTCTCAACCCCATGCTCTATAGTCTATAATCGCTGGATGCAGGCTGCTTCCAGAGTGGACCTGACTGGACATGATGGTTCTCTTCAGCTGAGGGCAATTTCTGGACAGGGGCACAGCTGAGAACAACCCACCCTCACAATACCTGGTGGAACAAAGGGCTCAGTACTGAAGTGGATTTGGCACACCACAGCATATGCTAAAGTAGCTTCATAACCATTGAGTGACTTTTTCTCCCCAATGGGATTAGTCAGGTTACCACTGTTTGCTTTTGGTTGAAGGAACATCTGATAGAATGCTGCTGCTGCTGCTGCTAAGTCGCTTCAGTCGTGTCTGACTCTGTGCAACCCCATAGACGGCAGCCCACTAGGCTCTGCCGTCCCTGGGATTCTCCAGGCAAGAATACTGGAGTGGGTTGCCATTTCCTTCCCCAATGCATGAAAGTGAAAAGTGAAAGTGAAGTCACTCAGTCGTGTCTGACTTCACGACCCCATGAACTATAGCCTACCAGGCTCCTCCATCCATGGGATTTTCCAGGCAAGAGTACTGGAGTGGGATGCCATTTCCTTCTCCAGATAGAATAATCCCAGGAAAAATTCAAGGTTTTTTCTTAGGGCACTTCAGAGATTGCAGTGAATACCAGGAACATAGATCCAGTAAACAAAAATTGTCTGAAAATACAGGTTGCATGTTGTGTTTAATGACTGTAGGCTTGAAAATATCTTATGAGTTTGTCCTCTGTTGGTTCCATGTTCAAGAAAATATCTGTATTGGTTATGATGGGGCAACATAATTAAAAAACGAAACCTTCTTGCAACCCAGAAAACCTTTCCTCAAAGGTGAGACTGTAAACAGTTTCATTATTAACTAAGCGTGAAACTTGTGGTACCACGTTGGTACCAATGTGTACCAACGGACAGTCAATCCACCCATAAGAGACTGCAAAGACAGAAAGGAATCTTACCTCCTTATATAGTCAAGCAGGTACAACCCATTACATCACACACAGTTCATCACAACTTTACCCAATAATTGGAGTGACCATCTTACTGGCTTTATCCAGAGGAAAAACAAACTGCTTATATCTTTGTAACAGGAGGTACTTTTGCAAACTACAGCAAAGCAACCATCAAACTTAGGCTCTTACCTTAATGAAACTGGGAGACAGTGGAGCTGTAACCCTTGAAATTTGAATTTCCAATTCACGGCTCAGAAATGTTCTTGAGGAAACATTTCTGAGCTGTGAGACTGGCAAGAGACTTATTTAGCTATGAAACAGATTTACATATGTTTGGAAGGCATGGAGAAAGAAATTCTGAAAGAAAAAAGGAGAAAGGGAGAAGTCTGTTATTTTCAATAAGGAGAATTAAACCTCATTTTTTGTTTTGTATTTACTATCTCACTATATATGTGGATGTGTTTAAGGCCAGGTCTCCTTAAAATGCTGAAAATTTATAGAGACAACCAGAATTCAAAGCCATCTGCATATCAAAATGTCAAAAAGTTTTTGGGCTGACTTCTTGTCAGATATATGGTCATTGTTTTTAACCTCTCACTATGAGCAATGATGTCCTTGTATTGAACAGGAGAAGGGTTAGCTCTGCTATTTTTGAAATGTTCACCAGAATTATCTTCAAGATGCTTTCCAGGAATATTTTAAGCCACCCATCCATTTTGCGTTAGTTGAACTTAAAACTACATAATATTATTTTAAAATTTATTTAACTGGATTTACGTGCCAGGCAATGAGTTGGCACTGTCAACATCTCCAAGTTCTGGAACTCCCAGTCATCAGATGTCTTTCACCCACATGAGGATCAAATGATGGTGCCAGTGCAATCTGCATATTAATGTGGGCAAGGCTTGATTTACTTTGTATTTAATTTAGATAAGTATAAATATAAGTCCTAATATTTTCTTTCCACATCCTCAGAGGACCATTGCTCTAATTCAGTAGTTTAAGAAAAATGTATCGAATGCTTGTTTTGTATCATCATAGGGTTAAGTTTGAAATGTACAGAAATGAATAAGGTGAATTTTGCAGTCTAAAGTAGAAGGCAGACACACGTAAAGACATGTATCAATGCAGTATAGTAGGTGCCAAACATACTAATGGAGGATAAAGTGTAAGTTGTAGGTTTTGGAAAGGCTTCTTGGAAAAGATAAAGTCTGAACTGAACTTTTCAGAAAAAACAATGGTTAGTTCAGGGAATAGAGACGGAAAAGACTTTCCATGTAACCAAAATGTGGCAGCATGAAACACCATGTGGTATTTGGTGGATTTCAAGTAGTCTGATAGTCCTAGAGTATGAACAAAGAGAAGCGGGGTAGGCAGAAAGGAAGCCAGCAATATAGATAGTAGCCATGGCCACGTATGCCAAAGAGCCTGGACCCTATTCAGATGGCACTGGAAAGCCAATAAAGCTTCATAGTGGGTAGTCAGGTTTGTACTTTAGGTAATTCCCTCTAGCTACAATGTGGAGGGAGTGTGGATATGAAAACATACCACAAAGTCATAATAATCCATTTAAACATGGTATTAGATGACAATCAGAACAGACAACCCAGAAGTAGACTGAAGTATATGTAAGAATTTTATATATGATAAGAAGGATAATTCAATTCAGTAAGAAAAGGATAGTTATTAAAGAAAATAAAAAGTAGATCATGTTTTGTTTTTAAAACCTCATTTAGCTTTATACACACATATAAACTAAATTAAAAAATACAGAAAGACCAAATACTTAAACATTAAAGAAAAGCAATAAAAATCTTACCAAGAAAGTAGGAGATTACATGTACAATCTAGGTGTTGGAAAGGTCTTCCTAACCAATGCTGAGAAGACTCACATTTGATTATATGAAAATAGCATAATGTATAAGCAAAACTACTATAAACAAAGTGAATAAATAGCAGATAATGTAATAAGGGTGACGTCTGTAATACACTGGTTGGGTTTTCTGAGAAGCATGATGAGTTTGAGGTGCAAGAGGTTTATTGGAAAATAACACAGTAGAAGAAAAAGGGAGACTCAGGAGGTAGGTCTCCCTCCTCTCTGGCAGAAGAGGCCAGTTGTAGACCTAACAAAAGTCTCAGCCAGTCACGGGGCAGCTCCGGAGCAATGACTGCCTGTTGGAAGAGTTCTGTCATTGTGAATATGGCCAGGGCCTATCGGCTGGAGGTCGCCCAAAGAAAAGAAGCACTTGTCCTCAGCTATCGATGCCTCACTCATTCATTGGCAAGGGGCTTCCTCAAGAACAAGACCATGGGTCAGAAGCTGGTGGACCCTAAGTAACTGGACATCTGAAGCCTATCAGTGAACCACACACTTTGTAGCCAGAGAGTGAGTCCTTTATTGAAGCAGAATTTGAGTGTGGCATCTCTGTTTGACATCTAACTCTTACACACTGAGAAGAAAAAGGCCTTCAATCCAATGGAAAATTAGGCAAAGCACACATATAGACAGTTCACTGAAGATTAAGCCCAAATGGCCAAGAAACATTTGAAATGATGTTTAATAATATGAAAAGTGCAAATTAAGATAACAATGGAATATAATTTTATACCATAAGAGGCAGAAATTAATGGCAGCTACAATACCCATTGGAATGGAATATAAAGCGCTGTTATTCTTTGAAAAATCTATCTGGCATTATCTATTAAAATAATAAAATACATATACCCTTAGACCCAAAATTCTACTCCTGGGAATCTATCTGATGGAAATGAAATGATTAATTCATAAAGACATGGGTTAAAAAATGATTGTTACATTGTTGTTTATAGTGATGAAGAATTAGAAATGAATACCCGCAATAGAGGAATGCCTGAATTAATTATGACTTATACGTACCATGGACAATCTTGCATCTATTTAACAGGATGAATTTGTAGATACTGCAGAAGTAGTGGTAGGATCCTTATGAGGTACTATTGAGTGAAAAAGGAAATTTCAAATGAGTATGTATAAAAATATCTCCCCATGCTTTTTTGTAATTCAAAAAATGATAAAGTTTATATGTGTATATCTACAAATATGAATGCAAATCAAAGTTGGAAAGGCGCATACTAGGTTGCTAATTTATCTTGGAAGGAGTGGGAGAATTGAGTAGGTAGAGGAGAAGAGAAATGTGCAAGACAGGTAAAAGAAGATTAAAAAACTGTCCCAAAACATTCATATGATCACATTTATGCTATTATTTCTAAATCTCTTAAGAATAGCAAAATACAGCTTGCAGGAAAGAAACAAGAATATGTCACAGAAATGGAAATAACCATACAAATTTTATTGAAATATACAACATTTTTTAGTTTTGCAGATTTAATAGATGCCAAGGAGGTTTATTTGTTACATAGATCAAATAGAATCGGCCATGTGAGCAATAGCATGAAAAGAATAGGACTTTGGTAAACTTATGTGTCTGTATCACTCAGGAGAGTTTAGATTCTACTGTAATAACAAATAGCCTCCAAATCTGAGGGACTTACGACAACGGTTGCTTTCTTGCTCATGTTTCATGTTCATTGCAGATTGACTTCAGCTCCTGCTCCATGCCAGTTTCAAGATTCAGCCTTTTACTGCTGAGCCACTGGGGAACCCGTGGTAAGTACATACTAGCTCTAAAACTTCTATACACAAAGTGTTTTTCTACTCATCTTTCACTGACCTAAGCAAGTCACATGGCTGAGCCTCCTGTGAATGGGATGAGGCTGTATTAACGCTCCCACAGGGAAGGATCAGTGACCATCTCCCGAAGTAGGATGATCTGCTCTATGACAAAGAGTATTAATGATGTATTTGTATGTGATCATACTAATGAATGTTATTAATGATTGGCGAGTGAAGGGAATTAGTGATGAGAAAAAAGAGAAAATATTTTTCTCTGTTAGAGAAATATTTAGAAAAATATTTGGAAAATAATTCAGTAGGTGCCTGTTTTGCATCCACAGGTAAGAAACACATCTTTTGATTTCCATTTAGTTTCAATCACAGATCACAGACTATTCTTTATATTTTCAGAACACAAACTAAAACTTTTAATTTGTATTTTGCATATAGGAAGAATTAAGGTAGATGGAAGGGTAAGATGCTATTTTATACACATACTTTATTTTTCTGAAGTTTAGAATTCACAGCAGTATGTTTATCAAGCACTAGAAAAGTATTTGTTTCTTTAGAAATGAGTCTGAAAGTAATAGTGTTTGGTACTTTTTGTTTAAAGTTTAAGTATGTGCTCAAAGAATCTTCCAAATAAATTCTCTCTGCAGCTATGAATTTAGTTATTGAAAAATCGTTTTGGCTAGGAGAGACTTTAAAGAAAACTCTGTAACCTCTTATTACAGTAATTATAGTATTATACTATGTTTGTTGCTTGTTATCTCATTTTACAGTTTAAATTAAATTTTAGTCCTTTGCTATTGCTCAATGTTTCAAGTGATTCCTTTAACATGTTTTCCCCTCTAATCTTTTGAAAACAGTTGTGACATTATCTGAACAGTTTCACCAGTACATCTTATATAGAACAGAGAATGGCAGAATTCCCAAGTGCAGTGCAGCAGCTGTTGCTCCTCCACTGTGGGTTAAGGGCAGAGGCGTTGTCTCCATGGTGACCTGTGTGAGTCAATGAGGGTGGGAACTAGGAGATTCTCGCAGGGGTTAATGACAGAGCAAATGCTAGCAATTAAGCTTCCACTAGACATTTGGCTTCAAGCAGATTTTTTTCTTTATTTATTTTTAATTGAAGGTTAATTGCAATGTTGTGTTTGTTTCTGGCATACATCAACATGGATCAGCCACAGGAATACATATATTCTCTCTTTCTCAAGCGGATTTTTAAAAAGCAATGTATTCACATTCTAAGTTCCTCAGTTTTATTAAGCAGATAAGCTTGTGCCAAACCAAAGAGCTATACACCTGAAAACTCACTTGAAATGAAAAAGTGTTTACAAAAGAGACCATACTTTTACTCTTGTCTTATATTTTAATTTAGAACATGCATTATAACTTTCTGCTTATTTAAATGTTGTACTCTGCTTCTTCCTCCCAAAAGATTTGAGGTAGGATACAACAAAGACATAATAAGGTTAATAAAATAAGTATAAGAGTAATATATCATCAGTTCAGTTCAGTTACTCAGCGGTGTCTGACTCTTTTTGACCCCATGGACTGCAGCACACCAGGCTTCCCTGTCCATCACCGACTCCTGGAGTTTACTCAAATTCATGTCCATCGAGTCGGTGATGCCATCCAACCATCTCATCCTTTTTTGTCCCCTTCTCTTCCTGCATTCAATATTTTCCAGAATCAGGGTCTTTTCAAGTGAGTCAGTTCTTCGCATCAGGTGGCTAAAGTATTGGAGCTTCAGCTTCAGCATTAGTCCTTCCAATGAATATTTAGGATTGATTTCTTTTAGGACTGACTGGCTTGATTTCTTTGCAGTCCAAGGGACTGTCAAGAGTCTTCTCCAACACCACAGTTCAAAAGCACCAATTCTTTGGCCCTCAGCTTTATGGTCCAGCTGTCACATCCATACATGACTACTGGAAAAACCATAGTTTTGGCTAAACGGACCTCTGTCAGGAAACTAATGTCTCTGATTTTAATATGGTGTCTACGTTTGTCATAGCTTTTTTTCCAAGGAGCAAGTGTCACCATTCACAGTGATTTTGGAGCCAAAGAAAATAAATTTTTTCACCGTTTCCATTGTTTCCCCATCTATTTGCCATGAAGTGATGGGACCAGATGTCATGATCTTAGTTTTTTGAATGTTGAGTTTTAAGCCAACTTTTTCACTCTCCTCTTTCACTTTCATCAAGAGGCTCTTTAGTTCCTCTTGCTTTCTGCCATAAGGGTGATGTCATCTGCATATCTGAGGTTATTGATATTTATCTGTGCAGTCTTGATTCCAGCTTGTGCTTTGTCCAGCCTGGCATTTCGCATGATCTATTCTGCATATAAGTTAAATAAGCAAGGTGACAATATACAGCCTTGACATACTCCTTTCCCAATTTGGAACCAGTTCATTGTTCCATGTCCGGTTCTAACTGTTGCTTCTTGACCTGCATGCAGATTTCTCAGGAGGCAGGTAAGGTGGCCTGGTATTCCCATCTCTTGAAGAATTTTCCAGTTTGTTGTGATCCACACAGTCAAAGGTTTTGACATAGTCAATAAAACAGAAGTAGATGTTTTTCTGGAACACTCTTGCTTTTTCTGTGATCCAGTGAATGTTGACAGTTTGATCTCTGCCTTTTCTAAATCCAGCTTGAACATCTGGAAATTCTTGGTTCACATACTACAGAAAACTAGCTTGGAGAATTTTAAGCATTACTTTGCTAGGGTATGTGAGATGCATGCAGTTGTGCGGTAGTTTGAACATTCTTTGGCATTGCCTTTCTTTGGGATTGGAATGAAAACTGATTTTTTCAGTCCGGTGGCCACTGCTGAGTTTTCCAAATTTGCTGGCATATTGAGTGCAGCACTTTCACAGCATCATCTTTCAGGATTTGAAATAGCTCAACTGGAATTCCATCACCTCCACTAGCTTTGTTCATGGTGATTTTTCCTAAGATCCACTTGACTTCACATTCCAGGATGTCTGGCTCTAGGTGAGTGATCACACCATTGTGGTTATCTGGGTCATGATGATCTTTTTTGTATAGTTCTTCTGTATATTCTTACCACCTCTTCTTAATATCTTCTGCTTCTGTTAGGTCCATACCATGTCTGTCCTTTATTGTGTCCAAAGGAAAAGAGTATAAAGAAATATGACTCTATATTTTCTTCCAGTGAGTTCTATACTTGATACTAACAAGCATGAATAAACTTCATATCTTGGTGAAATTGGAGGAAGAACCCCTACCACATGCAAATAAATTTGATTTAGGTGGGAGAGAGGAGGAGAAGCCCACCCTATATTCACTCCTGCATGGCAAGTGTCAGACATCAGGAGTATGTTTGATTTGAAGAGGTTTATATTATAAAATCATACATAAAAAAGTCTCAAGTTGTTAAATAAAATAGATAAAGAAGAGATACAAGTTTTCCCATGGGCATCATTGGTGCCATTCCGGTGATAATTTCTATAAATGCCTTTGTGGCTTCTGTATCAGCAGGGAACATAACCACGACCTGAGCTCCAACTCTAGGATCCATGTCAAAGTAAGTTAATACATAGGAAATAAATCAACACTGTTTATTTTTAAATGACCTCTGCCCTGATCATACAGGCTATTCCCAGATGATTGGCCTGGGGCTCCTGAAAGTGTATTTTAGCCTCAGGGTCTACATGGAGTGATTTCCGAGGGAGTGTGTTATTGGACAAACACCTGGGCATTCCGTTCTCCTGCAGGTAGAAAAGGTTTTCCAACACCTGGATGAAATAGCAGCCATCAGGCCCTGAAGAATATTGACTGTAATTAGTGATGTCTTAAATATTGATATTTATTGCCTTTCAGTACCTGGAAGATGTATTAAACTGGTGAATTTAGATCTATTGTAAACAATTTGCAACTGATTTTTTTTTTTTTTTCCTGCTGTGAGGCTTGCAGGATCTCAGTTCTGCAACCAGAGATTGTACCGAGGACCAGGGCAGTGAAAGTGTAGAATACTAACCACTAGGCCACCAGGGAACTCTCATTTTTGTAGGACTGTTATTATGAAATGGAGTATCCTTGTACTTAGAAATAAAATTAGTTGATTTTTATGTTTTAATTACTGAAATATAAGGGATGAAGTAATGCATGTCAAAAAAGGGAAAGTCTTGAATTTTAAGAGGTTATATTAATTTCGGTTATCTTTTATTGACTCAGCATATGTTTTGCTGTTGCTGTTTAGTTGCTTAGTCGTGTCCGACTCTGTGACCCCATGGACAGTAGCTTACCAGGCTCCTCCTATTTTCCCTACAAATTACCCTACAAATTGCCCTTTTCTAACAAATCTAAATGATTAATGTGTATTGGGGAGTTCTGTGGCTGAATATAAAGATATATGTGGCTCATTAGAAAATGTTCTACTTATATTTCAATGCATCTTTGTTGTTGTTCAGTCGCTAAGTTGTGCCCGACTCTTTGCGACCCCATGGACTGCCACATGCCAGGCTTTCCTGTCTTTCACTATCTCCCCGACTTTGCTAAAATTCATGTTCATTGAATCAGTGATGCCATCCAACCATCTCATCCTCTGTCGCCGCTTCTCCTTTTGCCCTCAATCTTTCCTAGCATCAGGGGCTTTTCCAATGAGTCGACTCTGGAGAAAGGAAAAGATATACCCAACTGAGTGCACTGTTCCAGAGGATAGCAAGGAGAGATAAGAAAGCTTCTTATGTGAACAATGCAAAGAAATAGAGGAAAATAATAGAATGGAAAAGACTAGAGATCTTTCCAAGAAAATTGGAGATACCAAGGGAACATTTCATGCAAAGATGGGCACAATAAAGGACAGAAACAGTAAGGACCTAACAGAAGCAGAAGAGATTAAGAAGAGATGGCTAGAAGACACAGAAGAACTATACAAAAAAGGTCTTAATGACCTGGGTAACCATGATGCTGTGGTCACTCACCTAGAGCCAGACATCCTGGAGTGTGAAGTCAAGTGGGTCTTAGGAAGCATTACTATGAACAAAGCTAGTGAAGGTGATGAAATTCTAGTTGAGCTATTTAAAATCCTAAAATGCTGATATTAAGAGAAGAGGTAGTTGTGCCTGATGTGAGTGGTTCCAGATTTGAAGGAGTGGTTCTTCAGAATAGGTGGTCTCCAGGACCATCATGAGACTTGTACGCTATGAGAACCTTGTGTAGTAGGAAGAACCACAAGCTTTGAAGTTGTCTGGGACTCCTATCCTGGTTCTGTCACTCTGAGCAAGTGAATTGACTCTTTTGACCCTTAGTTTCCTTATCTGTAAAGTGGAGATCAGATTTCTTCATTGAGGATTATCTGGTCCATATTAACAGAAAGGAACTATAAGTTCTCCTTCCAAATGTCATTTCTTGGTAATGTATGGAAAGTCTTACTATTCTCACTGGATTTTTCTTAGGCCCACAGTTCTAGAGTGACTAACCTGAACTAAAAGGACTACCTTGACATATCTGGTCTTTGATTCCAGGCTCAGTATTTTCAGGTTTGCTGGATCTGGCTAGGTTCCCATCAGTTGTTTTTTAGTCCAATTCTCGATTTCATGTTACTCCAGTTTATTCTAATTTTGTCACTGCTTGCTTTGGATCTGCTCTGATTTTTGCCCTAGAATGGAATTCTAGGATCCTTAATGATAAGAAGTTCTTAGTGACAGAGCCATTTTTCTTTATCAGAAGCAGTAGTTTTATTCAGTCAGAGGACTGCAAAGGTGAAGATTCTGTCCACAAATATTTACTAAGCACTTACTCTGTATCAGGCATGGTTCTGGGAGCTAGAAATACAGCAATGAACAAAATAGGTCTTTATGCACACGCAGATTGTATTGTGGGGCAGAGACAGGAGGACAGCATGACAGACTATATAGAGAAACAATTCCCTGGACAGGACTGTTTATTTACAGTGACAAAATCATATGAGAAAACAAAACTGAGTAATATGCATAACATAGTATGTGTGTGAGATTGAAGGGGCAACTTGAGATTTGTGGTTAGAGAAGGCTTCTCTGAGGTGGTGATGTTTGAATTGACAGTTTATGATTCTTATTCACATCCCTTCCGCCATTACACCCACCCAGCTTCCAATGTGCCCATCAAGTGATTGTCACATTACTTGGTGAAAGATTGGATGTCAGGAGTTGTGAGTGATAGTGACTTGCAGAGTTTTTCTTTTTTTAATGAAGGTGAGGGATGTGGCTATGGTTGCTGACCTAAACAAATCTGGTTAACCTTTCTCTCGGTCTTGCCAGTGGGGCCACAGAGTAGAATCTGTGCCTGGGTAGGAGCAGGTTCAATGGAGAGTTCTTTTTAGTTTTTAACTGAAAATGTGAACATCAGGAGAAGCCTTCTGAGCTTATGCTAGAGGATCACAGAGTGAAATCTGCTAGATCAAGGTCCAACTGTATTCTCACAGCATAATAAATAGACAACAGTCTTTATGAACTGATGCTCAGAGCAAAGATTCAGAGGTGTGGTATGTATGTGTTTGCCTTCACATGAGGGTGAGACAGAATGCTGTTAAGGGAGAAAAGAGATGAGAATAACTGGACATTATCTAGTTGAAACCAGAAAAATTTTGTATACTGCGTGCTATACTTCCTAGTTTATTTTTTTGAAGATCACTGACTATAAAAATTAGTAAGGTGACACTAATTTTGATGTCAAAATATTATTAAGGTCATATACACAAATGATTTACATCGGAAGTCCCTGTAAATATATTAATATTGTAGAACAAGACAGAAATAACCACAGTTTTACATTTTTCGGGACAACCCAAAAATGAAATTTTTATTAGGGAAACACAGAAAGATGAAGCTCTGAAGGCAACTGTAGAAGACTGAAATGAAACATAATAATACTTGAATATCAAAGAAAAATGGTGATAGCTTAAAATAGGGTATATTTGTGAATATAGCAAGTAACAATATTTCTTATGAAGGCAAAGGACATGTATGGTCGTTTAATGAGCTTTCCTGGTAGCTCAGTCAGTAAACAATACTGCCTGCAGTGCAGGAGACTATGGTTCGATTCCTGGGTCAGGAAGATCCCCTGGAGAAGGAAATGGCAACTCTGGTGTTCTTGCCTGGAAAATCCTATGGATCAAGGAGCCTGGAGGGCTATAGTCCATGGGGTCACAAGAGTTGGACACGGCTTAGTGAATGAACCACCACCACCATGATCGTTTTAAATGTGGGTGCCCTTTTACATCCTTCCTTTAGTCTGTGGATTATAAAGGCAATTCAGTTCAGTTGCTCAGTCGTGTCTGACTTTTTGTGACCCCATGGACTGCAGCACACCAGGCTTCCCTGTCCATCACCAACTCCCGGAGCTTCCTCAAACTCATATCCATTGAGTCAGTGATGCCATCCAACCATCTCATCCTCTGTTGTGCCCTTCTTCTCCTGCCTTCAATCTTTCCCAGCATCAGAGTCTTTTCAAATGAGTCAGTTCTTCGCATCAGGTGGCCAAAGGATTGGAGTTTCGGCTTCAGCATCAGTCCTTCCAATGAACACCCAGGACTGATCTCCTTTAGGATGGACTGGTTGGATCTCCTTGCAGTCCAAGGGACTCTCAAGAGTCTTCTCCAACACCACAGGTCAAAAGCATTAATTCTTCGGCGTTCAGCTTTCGTTATAGTCCAACTCTCACATCCATACATGGGTTATAACATGGGTTATAACAGCAGATCGGCTGAAAGGAAGCATTGAATTTTCTCTCCTGTCGTTTTCATATGAGAAAAAAAGAAAAAATCCGTCGCTTTTATTATGCAGTTCTCAGAATCTCACTAGAGGGTGGTGTTGATCTATAACCAGAGGTTGCTAATCTGGTACATTCATTAGTAGGCTGCATTTATATTTAAAGAAAAGGTAAAATGAAACCTTCTCAGTCTTCCCTAAAAGTTGGTAAATGTCAAGTCTGAAAACTCCCAAGGGCCTCATCCAGTTCTGGCTTCTTGCAGCCCCAGAGGAGCCAGATAAAGTAGTGAAGAGATTACTGGAGGAGTTAAGTGGCAGATTCTAATTTCAGCTCCTGCTAACTAGTAGACAAGAAATTAAAGCTTTCTGGGCCTTCTTCTCATTTGGGGGGGAAAAAAAGGCCTGTGCTAGATGATCTCTACATCTCCTTGTATCTCTGAAATTCTGATATTCTAACACATTCTGAGTCTAAAGGCTGCAGAATTTCTCCTGTTCTTGGTCAAAGGCACAAGTAACATCGCAAATTATACAATTATTAATAATTAAAAATAACAATGTTATAAATGAGATTAACATAGATTCTAATATTAGAAAGTCTTTTAAATTAAAATATCAAATCTTACTAGGGAATCTCAGAGCCATCCTTTTTTCATCTATCCGAGAATTCTGTGGTTAATTTCTGTGCCTTAATGAATCATTCAAGGATATCTCTTGCTTTTTAACTTGCTGGAAATGAGCAAAATATATTTACACAGGATTATCTAGAGAGAGGAAGTTGAACCACTCATTATCAAATGTTTTAGGATGGAGATTAAATCCCTTACCTCACCTTGCACTCAGCCAACATGCATCACATATGTCTTTTCATGCTGTTCATGGGGACGACAGAGGACGAGATGGTTGGGTGGCATCACTGACTCAGTGGACATGAATTTGAGCAAGCTCCGGGAGATGGTGAAGGACAGGGAAGCTTGGTGTGTGGCAGTCCATGGGGTCGCAAAGAGTTGGACACCTTTGAGCGACTGAACAACAACAAATCCTATATGTGCTTTGTGAGGAGTCTTTCTTTACAGGGATTTAGTTGCTTCTGTTTCCTATTACCCTCGTCTTATCTAATTCCCTTTCCTTGTCATATTTATTAACAGTGCAGAGTGAACTGAAGATTTTTACATGGAACCTGAAGCAAAGTATCCAACAACAGGGTTCCAGTAAACCCTGGTTTATCTCTGCATGGACTTAACTTCTAAAGGTGAGAGTCTGCAGTTAACCCCTGATGGTTTGAAGTCACCCCAAAGTCACTGACATTAACACCCAACACCCCATTTCTTCTAAATTGCTTTGCTTTGCAAATGAAGGTTTCTTTTCCCCTCCCCTTCCCCCCACCCCCCGATTTTGCTGCATCTCCAGGGTCGTGTCGAACATCTAAACTTCTCAAAATGTACGCACACGCGAGCGTGCTCTCACACCCCACTCGAGTACACGAGCCCGGCTGGGCCGGCTCCCAGTTAGAGGACACATTCCATTCTTCGTGCTCGGGCACACCCCTCCGCAGTGGGGATTGGTCGGGCCGACCCCCCGTCGGCGAGGCGAGGCTCCTAAGAGGCCCAGACGCCTGCCAATCCCCACGGGCTGTCAAAACAAGTCTTCCCTCCCTGTCACAACAGAGCGGAGTGGAGGTCGCCGCCGCCGCCGCCGCCGCCGCCGCCGCACTTCCTGGGGCCGCTGCACCGCGGTCCCCGGGCAGGTGGCGGGTGCGCCGGGCAGCGGTCGCTGGGCTCCAGCCGTTCTCAGGCCGCGCGCGTCCTGGCCTCTGCGGCCGCCCGACCAGGCGCCCGGTGCCTTTTGTCTGGCGCAGAGCGGGCGTGTGCATCACATTTCGGACACCTCCCTCTCCTTGTCGTTTCTCCTCCCTCCTGCTCACATCTTCTCCGCCGTCCTCCCCCGCGGACTGCCGGCCTCCTGGACCAAAGCCCGCGGACGTCTCTACTCGAGCGATGCCTCGTCTCCAGAAAGTTGCCGCCGCCGCCGCCGCCGCAACCGGGCGGTGAAACAAAGTCTGGCCGGGCCGCCTCCCGGTGCAAGAGCGCACCCGTGCCCAGCGGCTGCACCCTGCTGCCGGGCGTGCCGCCTACCCGCGGGGAGCCCGAACCGCGCTCGGCCATGGCCGAGGGCGCAGCCAGCAGGGAGGGTTCAGCGCCGCCTGAAGCGGCCGGGAGCGAAGACGACCCCCGAGTGGGCCCGGATGCCATCTCCGGGGACTGCGTGGCGGCGGCCCCTGGGGGCCGGTGGAGGGACCGTCGCAGTGGGGTCTCGCTGCCCGGAGCTGCGGGGCCCCCAGCGGACAGCGAGGCCGCCCTCCTGGAGGCTGCGCGGGCGACCCCTCGGCGCAGCAGCATCATCAAGGTAAGCGAGGCTGCGCGGCCGGGGGAGCTCGGCTGGGGGTGGGCGGTGGGTGGGTCGGGGGGCTGGGGCAGGATGTACGGTGTCCGGAGGCATCGCAGGCTTAGCATTGTTTTCTCCAGTGTCCTTCATTACCAAACCTTCCTTCCTTGTCCGGAGGTTCCCAGACTGAGCTCTTGGCTGTGAGAAGCAGAAGTGACTTTTTTTTTTTTTTTTCCCTCACCGCAGAGGAAAAGTTCCATTCTGCGTCTTTGCGTTTTGATGGATGCTTTCCTTCATTTTCCCTGAAAGTTTCTCTAAACCATTGATGTAAGGAAGAAGGCAGAACTCAATATAAATGCAGACCTGCGGGAAGGTTGTGCACTGCTCTCCAACAAAAAGTTAGCTTTCCCCGCACAGTTTACCCTCAAGTGGAAAAAAAACCCCAAAACAAAGCATACAAATCTTCGAGGCTCAAACTATCTTGAGATGTCACGAAGCGTGAACCTTCCTCGTAGGCAGGCTGTTTTCAGTGGACCCTGCGGCAAAGTAAGCAAAGTAAAGAGCGAAGGTGGAGCCTAGAGTTGTGCAGAGAGCGTAACCGGAAAGCAGTAAACCCACCAAGCATCACCCCGGGCCCTCGTGGTTACCACCGCATCCAGGAGGATGCTTCCCGACCCCTCAACTACCAGTCAGGGTTTCTGTCTATCCGTTTGGCTAGCCTCATCCCTCCTCTTGTCGCTTTCTGTCTTCCTTCCACTTGGGGCTTGCTTCCTGTTTGAGATTTCATCTTGGGTTCATGACATCAGTATAAGGTCTCCTGGAATTCAGAACCTTTCCATAGGCTTTGGAAGAGGGCCTTTTAGCATAAATGCGTGAGTACATAATCTTGAGGACATGACATCAAAATTGATCTTGGAAGAACAGTCAGGATGAAACTACTTCCATATAAAAGTAAGCCGAAGATGAAAAGGATGGACTTGGAACTATCCATATTTCTATTCAATGTGCTTGTGTTAATACCTTCAAAACCCTTGTTCAGGTGAAGCTATGTGTACATCACACAAGACGTTTCTCTTTCTCCAGCTCTAAATTGTAACTCCTAGTGCCAGTGTGGCTAGACTGTTCCCACAGTCCATCCAGCTAGCTCCAAGTATGGTCTAGGCTTTTCCCCAGTACTGACACATGGACGTTTAGAGCCAAACAGGGAGATTTCTATATTAAAAGAAGGGTGGGTGGTAGTTGCAAATGACTTGTAGTAGTTTCTGTTATTTTGTGACTTTTAGATTATGTGAAGAGGAGTGTTCTCTTCTGGGTATGAATTTGGAGAAAAAGGAAACGATCCCTGCCCCCACCCCCTTTAACCTATAAGTCAGAAAGCATGTTATTTTGAAACTTAAAAAAGGCCACTTGTAGACAGTATACATTTTGGAGCCTGAGATGTAGACACTACATGTGTTGTGTGAAAACAATAGCCACAAGATAGTTTAAAATATACCATCATAAAAAGCACTGGGCTTTTTTTGTTGTAAAAGAAATGAAAGTAACAGAGTGTAAGGAGTATACAAATTCTTGCTGCTAAATTGGTAAGTTTAAAATTTTAGTATGTGCTGGTTGATATTCTTGGAAGGGTCCTTGCTGAGTAATGGTGCCTGTTTAGGTCTGAAATTTCTTTTTGTGACAAAAAAGGAAGGAGGCAACGGAGCAGCAACTTAATCTTTTCCCTGTTTAATAGTAAAATAAACATTTAATAACTGCCATTTAAAATTAAAGATACCAGGAGATGAAGTGAATTCTTCTTATCAGTTAACTTTTGTTGAAAAATTATTAATATATGCATATGATAAAAACAAATGTTGCAAAGGAGTTTGAAGGGAAAACTCCCAGCCACTCCCCATTCCCACTTACAAAGTCCACCCCAATAGCTGTTAACATGTTCTTGTGTACCATTCCAGAAATATTCCATATATAAGCATATGTAGCTGTATATATCTGTGGTGAACTACCAGTGCTGCTGATTTATGTAATAAAATTTGGCTAGAGTTTTTACAGGGTTTATATATTCAGACTACTCCAGACATTTTGATGTCTGGAGAGTTGTCTAAGGTCATTGTGATGCATCTGTTAATCTTCAAAGATAACCTATAGGTCATTGGTCCTTGGAGTCTATTCCCAGAGGCCTCCTTATCTTCCAGTGGGGAAAGGGACAGGTGATGGGTCCTGTTTCACTCCTCCTCTGCCATCAAGGACATCTCAGAATCTGTCACTCCATGGTTTGTTCACTTTAGCGCAATAAAAATGAGAGTTTCTAAAAAAGGTCTAGATCATAAGAAGTAAATAGTACATGCTTCTCTATTGAGAAAAGATTGCTTTCTTTGTTGTTTTTCCAAGAGTTATTTTTATTTGGCATTGAAACATACACAAAAAGAAAGGCTTTAGTACATTTTATATTAATCAAACTATTAAATGCTGTTCCGGATAGCCTTAGTACAGTGATAATTGATATTCATGGTCATAACTCTGAGCCACTGAAAGATTGTGAATCATCAAATATCAAATTCTTTTCAGCTCAGTTTAGGGTATTGTTTCTATTCTAATTTGACTGCTAATTCTCTGTAAACTTGAATATTAGATAAATCAGAATACTGCATTCCTCTATCATGCCAGAAAACAGACTGTCTTGTATATTAATAGAAAGAATGTTTTCAGTAAATTTGCCCTCCCTAATTTGTGAAAACATGTGTTTAGTTGAGAAAACAATTTTCCTCTGAGCTGATGAAAACAATAACATTTATCTTTACACATTTTTTGAAAATCTTTCTACTGTAATTATATTTCTTCCCTTAAATGCCCAGTCCTAAGTTTTGAAAAATTTAATGTGAGAGTTAAACTATGTTCTCTCTAACCTGTCCATTTTCCCCTGTGTTTTTCTGTGTAATTTTTTTTACAGCATTGACATTGATAAATGTTGCATGTTTTTTGGTAAGTGTATTGTTGTATACCACAATATTATATAAACTCCATCTTAATTGCTTCTTTATGACTTGTGGTTTAAAATGACAAGTATAGTTACTTGCAGGGTTTAGAATATCTAGTAATTAAATACTGTTGTACTTTCAAATATACTTCTACCTAAGAAATTAGACCAATTAACTATCTGGTATTTGATATAAAATTTATTTATTTAAAATATTTAGCATTCTAGATTGTAGTTTATCACTATTACTCTATAACAGAAAATTTGGGAAATAGAAAGCAGTGTAGCTTGCTTCCTATACTATTGGGTTCGCCAAAAATTTCATTTGGGTTTGTCCATAAGTTGTAACAAAAAATATGAACAAACTTCTGGCCACTGAATAGATGATGGGAATTGAGGTACATACGTGTTTTAAAAATAGCATATTTTTAAAGTAAGACTTTTAAAATAAGTCTCTCAATAGTTGAGAGACTTCCCTGGTGAGAGACTGGACCCTGGTGTGGTCCAGTGGTGAAGACTCCACATTTCCAGTTCAGGGGGCTTGTGTTGGATCTCTGGTCAGGGAACTGAGATCTCACAGACTGCAAAGCCAAGGGAAAAAAAAAAGCAAATGATTTATCTCCCGTTATATGTAATGTATTGAAGAGTCCTACTTTTTTCCATTTCCTTTTGCTTCTGCTTCAGTGTGAACTCTTGAGAAGAAATTATCACTTGGATCCCATGGGCATAAGTGTGTGGGTTGAAGACAGAAGTTGGAAATAAGGTGCTGAGATGTTCACTGAAGCAGCTAAAGTAGCGACTTCCATGTTGCTCGTGTCTCATATCATGGCCAGTCTTATTCTGTCATGTTCATTGCGATTGTGGGGCTGATGTAGGGGGTTTCTGAGCTGCAGCCTCAAAGGTGCTCCTTGGGTACCTGCTGACCCATATCAAAATTATGGCTCTCCTCAGAGGAGAACGGGATGTGAATCAGGTACTAAACTAGGAGCTTTCATACATTATAATCACTTAATCCTCACAGCAAACTCTCTGAAGTAGAGAAGGGAGGCATGGAGAACTCCTGATACAATGTGGAGTCAGGATTCCTACCCATGTCTGAAAACTTGTGGTTTCATGCTGATTCTCAGATGCAGAGAAAGCCATGATCCATGAACACATTTTAGGTTAGAAGTAACGTGAACATCTAAGAAAGTGGCAGATTCTTGGGCTCCAAGGTTTGTGGGTAAACTCTCTTTTCTCTGCTTCACCTCTCCAAATCAGAAAATCTTGAAATGGATGACTCTAGACAGCTTCCTTTGTGGCTCAGCTAGTAAAGAGTCTGCCTGCAATGCAGGAGACCTGAGTTCAATCCCTGGGTTGGGAAGATCCTCTGGAGAAGGGAAAGGCTACCCACTCCAGTATTCTGGCCTAGAGAATCCCATGGACGGTCCATGGGGTTGCAAAGAGTTGGATACGACTGAGCAACTTTCAGTTCAGTTCAGTCAGAAAGAGATTGCAGACGCTCTTGTCTTTGGTCATTTTGTTAGGCCTGCACTGTAGTTTGAAAGGCAGAGAAGCTTGGCAGATGTTCTACTTGTTGTCAATATATGAAGGTCACACCTGTTCTTTTATGCCTGACCCACTTCTCCCCTTCTCACGCAGCAGTTGAGTTTGTGAAGGATTGTATTCTCTTTTAGACTCATTATGGGGCATAGTAAAAGTGAAAGTGAAAGTCGTTCAGTTGTGTCAGACTCTTTGCGACCCCATGGACCATACCATCCATGGAATTCTCCAGGCCAGAATACTGGGGTGGGTAGCCGTTCCCTTCTGCAGGGGATCTTCCCGACCCAAGGATCAAACCCAGGTCTCCCACATTGCAGGCGGATTCTTTACCAGCTGGGCCACAAGGTAAGCCCAACAATACTGGAGTGGGTAGCCTATCTCTTCTCCAGAGGATCTTCCTGACCCAGGAATTGAACCAGAGTCTCCTGCATCACATGCGGATTCTTTACCAACTGAGCTATCAGGGAAGCCCATGCTATATGGGGCATAGGAGTATGTATTACTCTAGAGGAGTAATGAAATAAGGGATGTTGTGTGGGAGGTCTGAAAATATTTTTTTATAGGGACAGTTATGAAGGGAGTGATGTGTGATTGAGAAATAACTCAAAAATTTTAGACACACTATAAGTTAAATAGGCTTCTGTAACTTGGCATGGGAATTAATCAGCATTTATAGACTTTTTTGCCTGTAGAAATATGTTAAACGTTCTAAAAAAATCAACTTACGGGTAAATGTTGGATAAACAACATGGTTATACAGCGGTGCCCCCAGCCTTACTGGGTGCCATGAGTGTGTCCTGGTGGTTTCCATTGTGGATGCCCCTTCTGGGGTATGATTCGTAAGTGGCATTGGACTTCTTGCTTGGATTTGTTTTGTTATGCCAGTAGCTTCAGTTAGAGTATTAATTTTCCTGAAATTGCCATAGAAACATGGTCACATTTCACCTTAGAAGTGGTTGTTTCTCATAGGGGTGCCTTTCTGGTGTGATTTCTTACAGCATCTCTCAAGAGAATTCAGAATAAAATTTAGATAAAGAACCTTGTATTGTTTTGATGAGAGACTTTTAGAAGTACCTGTTGATTAGTGCTTCCTACTATTATCAGAATTTATAAGAATTTTTTACTTTCTTGAAAAATGTATTAAGGTTTAAAAAGTAGAATTTAATTGCATAGCCATTGAGAGGTTAAACATACATTGCAATTAAGACTGAAGAATTGTTTTCTCAGCCTTTCCCCCTTTACAGTAGAGAAAACAAGTAATTAAATTTTGTACAGTAAAATGTCAATTGAACATTTATTTCCAAATAACACCTTAGGCACCACAGACTATTATGAGAAGACATTAGGGACAGCTGATTTTACCTTTGGTACCACAGAACAAACACTCCATTGATGCTTCTAGGTAATGTTGGAGCAACTGGTCAGGCAGTAGGCTGGGGAGTAATTCAAAGAAAGAATTACAGCAGGCTTCCCTGCTCCCCCAGTGACTCTTCAGTTTTAATAATGGTGAATGTTAAACATAATTCCATTTTCAGGATCAATATCTAAGTTGAGACCTGTATAAGATTGTACATTAAAAAAATTATTCAGCTTAAAATGACTAAGGGGCAGGAGTAAAATTCCTTTCTGAGTTTTCCACTGGGATCTCACCACTAGTAAATGAACCATTGGTTACTAGATGGAGAGAATAATTTGATTGCACTTCCAATCTAAGGTAATAATAAATTAGTAAACTTATTACAATGAAACCTGTCAGTTCTACATAATCTCATATTTAATGTTTTCTAATAATGTAAAAAAAGATATATTTGTAGCTTTTTTCAAATCTTATTTATCTTTGCGGGGCTTCCCAGGTGGCACTAATGGTATAGAATCTACCTGCCAATACAGGCGGAGAAGGCATTGGCACCCCACTCCAGTACTTTCGCCTGGAAAATCCCATGTATGGAGGAGCCTGGTGGGCTGCAGTCAGTGGGGTCGCTAAGCGTCGGACACGACTGAGCGACTTCACTTTCACTTTTCACTTTCATGCATTGGAGAAGGAAATGGCAGCCCACTCCAGTGTTCTTGACTGGAGAATCCCAGGGACGGGGGAGCCTGGTGGGCTGCCGTCTATGGGGTCACGCAGAGTTGGACACGAGTGAAGTGACTTAGCAGCAGCAGCAGCAGCCAATACAGGAGACATAAGAGATTAGGGTTTGATCCCTGGGTCGTAAAGATCCCCTGGAGGAGGGCATGACAATCCACTCCAGTATTCTTGCCTGGAGAATCCCATGAACAGAGGAGCCTAGCAGGCTACAGTCCATAGGGTTGCAAAGAGTCGGACATGACTGAAGCAACTTAGTATGTATGCATGCACGTTTATCTTTGCATCCCAGTTCATCTCTGTATCCTAGTTACTATGAAGGTTATGATAGACATAATTTATTGTAATTAACAGATTACAATATACAATAAAAACAATTAGAACTGAATGGTCAAGTTCTATAACGACAACATTCTCTTAAGTCTTGGCCAATGTATTGTGTATTTCAGCTAACATTTGATGGCAACAAAATAATAATGGGACAAAATATTGGAGTAGTCCCTTGGATTTAAATTAGAATTTGATTTGTACTTTAATCTGTAGCATTTTATGTGGATGTATAAGAGAGAGATAATCTAGTTTATTTTCCATTAGTACCATTATAACTAACCTCACTTATAATTAATCTAGCATTATTTTGAGATAAGTAGGATTGTATGTGATGAGTAGAAAGTAATCATTATTTTTATTATCATTATCACTCCAGAAAGAAGAAAGGCAAGTTAATTTTGAAAACAAAACAATCCATCCAAAATGAAACAACATAACAACTAAACTATTTTAATAAGTGCACTTAGTCCCCAAAGATTTCTTAATTTGTATTTGTGAATTTGTGGAAGTGTATGCCTTTCACTGGCAAGGGTATTGTGTTTTTCCTTAACCATACAACTTGGTATTCAAGATACCTTTGACAGATAATATCTATTTTCTTAATTCTTTCACACTGACTTGCTCAGAAGCCTTTTAAAAGGTGCTAAATCTGCACTAAGCTAAGCCTGAAGAGCACTACACTAAGTGTGAAAAGTGAAAGTGTTAGTCGCTCAGTCGTGTCCGACTCTTTGTGGCCCCGTGGACTGTAGCCCGCCAGGCTCCTCTGTCCGTGGAACTCACCAGGCAAGGAGACTGGAGTGGGTTGCCATTCCCTTCTCCAGGGGATCGTCCCAGCCCAGGGATCGAAGCTGGGTCTCCTGCATTGCAACAGATTCTTTACCCTCTGAGCCACCAGAGAAGGCCAGACTAAGCCCAGGTGGTATATTTAAGTAGGCACACTTGTACCGTTGTATGGTACTATATAATGGTTAGAAACGATGGTGGGATTATATCTCAGAGCATCTTCTCTGTGAGATGTTGAGGAAGATACATGCACAAGGAAGGCAAAAGGAGACCAAAAACAAACCCTTTACTGTCAGCTGGGACCAAGATTACAAGGCAGAACTCTAGAAAAACTGGACTTGATCATGTTATAGGTACTTTCTTCAAGACTCAAGTGATTTCAAACCGAAGCAGGCCAAATAGCCTGTGCCCTTAAAATCCACATCTCCCATCTCAGATCTGGCGCATGAGAATGAGGGTGGGCTGCCCAGAAGAGCGGCCCATTGGGCGAGAGAGTAAGCAGTCCGCAGGAGGAGAACGTGTGTCCCCTCTGTGCCTCTCCAGGCTCAGGCTGGGCTGGGGCCTGAGCTCAGGAGAAGGACAGCTGTGTGAGAAGAGAGAGTGGGCTGCCTTGCTCTGCTCCCTTGGGTCAGCCTGTTGCTGGGTGAGGGGAGAGAGGAGACCCTGCTATGTACACTCTGACCTTTATCTTCGAAAGCCTCACCTCCATAAAACAGTCTATCAGTGCCCTTGAACCTTCTGTCTTGTAATCATTTACTCGTTTTTGGAGGAGATAGTAGGGGCAGAAGTGGTGGGGTGGGGTGGGGTGGGGAATGAAGTTCGGCAGTCTGTGCTCCCCCTGGAGACTGACATACAAGATTCAAAGACACCTTCAGCATTTGGTGAACTCCCCTTTTGAAATACTTTGGAATTATTGATTCCATGCTATAATTAAATAGTATATATTTAAATATGTTATTAATAATTAAATGCTTTATTTTTATGTTTAATAGATAAAATACCCAGTACATCTTGCAGAGATTTTCCTATCGAGAAATTTTCTTATAATGACAGCAAATGCTTATTTAAGTAATGAGTCTGGCATTGTTCAATCAATGTATATTCATTCATTCAATCCTCATAATAACCTTATGAACTTAGTGTTTTTGCTTGTTATTTCCCTTTTCACAGTTGGAGAGATACTATATGACTTGCCGAAGGTCACTTAGCTAGTAAATGGCAGAGCGAAGAAATGTACCCAAATGGTTTAGCTCCATAGGTTGCTTTTAATCTTTATACTATATATCCTGCTAAATAATATTGATTTAAACCTAGCTAGTATGCATGAAATAGCAGACATTATATAGCTACCTTAAAAACTAAGTTTAGCTGATAAGTCAAAAAGAAGCAATTCTGAAAACAACTTTGGGAAACTCTATTAAGGATTTTTTTGCTTATGTTTTTTTTTTAGCTTCTTAACCTTTCATGTAAAATGCCCATGACTTTACAGTAATATGGTACTCCACTCCACTTTCCCTTGAGAGAATGGAATTTCTCTCAGTATATTTTTACTCTTTTCCAGAATAAACATCTTTACCATGAAGCAACAATTTATGATCCAACTTTGCTATAAATTATACAGGTTAAGGATGGACTGTTACTTCATTAATGCAAACTGATATGATTTATTTTATAGTTTGATAGTTTTGTCTTCCAGCATCAATAAATCAAAAAGATGTACCTGAGTTTTTAATCCAGGGAAGTTGTAATTTTGATAAGTGGTAGTAGATATGATGCTGTATGATTCAGATTTCTTCCCAATTACATTTGAGGTAGGTGAGTTCATCATACATATGAGGAATATTTGAGGAATTTCATTAAACTGAAAGTCTGTTTAATCATTTAATTCCTTTTTTGGGGGTGGAAATTTCAAAGTCAGTATGTGGGAAATTTAAATATGTGAGTATGTTGTGAAATTACTGTGCTCGTGGCTACTTTATTGTGTTGATGGGAATGAGTCCATTCTGCCATGCAGAGATACAGTACTATGGCCAGATGGTACCCAGAGGTTTATCCCCATCACTTGGAGACTGGCCAGGGTTAAAGGCACAGTCAGCTCTCTTGCTGAGACACTCCTCATATGTCAGCTTTAATTATCTGTCTGTGGTTATGTTAAATTATTGAAGGGCATGGGACTTTGGCTTTTTCTTTCTCTTCTCTCTCTCTCCCCCTGTCTTTTCTCTGTTGCAGCATTTGCACAATAAGACATTTGGTCACTTTCTCTTAAAGTGTTTTTCTTTTTTTTTTGAAAAAACAATGAGGCTTTCCCCAAACATCTGAAACTTACAAGAACTATTTTCCCTAATACCCTTTTATGTTCAGTTAGTGTGGAATCAGCCTCGTTTTGTGATAAATGCAGTGGTGTGTATGTGTGTACACACTTAAGCTAGACATACTAAAAGAAACCTCAACAGCAGGTGACCTTTTGACCCCCAGCTTTCTGTCCTATGGCTGAGGTGATGGTCTTTATCCAATGACATATTTATTGTGAAAGTAATTGCATGGGCTATGAGAAGTCAAAAGTATTAGCAGTTAAGTTACACCACAACTTGAGATTTCTATGGTTTGGGGAGAAAAGAAAGAGGATCAATGTGTGCTAAAGAGAAAGAAATCAGATAGGACCATGTTTATAAATGGGCACAGTAATGTTTCAATAAATAGTTCTTTACCTGGATCATTCTGCCTGAAGTTGTACATTTGGAAATACAAAGTTTGGAGATTTTCTTGGCATTTTGGTTCTGGAGAGTCTTTAAACTAACACCTCACTCCATCACACAGCTAATGATGAATACTCAGCACAGGGCCCTTGAGCCTAGAGATTCCTGGGAAGAATCTAGAAAGAACTGGTCTCAGTTGTTGGGAATGCTTGGCATTAAAGGCAAGTTACGTCTGTTTTTCTGTTTCCCTAGCCCCAGCCCTAGGAAAGTCCAAGGGAATTCATCAGAGTTCCTCCATCAGCATGATAGGGTCACCAATACAGAGAAATGGCTTCTGGGAAACAAGACATCATAGAAATTGGTATAACAGAATGGAAGTAGTTGTGAGTGCTTGTATTAGCTGTCACAGCTTAAAACAAAAGACTCTATGATTCCACAGACGCAGGGGACTGTGAACTGTTGTGTTCAGACACCCCTTACGCTCTTGCGGAGAGGCAGCCTTCACTGCTGATCTTGCCCACCCCACTTTCCCAGGCTGAACAAGGGGAGGACTTCCAGGCAGGAGGTGACCTTGGAAGGGAACCTGTTCCTTCCACTTTCCTAATTTTGGGTGGAAGAGCTCATGACCCTTTTCGAAGCTGAGAGAGAAAGGACTCAAGAGAATCATGCGTAAAGATTGGGCAGATAATGGTGGTAGCATCCAACAGCTCCTCTCTCCGCCAAGTCTCCCTGTAAGTTGGGACTGATGCTCATCTCTTCTCTGGAACATGCTGAATTGCCAGACCAGCAGAGCTCTTCTGCTGTCCGAGTTCCTGAGTGTGGATAGAGGTGACACTGTCAAAGATGGCCAGGATGTTGCTAGTGCCCCATCCAAGAAGCTATTTGAACAGAGGGACTCTAGTAACAAAAGACTGGGGCAGGGGCTGGGTAAGTGGTGGGAGAAAGAGGTCAGTGTCCAAGCCAGATCTCTAAAGCCAGTTTGATGAATGTATAGTAAGAAGAGCGCTGTAGAGAAACAACATCTCCGCATAGAGTCAGCAGGTGGATGCCTGCCTTATAGAGAGAATCAATAGTTCAGTGTTAACCTGAGAGGCAGAGAAACCCAACCCAGTGGGGCCTGCAGCATCCCTCTGATGCCATCTTTAGAGAGACCATGGTCTGTCCTATCCATCCTCCAGCCCAACCCTAGAAAGGAAGTCTAGGGAGGAAGAGAAAGAGAGAAGTGGGTAGACTAGACCTACCCTCTGCTGCAGCAACCACCACCACTGTTTCCGCTTGCTTTGGGGGGTATGGAATGGAAAGAAGACCTTGAACTGAACTTGAGATTGAAGTTTTAAATGAATAGGAATGAGTTTTTTAAGGACTTGAAAAAGTGAAAGTCACTCAGTGATGTCCGACTCTTTGCGACCCAATGGATTATTCAGTCAATGGAATTCTCCAGGCCAGAACACTGAAGTGGGTAGCCTTTCCCTTCTCCAGGGGATCTTCTCAACCCAGGGATTGAACCCGGGTCTCCCTCACTGCAGGCAGATTCTTTACCAGTTGAGCCACAAGGGAAGCCCAAGAATACTGGAGTGGGTAACCTATCCCTTCTCCAGGGGATCTTCCTGACCCAGGAATCCAACGGAGGTCTCCTGCATTGCAGGTGGATTCTTCACCAGCTGAGCTATATTGTGAAATCTGAGTGAGGTCAGTTATGAGTAGTAACTGGAGTACCCAGGGGCAAGGGGATATGAGATGGCATAGTTGGGAGGGAGCTGTTGTGGGAAAAATAAAGCTCACTGGACTTCTTTGGCTGTCCAGTGCTTAAGATTCTGTGCTTCCAATGCAGGGGGCATGGATTCGATCCCTGGTCTGGGAACTAAGATCCTGCTTGTTACGTGGTGCAGCAAAAACCAAACCAAACCAAACAAGCTCACTTGTTTGTACTCCAGCAACTTAAGACTGCTTAATTATCCAATTACATTATTATAGAACTGGAGAGCTTGAGATCATTCTCTAATTCTACCCCTTCATTTATTAAGCGTGGCTGTCCACGATCTCTCCCATTCTTCCAGAGAGCCACTAGAGGTATTGTTTATGGCACCATGGATAGGTTATGGAGGGTTATGGAGGGTTCTTTTACAATTTCATGGTGTAGAATAATAACAAGCCCCACAATTGTCAAGATCTTACATTATTTTTTTAATTCTTATAGCAGTTGGAAAAACATGGCTGTGGTTATCATTTCAACCTTACAGATAAGGAAGCCAAAGCTCTGAGAGGTAGAGAAACATCCAGGTCTCCCAGATATTAAGTATGTCTGTGTTTGGTAGGGTAGAGGTGGGGGAGGGCAGAATTTTTTCCTCCCTATTTTCTTTATTCCTCAAACTTGCAACCACCAGTAACCCAGGTTTCTAAAAAACAATGATTTAAGAATATGTTAATCTGGTTACATGGGCCAGAGTTAAAGCAAAGTTAAGGTGGTTCAACCTTGCACTGTTCTGTGATGAAAGCAACCATCATCAACTGAGCTAGGGACACATATTTAAGTTGAAAGTCAGAAGGATCTAACACACAGTGATAGATTTGAGGGGACCGCTTTGGCATACTTTGGAGGTTTGGGTTTCTTACTCTTCAAAAGCTACATTTTAGAAACCCTAAATATTAGTTTTCTATTGTTGCTTTAGCAAATTATCACCGTGTCTTTAAATAGTATGTATTTGTTATCTTATAGTTCTAGAAGTCTGCAGCCTGAAATGTGTCTTGCTGTGCTAAAATTAAGGTGTTGGCAGGGCTGTGTTCCTTTTGGGGCTTCTCTGGTGGCTCAGGGGTAAAGAATCTGCCTGCAGTGCAGGAGACCTGGGTTCCATCCCTGGTTCGGAGAGACCCCCTGGAGAAGGGAACGGCAGTCCACTCCAGTATTCTTGCCTGGAGAATTCCATGGACAGAGGAGTCTGGTGGGCTGGGGAAAATCCATTCTCTTGCCCCTTTCAGCTTCTAGAATCTGCTACATTCTTTGGATCCTGGCCCCTTCCGTTTTCAAAGACAGCAACAGCCAGTGAAGTCTTTCTCACATCATACTACCTTACCCTGCTCCATGCTAACTCTTCTCTCTCTTCCATCTTTAAGTATCTTTCTGATTACACTGGACTCACCTGCATAATCCAAGATGATCTTCCTATTTTAAAGTTAGTTGATTAGTAATCTTAGTTCCATCTGTAACCTTCTTTGTCATGGAACCTAATATGGAACTTGTCATGGAACCAAATTCTGAGGAATAGGACATAAAAATCTTTGGGGACCATTATTCTATCATATCCTGGTTTCAGAACTAGGTCATTGTTGTGATGATTTTTTCCCATTCTAAATGAACTTTATTAAGATTATTTAAATATAAATATAATTGGTTACAATATGAACACTCTACTGGATTAAGATTTAGGATTTTAATAGTAGTTTTAATAAAATAGTTTATGGATCTTAGGAACATTTTAACCAAATCTGCATTTTTACTTTATTATGATATACTTTTTATACTTTAAAATATAGGGCTTTAGTAGACAATTAACTAAAAGAATCCTTACAGTTTACCTCATAATAGTTGAATCTACCTCTTAATAGGTCTGAAAACGGACTTAGAGGGATTATTGACTTCCTCAAATCATAAAGCAAATTGATGGAGAACTAGTACCAACATCTTCCAACTTCTTATAACCTGAACTTCATAAGATTTAAAAAGAAGGGGATCCAGATTTCTGGATTTTATACTTAATATATTCTTCACAAGAACTGAAGAATGACTTTCAGGTTCTCACAACATCCTTGTGCCCTTGACTTGACTCTGAGTACTTCTGAAAACTCTCTGGGAAAATTGGTTGAACTGATCTGTCTTTGGGGCAGATGTTCACTTTGGGGCAGATATCTTCACTGTTAAAAGTTTATAACTTTATAAACTATAATTAGGAAGAAGACGTGATGTTCCAAACTGAGGAAGATTTTTTTCTGTGGTTAAAGATGTAGGTTTTTTTTTTTTTCTTTAAGAAGTTTTTTGATGAGTCCTCATGGCTAGTGTGTAGAATCAGTTATTTAATTTACCTCTTTTTAACTTAATTGAATAAGTTTCAATAGAGGAATTACATTGTAGAAGCTACTCATAATAGCCATACACAAAACACAGCCTTACCTGGGCCACTACCTGCGTTTCTGTATGTACTGTCCGAGAAAGCGAGTTTCCAGCCTGTATGGCAAAGCAAACTGTTAAAATAAGAATAAACCCAGTTTCCTCCGTAGTGCATATGTTAGAGAGTAATTTCCAGGCAAGCTCACATCATAGAGAACCAATTGCTATCTGGTTTCATGGACAGTAATACCAGTTTGTGGAATGTTTTCCATTGTATAAAGCCTATTAAAAGCCATAAGAGAAAAATAGCATTCACCACTGACATTAGGATTAACTGAGAATGGGGTGGCATTAAATAAAATGTAAAAAGTTTGAATCATAATTTAAAAAATCCTGGACCTAGATATTGGATATTTATTTGTACAAAATAAAAACTTTGCACTGGATATTTTTGTTGTTCTGAAGTCCTTCAAGAAAAGTCTGGAGAAAACCAAACAGTGATTTAAGTCCTTTAACAACCATGTCTAATATGTCATTATCTTTTAAAAATCTGCTTTCTTGTGAGGAATGAAACATTGTTCTGAGGCTTCTTACGGACATAAAAGCTCAGCTTTGTGTTTATCTGATTATGTCTTAAATCCTTCTGAGCTCTTGTTCATGGTTTCAGTTTTGATTTTTAGATTTTACAGTTGAAAATGACTTGAGCATTTTAAAGGACAAGTCGATGACTAAGGCAGATTATTTGTCTTATTCCTATAAGGATCTTGGTGCTATGACCCTCAAGGGACTGTCTTTGTAGTTTTCTTCAAATACCCTTGTTTTGTCATTTGGATGTTTTCTTTCATTATGTTTCATCTTCTAGAAAGTGTCATTGGTAGTACAAACAAAAGCATTGTTTGCTTTCATGGCTGGCTTGATCTACATCAGAATTTTAAATTTCACTATTAAAAGTCTTTATTGAAAGAGGAATTTAAGTGAGAATGTTTATACATGAATCTTTGGGCCTTTGGAATGAGGGAGTTCACGCTCCATATTTATAAATACTTGCATTTATTGGGAAGCTAAGTTGCTCTAGCAAACATATGTTGACTGGAACAATATTAGAGGCTATCTCTAATAGCGTTCTGTAACTAGGCTGGTTCTTCTCAATCGAGTAAGTAGCTCTGATCCATACAGAAGCTCAAGGATCCAGTTTCATTTTGTCTCCCTTTTGGCCATCCTCTAGGATGGTTCTGTCCCTTTGATTAAACTGGCCCCCCATCACATCCCCCTTCTGTACCATACGTACGAAGAGGGAAAAAGAAAGGAGGGAAACAACTTTATTTTAGGGAAACAACTGTATTTTAAGGAAGTTATCTGTAACTTGCATATATCACTTCTACTTTTATTCCCTTGGCGTATTGGTGATCTGGCTACAACCAGCTGGGAAATGTAGTCTCTACGTAGGGAGTTATGTGCTCAGCTTAAAGTTTAGGAGATTCTTATTAGTAAAATGAAGAAAAAGAGACTGTTAGTTTTGTTAAAATAATTAGTCATGAAATATATTCTTAATTGAAGAAGGAATCAAAGTGTTTTGTAATATGAGGGAATTAAACATTACTGTGATCTATTTTGGAGTTCCTATTGTTTGATCTGGTTAGGGCAACTGATAGGAACATGGCTCATGTATGACTAGGTCTTATTCCAATACCTGTAATGAACCAGTTAACTTCACAATTATTTTTCATACACATGAACTGCACTTTGCATCCTGACTCAAAATTCATACCACATGTGAAATACAGAGAAACCCCAAATAAGAACAATCAAGGACGTCCTGAGTAACAACTGTGTCGGTGGGAAAGAATCTGATGGTTTGTCTTAGGTGAGCCTTTGCCAGATGTCAGGTGCCTTAAAAGCACTAGAATAAGAACCTCTGTGGATGAGGGGATACTGGCCTCCACTCAGCAAGGAGCTCCTTCTCTTACAAGGGAGCCAATTCCATTTTCAGGCTGCTTCTGTTGTTTGAAAAACTTAGGTTGAGCCCAAATCAAATTCTTCCATGATGCATTTCTTAGTCAGTCCAATTTCTGTCTCAGGAACTGGAAAGTGTAAGTTTAAGTTCTCATGTGACAACTCTTGACATACTTGGAGGGAGTTCTATGGAAGTGTCCTCGCACACTCCACTGCGGTAATGACCCCTGATGTTTGCGTGCTCACCAGTTTCCAGACACAGCCCTAAGCACTTTGTACGTTTTAACTCATGTAATTCTCACTAGGCTTATGAAGTGGGTGATGTCTGCCCTGTTTTCATAGATGAGGAGATTGAGGGACAGATGGGTTAAATCACACGCTCACATTCACACACCAAATAAGTGGCATGTTCTGATTTGGCAGTGTTTAATTTAAAATGCCCCTTGACTACAACATTAGTTACTCTACTAGAGGCAGTGTGGTCCACTGTAGTGGTGTTTTAGCTCCATTTTCCTGGAGATTATATTTCTGTGACTATAATCATCACAGGAATTTCCCTTCTGGAGGTGAAAAAAAACCGACTTAACACATTCCATTGACAGCAGCTTAGCAAATTGTCCTTGTATTCCTCGTGCTATGCTTCCTGAATTTGGGAGGATCTGATGGGTTTATTGAAGGCAGGCTTGCTGTGGCAGCTGCGTTAAATTTTAAATGATATATAAAGTCATTTTACTTTTCTTAAATAGAGTGATTTTAGTTGATTTAGTCAGTAATTATTAAAAGAAACCTTCCTATCTCTACTAGAAAAGTTCTGTAAACCAACCAGCAGAGTTTGTAATTGTTACCATTTTTGCTCCTTCTTGACAAGATAGTTGTACAGGTTTTTGCTAGAGCATCAAATTTGTGCAAAGATGGATTTCAACTTCCTCAAATTCTAGAATAAAAGAATGAGCTATTCATGAATTTAATGCAGCCCCACTTAGTTTACCAAATTTTTTTACATACTTACTCTATTATTGCATGCTATGTGCTCAGCCTCTGCTTGAAAAAAATCTCATATTAATGAACTTTTTTCTTGCTTCAAGTTGATCTCGTTTTAGGAAAAGCTTCCATAACCTCCACCTTGGCACTTAGCCAGAAGGGACACCTAAAACTTGGTAAAGGCATCTGTTAGAAATAGCTTCCTCATTAATTTAGCTAAACCTTTCACATTTCATTTTCACCTTACAATTAAATGAAATCTTTGCTTTTAATAAACAAAGATCTCTTACAGCTAATTACTTCTGACTTTTTTTTTTCTCCTGGAATTAGGCTCGTTTTGGGAAATTCTGTGAATATAAACAAAATGTGAATAAAAACTTGACTAAAAGTATTTAAAAAATCATGTCTGACTCAGACTCAGGTTTTCTGTGTGTTTAAGTTTCTGTTTTCCTTGTTAGACTGTAAATTCCTTAAAAGCAAGAACTCATTCAAACTGCTCAGTTTGTGGTCTCTAAAAGAGAGGGTGTAATGCTCTGTAAAAATGCAGGCCTTAAATAAATAATGACCACTCTTACAATAAATCCTTAAAATTTAGAAAAGAAGTTAACCATGAAATTGTCAGCTATTAATTTGTTGTAATAGTATGGTTAAGGGGCAGTGGTATCTATTTCTTTCTGCAGGCTTACAGTCAAGGCTGCCGAGACTCTGAGGAGCTTCCTTCTGGTCTTCCTTCTTAGGTGTTGTCGCCTACCAGGTTCTTAGCAGTGAGACGCAGGTCAGTGGGTGGAAGAGGATATAAAGGATATAACATTTTCCACCTCTCTTAATACTCCTTAGATTTAAATCTGTTATTATAATTTTTGGTATCATGTTGTTACGTTTGTTTTTTAAATTGAGATATAATTGACACATAACATTACTCTTGTTTCAGGCTTCCTAGATGGCGCTATTGGTAAAAAATTTGCTTGCCGGTGCAAGAGATGCAGGAGACGCGGGTTCCATCCCTGGGTCTCCAGGGAAGATGCCTTGGAGAAGGAAATGGCAACCCACTCCAGTATTCTTGCCTGGAAAATTCCACGGACAGAGGACTTTGGTGGGCTGTAGTCCATGGGGCCGCAGAGTGGGACGCGCCTGAGGAGAATGAGTACAGCTCATTCTTGTTTCAGGTGTATGACATAATGCGATACGTGTGTATACTGTGAGATAATCACAAGAGGTTTAGTTCGCCACATACAGTTACATTGTAAGAACTTTAAAGATTTATTCTCTTAGCAACTTTCAAATATACAGTGTTATTAACTCTAGTTACCGTTACATCCCCTGACTTATTTATTTTATAACTTAAAGTTTGTGCCTTTGACTGCCTGCATCCATTCCCCTCTTTTCACATCCTCACCCTCCCCCACCCCCGTCTCTGGCAACCACCAGTCTAACCCGTCCTCTGAATCCGTGAGTTCAGGCTTTTTGTTCATGTTACTCCGCTTATACGTGTGCATACTCAGCCGCTCCCTTGCGTTGGAGATTTTGCAACCCTGTGGACTGTAGTCCACCAGGCTTCTCTGTCCATTGGATTCTCCAGGCAAGAATACTGGTTGCCATGCACTCCTCCAGGGGATCTTCCTGGAGGAAGACCGAATCCAGGGTCTGCTGCGTTGCAGGTGGATTCTTTACTCTCTGAGCCAGCAGGGAAGCCCCAAAATACTGGAGTGGGTAGCCTATTCCTTCTCCAGGGGACCTTCCCAGCCCAGGGGTCAAAGCCTGGTCTCCTTCATCTTCTGCACTGGCAGGGGGATTCTTTACCACTGAACCACTTGGGAAGCCCACATATAAATGAAATCATATGGTATTTGTCTTTCTCTAACTTATTTCATTTAGCATAATACCCTCTAGGTCCATTCATGTTGTCATAAATGGCAGGAATGCCTTTTTTTTATGGCTGAATAGTATTCTGTGGTGTATATACCACAAATTCTCTATCTGTTCCATCGATGGGCACTTACCTTGTTTCTCTATCTTAGCTACTGTAAATAATGCTGCAGTGAACATGGGAATATAGATATCTTTTTGAGATAATATTTTTGTTTCCTTCAGATAAAAATACCCAGATGTGGAATTGTTGGATCTGCAGCTTCCCTTATTATGTACCCTGAAATAATTGGATGTTTGCCTGGAATTCTTGTGCAGACCAATCATGGATTTAATCTGAACTAGAGATAATGTATTGCTGCTGAATGACACTGGGTCCAATCTAAGCCGCCACCCCCAGTAAACTTAATTGAGTAGTCCTGTGTTCTTGGATGATGCTGTAAACCTTTCCTGTAGAACATAAAGGCAGTATTCTGCTATATGTTATATTCTGCAAGGTTATATCAGCTATAACCTTGATTTCAACAAGAAGGAACTAAATTAGAAAATATGCTGAGAAATGCATCACCCTTTGTTTATTCTTTGTTAGTCTCATCTCACCAACTCTGAAGAGAGAGACACCACATATTAGACTTTGCTTGTGTTCCTACTAAGTGTTAGTAGGAACATATAACTTGATTTATTTCCCTCCCAAGATTGAATCAAGATGACTTTTTTTCTTACATAGTCCCGGAAGAAGCCTTTATCTGAGTTAATGCAGTCTGTTCCGTTGCTAGGTTCACTTTCCTTAGTAGGAACTTAAATCTTTGGGTGGACAGCTTGGGCAGAGAAGGAAATGCAAACTTGAGAATTTGATCTGAGATCCTGGCATCTCATCTTTGCTGCTTACTAACTGTGATCATGAGCAAGTTTTAAAACTTTTCTAAGCCTCAGCTTCTTTGTTGATAAAATGGGATTTAATGGCTGTTCTGCAAATTTGCTGTAAGGACCGGTGGTGAGAAATGTAATAACTATATCTATGGATATATTTGAGATATATTTCAAGCTATACCTGAAAAAGAGAGGATTTGGCAATCCGTTTAACTAGCAGCTCCTCTGTTAAAAATGCTGCCTATTGGTCAGTGGTGGAAAGTCTATAACTACAAAAAATTTAAAGACATGATTTATATATGCATTCCTGGTGGCTGTGGTCAGTATTTCCTTCTGAGTGGTTTTTCACCCAGCCTTCCAACAGCAGTTGGAAATACTAGTGTTGTAAGAAGCAGTCCTACTGGCTGCCACCATCTCTTCAGCAAACTGTGTATGACATTCATTCAGTCACGTTATCTCCGTCTGTTGTCTGAGGATACCTTTTCCACAGTTGCTCAGGTTAATGTGTGTGGATGTGGACCATGTCTGGCATCTGAGTTCTGTCATCTATGTACAGCCTTATTCTGTGAGCTGCAACTAAAATAAAAACAGTGTTAAATCTTTAGGTAATTATATATAAAGAAATTTCTTAGTTATGATAGATTTTGACTTTTTCATTCAAATGAAAAATTGAGTTGATACATAATAATACTACATATGCCAGAGCCGGGAAGGATATGGAGATGGTATCTCATTATTCAATGTTTTTATATTATTAAATCTTTAGATATATGTTGAATGTCTCTGTTGGAGCCAAGGCCATTGAAATTTGACTCTGCTAACAGCCTTTTTGGCAATACTGATCAAATTTCTTTCATGCCATGATACACTTGGCAAACTTATTTTTAATGATTGATTCATTCATCTGCTCATTGATGCTTCTGTTATTTGTGACAAGATTATATTTTGTAATACAGAAATTCAGAAGTGACACAGACATACTTTATACCCAATGTACTAAAATTATAATCCCAAATAGAAAGTAGTTGCTATAAGAGGGTTTAGATCTGGGCTAGATGCTTAAAAATGCTTATTGGATAAGTGAATGCATCCATGTCTGTATATGTGTTTGCTGAGTACTGCCATACCCCCAGCCTTGTCCTTCTCTGTGTTCCCGGCCTCATGAATAGCACTTCCATCCCCCTGGTTGTCATTGCTAGCTACCTGGATGTCATCTTTGCTCCCTCCTTCTCTCTCCCATCAGCTCTGATCTATTACCGTGTTCTCTTGATTCTGTCTCCTGAATAGTTCTCACTGCTATTCTATTAATAGTTCTGGCTACTTCCACACTTAGCTTCTATTACCCATGGCATCTTCCTCACTGACTTTCTGCCTCCTGCCACTTCTTTTTCCTAATCTATCATCCAGAATAGTAGCTAGAGTCATGTTTCTAGAAGGCAAACCTAATTGTATCATTTCCCTCCCTAACACTTTGATGACTTCTCAGTGGCCCACGAGTAAAGTACTGACCCTTTCATTTAACTCAGGAAGTTCTGACACAGCACAGATCTTCCCTTATCTGTCCAGTTCCATCTCCTGCCGTTTCCTACACTCATTCCGTTCTGCGGTATGCTGTGCTGCGCTTAGTCGCTCACCGTGTCTGACTCTGTGCGACCCCACGGACTGTAGCCCGCCAGGCTCCTCTGTCCATGGGGATTCTCCAGGCAAGAACACTGGAGTGGGTTGTATTGCCCTCCTCATTCCGTTCTATGAGATGACACAGCATAGGGCCCTCCTGATAGCTGATGAATATATATTAGCTATTCTTATCTCTCATATGGCTTCTCTGGAAGTAGCATAATTGGAAGAAAAAGTTTTTAGGAGCATTAAACAAGGAGGTGAGAAGGGGGAGAAACTCACGTTTGACAAGAGGGTATAATAAATATGGGTAGGTGCTGACAATTAAATGGATAATGAATACCATGATAGAGATTAAGAAATTATTAAATCCAATAAATGCTTGAAAAACCTTTTTGGGGGGTGATTTTTGAAAAATAACTCAGTGGCGCATATGAAAAAGGACTCTGTTGGATCTTAAATTTGTTGTTTCCTCAGATTATGATCTAGTTTAGAAAAGTCGCCAGATATTCACTCTTTAAGGTTTACATTGTTTTCCAAAGTTCCCCAAATGGTCATGGCACTGTTATTAAGTGTTTAGTTGGCTACAGAATTTCCTTAAATTGTGAGTTTTAGTCAATGGAATATGATGACTCACAGGGAATGTAACTGTTTTCTGTTTTAGTTTACTGATCTTTGTGTGGTCAAAAGTCTACATTCCTACTACTCTGAGATTAAAAAGTGTGTATAAAGTTAACATTTGCATCTAGCATGATAAATACTGTTAATAATTTGAGTTTGAATCATTTAGGTCATGCTATAGGGATGAAATAGTGAAAATTTTTCTGCTCCTGTTTTTCTGTGGTATTGTTGTAATTGTTTGAAGCTTTGTTTTCATTCAGTTCAGTTCAGTCGCTCAGTTGTGTACGACTCTTTGCGACCCCATGGACCGCAGCACGCCAGGCCTTCCTGTCCATCCCCAGCTCCCGGAGCTTGCTCAAACTCATGCGCATTGAGTTGGTGATGCCATCCAACCATCTCATCCTCTGTCGTCCCCTTCTCCTCCCACCTTTAATCTTTCCCAGAATCAGGGTCTTTTCAAATGAATCAGTTCTTTGCATCAGGTGGCCAAAGTATTGGAGTTTTAACTTCAGCATCAGTCCTTCCAATGAATATTCAGGACTGATTTCCTTTAGGATGGACTGGTTGGATCTCCTTGCTGTCCAAGGGCCTCTCAAGAGTCTTCTCCAACATCACAGTTCAAAAGTATCGATTCTTTGGCACTGAACTTTCTTTATAGTCCAACTCTCACACCCATACATGACTACTGGAAATACCATAGCTATGACTAGACGGACCTTTGTTGGAAAAGTAATGTCTCTGTTTTTTAATATGCTGTCTAGGTTGCTCATAACTTTTTTTCCAAGGAGCAAGGGTCTTTTAATTTCATGGCTGCAGTCACCATCTGCAGTGATTTTGGAGCCCCCCCAAAATAAAGTCTTTCACTGTTTCCATTGTTTCCCTATCTATTTACCATGAAGCAATGGGACTGAATGCCCATTAATTTCCTGAATGTTGAGTTTTAAGCCAACTTTTTCACTCTTCTCTTTCACTTTCATCAAGAGGCTCTTCAGTTCTTTGCTTTCTGCCATAAATGTGGTGTCATCACATCTGAGGTTATTGATATTTCTCCTGGCAATCTTGATTCCAGCTTGTGCTTCAACCAGTCCAGCATTTCTCATGATGTACTCTGCATATAAGTTAAATAAGCAGGGTGACAATATACAGCCTTGATGTAGTTTTTTCCTGTTGTGGAACCAGTCTATTGTTCCATGTCCAGTTCTAACTGTTGCTTCTTGACCTGCATACAGATTTCTCAGAAGGCAGGTCAGGTGGTCTGGTATTCCTATCTCTTGAAGAATTTTCCACAGTTTGTTGTGATCCACAGTCAAAGACTTTGGCGTAGTCAGTAAAGCAGAAGTAGATGTTTTGCTGGAACTCTCTTGCTTTTTTGATGATCCAACAGATGTTGACAATTTGATCTCTGGTTCCTCTGTCTTTTCTAAATCCAGCTTGAACATCTGAAAGTTCATGGTTCATGTACTGTTGAAGCCTGGCTTGGAGAATTTTGAGCATTACTTTGCTAGCATGTGAGATGAGTACAATTGTGCGGTAGTTTGAGCATTTTTTGGCATTGCCTATCTTTAGTTTGGAATAGATAGAATTTTTGAAAATATTGATATTTCAGTGATACTGTGTGAAACTTTGTGCAAGAGATTGGTTGGTTTATCTGATACCTGTTGTTGAATATCTTTGGAGTAGTATGAATACTACATAAAGGATTATTATCTTATATTGTAGAGGTATTTTGATTATCAAAATTACCTTTGAACTCAAAACTTAAGAAAACTGACAGTAAAAAACAAAACATACAAGATATTTTATTTAATAGCTTTGAATTTTTAAATTGAATTCAAAGTTTTAATTTTTTCTGATTCAATGTATGTTTGATTAAGTAGAATTGTTATTTAGCATAGGATTTAAAAATTCTTATGTCTGGGTGATTATGACTTAATAATCAAGTATGGTTTTTGGAAAAACATTCAATAATGGTAATTGAGATGTTTAAAGATAAATCTTTTAAATCTTCTCACAGCTTTACCATGTTAAACAAACCTTTGTAAAAGTATCCACAGGGTAATGTGAAATGCACATGTTTGGGCGAAACATTGATTGCTCTGATCACTTTTATAATTACGTACATAAGCCAATAATTGGCTATTCTAATTTTACTATGATTTGGGTAAAAGCACATACTAAAAGCTGTTATGCTCCTTTAAGTAGTGTATCAAGAATAAATGGAAACAGAGTACCTTTACCCGTCCTAAAATAATTCTATAAATATACTGTACACCTTAAACTTATACAGTGATATATATAAATTATTTTTCAATGAAACTGTAAAAATTTACATAAGCAGCATGTGGTTTTTCATTATAAGTATGTCCTATGCAAAAATTTTTCATTGTTTATCTGAAATTAAAATTTAAATGGCATCTTGTATTTGTTAAGTTTGGCAATCTTAGCTGTAGGTGATTGGGTAAAACATAGGTAATAGTAAGTGAAAGTGAAAGTGGCTCAGTCCTGTCTGAGTTTTTGTGACCCCATGGACTGTATAGTCCCTGGAATTCTCCAGGCCAGAATACTGGAGTGGGTAGCTTTTCCCTTCTCCAGGGCATCTTCCCAACTCAGGGATCGAACCCAGGTCTCCCACACTGCAGGCAGATTCCTTCCCAGCTGAGCCACAAGGTAACAGTAAAGGAATCTATTTTTCTTATGAAACTGAATTTTTCTGTAAAATTTCTTCAGAATCAGATAAAGAATATCTTGGTTACCAAGCTGCTAAGTCAGTCTAGAGCTTGTGAACCCAGGGAATTAGTCTTAAGAGCTATACTTTATCAATAATTCCCACATACTGGGGTTTGTGTTAGAGAAGTTAAAAGTACTGTGATTCTAGAAGCTTCCCTGGTTGCCTGGTGGTTAGGGTTTTGGGCTTTCACTACTGTGGCTTGGGTTCAATCCTTGGTCAGGGAGCTGAGATCCTGAAGCCATGTAGCACAGATGAAAAAAAAAAGTAATTCTTATGTTTTGCATTTTCTATCCTGTAGTATAATGAGGTTTTGCACTATTAGAGTCATTAAAATACACCTTTTATTTTACCTTTAGAATTTAACTCAGTAAATTGAATTTTTTTCATTTCTAGTTAGGTATTTTGGACTTCTGAATTTGCAAAAAACACAGATTTTAGCTGTCCAATTTTAAACAGTGTTATTAGTTTAACCAAATGTTTTTGTTTGCTGCATGATTAATACTGCTTTGCTTTTAACTTTCTTGTTAAGACTGAATTACTGTGCTTGTACCATGGAACTGGGAGGCAGCCATGATTTGAACTGCACACTCTCCTGCTTGTCTTTAGCTTGGCTGGCCTTTGCTGCTTCTGCTGCAAGCATCCATCATCCAGCTCTGTTTCCATGCCGTAGGACACAATTTTCCCCCCATGAATGACAGTAGTTACCCTTTATGACCTAGTCCTCATTAATAATTAGGCAGGCACCACATATGAGATCTTCATATGATCATTCACATGAATGATCTTCATTCATTCATTTATAAATATGAATGCATAAAATCTGACAGTTACAAAAAACATGAAGCTAGACCTATTAAAATATGAATATGAAAAACATTGTAAGCTATACTGGTTAAAAATAATTTCTTGAGAATTATTGAAATGACTTGGCTTGATTATTTTGTTTTTGTAATATTTTTTTTGTCTTTTCTGCTCTAATAGAACCTTTCTTTAAAAGGAAACCTGATAGTAATACCAATTTAGAACATTCGAGAATAAAGAAAATACTTTGATAAACAACTGAAACAGATCAGGAGCTATTATTTAAAAAGATAAGGGCTTATTTACTAATTAATCAATGTAATTAAACATGTTGATGTTGGATTATATCAATAAATGGACTAATTTTTTTCAGAGTTTTTTCCTTAGTCTACATCTTATATTTTAAAAACAAACTCTATGAAAGAATCTAATGTAATTCTAATGAGTGGTATAAAATAGTATCAATTACAGTGATATAATATTTGTGTTTAAACATGTTTATCATTATTTCAGTATACAACTTCAGATAATATCTTGAAATCTCTCAAATGACAATCATACAATTGAAATATCCATGATTTAAAAGCCTTCTGAACTCTATGTTAAAATCACAGAATTTGTAGGAAACCAACAAAATGGGTATGATGTTGAATGGTATTTTCTTTTTGCTGTGGTAAAGTATATGTGCTAAGCTGCTTCAGTCCTGTCTGAGTCTTTGAGACCCTGTGGACTGTAGCCCCCAGGCTCCTCTGTCCATGGGCTTCTCCAGGCAAGAATACTGCAGTGGGTTGCCATGCCTTCCTCCAGGGGTCTTCCCAACCCAGGGATGGAACTTGTGTCTCGTATGTCTCCTGCATTGGCAAGTGGGTTCTTTACCACTAGTGCCACCAGGGAAGCCCCCTCAAAACATAGATTCGCGATTTTAACCATTTTAAAATATACAGTTTATTGGCATTAAGTACATTCACGTTATTGTGCAGTCATTACCACTGTCCATCATCAGAACTTTTTCATCATTCCAAATTAAAAGTTCTTCCCCATTAAACAGTCACTTTCCATTCTCTCTCCCTCCCACTTGTGGCAACCACCATTCTACTTTCTGCTTTTGAATTTGTGAAGGTATTTTCAATAGTGCTAAAAACTGATAGTAATACGAGCAGCACAAGAAGGTGGGAAAAATCAGAAATTGGAGTCAAACCCCTTCTGTCATTCTCTAACCAGTAATTTGGACCCAATTGTCTGACATCTGTGAGCATCAGTCCTCTCACCGCTAAAATGAAACTAAGTCTTTATTGTGCTTTAGGGAGGATAAGACGAGACAATGTATATAACGTATCTGGCTTCAGACCATTATTGTTCTGAAAATATTAACTTATTTTTTTCAGCTAGACAATTTTTAAATGACTTCTGTAGAAGCTAGTAAAAAATAGCTTAATATTAGGGCATTGTAAATTCAAATCTACCTATTACCCACATGGTTTACATGACATTTTTTTTTTAACCTGGGTAAATGGAAATTGCAAATTATTGCATTTTACAAACTAAAGTTTTAAACAGTTGTTTTATATATCTACAGAAATAAAAATTTTAGCTTCTGCTGGTAGAAAACTAAATAGTGCTTAAACTCATGAATTTTATTTTTATTTTTTTAAAAATCATTCTCTATTTCTCCTGTTCAAATTATACTGTTTGTAAACAATCCGTGTTCATTTGTCCAACTGACTGATTGTCACTTTCATCTTAGAACATATAGAGGAAATAAAAGGAGGTTTAATTTAAGTTGGCCAAAATTTTGTTAACTCTGGTAAGGATTTATAAAGCAAGTATGTATTACAGATATCATAGTGTATTAAAAACAGCCACCCAAATAATCAAGGTATGAAAATTTAGCCAAATTTTTAAGTTACATATTCAACTATTTTTCATATACCTCTTGACAAGTATTTACTGAGAAATTTCTTGTAAAATATTAAAGACCAGTTTCTATGAGGGATAAAGAGTCTAAATTATGGTCTCTTTCCCCCCAAAGAGTTTACAGTCAGTCCCCTTGGGAAGGGTTCCTTCCATCTGTGCATTAAGGTTGTAGTTTGGTAAATTCAGGGGCGTGGGTTCTGAGAGAAAGATGACAGTTTAAGCTGCAGTCATGTTGTGGTTCATCTCAGGATGAAGATGAGATGTCCTCATTTAAATGAGGCCCTGGGACTCAGACAAAAGACAGGAGAGTTAGCTACATGAAGGGTTTCATGCGCACTAATGAAAAAAGCAGAATATTGACACAATTTGTAAACCTTGTTCCCTAAATAATAAGTATATTTTAAATGTTCAACAAAAGGTTCAAGTTTAATGATAATTTTCAGATGTTATTTCTCTCTGTGATCTCCACTTGCTTAGCTATTTTCTCTTATTAAAGATAGAAGAACCTGTGTTTGGAGGGCATCAGAAATATATTAAGATTGCACCTGAAGCTCAGTCTGCTTCAGGCCACTTGTCTTATTCACTTCTTCCATACAGATGGGCACCAAAAATCCAATTTGGCTACTTTAAGGGTGGGAGTCAAAGGATGGGATACGTAAAGCTAGGATTGAGTGGGGCAAATGGAAAGTCTTCTAGCAATGACAGGGGGATGAACCAGTGATGCACCTAAATGAGTGGAGTGTTTCAATACACACATTTAAAGAATAATATTGTTAGCTAAAACTAGATTTCTGGAAAAAATTTTGGTACTTTCTTCCAAAAGCTGTGTTGGTCTTTAGTGATCATGTTGCAGGAAGGAGGACCCCTTCCAGGGCCCGAAACTGGGCTCTTGTCTAACATCCGGAAATGAATTGTCCAAGGAGACACATGTGCTGACAAAGCAAGAGATTTTATTGGGAAAGAGCACCCGGGCAGAGAGCAGCAGGCTAAGGGAACCCAGGAGAACAGCTCTTGTCACATGGCTTGCAGTCTCAGGTTTCATGGTGATGGGATTAGTTTCTGGGTTTTCTTTAACCAATCACTCTAACTCAAGAGTCCTTCCTGGTGGTGGCCACCTTGTTCAGCCAAGATGGATGCCAGAGAGAAGGATTCTGGGAGGTGGTCGGACATGTGGTGTCTCATTTTGACCTTCCCCGAAATCTTCGGGTTGGTGGAGGCTTATTAGTTTCGTGTTCCTTACCAGGACCTCCTGTCCTAAAACGACTCATGCAAGTGGTTACTATGGTGCCTGGCCAGGGTGGGCGGTTTCAATCAGTGTGCTTCCCCTAACAATCATAGGAATCATTTGGTTCATAATGAATGTGGAAGGAAACTTTCATCCTAATTAAAATACTGTGCAATTTAGCATCATCAGGGAAGGAAAACAGAAGCAGTATTTCTGTTTGAAATTGAGGGCTGCTTGCTTCCAATTATATTTTTCAAAGAACAAAAAGTCATTCATAAATGGAATTTAGCTATGCATGTAATAATTCTTGTATTCCCAAATTTGTATGCGATGCTTAAGGTTTTCTTTCCTCAGTGGCTGAAATTGTCTTGTTAATTAAAGATGAATCTATTGCTGATTCATGTCAATGTATGACAAAACCCACTGAAAAAATAAATAAATAAATAAATAAATTGAAAAAAAAAAATTAAAGATGAAAATACCTAGCATCTAAACTGGTCTTAAAGGACCAACGTGTTTCTGAAGAAGCCCACCCTGGGGGCTGTGGATTTGTTTGAGTTATATTGCTTCTCATGATGTTGGCAAATCATCTTTCAGGGTTTGAGTTACCCTTTGGCTCTCTCAAGAGGTCAATTTGATAAGCTGGCTTTGCTTTTCTCACTTAGAAAGGACAGCCCGTGTGATTCTACATTTGAAAAGTTCTTAGATTCTCCAAAGAAAAGTATTTAATTAACTAATGAATCATAAAAGTCCTAATACTTTTCATTGTTAGTATTTATATTTCACTTGGTAGTGGCAGAAAAAGTCTAGACAGTGGCTATTTCCTGTTTTAGTGTTGGGAAAGGAGATTTTTCAGGAAATGAATGACTTTCTAATTTGAGAAATATTAATTACAAAGAACATGATCGTGCTCTCAGTTTCTTCTAGGAAAAAACTCAAAAATTGAAAAAGTCTTTAAAAAGCCTGCTGTTTGTACTAGGTACTTCTGCACCATTAGGACCTAAGTCTGGAGACACTGTTTAAAGAAAATATAAGCATATGCATCACAGAATGATTGAAATTTGCCTTTAAGGGGATAGGTTGCAGTGGAGATTCTGCTTGGTACCCTTCCTGTTTGGTTTTATAGGGGATACTAGAAGTTGGCAGCAGAGGAACTGACTTGGTTTTACATGGCTGTGTCAGTAATATGAGCTAGAGTTGACCACATCCTGACCCACAGTGGTTTAGTTGTAATTGACCCATAAATGATTTACTCCCCGATTCATCTAAAGAGACCACTTTGAGAATTCTCTTAGTAACCGAAGAAGTGGAAATATGACAACTAGTAAAACTGTAAAGATAAACAGTCCATTGTTTTGGTGCATACGCATTCAAGTGGAAGACTACTCAGTGCAAAAGGTATTGAATCCCTAATGGCTGTTGTCAATTTTTATAAAAGGAAAATTTAGTATCATATTATTTCTTCTTGTATCACTGTTTGAATAGCAGTTGTTCTCAGCACTACTGTAAATACTTAGAAAGAAAAGCATTTTACTAACACAAGATTTATTAATGTCTCCCTGTCAACTGTGTACAGGGTAGTTTTATAGAAAACTTTGAAAACAACCTTTAGAAATAGTCCAGACTCATAGTTCATGTCAAACAAACTTATATTCTAAATAATTCTAACAAGCCGCATTAATATGAAATGCAAGAATATGGTGTAATACAAAGTAAAATGAAGTTTAAAGAAACAAGTTTTATATTTCGTATCTCTAGGGAGTCCTTTAAGCCAGTTAGACTATTCAGAGAAACTGCTGATGTACAATTAAAAATCATTGCGTTAGTATGTCCCGAAGCTGCATTTTCATTTCTTTTGTCACTTTAACCTTTGGAGATACAGCTAGGAATGCCTGTAGGAGATGAATTCTAGGAAAATAAATGGAAAGAGAAACTCAGTTCAGTTCAGTTCACTCGCTCAGTTGTGTCCGACTCTTTGCGACCCCATGAACTGCAGCATGCCAGGCCTCCCTGTCCATCACCAACTGCCGGAGTCTACCCAAACCCATGTCCATTGGTTGGTGATGCCATCCAAATATCTCATCCTCTGCCGTCCCCTTCTCCTCCTGCCCTCAATGTTTCCCAGCATCAGGGTCTTTTCAAATGAGTCAGCTCTTCGCATCAGGTGGCCAAAGTATTGGCGTTTCAGCTTCAGCATCAGTCCTTCCAATGAACACCCAGGACTGATCTCCTTTAGGATGGACTGGTTGGATCTCCTTGCAGTCCAAGGGACTCTCAAGAGTCTTCTCCAACAGCACACTTCAAAAGTATCAATTCTTCAGCGCTCAGCTTTTGTGTTATAGTCCAACTCTCACATCCATACATGACCACTGGAAAAACCATAGCCTTGACTAGATGGACCTTTGTTGGCAAAGTAATGTCTCTGCTTTTTAATATGCTGTCTAGGTTGGTCATAACTTTCCTTCCAAGGAGTAAGTGTCTTTTAATTTCATGGCTGCAATCACCATCTTCAGTGATTGTGAAGCCCCCCAAAATAAAGTCAGCCACTGTTTCCCCATCTGTTTGCCATAAAGTGATGGGATGGGATGCCATGATCTTAGTTTTCTGAATGTTGATCTTTAAGCTAACTTTTTCACTCTTCTCTTTCACTTTCATCAAGAGGCTTTTTAGTTCTTCTTCACTTTCTGCCATAAGGGTGGTGTCATTTGCATATCTGAGGTTATTGATATTTCTCCCGGCAATCTTGATTCTAGCTTGTGCTTCCTCCAGCCCAGCGTTTCTCATGATGTACTCTGCATATAAGTTAAATAAGCAGGGTGACAAGAGAAACTCAGGCTGAATTTATTTTCCTTCTCTACAAGAACTGTTTAAAACCTGGCAATAAAAGACTATTTTCTTGTCTACAAAATATTATAGTAGAAAAAGCAAGGTCACCTCTAAGTACAAAATACTAGCTTTCTAAGGGAAGAGCATATTTTAAGAAGGGTCAATGAAATAGTTAGCTAGAGGGGATGGAAATTTCCATGTATCACCCTGAAACTCAGTAGCATTTCTGAAGCTGCTTGAAACATTGAGGGGAATTAAAGATAGCTTGATGTACTCCTTTTCCTATTTGGAACCAGTCTGTTGTTCCATGTCCAGTTCTAACTGTGGCTTCCTGACCTGCATATAGGTTTCTCAAGAGGCAGGTCAGGTGGCCTGGTATGCCCATCTCTTTCAGAATTTTCCGCAGTTTATTGGGATCTGCACAGTCAAAGGCTTTGGCATAGTCAGTAAAGCATAAATAGATGTTTTTCTGGAACTCTCTTGCTTTTTTGATGATCCAGCGGATGTTGGCAATTTGATTTCTGGTTCCTCTGCCTTTTCTAAAACCAGCTTGAACATCTGGAAGTTCACGGTTCACGTATTGCTGAAGCCTGGCTTGGAGAATTTTGAGCATTACTTGACTAGCGTGTGAGATGAGTGCCAATTGTGTGGTAGTTTGAGCATTCTTTGGAATTGACTTTCTTTGGGATTGGAATGAAAACTGACCTTTTCCAGTCCTGTAGCCACTGCTGAGTTTTCCAGATTTGCTGGCATATTGAGTGCAGCACTTTCACAGCATCATCTTTCAGGATTTGAAATAGCTCAACTAGAATTCCATCACCTCCACTAGCTTTGTTCGTAGTGATGCTTTCTAAGGCCCACTTGACTTCACATTCCAGGATGTCTGGCTCTACGTAAGTGATCACACCATCGTGCTTATCGGTCGTGAAGATCTTTTTTGTACAGTTCTTCTGCGTATTCTTGCCACCACTTCTTAATATCTTCTACTTCTGTTAGGTCCATACCACTCCTGTCCTTTATCGAACCCACCTTTGTATGAAATGTTCCCTTGGTATCTCTAATTTTCTTGAAGAGATCTCTAGTCTTTCCCATTTTGTTGTTTTCCTCTATTTCTTTGCATTGATCACTGAGAAAGGCTTTCTTATCTCTCCTTGCTATTCTTTGGAACTCTGCATTCAAATGGGAATATCTTTCCTTTTCTCCTTTGCTTTTTGCTTCTCTTTTCACAGCTATTTTAGGGCCTCTTCAGACAGCCAGTTTGCTTTTTTGCATTTCTTTTCCATGGGGATGGTCTTAATCCCTGTCTCTTGTACAATGTCATGAACCTCCATCACTCTGTCTATCAGATCTAGTCCCTTAAATCTACTTCTCACTTCGACCATATAATCATAAGGGATTTGACTTAGGTCATACATGAATGGTCTAGTGGTTTTCTCTACTTTCTTCAGTTTAAGTCTGAATTTGGCAATAAGGAGTTCATGATCTGAGCCACAGTCAGCTCCCGGTCTTGTTTTTGCTGACTGTGTAGAGTTTCTCCATCTTTGGCTGCAAAGAATATAATCAATCTGATTTTGGTGTTGACCATCTGGTGATGTCCATGTGTAGAGTCTTCTCTTGAGTTGTTGGAAGAGGGTGTTTGCTATGACCAGTGCATTCTTTTGGCAGAACTCTATTAGCCTTTGCCCTGCTTCATTCTGTACTCCAAGGCCAAATTTGCCTCTTACTCCAAGTGTTTCTGGACTTCCTACTTTTGCATTCCCGTCCCCTATAATGAAAAGGACATCTTTTTTGGGTGTTAGTTCTAGAAGGTCTTGTAGGTCTTCATAGAACTGTTCAACTTCAGCTTTTTCAGCATTACTGGTTGGGGCATAGACTTGAATTACCGTGATATTGAATGGTTTGCCTTGCAAATGAACAGAGATCTTTCTGTTGTTTTTGAGATTGCATCTAAGTATTATAGTTTGGACTCTTTTGTTGACTATGATGGCTACTCCATTTCTTCTAAGGGATTCTTGCCCGCAGTAGTAGATATAATGGTCATCTGAGTTAAATTTACGCATTCCAGTCCATTTTAGTTCGCTGATTCCTAGAATGTCGACGTTCACTCTTGCCATCTCTTGTTTGACCACTTCCAATTTGCCTTGATTCATGGACCTCACATTCCAGGTACCTATGTCATATCGCTCTTTACAATATCGGACCTTGCTTATATCACCAGTCACATCCACAACTGGGTATTGTTTTTGCTTTGGCTCCATCCCTTCATTCTTTCTGGAGTTATTTCTCCACTGATCTCCAGTAACATATTGGGCACCTACTGACCTGGGGAGTTCCTCTTTCAGTATCCTATCATTTTGCCTTTTCATACTGTTCATGGGGTTCTCAAGGCAAGAATACTGAAGTGGTTTGCCATTCCCTTCTCCAGTGGACCACATTCTGTCAGACCTCTCCACCATGACTGGGCTGGAAGAAGCGCAAGCTGGAATCAAGATTGCTGGGAGAAATATCAATAACCTCAGATATGTAGATGACACCACCCTTATGGCAGAAAGTGAAGAGGAATTAAAAATCCTCTTGATGAAAGTGAAAGAGGAGAGTGAAAAGTTGGCTTAAAGCTCAACATTCAGAAAACTAAGATCATGGCATCTGGTCCCATCACTTCATGGCAAATAGATGGGGAAACAGTGGCTGACTTTGTTTTTTTGGGTTCCAAAGTCACTGTGGATGGTGATGCAGCCATTAAATTAAAAGACGCTTTCTCCTTGGAAGGAAAGTTATGACCAACCTAGATAGCATTTTAAAATGCAGAGACATTACTTTGCCAACAAAGGTCCGTCTGGTCAAGGCTATGGTTTTTCCAGTGGTCATGTATGGATGTGAGAGTTGGACTGTGAAGAAAGCTGAGCGCTGAAGAATTGATGCTTTTGAACTTGGTGTTGGAGAAGACTCTTGAGAGTCTCTTGGACTGCAAGGAGATCCAACCAGTCCATCCTAAAGGAGATCAGTCCTGGATGTTCATTGGAAGGACTGACGCTGAAGCTGAAACGCCAATACTTTGTCCACCTCATGCGAAGAGTTGACTGATTGGATAAGACCTTGATTTTGGGTGGGATTGAGGGCAGGAGGAGAAGGGGACGGCAGAGGATGAGATGGTTGGATGGCATCACCGACTCGATGGGATGAGTTTGAGTAATCTCCGGGAGTTGGTGATGGACAGGGAGGTCTGGCGTGCTGCGATTCATGGGGTCTCAAGGAGTTGACCACGACTGAGTGACTGAATTGAACTGTACTGAAAGATAGCTTGGATCACCTTCTTTGAAGGCTCTTTGCACCCAATTTACCTTCCCCTTGTGGCATCAGTAAGGTACTTCATCTTCAAAGATTTTGCATAACTTTGCTGGCTGATTAAAATGCAAATAGTAATCTTTTGGTAAGAAAGTAATTTCAATTTTGTCAGTTTTGGAGATATGTCTGCATATCTGCCAGTAAGATAAAATATGTTTTCAAGTGTGAGTTTTTATAGGCTTGTTTATTAACTTATGTTTGCTAACTGAAATCTACTGTTTCAAGCTACTTTGTGTATTGTGGGGAAACTGAAGGTGAGTAATTAAGAGATTTTGGCAGAGCTCAAGCTGCTCAATTGTTTTCTTTTCTTTTCAGCTTTTTACTTTGTATTGGCATATGGCTGATTAACAGTGTTGTGATAGTTTCAGTGGACAGTGAAGGGACTCAGACATTCATATACACGTGTCCACTCTCCCCCAGGCTCCCCTCCCATCCAGGCTGCCACAGAACTTTGAGCAGAGTTTCATGTGCTATACAGTCGGTGCTTGCTGGTTATCCATGTTAAATATTGCAGTGTGTATCCATCTATCCCAAACTCCCTAACTATCCCGCCCCGCTAGGTGTCCCCCGCATCAACCGCAAATTCAGTTTCTAAGTTTGTGAGTCTCTTTGTTTTGTGAGTTCATTTGTACTTCTTTTTAAGATCCCACATATAGAGGATGTCATGGGTTGTTTCTCCTTTTCTGTCTGACTTATGCAATATGACGATGTTTAGGTCCATCCATGTCGCTGCAAATGGCATTGTTTGATTCCTTTTAATGGCTGACTAATATCCCTTTGTATATATGTACCACATCTTTATCCATTCTCTGTCAGTGGACGCTTAGGTGGCTTCTGTGTTTTGGAGAAGCTGCTCAATTTTATTTCAAACAAGTCCTGATGCAAAGGAAGAGTCCCACTGTCACCACCATGTTCTGTAGAAATAGGAAAATAAACTCTTCTAAAATGTATGCAAAGTATAGGCTAGAGGCCTCTGAATCCAGAGAGATATATACCTATCTCCAGATTATCTACCTCCCTATTTGTCTGTTTATCTCTATAGATCTAGGTCTCTCTCTATCTGTACAATTCAGCTCAAGACAGGCTTTAAGTGGGTGAGTGCTTTGATACTGTGTTTATAGGCTGTCCAGATTAATAAGCTATCCTATCTTATTGCTGTGGTTTTAGGTTTGAATCATTTAATATTTGTTTAGCACTTCCATAAGATAAAAATTAAGATGTAGGGGAAAAATGAAATAAGAGCTCTGAATTCCTGCCTTTGAGGAACAGTATATAATATTGTCACGAGAATGATGACTATGAATAAAGATGGAGTCTCCTAGACCTCAAGAAGCTGACAATTAAATCTAGTAAAAAACTTAAGATAGTTGGGATAAAAAATAAAATATTTTGTGATGGATGAGTTCCCAGCAATTTACAAAATAGTTGTTTCCTGATTTGATTTGACATAGGCAAGAAAGAAGTAGTACAGATATTTAGGGTAAGAATGTTGTACAAATGGACTGCAGTGGCAAGGCAGAGCTGCATACAGATGATAGACCCTCAAGGATGTTTTATGGGTTTAATATATTGACAGTGAAAAATAGGTGGTGTTCTTTAGGAAGGATCTAGGGAGTTGTTTAGTTGTATTGCTGGTATGAGATTTATGGCTTCTTTTCCACATTTTATAACTATGAAGTAGTGGGCTGGACCATTGAGCAAATGTGTTCTTTGGTTTGCATGAATGGTATGCACTTTGAATTCTCAAAATAGAACTCCAGTTTATTTTTTCAGTAGTCCCAGTGAGAAAAGTTATATTTCTTAAATATGGTCAGAAAGCACTTGGGGAAGGAGTGTTTACTGTAGGAACCTGTGATTGTCTGCCGGCACCAGCATAAATATGTTTCCATTCCTGAGCCCAGGGGGATATTTTGATTATCAAACCTGGGCAACATGCAAGTAGGTTTATTTCTTCAAGCTTGTTTTAGTATTGTAAAAGCAACGAGTGAACATGGAAAGAAGTCCAGCAGTAAAGTAGAGTGTGTAATGAATAGCAAGGCTCAGATCTCCAGCATCCCAAGGGCAACCACTGTTAGCAGTTTCTAGTGGCCTTTTACACACTGGATGTTTTATTTTTGTGGTGAGAATGGTTTTTATTTTACCTCTGGAGGGCATAAAGGTAACCATAGTTCCCTAGCAATGCAGTCAGCAAATGATCTTTAACTTCTCTTTCCAAGCAACTTTGAAACATCAGTTTTGAAATGAGATTAAGAACTCTCTCCTGAGACATAGATATTTGGATTTTTGTGAAGACGTGCCCCCAGTGAATCTGACATTTAGAGCTGGAATTGATAACATTTCTCCTGCTAAAACATGGGAATTGAAAGGTTTAGCTCTAATTATGCATTTATGTTTTATTCTGATGATGCCAGGGAAAATATTCAAACAGTTTAGACCATCAAAACACTTCTCCCAGTCTCAAGGTTGTCTCCCCACTGTGTGTGTGCTGAAGTGACAAGCTGTGTTTAAGACGGTGGGAAAGCTGGCAGTATCTGTCTTAGAATAAGCTTTCACATGCACCTTCTAACACCTTTGTGGTTTGGGTTGTATTTTGACAGTTGCTAGGTAGCTTGAATCAGAGGGCACAGCTGTGCCATTTAAGATGATTTTTCCTATTCCAGTCTCTAAAGAGAGCTAAGTGAAATAAAAATGTAATCAGACTTCTAAAGTGTTAAATTTGGCCAAATTATTTAGAACCCACACAATAGAACAAGATAGTTGAATTTAGACTGAAACACACATGCACACACACACAAATGTGTAGTATTTATTTTTAATTGGAAAATAATTGCTTTACAATGTCGTGTTGGTTTCTGCTATACAACAACGTGAAATAGCCATGAGTATGTATGTGTCCCATACTCTTGAGCCTCCTCCCACCCCACCCCCCACCCCACCTCTCTAGGTCATTGTAGAGTGCCTGGCTGAGCTCCCTGGGTGAAACACACATCTATTAAAATATACTGGTGAATTTAAGTCAGATGAAACTAGTTGGTCCTAGTGTAAACAGAGAACTTCTAAAGTTTCTGAACTGTTCTGTTGAAAACACTGGTTTTGCAGGCAGCTTCTTGGCACAGGTGAGTGTTTGGTACTCGTGAACCACTGAATTCCTACATGAGCATGCTGTTTATGATAGAGAGTCAGAGAGAGACTAAGATTTCTGGAAGGAAAGGGTAGAAGAAAATGTAGAAATTCACCTTGCCTGGTTAAGTGGGAGCACCTTGGATGTGAAATTTAGAAATAGGTTCTTATGAAAGGAGGAAGTTTTTCTTGTGGGTTTTCCTGGAGACAAGGACTAGACTGAAGTACGTTTGGCGTCCATATGGACAGCCATTTGCTCTAGACTGTAATGGACTGCTGTCAGAGAGCGGTGCTCACAAAGGAAGGAATGTGAGCTAAGAGCTTTGTGGAAAGCTGTCCCACGCAGATCTTGGAGAAGGGCCGATTGGGGTTAGAACAGGTGGCTCTGGAGATAGGATCTTGATTCTTCTGGGGCTGTGGGGCAGTCAGACCAGCTACGCAGTGCAGCGCTGTGCCTGGTTTGGGCCTGATCCCTGTGAGGGCGCCTGGAAACCCAGGCCTTTCCCTGCAGAGATATGGGGCCATGGAGATGCGAGACGAATGGCTGCCTGTGGGGATAGAAGAGGAAATCAGAGAAGGAAAATTCCCTTCTTGAACAGAGGGAACAGTTCCTATAGCCTGCCTGTGGACTTGCAGCCCTGTGTGTCTCTGTGATCTGATGCATCACAGAGTATTTCTTATGCTCTAGGTGCTTGATCCAGTTGATGCTGAAGATTTGGTATTGAGGGAATTAAGTGGGTGGGGCTCTGTTCCCAAGGTCACAGTCTACCCAGTATAAGCGTCCTCCCTGCCTCCTCTAATCCCTGGATGCTGGTAACAGGCAAGAGAAAAGCAAATGCAATGAATGGTAGGTTTGCAGTACCATTGGCATTCTGCCGTACGTGTAATTTAAAAACCATAAAAAATAATCATAGGGAACAAAATAGACTTTTTGAAGGAGGGGATCGTTCTTAAGCTTTGCCTTGAATTTTAAAGGAACCCATCTGCCTGATAAAACTAATTAGGAGAGGCCCAGTTGATGCAAAATGATGGAAATTTAAAAATATTTCAGTGTTGCCTTTTTTAAATTAAAAAAGTAATACGGGCACAAAGCAAGAAATTTGGAGAAATGTAAAAGTAAATGAGTTGTATTTTAAAGTAAAATAGTCTCTTAGAATATTCGATGATGGGGTGGGGTGAGATGAGGGGAAGAAACTTCTCAGACATTGAAGCGATCAAAAAGGCTTGGAGAGGGACAAAGGAGACGGGACACATCTATTTGAAGATGTGTGAAAATGGCCATAATGCAGTTGGATCAAATGTAGAAATAAATACCAAAGAATGATCTCTCTGGGGGGATCATTAAAATGAGAATAGATCATCATTTGAGAGATTGATTTCAGTTCACTCAAGTGCTCTTGAAGTGGCGCTGACTGTTGAAACGTGTGTCTGAAATTAATTGCCTTCATACCCAAATTTTCATCGCTTCCGTTAAACTCAAATGTGTGTGCATGCTCAGGGAAACACAAACACACACACACACTTAGCAGCCAGAAAGCCTGGCCTGCTCACCAGGTCCTAGCATATGCCCTTGGGCAAATAATTTAACCTTTCTAAGGCTTAGCAGGTCCTTCATTAGTGGCATGACAGGGTAGAATCAGATTTTCTCCAAGGTTCTCTTCAGTTCTAACCCTTTTGTTTTAAGGCATTGATCTTGTCCTCTCTCTGCCTCACTTCACCATTTCCTCTTGCCTTCAAGGTAATTAAACTATTCCTAGTTCAGACAGTGAGCTAAGTGCCTTTTTGAGCTTATGAACTCAAGGAATGCAGGAATAGAATAAGAAAGTGTAAATCCTGCCTAGAATTCAGAAAATGTGATTGTCAAATTGTCTTAATTAATAGACGTGTGTATTTGTGTTAGAGAGAAAACACATATAGGAGATGCGAACAAATGGGCAAATTTAAAATTTTTAGTAATATTTGGAATGAGAAAAATTAGGATTGTGCAGTACGTGGTGAGATTATGGGCTTCATAAAGGGAATAAACCTGAAGGCCGTTACACTTTAGGAGAGTTACTTTATTGCTTGTATATTTTTCTCACTTCCGATTTTGAAGAAGACAGGCCAGACTGTCTATGTAGCAACTATACCCAGCTACTCAAGATCCTCATTTTCTGTTGCATGTGAATGTAATTTTTGTCATGTGGAGATAGGATTTCAGGAAATTTCAGATTTTGGGAGCAGTTCTGTGTCTGGAAAAACATAGAACAAATGAAATAAAAGCTCAGTACAGATGTTTTTGGTGATGAAGTGACTTATGAATGTCAAGGAACTACTGGCCTAGAACCCAAACGTTTTTTTCTACTACATAGTGATGGAAGTATTGATTAGCTAGCTGCAAAGGAAAGCAGGGCTATGCTTAACTGCAGGGGTCTTTATTTGAAGAAACATGAAGTAATTGCTGTTTCAGAGAAGTCGTGATGCCTGAAACACCATGTTTAGTGTTATTGTTCTAGGAAATGTTTTCCATGAGCCAACAGTTCTTTTGGCTCAAAAGAACGACTTTTCTAATGATATAGAAAATCTGGTTATAAGTGAGAAGAGACAAGAACTAGGGGAGGTGGAGAAAAGCCTCAGAGACAGAGGAGAAAAGACAGCGGCTCCAGGGGAGTAAGCTCAGTAATCGCACCCTCACCTCCAGGTCCTGCTGCAGGAGGACCAAGTTCCAGCGGCCTTTAAACCCACACCAGGTGAAAAGGAAGGAGAACGGCTCCCTTCACCGACTTCCTTTCCCCCAGGCTCTGATGGTTATATATTAAGATAGAATTGCTGCACCAGTGTGAGGCCACATGGAAATTTGCTTGTGGCCTGGCATTTGGATTTGCCATTAGGAGTGAAAGGTGAATGTAGAATGACTTCCAAATGACATTCTTCTCGTGTGCAAACGAGGACAGCCGGCAGTTGATTTTGCCATGTATTGGAAAGTTGCAGCAAATTCAGTGAATTAATTCAGTGACAGGCTTTAGCCATGTTTTTGATGTACTGGGTGGGGATAGTTGGAGGTAGGAGGGACATAACAGCGTGTAGAATGAGGGCAAAAGTGTCATTCAGGGCAGCGTGCCTTCCAGCTCCTGGCAACCCTTGCTGCACATCTGCAGTGCGGCGGGGTGGGGGAGGGAGCGGGGGATGACAGGGAGATGGCACCGCTGTGAGCGGCAGCGGCCTGCCCTGGCCAGCCACACTGTGACCGTCAGCTGGACGGTACCAGTCCTGGCTCTCCACTGTCGTCTGGGTACATGTTACTTTACACGTTTGTAGCTGTTAGCTGTTTACTGTGCCTTTTGAATAAATCTTTATGCATGTAGTGATTAAAAGATAGGCAGCACTTAATATGCTCATTCACCTGCATTTATGGTAGGTTGAAGAGGGGATGAAAGTCTGTAACTATCCTTTTAAATCATTCTGCATTCAGGATTAATGCATCACATTGCATCTTTACATTTAAAATTTGTCTTTGCTTTGATTGAGTTTTCTTCAATATTCGGATACATACAGATACGTTAATAGGTACCAGTCACTGATGGTTAATATGATTCTAAGGTAGTGGGATTGTTGGAGTTTTGGACAAAACTCTTTAAACCTCTCCTATTTTGGCTCTTAGAATGAAACTGATTGTTCTCTCTAGGAAACAGACCTGAGCTTGAATCCCAATGCAGCCACTGGGACAAATATTATTTTTTTTTATTGTGGTAAAATGTATCTAACAGAATTTTTCAGCTTTAAATGTACAATTCTGTGACATTAAGTACATTCATATTATGGTATAACCATTACTTCCTCTGTCTAACTCCAGAAATTTTTCATCTTCCCCAACTGGACCTTTATACCCATTTAACAATAGCTCTCATGACAAAACCCACTGAAATGTTATGAAGTAATTAGCCTCCAACTAATTAAAAAAAAAACAAAAAAACAAAAAACAATAGCTCTCCATTCTTCCCCATCTCCCTTCCCCCCAGTTCCTGGCAATCACTTTCTAATTGTCTGTCTCTATGAATTTAACTACTCTTTACCTCATATAGGGCACCCTAGTTGGTGTTAGTGGTAAAGAGCCTGCCTGCCAATGCAGGAGACAGAAGAGACGCTGATTTGATCCCCGGGTTGGGAAGATCCCTGGAGGAAGGCGTGGCAATCCACTGCAGTATTCTTGCCTGAAGAATCCCATGGCCAGAGGAGCCTGGCAGGCTACGGTCCATAGGGTCACAAAGAGTTGGACATAACTTAAGTGACTTAGCATGCACCGATACTTCATATGTGTGGAATCATACAATATTTGTCTTATTGTGACTGGGTCACTTCACTTAGCATAATATCTTCAGAGTTCATCCACAAACTCTTACCTGTAAGACTTGCTGAGAGGCTGCCGTCTCAAGGAAATTGTCCTGCTTCTCCCCAAGGTATGTTACTTGCCCTTTTATGCTTTTATGGCACCTTTACTACTGCGCCTACCATACTGTTTGGTGATTGTCTCTTCACTCCATCTCTTATTTGTAGTTCATTCAGTACATCCACACTGAAGTACTGACTATATGTTCAGTGTTGGGGATTAAGTGGTGACACAACACACGTAGAATCTATCTGCAGGGAACTCCATCTGGACCAGCTTCTCAGGGTGTGATCTGTAAGACCACCTGTGTCAGAATCACTCGGGAGCTTTGATGACCCACTCTAGGCTCAGGCATCTGAATTGGTAGGCTTCACCTTGAGTGGCCCTTGTGCACATTGATCTGTGAGTTAGGAGATTCTGTGAGGATGGGCCCCTGTATCAGCATCTTGTTCTTAGCTCTGAGCATAATTCCTGGCACAAGTAACCATGAAGGAAATATTTACTGCAGAAGTAGGGTACTCTGAACTGAAGTGAGTTTGGAGGGACATGCTATTTATGGGTCCTCTGGTAGGCGTGGCCAGGACTTCCCAACATGGGAAGTGCAAGTCATTTCAGCGCTTCTAAACATTTATTGATTTTTTTTTTTCTAACTGGGGCTTCTCTGCCTCAACTTCATCTCTAGGAGATTTCCTAAAGGAAAAAGATGGGCCATTTTTATGTCAAATTACTTCAGATTCATGCCAGTCTTTTAAATGCTAAAACTTCTTTTTGTTCTAGGGGTAAAATTTTTTTGAATTAGCTTTCATTAAGAATTATAGTGCTTGAAAAGCTGTATCATGCAAGAATTTGAAATTAAGTTTTCTGGATGACATAATTTATACTTTGATATATGCCTAAGAAGTTTATATGCACATAAGATAAACTTGTTTGCCAGGATGACACTTGCACACTAGGATTTGTATACTATGTTTCTTTGCTGAAGTGGTGTTTATTTTTTATTATAAGTGTGAAGGAGAGCAAGTAGGTAGATATGAATTTTTTAAGGATCTGATAGTTACTAGCAGTCTTGATCTACTTAATTATGGAGTGGTTCAACTGGATGGCTGGTTACTTTTTTTGATATTAAGAAAATATCACATTTCCTCCCTCTTTGGCTTTTTGGCTTAGAGCTCAAGTTAAATATCATTCTGAAGATTACTTGTGTTTAAGATAAAGAGAGAGTTTTTGCAGTCAGTCCTATGGTCACTGTGAATATTCTTTCTCTTGGATAACCGAATTGGTCAGGCACTATGATAAATATCCCTATGGTTGCTAAGGCCTCTTTCAGCTAATATTCTAGAGGCAAATAACTTAATAAAACTCATAACTATTCAGGGCAGTAAACTCATTAAGTTCAAGGAAGATGCAGAAGTAATTTTGATAAACTGAGCTTTGGGCTAACAGAATAACATCTTTCCTTGCATCAATGCCTATGATTAGCACTTAGCATTAGTTTCTCTTTATCTGAAAGATATCCCTTATCCGTTCTTTTCCATCCTAACTAAATCCACTCTTCATTTTAGCTTTGTCCTCTTTCCCACCACTCTGTTTTTTCCAAAGCTGAAACCACTTCATCTCCACACGTGGGTTCTGTCCCGTTTTAGGTTTTGGTAACAATCCTTTTTAATGATAGACTTTTTTCTTGTTCTTTGTGATCAAACTTCCACCTTGACTGGTATCCCAGTTATTCTGAGTCTGGGCTCCTACTTGGCCTCCGTAGTCTACCTTGGAACAACCTGGTTGGGTAGGTTATAATTTACCTGCTGCTATGTCTTCCTAATTCCAAGAGCTTAGTTATTCAGACTTTTATCTAACTCTACTGGTTGTCTACATATTCTCACCCACTTGATGTCCTTCATTTGTCTCAAAAGTTTCCCCATTTCGGTGAGTGTATCTTTCATCATTGTGTTTTAGTCTTCCTTAATATGGTCAATCCTTCTAGCCAAGCCCTGATTTGGAGTACCAAAGCCCAGTTCAGTGGGCACATTATCAACAATTGTGCTTTTGATTGCTGAAAGATAAATGCCCTGGATAACCTCTGTCTCAAGCAGTTGTTTAAATGTGCCATATGAGCACAATAAAATATATTTCAAAATGTTACTCAATAAGGGCATCTGTTTTAGCTTGGCTGCCTCTTTTTGACCTAAAACAAAATTCAGTCGCATCTAAGCAAGGGTCATCACCAATTTTCTCCCCATTACGTAAGCTTTATTTTCTGAGGTGATTCTGAACTGACCTTTAAAAGCAAAGCAGGCAGTTTTGATTTGCTTGTTTAGTTGTGCTTTTCATTTTTCTTTGATCCTAAAGAAAACACACATATGCACAATGCTTTGTATATGAGTAGAGGAGTTCATGGACCCCAGCAGGTCCACAAGCCCATAGGTCGTAGTGACACTGTGCTGGAACTCTGCCCTGCCTCTTGTGAGGATTATGTAAACCACATAAAGACAACCTTTAAATGAGATGGAAGTGGACTTTCCTGATTAAAGGTATCTTGGGTGAAAAAAATGAGATGGAAGTTGAAATAATTTCTTTAGCATCTTAGGTTCTTAGATTTATGCTTAGATCCTATGCTTAGATGATATGTTGGCTTGCTGTTACTATAGTGATAGTTTTATAAATGTTACTTTAAAAAACACAATCTATCAAAACCTGTATATGCATGGAATGAATGTGAAAAATAAGAAAAGTATTTGTTTTGAACAGAATGTTACTGTCAAAACATTTTTAACTTATTGTATGTATGCATATAGTTACAAATGACATAAAAATAAATTTTTGTTAGCAATCAAATACCATGTTTTATTTGAATCATTTGAAATTTTATTAAAATTCAAACTTGGTATATTTTAACTGGAATTTTAAGAATTACAACTAGTCTGATGGTTTATGTCATGCTTAGGATATGAAAACCACTTTAAAGGACATTTCACTGATTTGTTGACAAGTTTCAATAACCAGTGTATAGATAAAGATGAAATGAACCCTTATCTTGCCATTTCTCATAATATTTGTGACATAGCATTTACTATCTACATTATTTTGTTTAAACTACTTTTTAAATACATTTTGATAGGACTATTTGAAGTGTTTTTGAAGTGGTCCAACTTTGAGAAGATTGTATATAGTATTTAGGATTCTCATACTTTTAAAAATATTTATTGAGAACTGAATACTTTAAAAAAATAACTTTGATAAGGATAAAGGATAAAGTCAGTAGATTTATAGAATTTTATAGCTGAAGGGACCAGAAAGGTCACCCAGGCCAACTGTTCAGATGGAGACCCAGAGATGATATGTGGTCAGCTGAGGTCTGTGATCCCTTCTTGCATTTTCCCCACTATACCTGGTTGCCTAGTATGCAACCACCAGTATAAACCGCCACCAGTACAACCTCTGGAGCTTTAGGTATTTTCCCCAGCAACTTTATTATTTCCCAAGGTTAAACCTTACACAGAAAGTTTGTTCTCTGATAGAAATAGGTACATTGAATAAGCTACTGCAGTACCCTTGATCAGGATATAATAACCTTGAAACCCAGCTGCAAAACAAATGATCAGTCAATTGGATCAGCTTAGTGATGTGAAAAGCTAGAAATTCCTTGAACACTAACAGCCTGTGAAATGTTAAATAAGAAGAAATCTGGTTTCCATGTAGTAATGATTCACCTGTTTTTTAGTGTAGGTCATTTGAATATAACTGAGCCTAAAAGCATTAGGAATTATTAAGATCTGACTTTGCTTATTCTGCATAGGCAAATAACAGGTAAATGTTCTGCAAGCACGAACTTAGCTATGTGCTTGTAGGAACTTGATGTAAACAGACCAGGTACAAGGAGACCAGGCCAGAGAATAAACAGAAAAATGCTATAGCAAGGACATATAACATGTAGGAGAGCAAGACAGCTGTACTCAGTTTTTGGAATAATATAACTTTGTCTATGAGGAAGTTGCTGCTGCTGCTAAGTCACGTCAGTCGTGTCCGACTCTGTGCGACCCCATAGACGGCAGCCGACCAGGCTCCCTCGTCCCTGGGATTCTCCAGGCAAGAACACTGGAGTGGGTTGCTGTTTCCTTCTCCAATGCATGAAAGTGAAAAGTGAAAGTGAAGTTGCTCAGTAGTGTCCGACTCTTAGCGACCCCATGGACTGCAGTTGGCATATAGTAAACGGGATCCTGAAAGAAAGGAAGCCAAACCCTTACGTTCATTGCATGATTATGTACAGTAACCATGACATGAAAATAATCTAAATGTCCATTGACAGATGAACGGATAAAGAAGATGTGGTACATATATACAGTGGAATACTACTCAGCCATAAAAAGAATGAAATAATGCTTTTTGCAGCAACATGGATGGACCTAGAGATGATCATACTAATTGAAAGAGAAAGACAAATACCATATGATGTCACTTATATGTGGAATCTAAAATATGACACAAAATGAACCTATCTATGAAGCAGAAACAGACTCACAGACAGAGAGAACAGATTTGTGGTTGCCAAAGGGGAGGTGGGTTTGGAGAGGGATGGGATTGGGATTAGCAGATGCAAGCTATTACATAGAGAATGGAAGAACGACAAGGTCCTACTGTATGGCAGAGAGAACTATATTCAATATCCTCTGATAAACCATAATGGAAAAGAATATGAAAAAGAAAGTGTATATATATATACACACATATATAAAACTGAATCACTTTGCTGTACAGAAGAAATTAATAGAATATTGTAAATCAACTATAGTAAAATAAATTTTAAAAAGAAAGGAAGCTGAAAGGATCCCTGATTTAGGGCAATCAGTTTGCAGTTTCTTCATTTACTCAGAGAAATGGACAGGAAGCCAAGTCCTCTTGCTCCTGCTTCATAGGGCTGTAGAGCAACATGAGAAATGTTTAGATGGCCTCTTTTTAGAGAACTCCATTTTCATGGGGATACATTTGGGGATATTGTAGTAGAGGTGTTTTCAATTAATATAAAACTTGGTACAAGGTAAAAATGAAAACATAAGAGCACGTGTTTTAAAAACGAAGGAATCTGAGCTCAGATTCTAGCTCTCTAGCTCACCACTCATGTGCTTTAAGACAAGTGATAGCCACTCAGAGTTGTAGCTCCTCTTTATAAAAAGGAGTAGTAATGTTAGCTGTTGAAGTAAATTTCCTATGAAGTTAATAAGCTTAGTTAATGAAGCCTCCTGGGGAGGGCTGGAGCCATGTGTTCCCACACCATGTGTTTCTATTAAGTTTTTTTCCATTCTGTTCCTTTTCTGTCACTTCCCTTTGTGTGAGGTGGCACTGGAGTGGCCTTGGACATTTTTTTCCTGTGCCCATTCCATATTTATTTCAATATTTATTTGTTTAAAAAATTTCTGTCTTTTTATTGAAGTACAGCTGACTATCAGTGTTGTGATAGTTTCAGGTGGGCAGCAAAGAGACTCAGCCATGCATATACCTGTATCCATCTCCCCAAACTTTCCTCCCATCCAGGCTGCCATATAACTCTGAGCAGAGTCCCCTGTGCGATACAGTAGGTCTTTGTTGGTTGTCCATCTTAAATATAGCAATGTGTACCTGCCTATCCCAAACTCCTTAACTATCCCTCCCCTCTGTCCTTCCACACAGCAGCCCATTTTTGGGTTTATTGTTATGTATTTATGCTCTTTGTAACTTTGTATTATTATCTTATTTTTATATTATGTATACTATTTTTTTTTCCCCCTAAGGAGAACTCCCCAAATTGCACAAACGTTATGCCTCACAAAAACTGGGTCTGCCCTGGTTAACTTCATAGGATTCTTACTAAGATGAAGTGAAATAACCATGTAAAGCGCTGTATTGGTTCTTTATTGCTAAAAACAACCCATCCTCCCAATTTAGTGGCTTCAAACAAGATTATTTCCTCACAATTCCGTTGATCAGCACTTTGGTCTGAGCTCAGCTTGTGGTTCTTCTGCTGATCGCGCCTGGGCTCCCGCCAACAGCACAGTCAGTTGGTGCCTTGGCAGGGACCCGATGGGCTAAGATGGCCTCTTACAGATGTGTGCTGGCTGTCAGGCTGTCGGCTCCCCAGAAGTGTGGAAATAGACTCCACTCTTGATAGAGGGAGTTGCAAAGAAGCTGTGGCCATTTTTAATCTACCACAAATTTTGCCTGAAATAGAAGATGCCGATATATACGTTTGCTTTCTTCTCTTCCTCCTCTTCCCACCTTGCTTCTTATTTCTGCTGAAGTTAAATAAACATGGAGTGAAAAAAGGCTTCTATAGAAGAGAAAAATAAATGAGGATTCCACTGATGTGTCTGATGTTTGATTTTTTAAAATTAATTAAAAATTAATTAAAAATTAATTTTAATTGGAGGATAATTTCTTTACAATATTTTGGTGGTTTTTGCCATACATCGACATGAATCACCCATGGGTGCACATATGTTTCTCCATCCTGAATCCCCCTCCTCCCTCCCTCCCCACCCCGTCTCTCTGGGTTGTCCCAGAGCACCGGCTTTGAGTGCCCCGTTTGATATTTGATTTTGTAAATTCTTTTTTCCCCCATTTTAATGAGATGGACTTGACATACAGCATGGTGTAAGTTTAGGGTATGCAGTAGTAACGATTTGACTTAAACATATTGTGAAATGATTACCACAGTAAGTTTGGTTAACATCAGTCATCTCATATAGAGTGTATGTATATATTTCTTTTTTCCTAGTGATGAGAACTTTTAGGATTTGCTTTCGTAACAGCTTTCATAAATATCATATAGCAGTGTTAACTATAGTCATAATGTTGTACATTCTATCCCTGGTACTTATTTACCTTGTAACTGAAAGTTTATTTTTTCATCACCTTTATCCATTCCCCTCCCTGGTAACCTCTTAATCTGTCATTTAAATTAGATTGCATTTTTAATCCATTCTTACCTTTATAGAAAATAAAATGCTTAGAATTTTTATGGTAATTTAATAAAATATATATAAGGCATTAAATTTCTTACCTTTATTCAGTTTATATCAGATAGAGAATTTACTGAAGACAATTTGATTTTGTGATAAAAGGGAATTAATAATTTAAAATATAGAAAAAAATATATTTAGCAGTTTATTAATAAGGGCTGTGACACTTCTTTTACTAGTTTAGTGGAATTGTATACATGACATTTGGACAACTCAGTAAAGCAGACTTATAGAATTTTCCCCTTTAAGTGATAGCTGTGTGTGTGTGTGTGTGTTAGCCACTCAGTTGTGTCCGATTCTTTGCGACCCTATGGACTGTAGCCCGCTAGACTCCTCATCCATGGAATTCTCCAGGTAGGAATACTGGAGTGGGTTGCCATTTCCTTCTCCAGGGTATCTTCCCGACCCAGGGATTGAACCCAGGCCTCCTGCATTGCAGGCAGATTCTTTTACCACTGAGCCACCAGGGAAGCAAAGGTCTGCTTATTGAGTAACTAAATCAATCAATCTAATGATAGGTGAGTTACATGCTGTGTTTAATGATTTGCTGCAGATGCTAAGTCGCTTCAGTCGTGTCTGACTCTGTGTGATCCCATAGACGGCAGCCCACCAGGCTCCCCCGTCCCTGGGATTCTCCAGGCAAGAACACTGGAGTGGGTTGCCATGTCCTTCTCCAATGCATGAAGATGAAAAGTGAAAGTGAAGTCGCCCAGTCGTGTCTGACTCTTTGCGACCCCATGGACTGCAGCCTACCAGGCTCCTCTGTCCATGGGATTTTCCAGGCAAGAGTACTGGAGTGGGTTGCCATTGCCTTCTCCGGTTTAATGATTTATTTAATTTTTTCATTTATTTTTATTAGTTGGAGGCTAATTACTTTACAATATTGTAGTGGTTTTTGCCATACATTGACATGAATCAGCCGTGGATTTACATGTGTTCTCCATCCCGATCCCTCCTCCCACCTCCCTCCCCATCCCATCCCTCTGGGTCTTCCCAGTGCACCAGCCCTGAGCACTTGTCTCATGCATCCAACCTGGACTGGCGATCTGTTTCACACTTGATAATATACATGTTTCAATGTTATTCTCTCAGATCATCCCACCCTCGCCTTCTGCCATAGAGTCCAAAAGTCTGTTCTATACATCTGTGTCTCTTTTTCTGTCTTGCATATAGGGTTATCATTACCATTTTTCTAAATTCCATATATATGTGTTAGTATAATGTATTGGTCTTTATCTTTCTGGCTTACTTCACTCTGTATAATGGGCTCCAGTTTCATCCACCTCATTAGAACTGATTCAAATGAATTCTTTTTAACGGCTGAGTAATATTCCATTGTGTATATGTACCACAGCTTTCTTATCCATTCATCTGCTGATGGGCATCTAGGTTGCTTCCATGTCCTGGCTATTATAAACAGTGCTACGATGAACATTGGGGTGCACGTGTCTCTTTCAGATCTGGTTTCCTCGGTGTATATGCCCAGGAGTGGGATTGCTGGGTCATATGGCAGTCCTCTTTCCAGTTTTTTAAGGAATCTCCACACTATTCTCCACTTCATAGAGGCTGTACTAGTTTGCATTCCCACCAACAGTGTAAGAGGGTTCCCTTTTCTCCACACCCTCTCCAGCATAGATGGCATCTAAAACTTTCAAAAGCCTGTTAAATGATAATGAGCGTCAACCAGGTCCTCCTAGTGATGTCATAATCATAATAATCAGCATCACTGAAAACAATCTGAACAACTGAAAACAATCACTAATATATTGACATTAACAGATTTTTCTCTTATAAATACTAACTTGACTTTATGACTATTGAAGAGATAATAATGAGTGAAAAGAGATATGGAAAATAAAAGGAAAAGGAAGTACAAGCTGTTAGTTGTCTCTAGTTTCTTTAGTTCCAAATGGCAGAAAATAAAAAATGGGAAATTATCAGCTTATATAAAGGGAGAGTGAAGAGGAAAAAGTTTAGGTACAGCTGGATGCAGGGTGCCCTAGAAGGAAATCAGGACCCAGTTTTTTCCTCTCCATGAGCTGTGTCTCTTTTATTTGTGTTGGGCTCTCAGGCTTGATATGGGAACAATTTAGCTGTAATAGCTTAAATCTCTATATGCTTTTAAACTTCAGCACAATGAAAACAAGTGGCTGTTTTGGAAAAACCCTGATTAGTTGTGTGGAGTTTGGCATCTCCAGATGTCTGTCCATCCCCAGATAGTATGACCAGGAAGATGAAATACAAATATAAGTTGTAACTCTGTAAACTGTGTTAAAAACTACTCAAAGTAGATAGCTGTATTTATTTTATTTACCTCAAACAACTTTTAAAGATGGTCTGTAACTATTAGTCCGAAATTATTGCATTTATTTGGGAGGCTTGTCATATGCCATTCATAGAATTTTGGGACAATAAATATATTACCTTAAAAACCAGAATAGGTATTCTAATTTATTGGTAAAATTCAAGTCATACAGGAATTAACTCCTGCCAGCTTGCTTCTTTAAGAAGATTAGGGGCTTTATACCATAAGGTATTATGAAACTGCCTTTTACTATCATAGATTACTGTAGAATGGGGCTTCCCTGATAGCTCAGTTGGTAAAGAATCTGCCTGCAATGCAGGAGACCCCTGTTCAATTCCTGGGTTGTGAAGGTCCCCTGGAGAAGGGATAGGCTACCCACTCCAGTATTCTTGGGCTTCCCTTGTGGCTCAGCTGGTAAAGAATCTGCCTGCAATGCAGGAGACCTGGGTTCGATCCCTGGGTTGGGAAGATCCCCTAGAGAAGGGAAAGGCTGCCCACTCCAGTATTCTGGCCTAGAGAATTCCATGGACTGTATAGTCTATGGGGTCACAAAGAGTCGGACATGACTTTCACTTTCACTGTATAAATAGGCGATCCTATAATCAATTATCCAAATCAGAACATTCTTGTGAAGGAGAGGGCATATGATAATGGGAGATCAAAAGTAGTCTAGAAAAGTAAGCACTTATAGTCACCTTATATATAAATAATATAACCTTTATTAGCTGTAAACAATTAAATTATTTATATGAGGAGCAGCAAGAGAAAAACAACTTGTTATATACAAGGGAACCCCTAGCAGATTTCTCACCAGAAACTTCTCAGCGCAGGAGAGAGTGATATGATATATTCCGTGTGCTGAAAGAAAAGAACTGCCAACCAAGAATACTCTACCCAGAAAAGTTATCATTTAGAAGTGAAGGTGATATAAAGAGTTTTCCAGATGTGCAAAAGCCAAAGGAGTTTATCACCACAAAAGCAGCCTTACAACAAATGTTAAAAGTACCCTTTATTTTCAGCTTCAAGAAAACGGTGAAAAAATGTCAATAATCACATGTGGGTGTGTGCTGAGTTGCTTCAGTCCTGTCCAACTTTTTGTGACCGTATGGACGGTAGCCTGCCAGGCTCCTCTCTCCCTGGGATTCTCCAGGCAAGAATACTGGAGTGGGTTGCATGTCTTCCTCCAGGGGCTTTTTCTGACCCAGGGATCAAACCCATGTCTCCTGTGGCTCCTGCATTGCAGGCAGATTTGTTATTGCCAAGCCACCAGGGAAGCTCCAATAATCACATACCTATCAATAAAGGGTGCTAATTAGTAGCAAGAACACATATAAAAGAACAAATCTCACCGACAAGGTAAATATACAGTATAGGTAGTGAATTAATCACTTATAAAGCTAGTATAAATGTTTAAAAATAAAAAATAACTGTGATCACAATAATTAGTTAACAGATACATGAGATAAAATATGTAAAATGTGATATCAAAAAGATGAATGTGCAGAGGGAGAGTAATAGTGTTGAGCTTTATAAAGGGATCAAACTTAAGTTGTTATCAACTTAAAATAGACTGTTATAAATATAAGTTGTTATATATAAGCTCCATGATAATCACAAAGCAAAAACCTGTAGTAAGTATATAAGAGAGAGAGAAAGGAATCTAAACATATCACTAAAGTCATCAAACCACAAAGGAAGAAACCAAGAGAAGAAAGTAACAGTAAAGACTGCAAAAACAGCAAGAAAACAATGAACAAAATGCCAGCGATCACATGTGTGTGCATGCTAAGTTGCTTCAGTCCTGTCCAACTTTTTGTGACTCTATGGACTGTAGCCTGCCAGGCTCCTCTGTCCCTGGGATTCTCCAGGCAAGAATACTGGAGTGGGTTGCCATGCCTTCCTCCAGGGGATCTTCCTGACCCAAGGATCGAACCTGTGTCTCCTGTGGCTCCTGCATTGCAGGCAGATTTGTTACTGCTAAGCCACCAGGGAAGCCCCATCACATACCTATCAAAAATTGCTTTAAATGTAAATAGGATAAATTCTCCAATCAAAAGACATAGAATGGCTGAATGGATTTAAAAAACAAAACAAAACCCATAGATATGTTGCCTACAATAGATTCATTTTAGATCTGAGGACATACACAGTCTGAAAGTGAAGGACTAGAAATAGATACCCCATTTAAATGGAAATTAAAGAAAGCTATAGTTAGACAAAATATATATTAAAACAGAGACCATAATAAGACAGAGCAAGGCATTACACAATGATAAAGTGGTCAGTCTAACCAGAAGATGTAACATTTGTAAATATTTATGCACCTAACAGGACTTCCCTGGTGATTCAACGGTAAAGAATGGATAGAGGAGCCTGGTGGGCTTTTAGTCCATAGGGTCGTAAAGAGTCGGACAGGACTGAAGCAACTTAGCAGCTTAGCGCCGTGCACACACATGCGCCTGACATGGGAACACCTAAGTATTTAAAGCGCATGTGAACAGACCCGAAGAGCCTGTTAATAGGGAGCAATACAGTTACAGTGGGGGATTTTAGTAGTCCACTTACAATAGTGGGTAGGTCATCCAGACAGGAAATCAGTAAGAAAACATCAACCTTAAATGACATGTGAGACCAGATGAACTTAACAGATATGTATCTATATATAAATGTATATATATACATGTATATATATATGTGTATGTATATACACATATACATATATCTATATATATATATCTAGAATGTTTCATTCAAAAGCAACAGATTATGCATTCTTCTCAAGTGCACATGGAATGTTTTCCAAGAGATCGTATGTTTGGTCACAAAACAAGTCTTAATAAATTTAAGAGGACTGAAGTCATATTAAACATCTACTCTGACCACAGTAGTATGAAAATAGAAATTGATTGCATGAAGAAAACTGAAAAATTCACTAATGTGTAGAGGTTAAACAACATGCTACCAATAAGTCAAAGAAAAAAATCAAAAGAGAAATAAAAGATACCTTAACAAAACCTAAATGCCTTTGCTCACGCTGTTTTCCCTTTAACTGAAATAGTTTCTTTTCTCTTTTTGTGTTTCCAAATTCGATCCATTCTTAAAAGCCCAGTGAAAGTCTCACTTTCTCTCCCTTTGGGTGAGTGTAGTTCATCCTGGTCTTATTTTTCTCTGAGTCCCTGTTGCTCTTAAAGTCATAGCCATAGTTTTGCAGGTGGTCTTTCTCTGCTTCCCCTACTCTCCCACCTTCTAGACTGTGCTATCCTTGAGAGTAAGGGGACTGAGTCTAATACTTCTTTTGTGTCCCTTTTTAAATGTCTAATATAATGTTGGGAACATTTTGGACAGATCATTTGTTATTCTAGATGGAAGCATGGGGTCTGTGAATACTTCTTGAGTTTACCCCATTATATATCTTTAAAAACAGTTTTGACAAAAAAAAAAAAAAAGCCCAAATATAGATGGAAATGTTAATTAGCACATTAAAATCAATGAAGCATGTCAATGAAATCAAACTTTATGCTTCAAATAAAGTATTGTAACATTTTAAATATTTATTATAGATTATGATGAGCAGAAATAAATAGCTAGGCAGAAATTTATGATAGCTTTGCTTAAACACTAAAAATATCTTGAATATTTGCGTTGGCTGAAAATGACCTATATATATAGCAAGAACAAAGCTTCAATTATCATTATTGCTTAAAAACAAGTTATATTTCCTAGTACTTTCATATTGAGTTAATCTGTCACTTATTCTAGTGGACAAACGAAAATGAGCTAATTTACCTGGATGGTGATGTGGCAGATGCTGTCAGCAGCCGCTTTCATTCCTGGAACCTCTCACTCTTCTCCAGTGGATTTCCAGCTGTCAGCACCTGCCTCTCTGTGTCTGAGGGCTGCCGCTCAAAGGCCACATTGTCCACGGTCAGCACATGGGTTCCGGAGAATTCGTATTCCCGCTTCCCCATCCAGAAGACCTCATCCAACTGTGTATAAAATTCCCCACCCAGCTCCCTTGCCCTCAGATGAGATAATACTGACACTGTGTTTTGCATCATTTTCAAAGGTGTCCCTAGGTACCCACTCTAGAAACTGATTTGAGAGCTCATCCTTTATTAGATGATTTTTCTTTCTTGTCTCTCCTCTCCACTTTTCTACTATTGTTCTCTATACTTCTCAAATAAATAATTTGTACTTGGAGCCTTGTCTTGGGGTCTACTTCTGGAGAATCCAAACCAAATCACAACTTTATGTATTATTATTTATTACATTTCCAAGAATTTCTAGGTTAACTCCATGGAGACCATGTTTTAGGAATTCTAAAGTGTTATACATAAAAGGCATTGTTTTGAAGCTAAAAATAGCCCTGCAGGATCAATAGTGCATACTGGTGGATGGGAAGTGTTATCTAGCAAGACTGGAGACACATTAGCAAACACAGGAAGTCTGGTCTTTGGAGTAGCCCCTGACCTGAGCCTGGAGAGTAAAACTCAAGTGAGAGTGATGAGCCTTTCTTAAGCTGTGTCAACATTGCTTTGGATTTGCTGCAGGCAAGAGCAAGGTTTTACTCATGCTTTTCCTTCCTTGCCTAACTGATTCTGGCAAAAATTTCATTTTATTCTTTATTCCTAAATCTTACCCAGCACTGTACACATAGTGAATACTTGTTGATTAATGAGCCACACAGTTTGCTAAACATTATGCTGTCAGAACTACAGCAAATTTTATTATGTCAATTACTCTTTAGCATCTACGGGTCTCTTTTGGACCATAAGGTCCTTGGTGTTTGTCACTATTACTTTATCGAGAATTGTCAAATATTCTATTTTCTCTTCAAGGAGCTTTTGACAAGACATTGTTGTTGTTCAGTCACTGAGTCGTGTCCAACTCTTTGAGACCCCATGGACTATAGCATGCCAGGCTTCCCTGTCCTTCACCATTTCCCAGAGCTTGCTCAAATTCATGTCCATCTAGTCAGTGATACCATTCAACTATCTTGTCCTCTGTCGTCCCTTTCTCCTCCTGCTTTCAATCTTCCCCAGCATCAAAGTCTTTTCCAATGAGTTGGCTCTTCTCATCAGGTGGCCAAAGTATTGGAGCTTCAGCTTCAGCATCAGTCCTTCCAATGAATACTAAGGGTTGGTTTCCTTTTAGGATTGACTGGTTTGATCTCCTTGTAGTCCAAGGGATTCTCAAGAGTCTTTTCCAACACCGCAGTTTGAAAGCATCATTTCTTTGGTGCTCGGCCATCTTTATGGTCCACCTCTTACATCCGTACGTGACTACTGGAAAAACCATAGCTTTGACTATACAAGCCTTTGTTGGCAAAGTAATGTCTCTGCTACTTCAGTTATTTATTGTTGAAGACCAGTGATAAAATGGTGGTGAAATAAGTACTACTTTTGACTTTTGGTTCCAAATCTCTTTGGTTCTATGCAAGGTCTTGTGAATGGCAGCTTTCATATGCTGAGGAGGTCTTCCAGCCTTTACTCTCAGCACTCTGGCCACCCCACTCTGCACCTTGCTTTTCTGGCTATGGTTTGCTGGGATCCCCAGGTAAACTGAAAACTACCATCCTCTTTCCTATTCAGCTTAAGGATTTCTGCTGTGGCTGACCTTCCCCAATTAGATGTTCTTATCCACAATTTCTTAGACATGTCACTTTGTCATTCTGATCTTGCAGAAATACTCATAAAAATTTGAGAATTGCTATATACCGTGAATTGCTTTTTTCAATTTGAAATCATACCTCTTTAACTGCTCTTAATGGGGTCGCAAAGAGTTGGACACGACTGAGCGACTGAACTGAACTGAACTGAAAGTGACAACTATATGAGTGTACTGTATACTTTAAACATGACAAAGATTGATCCTATATAGGTAAAATACCAAATGTGAATTGTGAACAAGGGGCAAGAATTTTTATAACAGAAAAACCTATCTATCTCATTACCATTAGAAATGGGCATAATCTTAGATATTATAACTTCTTTTGGAATTCTGTGAACCTTTTGTTCCAGTCAAAACTGCATACTCTACATATGCTTATGAATATTGCTTCAAGCTAAACAAATGTTCATATACATACATATTTTCCTTTTAAAGACATGCCAGGCCTTTACTGGCAAGTGAGCTGATTACTGCAGCATCATTCTTATCAGCTGTTGCTTATCTGGCAACCTAAATTAGGTAGAAACTTTCCAGGAAACAGGTAGGAGGCTGAATTTATCTTGTGAGATGACCTGAGAGCTATCCCAGGGTTTCTGTACTGCCTGTTGGTGTGTGCTTATTCACTAAAGGGCCCCTTGAAGACCTCCATGCCACAGCTGTTCTTTTCTTATTTTAAACATGATTTTAATAGATTTGGTTCAGTTCCGTGATTTCTTGGTTAGGAGCAAACTAGAAGGGGGAGGAGAATGGACTACTAGAGAGAAACACTAAGAAATTATACTCTATTAATACTTAAGCTATAAATTAGATTTGGGTAGCATTTAATTTATGAATGGAAGCTTTGAATCAAATTGTTAACCTCTCAGACTTTAACCACCCAGGGGTTATGATGGCATTAAAAATTGCTTTAAAAATCCTGTTCTTGGCAATAATTATAGTAATAAAAATACTTAAACTAGATAAACCTAGCAGAAGTGTGAGTTTTAGCTACATTTTAATTGAAAACTGGTAACAATTGTGTTAAAAGTCTTCAGATTGTTTATTCAGTGCTGGTTAATTTGCCAAGCAATGAAATGAACTCTTTACAATGTTTTCTGTCATCCTTACATCCTGTCTTTGAGATAGACATTAGTTATTGCCATTTTAACAATAAGAATACCGAGGCTCATATGAATGAAATGATTTTCTCAAAGCCAAGTTGTAAGTGACTGAACCAGAAAGCCTGTTGTGGATGAATGGATTCAGAAGGGGATCAACTGTATGGTGACAGATGAAAACTAGATTTTTGGTGGTGAGCATGCGGTAGTGTATGTTGTTTACTCGCTAAGTCGTGTCTGACTCTTTTGTAACTCCATGGACTGTAGCCTGCCAGACTTCTCTGTCCATTGGATTTTCCAGGCAAGAATACTGGAATGGTTTGTCATTTCCTTCTCCAGGGGGTCTTCCCAACCTAGGGATCGAACCTGCGTGCATCTTCTGCATTGGCAGGTGGATTCTTTACCACTGAGCCACCAGGGAAGTTTGCTGTAGTGTATACAGACGTAGAAATATAATGTCATACACATGAAACTTATAAATCATAATAAACCAACGTTACCTCAAAAAAAAAGTGCATTTGAAAATTAAATTAAAAAATAAAAGCCCCTGTTTTTCTATCATACCAAGTCACATCCCTATGAACATTTTGTAATGTACTTAGTGAAATTATTGTTTTAAGAGTAATGTAGTTCTTAGAGGTACTTAATAATAACCTCTTTTGATGCTCTTGAATTTACATTTTGTCTTTTTTGCTCCTGAAAGGATATGTAGAAATCTCAATTATTTTGGTCTCTATATAAGTAACTTCCCACTTTGTGTAGATCAGTAACTCTATAAGTCTTGGCTTCAGAACTGATGCTGTTTGAATTGCACGATCGTATACTTGCACTTTGAATGTTTGTGGTGAGGGAATAGGGTGAAGAAGGGGCAGCCAGGAAAGCATCAGAACCCTTTTCAAGATAATTGTGGCAGCTGCCACTGTGGTACAGTGATTAAAAAGAGCAGGTAGTTAAATGAAAGTGATTCTTTTGCTGAACCATCTCTGACGCAGAGAGCAAAATAACAGAAACAGATGTGACTGACAGAAGTTTTGATGTTATGCTAGTGTTTGATTTTAATCCCTCCCCAGCCCTTAATACTATTGATCTTTATTGGTCACATAAAAATAGACAACAATCCATAGTAGAAGGTGTGCAGTAAGTTTCATAGTGAGACTTCTTATATAATTCAGGGGTCACGTGAAAGAAAACCACAACATTATTTTCTAGCTTTGATAAGAAGATAATGATTCAGTAAAATGGTTTTGAGAAAACCTTTTTTCATGGGTGTTATTTATCAGAAATCATACATGGTAGAAACAAAACTTTATCAAAGATGAAAGGTAATAAAAACCCCAGGCTGCCTGGGAGGCCATGAAACGCTGTGAAGTTTTGTTTTGTTTCTGTCTGGAGTTAACTGGTTTAATAACTTCTACTGAACTTTAGCTAAAATGAATGAAAAAACCCTAACAACTAATTAGGGTTGATTTATGCCAGAATTAGAATCATTAAAGCATGAAGAAATTGGAGTAAACTCTAAGGGGATGTCTTCCTCTTTTTAGGGTGTTTGATCTTTTGTGAATGCTGATCTGGCCACTGAGTACCATCAATCCATTTGATTCCAGTGGGATTTTGTGCAAGGAACACTCAAGCATATGCAGGTTCCAGACCCCTATCTAGTGTTGTATCTTGATGAGCCAGATTGACCTTGTTTTTTATTTTAGCATAAATTGTAGGCTAGAGATCTAAGTAATCTATGCTGTATTTTTTCTGGAGTGAGAGCCCCATCCTGGGCCTGTTGACTCAGAATCTCTTGGTGTTGGGCCTAGAAATGTCCATTTTAAATAGTCCCCAAATAAGTCTCATGAATGCTTGGGAACCACTACGTAGACCTCCTAAGTATGATGTGTTAGTCAGCGTGTCATGTCTGACTCTCGTGACCCGTGGTCTGCACGGCAGCTCCCAAACCTATGACACTTCTGAATCTCAGCAAGCGTTACTGTGTTTGTTGGGAGGGAGGGGTAAGGGAAAGGTATCAGCCTCACACAGGGGAGAACGCTGTGCCTCTTTACTTCCCAAACTTCCAAGCCCAAGTGCCTTGGCTTAATTATGTGTCTTAAAATTCACATTTCCTGGAACTCTGAAAGAGCCCTTTCTTCTCAGGCATGGAATTGAGGTGGGGTAAGATGAGAATGACACTTTTCCTAGAACAGGAATTCTTAAACAATGTTAAAGAGAAAAATAGATCAGGCTGCTCTCACCTTCCCGCTCAACTTTCCTCATTCCTACTGTTCTCAATCACTCGATCAAGATTCCAGGTCTGGTGAGAGTCCTTTCTCTGGTTTCCAAATGGCTGTTTTCTACCTCCACAAAGAAGATAGAGAGCAAGAGAGCTCTCTGGGGTTCCTTTTGTAAGGGCACTTTTGTAAGGGTTCTTTTTGTAAGGGCACTTTTGAGGGCTCTACTTCCTGACTTCTTATTGTCCTAATTATCTCCCAAAGGTCCCATCTTCTAATGCCATTGCGTTGGTGGGTAGGGCTTCAGCCTGTGGATTTGGGGAAGTGGGCTCAAACATTCAGTCCATGAAGAGCTGTTTTGCTAGAGATTAGAATGCTACCAAGAGTGACATACTGTATTTGTGTAAAATTTTGTTTGGGTTAGTGTTAGAGTTGGGAGCATTTCCCTGGACCTGTCACCAAAGAGGCATGACACTTACCCTCAAGTGGGAACAGTGAGACACACGCACATTTCTAGACCCTAATTTAGACTTTTCCTGGAAAGCTGGCCTCCCAGGTGGCACAGAGGTAAAGAATCTGCCTGCCAGTGCAGGAGATATGGGTTCGATCCCTGGGTCGGGATGATCCTTTGGAGGAGGAAACGGCAACCCACTTCAGTATTCTTTCCTGGGAAATTCCCTGGACAGAGGAGCCTGGTGGGCTGCAGTCCATGGGGTTGCACAGAGTTGGGCATGACTGAGTGAGTGTGAGCACACACACACACTTCTGGAGAGTTATCTGAGGGGTGGGAGGGCCTGTAGAGCTGCAGACTTGGGCCTTGACTCCAAACAAATCCTGTGCTGAGGCCAGGAAGGAGTCCCTGGTCTTCTCCATAGCTTCCGATGTCTCTGGGACTCATCCTCAGAATGAGGATCATAGAAAGAGGGGCAGTGTGGCCTTTCAGGCCAGTGGGAATAGGACAGTGTTCATGGGCACCAGAATCACCTGAGGTGCTTGGGGAAGTGCATATTCCCAGACACCAACCTGGGTCTCCCGAGGGCAGTGTGGGAGCGTCCTAGGGCTGCCATAACACATTACCACAGACGTGGCTTAAAACAGAAAACAATTCTCTTGCAGTTTTGGAGGCTGTGACACATCAAGGTGTCAGCAGAGTTTGTGCTTTCTGGAGGCTCTGCGGAGAATCCACCCAGTCCTCTCTTTCAGCTGCTGGTGGCTGCTGGCAGTCCCTGGTGTGCCTTGGCTTGTAGACACATCGTTCCAATCTCTGCCTCCATCTTCATATCCTCTTCTCTGCATGTCTCCTGCCCGTCTCTTCTAAAGACAGCCGTCATTGGATTTACCCATCCTCATCTTAGTCCAGGATGATCTCACTTTGAGATACATAATTAATTGTATCTGCAAAATCCCTTTTCCCAATTAAGGTCACACTCACAGACTCTGGGCAGGCATCTTTGGCAATCATTATTCAATTCATTACTGGCAGTGTCTAGGGACCTGCTTTTAAACAAATCCTGCTAGTGTTTCTGATAGAGATGATCTTACGACCAGTGCATTTTGTAAAACACTGATGTATCAGTCTCTGGAGATGCCCAGGAAGGATTCTTTTGCACAATAAACACTTGAAAAAGCAAATCATTGTTAAAATTTCCTGTAATCGTAGTTGCGAATTTTTGAGCACCGTGTTAAATGCTTTAGTGTATGTGATTTCACTTAATATTTACAATACTCTGAGAAAGATATTATGGTCTTATTTTAAAGGGTTAAGAGACTGTCAGTATCACATAGTAAGTGGTGGAGTTTAACCCAGTTCTCTCAAATAGTCAGACCAGAACATTGAACCACTTTGTTATACAGTATACAAACACTTGATTCATCTCAGGCATAACCTCCCCAGGAAACTTCTTTAAACTTCCCCTTCCCCATAAACCAGTACAAAACAAAACCCAGCAAAATCTACAACCTAAATCAAGTTAGATCTTCTCTTTAGCGGCCCCTTCCCCCAGTGCTGTTCATGCATTTCTGATCAGTCTGTTGGTAATCATTCAGCTGATAAGACCCTAGGACTGCAATGCGGATGTGTCTGACAGGGAGATCTGTGGTTTCCCTTCCGTCCCACCTTGCCCACCACCCCACAGAGGCCCTGAGAAGCTCTTTAGCCAGTCAACCCCGTGACCTTTCTAAGTGATTTGCCTTCAGTAGGTGAGAAGCTGGGATTGGCACTTAGCTCCTTTGACTTCTAGTTTGCTCAGCTGTACCACAGCTTTATTGCTGTTGATACTAAATTCCAGTCTGGGTTAAAAAGATTTTGTGAGCAACTGTTTGACTAATATTTACAATGTGGGAAGACATAAAATTAAAAAAAAAAAAAATGTCAGTTGACCTGAAACTGTTTGTCAGGTTTTTTTTCCCCCCCCTGGATTAATCCAAGAGCTTTCTGCTTAGTTCATCAGATACTTTGGTGACCTTCATTTAGTTTTAGGTGGCAAAGTTCCTGCTCCCTGTAAGTAGAGGAAGTTCCTTGAGTTAAATACAGCAAAATCAGCACAATACCAATCAGTGATTTATTTGATTCCTTTATACTGAGTCTGGAAGGCATTTAGGATTTTTGAATCTCTTTGCCTGCCTGCTTCCTCCCTCCTCCTTCATCTGTTGAATAGGGTCTCAGCCTGTCTCTCTTCCTCCCCCCTCTCTCCCTCCCCCTTCCTTTGTTTCCCTTACTTCCCCTCCTCCACCCCTTCCACCTCCTTCTCCTTCTCCCTCTCAGTTTATCTCTTTAAACTGTTGGGAGACGTCTATGCCAACCAGAAGTTTATACCAAACGTATGATTGACGCCCCTTGCTGGAAAGCATTGTGTCCTAACGGGTAAGGACCACGCTGCAGATCCAGATTTTATTCCAGCTCTGCCAGTTACTAGCTTGTGACCTTGGTCGAGTTACTCCACTTCTCTAAGCTTCAGTTTTCCCATGTGAAAAATAGGGACGATGATGGTGATAATGATGATGCCTATCTCATAGGATGATGGGCAGGATTAGGTGAGGGAATCCTTATAAAGTGCTTGGTGCATAATAGTTTCTCAGTATTAGGCACTTTCATGATTATTGTTGTTATAATAATTATTATTTTATTATGACTGTTGTCTAAACTCTGCTTTGTCTATTCTGTTTTTTTTTTTTTTTTTTTAAAATGAGTGTATGTACGAGGGACTTGAGGAAAAAAAAGTGTTGTTGTAATAGAAAAGAGGCCAATGACTACAGGATGATAGGCTGAAAGACAACGATTTGATAATAACATTGATTAGGCTCTTACCAGATGTTAGCACCTTTTTAATGTGTTTCACATGCATGATCTCATTGAATCGTGTATGGTAAGAGCTATCACGGTTACCCCATTTTTTTTTCTGATGAGAAAACTGAAGCACAGAGAGATTAAGTAATTTGTTCTAAATTTCTACCTTGCACCATGTTAGAGTCACTGTACTGGCTTTAAGAGAATCCTGGAGGGAGCATTTCCAAATTACTTATTTTTGTTACAGAATTATTCAACATGAAGCTTATGCCTATTCAATAAAAATTATCCACTACAAAATCATTTAAAAAAACTTTCCAATTAAATCACATGTCCTTTTAGGTTAGGGGTAAAGAGCCTCGGCCTCCCGGCCTCCAGGTGGGAGCCTGTAGGCACAGACTGCCCCTTTTCTCTCTGGTGGCTGCCTGGGCCACATCCTCAGTGTCAAGGTCAGTGCCTGCAGCCAGGGGAGGACCAGCATGGACCCTGCAGCAAGATCGTTCCATCAAAGTGTGATGGTCAGGTTCCTGAACTTTACGGTGGAGAGGCTTGGAGAGGCTCCTTGGGGCTGTGGCTGCCCACAACCAGGCTATAATTGGCCTTTGCAAAGTAGCAAGCTCTTGGGCTCTGCTACCCCCACCCATCTGGCTGTGAGTTTTATGAATATGCAAGTAGTGGAGCCCTTATTTGTGGCTATCCCTGGGGCTGATGATCACAACTCATACATTCCTATGGTTCACAATGTCACACAACTGGGGATGCAGTAAGGGGGAGGTGGAGCTTTCAGATTCAGGCAGTCAGTCTTCACTCTGTCTTGCCACTGTAGCAGACCGCCTTCCTTGAAAAGGAAAATCTTAAAAAAAAAGAGAAATAATAAATAAAGGAGAGCTGAAATTGGCGTTTCAATCTGTTAGATTCTTGGCACACAATAATCAAGGCTTAAATTATGCTGAAGAACATTCTAGAAAAGACTTCAGTACATTGAGAAAATAAAAACAAAACTTTGAATTCAATGGCTCTTGTAAGTTGTTTGTTTATTTATTTCTTCTTGATCTCCTAGTGTAGTTCATTTCATCTTCACATTCAATCATTAAGTGACATCTTCTTCAAGGAAACAGTTTTTGCATTTGCTAAGGCTCACGTGAATAACACGATACTATCAGTATTTCTAGAGTGGTTCTTTAACCATAATGTAAGTATAATTTCAAGCAAGCTTCTGAAATTTTACTTATAAATTTTTTTATCCCTTTTCAAAGGTGGAAACAAATCGATAAGCCTATTTACTTGATGGTTTGTCCAAATATTTAACTTTATTCAGTGGGGAAAGGAAAGTTCATTATTTTTGAATATTACAATTTGATGATGAAATAGTTTCATTAAGGAAAAACTATCTTTGTAATAATTGTAGTTTAAAAATTTTCAAATATGTGGATAAGTAAAAATAAAAATAATTTCTCCAGCTAGAGATAATCATTGGTAAAATTTGGTTTTTATAATGAAATGACTTTTTAAAATTACTGTTTATTATAGGAAAATATATTAACAGAAAGTGAAATTTTCTGTTTAGAATAACCTTGAGAGATTTTTCAAAAGAGACTTGAGTCGTTCAAAGCATTAAAAAAGTAGAAAAGAACCTCATCTGATTTTTAAACTGCAAAAAAATTCAAATTAAAAATTTAATGTTTCTTACATAGCTGTTTTAGGTTTAGATTAAGTCTATGACTCAATAATTACATTTTTGTATTATGTAGCATAATTTTGTGCTTAGATAAATTTGCATGATACACTGAGATTTCTTAAATATTGATAGTACATGGTATATTTGTGCCTATTTTCAAGATTTTGAGCATTTATTGATTTAAATGTGAAGCAATCAAAATAACCAAAATATTCTTTAACGTAGAATAGATGAATAATGGTTTACATTATTATATGGAATACTACATAGCAATGATAAGGGAACTACAGCCACGTACAACCACAGGAATAAATCTCACAAGCTTACTGTTGTCTGAAAGAAGCCAGACTCAGCCTGCTTGTATTTATATCAAGTTAAACAATAAGTATAACTAAAACTATAGTTGGGATGATCAGGATAGTTAGGGAGTCAGGATACTTGCTACTTTAGGGGGAGGCAGAAGAGGTTAGTGATGGGAAAGGCAGAGAAAATATCAGAATGATCTGTATGTTCACCTGGGTGGTAGTTATATAGGTTTATAGGTTTATTTACTTTCAAAAACAATTCATCGACCTTCATTTACATTGTATGTACTGTGCTATATGTATGATATATTTCAGTGTAAAATGTAAACAATTATTAAAGAAGTCATTTATTTGATATCGGCTCTTGCTGTTCATGTGACATTCAATCTTCATATCATTTTCTTAGGGAAATACAATCTGCTTTCTTGTCATTCATTCATGGTTTCCAAGAAGTCATTGGGTTTTTTTTTTTTTTTTAAAAAAAAGGTCGAACTGCTACTATTTGTTTTTTTTCTCTGTTGTGAAAATTTTCCAAGCTATTTAACTATTTTCTAGGCAGTTGATAAGTTTTATTCGTTCTTGTGCACAGCAGATGTGTGAGACAGGCTGCTATTGCTGTCTCTTGTTCAGATAAGGAAAGTAGACACACGGGGGTAAATGTTTGGCTGAGCCTGGAATTGGAATGCAGTTCTTTTAACATTCCTCTGTGCTGTTAGATTATAGAGCTCTGCTACAGTCATAGATATCTTAGAATTTCAAAATGCCTTGACTCTCAGGGAAAAAAGATTTCTCTGAGCACAAGGAGACTCTAACTATAGAAATATTTTTGTAGATTAAATTTATGTTTGTATCGAAGAACAATGGATAAGTACATTGCAGGGGTGGAGAGGGTACTCATGGATGCAAAAATATCTCTGACCACTGGGTGTTGTGCCCCTCTTTGGGGAAAACAGATCCAGGAGCATGAGTATAATACAAAATGATGAGGGTCTGTGCAAGACTTTGTAGGACCACAGAGGAGGGGCCAGTAACCAGCTTCATATGACAGGGATATTTGGGAGGTCTTCTGAAGGAGTGGATGCCTGAATCTAATCTTACATATTTAAGGTTGTATTTACAGCTTGATAGGTTGATTAGATTTTTTTCATTTTTCCCCTGTGATATTCCCATCTCCCAATTTTAGGAAACTTCAGATTCTCATAGAACACATATCTTTCTGAATTGAGAATACCGGATTGAATTTCCATAGATGACAGAGGAAAGCTTCTTAAAGACAGAGTATCTTAGTAATACTTCACTGGGCTTGTTTTGAAAGGGACTTGTTTTTTAAAGATAGTTTTTTAGAGTGGTTTTAGGTCCATAGCACAACTGAGAGGAAGGTACCAGGGTTTCCAGAATACTTCCCTCCCCCAGCCCCCCTCCAGATAGATAGCCTCCGCCTTATAGCATACTTCTCCAGAGTAGTGCATTTGTTACAATTGATAAACCTTTGTTGACACATCATAATCTTCCAAAGTTCACAGTTTACATTAGGGTTCACTCTTGGTGTTGTATATTCTATGGATCTGGACAAATGTATAATGCCATGTATCCATCATTATGTATCAGAATATTTTTACTGCCCTAAAAATCCTCTGTGCTCTGTAAAAGGGACTATTTTTGGTAGGAGTAATTTCTTCAGTTGTATATCACACTTATCTTGTGTGTGTGTTAGTCGCTTTAGTTCAGTTCAGTTCAGTCACTCAGTCATGTCCAACTCTGCGACCCCATGGACTGCAGCACGCCAGGCCTCCCTGTCCATCACCAACTGCCTGAGCTTACTCAAACTCATGTCCATCAAGTCGGTGATGCCATCCAACCATTTCATCCTCTGTCGTCCCCTTCTCCTCCCACCTTCAATCTTTCCCAGAATCAGGGTCTTTTCAAATGAGTTAGTTCTTTGCATCAGGTGGCCAAAGTATTGGAGTTTCAGCTTCAGCATCAGTCATTCCAATGAATATTCAGGACTGATTTCCTTTAGGATGGACTGGTTGGATCTCCTTGCAGTCCAAGGGACTCTCAAGAGTCTTTTCCAACACCACGGTTCAAAAGCATCAATTCTTCAGCTCTCACCTTTCTTTATAGTCCAACTCTCACATCCATACATGACTACTGGAAAAACTTTGACTAGACGGACCTTTGTTGGAAAAGTAATGTCTCTGTTTTTTAATATGCTGTCTAGGTTGGTCATAGTTTTTCTTCCAAGGAGCAAGCATCTTTTACTTTCATGGCTACAGTCACCATCTGCAGTGATTTTGGAGCCCAAGAAAATCAAGTCTGTCACTGTTTCCATTATTTTCCCCATCTATTTACCATGAAGTGATGAGACCAGATGCCATGATCTCACTTTTCTGAATGTTGAATTTTAAGCCAACTTTTTCACTCTCCTCTTTCACTTTCATCAAGAGGCTCTTTAGTTCTTGTTCACCTTCTGCCAGGTTCGATCCCTGGGTTGGGAAGATCCTCTGGAGAAGGGACTGGCATCCCACTCCAATATTCTTGCCTGGAGAATCCCATGAACAGAAGAGCCTGGTGGACTACAGTCCATCGGATTGCAAACAGTTGGACACATCTAAATGACTAAGAAAGTTAGCGACTAAGAAAGTTAGTCACTTAGACGTGTCCAAGAGGATCTTCCCGACCCAGGGATCGAACCCGGGTCTCCTGCATTGCAGGTGACTTCTTTACTGTCTGAGCCACCTGGAAAGTCCCATTTACCTTGTCAGCAAATTTAAAGTGGTGAACTCTTAGGTTCAAGGTTGTTTAGATGTTTTAGTTCAGCCAAATTCTAACATCATCAAAACATGCATATCGAAATCCAATTGCAAGTAAATTTATTGAGCTACATAGAGCCTTTTGATGGTAATAATTAAAAATGTAGGTACTGTGGATTTAATTTATAGGCCAGTAAATGAACTTTAAGTTTTCAGGAAGCAAAATCTTATGTATATTACATAATGCCAACACAGACAACCTCCCAAGGTTGACATTTTTGTTTTTCAGATCTGATGTCTGCATCATTTTACTCTTTATTTATTACTTTCAGTATATGAACTCTTGTTTTAAGCAGACCTAACCAAATTGCAGCAATGAAATTCAGTTACAAAAGGAGAGCACAATAGCATCAAAACCTTCATTCAGAAGTAGTATTTTTCCTTTCTCAATAGACCCATCCTAGTATGTCTAGTGACATTCACCAAGGTGACTCCTTAAAATGTTTTAAAAATACTTCTAGAGCAGTTAGGTAATAAATATAATTCCTTAAATCCTATTAGTTTTTTATAGTAGGAGTACCTTGAAAATTCAAGTGGGAGAGAAAAAGGTGTTAGTGGTACAGCAAAAGAGGAAACTTGAGGGACTTGTGTTTGTTCATGGATTTTGAAAGCTGATCATACCATTAAAAACATAGCAGAATGGAAAATATTGGCCCATCTTACATGGTTGCTGAGTGAAATATCTCTTGAAAGTGATACTCTCATCTTGTACCCTTTTTCCAAGTCCTCTAAATATTTGTAACAACCTATTAGTGGAAACCAAAAAAGAACTTAAGGTCCAGAAATAAAAAAGGCATACATTTTAACAAGTGAATAGTAGTCTATTCTTACCGAATATAGTAGCCTAATTTATCATCCAGGTCTGACTGATTGAAAAAAAGGTGGTGCCTCTCAAATCTGAAAGAATATTTAAATATGTGTAAATAGGAAAAGAAATACTTGTAAATATACTACCTTAATTTCTAAAAGCATGTCTTGAAAAAAATGTTTTTGGAAGGTTAGCATAAATGAAACTAAATGAAATTATAGTGGTTTTTCTGTGGAGTTCTTAAATGAGTGCCCTTGGATGAATTTCTTCAGGAGGTTCATAACCCCTTAAAACTGAATATAACATGTGGTAAATCAAAGCATTTCTTCAAGGGCAGTGTGGGTCCTCTCCTTTTATCAGGTTCTTAAAAGGATTAAAACCAGTGTGATTAAACTATTGATTAAACCAATGTGACCACTGTGTTTTTATTAGAGAAAGTGAGTAAATATTTGGAAAATATAACAAGCCTGGTAAATACGTCCATGTATGTGGTAACAAAGATGAAGGACACTTCTAAGTCTGAGAATGCAATAAAATGCTTGTGTTATCAAAATGTTTGCATAGAGTACTTTATTCTGTCGGTCAGGATATAAAACTTTAATTTTCCTCTGTGCCATGTTGCTTTGCTCTATAAACAGTGAGAAATAACATTTGCCATTATCAGAGCTGTGAGGAATTGAGAAGTTGTTTTTTTTTTTTTCCTGTTTATTCTTCTCCTATTACCAGTTTGTTTGTACCATATTCTAGAATGAGTGGTAAATAAAGTAAGTGTGATCTGGTAGCAGCTAGCATTTGACTTGTCACTGAGAATGAGCTTATTGGATTTTGAATGGGCTGCTTCATACCGCTGAGAACAATTTGCAGCTGGTAAGTACATTTTCCTTTTTGTTAAGAGCAAAGACAACTGTAATTAAGCTCAGCCTATATTTCGGTCTGTAAATGTGTTTTAATGGATTTCCATTTTTTTCTGGTACACACAAGCAAGATATCCCTTAACTCCACGATGGAAATGCTTCTGATTTGTAATCCTGGATCTATGGAAAAATAAAATGTGTTAGTGTGTGTGTGTGTGTGTGTGTGTGTGTGTGTATAAAATTCACTGAAAAAAGTATGGTGGAAAAGTAGTGTCTCCCTTAAGACCAAAGTGAAGTCTCCAAAGCATCTTTGATCCTCCCTTGACTAGACTCCCACTGTGATCTCCAAGACTGTGAATTTTAAGTTGGTGGAGGGAGCATCAAGGAAATACTTTACTGCTTTCTTTCTCTATAGTTGCCCTGAGATCTCAAACATGGCAGTCAGCTGGCTGAATCTGCCCACAGACATGTTTTATTTGGCCCATGCAGTGCTTTAAAAAATTTCGTGCCAATATTTTAATAGAAAGATTTCACATAGTAATCTACATTTCTGGCTTGTCTTGAGAAATCAGAAGATAGGGAAACACTTGGCTGGAGCTGAGAGGCAGCTGTCCCCCTCCCCCGGGGCCACAGCCTCCTTCTACAGCTCATTCAAGTGCCCCCCACCCCACTGGCAGTGAATTCATGCACTTATTTACCTGCTGGATTCCTGAGGGCATCGGAGTTTGAGACTAATTTAAGGCTGCGTTTGAGACTATCTTAGTTTTCTAACAACTGCATTTTGTGTAACAACCATCTTCTTGATCCTTGAGAGCCTTATTATTTATTGTTACATTGACATCTGGCCGTCAAATCCAGTAATTTTCAGGTTCAAAGAATTTAGAATTCAGGATGGGAAGGGAGTACATATAAAGAGAACATAAATACCTAAAATGCTTATCTTTCCCAACACACATTCAGTTGTTGCTATCTACCAAAGCTGGTCTGAAACGGTAACGTTAGTGGTGCTACAACTCAAATGTGCTTTCTGGTTCTGAAATTTAATCCGAAATTGTGTGTGCACGTGTGTGCAGTGTATGGTGTGTGTGTGCATGTGTTAAGAAAAACAGTTGATTCATTTAAAAGGCATTGAAACATGTAGACTCATAGGACATTATACTTTCTTTATGCTTTGAAGTATAATGGGAAAAATCTTGATGAAGATTTAATAGGTTTTGGATTGTCTCTTTAATTAATGAGTCTGCAACTTTCCAATTTCTAAACTTTCAATTACTTTGGTCAGGATGGCGCATGAGACAAATTCAAGCAGCCTTTCTTTCCAGTTCTTTCAAATTACCCTTCCTGGTAAAGACAGAGAAATCTTGCCAGAACTCATACTCAACTTGTTGGAGGGCTAGCCTTATCTTGTTATCTAAGGTCTATGCAAACCGCTTCTAATCCCAGTAAATTCTCCAGTTTTGTTAAGATAAAGAGGCTGAAACATGAGGTGTTTAGTAATGTTATGAATGTGAGGGCAATTCTTATCTAACTTTTAAAAGGAAAAATGAAAACTTTTCAAGTGTGGTAATTTGGAGCAATTATGTTTCCCTCAAAACAATTTAGTTTTCATGTATTGCTAGACTAGCAAGGCAGGGGAAGCATAATAGCACAAAAGCTCAAGGGATTTGAATGTGGGAATGGATAAATGTTTTATAATGAGTGAGAGAATTCTTGTCCAACTTTAGGAATAAAAGCTCTGCAAAATTATGAGTGTTTTGGCAATGCTTGTTTATGAACAGAGAAGTGATCTAATGTTTATGAAATTAGGTTTCTTCAGTTTTTTCTCTTAGAGGCAGCCAAGAGAATTTGAGTAAACCACTTTACCTTGCTAAATTTCCCTCAACAGTGAAATTTCTGGAAATATATTTGAATGTTCTGAGTACAGACTATATTGTTTCTGTGATTTTTTTTTAGGACTAATCAGAGGAGACACCTATTTTTATGTGAAAAGTAAAAACAAGATACACTTTAAGAAAATTGAAAAATTTTTATTACTTTTCCACTTTTAAAGTCATATTATTTTTGCTTGTCTTCAAAAGTTCTAATGTACAAGGGAAAACACAAGAAGAAAATTGAATTCCTCTCCTAGGCTATTTTGGAAAAGGCAGTCTGGCTCCAAAAGAACTAGAGATGAGAATATGCCCGGTTAAGATTTTATCTAGCACACCTCGGGTTTAAGATGAAAAACACTTATGTGTAGAAAGAAAGTGGAACGCATTTACAATCTCTGCAGTTTGGTTTTGCTTTGTTTCTTCACTCACAATATATTAAGTACATTTATACTCTGTGCTAGTTTGTCCTAGAAGGACTAAAACATGGACTTTGTCCTTAAGGAGCTTAAATCTCCTTGAAAGACATTATTATTCCTCCCTTACGGGAACATCACTGGGGAAAATATTCAAATTGTATATATCATGATCAAAAGCAAACATATACCAGGGCCTGACAGTTTTTCTCTTCTTGTAGGCAGTTGCCTTTACCTCGTTTGTACCTGATGATTTACTGCTTCGAGTATAACTGTATCTGGTTTATTTACTTATGATGATTTATTTCTTTAAAGCTCTGCATATCAGAAAATGTCTAAGTGTACAGAAGTGATCCTTTTAAAGTGAAGTCAGTCTGAATCTAGAGCTGTAATAGGAAATTTAGGTTGGGCTACCTTGTGGTTCTCCTTCAGAATTATTTGATGCTCGTCAGCCTGGGAGCTCCCTGAAGGCAGACGCTGACAATCTCTGCAGTATCTCCAACTCCTAATACATTTCTGGGCCTACAGTAAATGCCCATGGTACCTTGCCTGACCGACAAATGATGGGTTACTGTTGCACACGTGTGTAGGTCTCAGCACCCCGTGAGAAAATCGAGTGACTTTGGGAGAGACAGAGGCGAATGCAACAATCATGCGAATAAACAACATTCTTGCCTCACTAATCAGTTTCTCTCTCTCTCTCTCTCTCTTTTTTTTTTAATAAGGAGGACAGCCCTCTTATTTTGTGGGCAGAGCACAATTTGTGAAACAGCCTGAGATTTTGGGTTCCAGGTGGTGTCTTTTGTCTGAATTCTTGTGCACCTAGTTGAGACTAGCTTCATGGCTTTGCCAAATACCACTCTTCATTACGAGTCTGATGGGAAGATTAGAGCAGTGCCTCTGTGTGTGTGTGTGTGTGTGTGAGAGAGAGAGAGAGAGAGAGACAGAGAGGGAGGGAGACAGAGAGAGAGATCTAGTTATCTGTATCACCTCTGCTACCAGCCATGTGACCTCAGCAACTCACTTAACCTCAAGGCCTCCAAGTCACTCCTTTCTAGGTGTTGTCTTGGTCTTAAAATGCTAGGCTTGGGATTCTCAATTGATGTGGCCCATTAAATTCCAATTGGCTATTTGAAGTGCATATATTAATTTTTCTATTAGTCTGTATGCTCTTGGAGATCAGAGGCTATCTGACACATATTGTCTATGCTGTTTTTAAACTTTTCATTAGAGAGAGTTTTGAACCCAGACAAAACAGATGGATCAGCTTAGTGAAACTCCATTACCCAGCTTCAACCATCAATCCATGGACACATGGCCAATCCTGTCTCATCATGCCCCGTTTTCTTATCTTCCTTTATTTGGAAGCAAATCTTAGATATGTCCTTTAATCTATAAATTTTTATATTTACACTTTTTTTTCCCCTTAGCCTCTGAGGCATCTACCGCAGAACTTTGTACACATTAGGTAATAGGGTGATAAATTTTGAATAAATGAATGAGACTGGGCTGTGAGAGGCACTCCAACACACACCCCATATTATACATCTTTTAAATGCCTAATAAAATTTGTTAACTTATTTTTCAGAGTGGAGGAGGAAGAGAAGCCAGAGTTTTCAGCTATTGGAATCCTTATGTAGTTGGAACATTAAAAAGTGTCATTACCTGTTAGATGTAATCACCTCATCGCTAGGGAGCTCAGCATACTCCAGGAGGTTAAGGTACTTGCCAAAGATTAGGAAAAAGCCACCCAACTTTATGGATGCGTCTTGATGAACTGTCTTAGTGGTAGCAGATGACACAACTTAAAGGCTTTGCAAACGATGATTATCTAATTCACTGAGAACTTGAAAATTCATAGGAAGGACTCAGCTACTTCTCTTTATTTTATATTTTAAACTCTCCATTTAAACTCTTTAATCAGCCATTTCAACATGCGAATTCCATTCTGAAGGTTATCACATGACTTAGATGGCTGCTATAGGTCCAGACATCTTCCTTATTACAGGCAGTATGAAGGAAGATGACGTATAAGGCAAAAAAGATGAAACTCCCAGCCAAGTTAGCTCTTTCAGTTGCTTTAGGAGTCCTATAAACACTTTCACTTATTTCTTATTGGCCACAATTTAGTTCTATAACCTTGCTTAGCGGTAGAAAGACACTGGGAATTGTAGTCTTTTAGCTGGAATAAAGTTGGGGTTTGGTTACTTAGAAAGACGTGGTTAGTGCATTTTGGGAGGCAACTAGGAGTCTTGACCACAGTGTTCACAATAGAACATCCCTCCTGATCCTCTCCCTATCTTAATAAAAGGTACCACCATCCACTAGATAGCTCAGTCTGATAACCTGGGATTCATTCACCATTCTTTTCTTTTTCTTATACTTCATATCCAAATTAACACCAAGTTCCACAACTCTGAAATATATCCTTAAATTGAACCTTCTCTCCATCTCCACTATTAAGTCCACAATTCAAGTCACCATTATCTCTTATCTGGATGATTTCAGTTATTTCCTGACTGGTCTTCTTGTTTCTTGTCTTGCTTCTTTACAGAACATTGCCTGCATTGTAAACAGGATGATTTTCACAAAGACTAAGTGAAATTCCATCACTTTCCTGCCTAAAACCATCCAGTAGCTTCCCATTGCAATAAAAATAAGTGTCACCTTCTTACCTTGTCCTACAAGGCCTTCTGTGGTTTGGCCCCTGCCTCTCTAAACTTATCATCCACAGGTCTTCCTGCTCTAATCATGAAGCATGGCCACCTTTTTGTCCCTTGACTGTACCAAGCATATGCTACTATTAGTGAGAAAGTAATAAGGAAGTGGAAAGTGGAAGTAAAGTTGCTTAGTCGTGTCTGACTCTTTGCGACCCCATGAACTGTAGCCCGCCAGGCTCCTCCATCCATGGGATTCTCCAGGCAAGAATACTGGAGTGGATTACCATTTCCTTCTCCAGGGGATCTTTCCAACCCAAGGATCGAACCCAAATCTCCCGCACTGCAGGCAGGCCCTTTACTGTCTGAGCCACCAGGGAAGTCGTAGGACGGGATGGGGTCAAGCAGAGGATGTCATATCTCTCAGCAGTAAAACAAAAGGCGATGAGAAGAGTTGTAAGATGCGCTACAGACAAGCTAGGCTGAGAATCAGATCGTGAATTTCAGAACCCTTGTGTTCTCTTTACTGATGGTGGAGGAAAGGTGAACTATGAGCTCCACTGTCTTCACGTGGAATAAAAATAGGTTTCAGTGATTAATGATTTTAAGAAGAACAAAAAATGCAGGAACAAATGGCTGTTATCAGGTTAGAGAAGTAACCATAGAAAAGATAATAAATCAGTCAAAAAGTGTCCCAGTTCTGTTTTGAAGGTAAAGACCAGTCTGAAGCACATTCTTGAGCAATTTTGCAGGATCCAAACCCTCTCTAGCACTCAACCACCAGAATAACTGGAGCCTAAGGAATGATGATACTGACCTTTGCTGGGTCCTGTGACTTCACTCAATGAGGTGCCTGGATTTTGTCAACCTAGAGTGACCCATGCCTAGTTTTAATGGTGAAATCTCCACCCCCGAGGGCAGATATTGCTGCCATTTTTGCACATGCAGGGTATGAGCCTGTGGTTGCACTGCACGGACAAATCGAAATGCCATGTCTGCATGGGAGATCACTCTCACCCTTTTATGAAAATGCATGCATGCTTAGCTTAAAAGTTCCCTGATCTTGCTGTTCAGGGAGATAGTGCTTTGAAAGCTATCTCTTTATCTCCTTATTTTTCACAAGGAATAAATGCTTCTGCTTTGATTAAAAGTGCTTGGCATGTTCTTTGACTATACACCCCAAGTGACTGACCATTGAGTCTGGTAACACTACCTCACACCTTTGCCCTGGAACACTTCTCCATTTTTGTATGATTAATCCCTTCTCACAGTTTGGTTCTCAGCTCAAATGTCCCTCCCTCAGATAAACCTTCACTGACTACCTAGCTAAAGAAGTTCTTTGTAACCTCATGTCTAAGTTGCCCTCTGTCCCACGATCTAATTATATTTGATTCTGCACCTTCAAGAAGCACTCTTATACACCATCAGTGCAGAATTAACTGATTAAAACCTCTTTGAAGGGCAAATTGTCCAGTATCTATTAGAACTAAAAACTGTAACTTTATGAGGGCAAGGGAAACTACCTGTAGTAGGAGTTCAGTAACTTGTTAAAAGAATGGTGATTCCCAGGATTAAATCACTAAGTGTTTGATTCCAGTTTTTTCTCCTCCTGCTTTTTTATTCCTTGCCTTTCATCCGATATTTAAGGTCTTCTCCACTAAGATGTTAACACATATCCTTTAAAGATCAAATTTCTCAAGTGGGTGTATCCCTGTTCCTTGGGTAAGGCCTCATGATTAATCTAGTATATCTTCCTGGAATTTTGATTTTATTAGAAGGATTGTGAGAAAAATACTTTTCTACCAAAAAGGTTTGGTGGTAGTTAATGTTTGAGGACCTACCTTCTAGGTTTCTTGGGGAAGGAGCTCAGTCTCTTTGCCATTAGGGACAATTTAGTGGAAAGATTTGAGACCCACTGCTTAAAGGTATTGGCTCCTGGGTGGATATTTGCATTTTAAAACAGAATTCTTCAATTCATTATGCAGTGTCTATTGAGGAATTGTGCTTACCAGTAAGCACAGTTTAGCATGAAGCTGTAGGTGCTAAGGCAATAAAAAGTCTTCCTAAACTGTACATTTGTATATTCTCTTCAGTTTGCAAAATGCTTTAACATATATTATTTTATCTAATTGAATTGTTGCATCAACCAAGTTGAATGTAAGCATGGGAGCTGCTTGCAACCCACAAATAATCACTAGGCACTGTTGTTTAGTTGCTAAGTTGTGTCCGACTCTTTTTGCGACCCCATGGAATATAGCTGGCCAGGCATGAAGAGGAAAAAACTTTTCAAATAGTGTTAAATTTTAAAATAATTGAAATGTAAGTCCTCCTTCCTAGCCAGGTTCCTGAGTCCCCATTCCCTTCTCTAAAGGGAAATTCCTGGGGTACATTTCCAGAAATATTTTAGTATTCTGGCCCAAAGCACTAGCTCACATCTTAGGTCATTCTTAGATCTTAGATCACTCTTTTTTTTCTTCTATACACTATTGAGGAGGGTGCAGTACTATTCTGCCTTTTTTTTTTTTTTTTAAATATAGTGTTTTGGACTGTTGTGTTCTGTTGTATGAGGTACACAAAGTTTGTTTAATTATTTTGTGAGGGTGGGCATTTGCATTGTCTTCAGTATTTTCCTGTAATGGCTGATGCTCTCAGGAATATCCTTTACACAATGACCATTTTTTCTCTTTGTCTACATAAAGTAAATAATAAATTTCAGTGGGATTGTGTGTCAATACTGTAAGTTTTTCAGTTCTGCTACATATGTAAAATTTCCCTTCCTGAAAGTTTTAACCACTGCGTTCTCCATGATGGTGTAAGAGAGTAACTTTTCCCTAAACCAAGGTCAGTTTAGCCCATGATCAATTTTTTAAGTTTTGTTAGTAAGATAGTGAGAAAACAAAGTTTATTTTTACTTGGAATTATTTAATTGACTGAGATTAAGCCTTTTTATTTCGAGTATTTCAAAGTTATTTGCATTGGATTCTTCGTTAACTCTCTGGTTGTCTTTATCTTCTGATTTTCTACTGAGTTGTTGGTCTTTTCCTTTTTATAATTTGTAAAGACCCAAACTATATCAAGATATGAAATCAACCCTTTTCTGTCATATATGTTTTAAATATTTGTTCCCAAGTAATTGTTTAAGGTGTTTAAGAACAACCATCGACTTTAAGTTAGGTGAAAATGTGCTTCATTTGAAACAAAGATTCATGAATGTGTGAAATGTCACAGAGAGAGCAAGAGATTCAGAGGAAAAGTTCAGGAGGTTGTGTCACGAATCTGGTGTTTTCTAGCCTTATGACCTTGGACAGTTAATGTCAGGGAGTCTCACTTTCCTCAGCTCTAGTGTGGGGATGGTTACAGTACTTCTTCAGAGAGTTGTGGGGGTTTGGTAACATCATGCATGTGAAAGTACTCTATAAATAGTATAGCTTTTTATAGCCACTATAAATAGTGGCTCAGAGGTTAAAGCATCTGTCTGCAATGCGGGAGACCCAGGTTCTATCCCTGGGTCAGGAAAATCCCCTGGAGAAGGAAATGGCACCCCACTCCAGTACTCTTGCCTGGAGAATCCCGTGGATGGAGGACCCTGGTAGGCTACCGTTCACTGGGTCGCAAAGAGTCAGACATGACTGAGCGACTTCACTTTCTTTCTTTCTATGTGAATATTAGTTTTGGCTACTGATTTGATAATTGAACTATCTTTTACGTTGGAATATAATATTTTAGGAAATTGGAATTTCTGCCTTTAGTTACTTTTTTTGGAAAGCAAAACTAATTATCATTATATCTCAGATATTTTTCTGCCTTTAGTTCATCTCGTGATTCCTGCTGATTCAATAGTTGGGATATACAGATTTCCTTATAGCTAGGGGGCTTGAAAAAAAAAAGGCATGGTTTACTAATAGTAATGAGTAATAAGGGATGATGCTAATATTTGAAAAGTGAAATAATTATTAAATGGTGAAATTGTATCTTTTTCCCTTTTTCAAAAATTTAGTGGGAAAGATCTGCAAATATGAAGTTCTTTTATTTGTAGCTTTCATATATTATAAAATCTGATATGTTCAGGTTGTATGTGTGTGGAGAGTGTGTAGAATTAGAGCTTAAATTTTTTGATTGGGAAAGAACCTACACATCATCTTGCCCAGTGCCTGTTTTTACAGATAAGGAAGTCAGAAATTCTGAGAAGCAAAGGAACTAGCTTGAGTCATGTGGTCACTGCAGAACAAAAGGGAAGAACTCATTCTGTCTCCCTCTTGTTTAGAATCCCTTTCACCTCCTGGGCCATTTTGGAAGCATAGGTTGCATGTCTGCATACTTGGAGTTTATGACAATAGCTGCATTTCTTCTAAACTCGTCAAATGAGCAGCTATATTTCTTGAAACTAGAGAATAGTAAGTTGTAGTCACATCTTGCTTTTTTTTGGAGAGGTTATTTTGAGCTAGGTTTAAAAAATAGCTTTAAAAATTCTTATATTTCAATTTACTGAATTTTAATATTTTAGCAAATCTTTTAAAGGTTTTCCCTCTATTTACTTTATGTTTTTTTGTAGTAAGGACATTTTAGGGGAACCCAAGTAGGAAGAGTATTCAAGTTTATTAATCTATATCAATCCATATTTTTACATCACTATTCTTCAAAGAGAAAAGGGAAGATATACCCATTTGAATGCAGAGTTGCAAAGAATAGCAAAGAAAGGTAACAAAGCCTTCCTTAGTGATCAATGCAAAGAAATGGAGGAAAAAAACAGAATGGGAAAGACTAGAGATCTCTTCAAGAAAATTAGAGATACCAAGGGAACATTTCTTGCAAAGATGGGTGCAATAAAGGACAGAAATGATATGGACCTAACAGAAGCAGAAGATATTAAGAAGAGGTGGCAAGAATACACAGAAGAACTGTACAGAAAAGATCTTCATCACCCAGATAAACACAATGGTGTGATCAGTCACCTAGAGCCAGACATACTGGAATTCGAAGTCAAGTGGGCCTTAGGAAGCATCACTATGAACAAAGCTAGTGGAGGTGATGGAATTCCAGTTGAGCTATTTCAAATCCTGAAAGATGATGATGTGAAAGTGCTGCACTCAATATGCCAGCAAATTTGGAAAACTCAGCAGTGGCCACAGGACTGGAAAAGGTCAGCTTCATTCCAATCCTAAAGAAAGACAATGCCAAAGAATGCTCAAACTACTGCGCAATTACACTCATCTCATATGCTAGCAAAGTAATGCTTTAAATTCTCCAAGCCAGGCTTCAACAGTATGTGAACCCAAGAGCTTCCAGATGTTCAAGCTGGATTTAGAAAAGGCAGAGGAACCAGAGATCAAATTGCCAACATCTATTGGATCATTGAAAAAGCAAGAGAGTTCCAGAAAAACATTTACTTCTGCTCTATTAACTACACCAAAGCCTTTGACTGTGTGGATCACAACAAACTGTGGAAAATTCTGAAAGAGATGGGAATACCAGACCACCTGACCTGCCTCTTGAGAAATCTGTATGCAGGTCAGGAAGCAACAGTTATAACTGGACATGGAACAACAAACTGGTTCCAAATTGGGAAAGGAGTATGTCAAGGCTGTATATTGTCACCTTGCTTATTTAACTTATATGCAGAGTACATCATGCAAAATGCCAGGCTGGATGAAGCACAAGCTGGAGTCAAGATTGCTGGGAGAAATATCAATAACCTCAGATATGCAGATAACATCACCCTAATGGCAGAAGCTAAGAGGAACTAAAGAGTCTCTTGTTAAAGGTGAAAAGGAAGACTGAAAAATCTGACTTAAAACTCAACATTCAGAAGACTAAGATCATGGCATCTGGTTCCATCACTTCATGGCAAATCGAAGGGGAAACAATGGAAACAGTGAGAGACTTTATTTTTTTGGGTTCCAAAATCACTGCAGGTGGTGACTGCAGTCATGAAGTTAAAAGACACTTGCTCCTTGGAAGAAAAGCTATGACAAACCTAGAGAACATATTAAAAATCAGAGACATTCCTTTGCTGACAAAGGTCCATCTAGTCAAAGCTATGATTTTTCCAGTGGTCATGTATGGATGTGAGAGTTGGACTATAAAGAAAGCTGAGGGCCAAAGAATCGATGCTTTTGAACTGTGGTGTTGGAGAAGACTCTTGAGAGTCCCTTGGACTGCAAGGAGATCCAACCAGTCCATCCTAAAGGAGATCAGTCCTGGCTGTTCGTTGGAAGGACTGATACTGAAGCTGAAACTCCAACACTTTGGCCACCTGATGCGAACTGACTCTTTGGAAAAGACCCTGATTCTGGGAAAGATTGAAGGTGGGAGGAGAAGGGGACAACAGAGGATGAGCTGGTTGGATGGCATCACTGACTCGATGGGCCTGAGTTTGAGCAAGCTCCGGGAGTTGGTGAAGGACATGGAATCCTGGGATGATGCAGTCCATGGGGTCACAAAGAGTCGGACACGACTGAGCGACTGAACTGAACTGATTCTTTAAGCAGAATATATGTTCAAAGCATTCAAATTTGATCCAAACTGTAGTAAATTCCAACTGTTGATTAATGAAATTATTTGTGTTTTTCTCTTTGTAAATCTCTTTGTGTTGCTTTTACTTTAAGGTGAATGTTGAAATTAATAGAAAAAAATACCACATTAACTGACACGTACTTCCTGCTGCTCGAGATATAATTTGTTTCAGTTATTTTTCTTCAATTCATCTTCATTTCGTGTAAAATATTAATTGAAATGAATTTTGCTTGAAAGTATTCCTTGTAGTAGATGAAAAAAGGCTGGGGGCATCTTTTCATTCTTCCTACTAATCCTTCTCATGGCAGAAGCAATGCCCCAATTTGGTGATAGCAACTGAAAGTCATTGACATGTGCTAGGACATCCATTTTTGGTATCATGCTAAACCAAGTAAAGCATAGTGTTTAACAAATCATTTTGGACAGTGAGCATTATGAAAAGTGAGAGAAGAGCCAACGGGGAAAGTGAGATGAGGGTGAAAGCTGAGTTTCACAACTGAAAAAAATTGACGATTGTTTCTTTATGCTGAGGCTAATTGATATTGTCAAAATTGTTTCCATTAGAAGCCACAGTTTTTATTAGAAAAGTATTATGTAATAAGATATTAAAGGACATTTAAATATTTTTATAAGTCCCAGACAATAGGAGGAACATTGGTGAGAGCCAGTTGCTAAGGACTACCCATTTCCTATGTTCTTCTTTCTTAGCAACAACAGCACCAGCCTTTGGATCATTGCCAACATCTGGTTCATTGCCAACTTTTGGAAATCCCTGTCCTTGGAAGCTGAATAAGTGAAGCCAATATTTGCTATAAGGACACTCGTTCCATAAGCATTTAAAATAGGACTAGCTTTAAAATATAAAAATATAATACTTATGAAAATTCAAGTAATAGATTCAAAGAAGAGAATAATGTCATTTACAACCTATCACTCAGAAATAACCACTGTTAACATTTTTGTGTATATTCCTTAAGATTATTTTATAATGTGTTTGCAATTTGCTTTTTTTCCACTATAAAAAGGAAGGATTGGGGTATCCTTCTAATCAATAAACAGTATCATCATTTAATGAATACATAGCATTCCACTGGATGGTTGTACTGTAATTAGTTTTCAAATAATGGAGCTTAAGTTTGTTTCAGTTTCTTTTTTCCTAGTATGAACAAAGATGCAGAAAATCAGCAAATATTGAACACTTACGGTGCCAGACACTGGTAGATGTTGGAGATACAAGGATACATAATACACATTTCGCATATTCAGAGACTCAAATGGGAAACAGGCATGGAAGCATGTAATTGTAATACTATGTGAGGTGGACAACAGACATGTATATGGGGTCGGTGTCGGCACTAAGGCAAGTGCTTGGGTGCATTGGGAGGAAACTGACTGAGTGAGGATGAGAGACTTAGTCCTGAAAGGCTGGGTGATCGTTTCCCAACAATCACCTGGGAGAACTCGTTAAGATCACTCCTTCCCAGTTCTGTTTCCTAGAGAACATGATTCAGCAGGTCAAGGATGAGACCTCAGGTGGTTCTGTTGTGGGTGGTGGTCTCTATAGTGGTGGTGGTTTAGTCGCTAAATTGTTTCTGACTCTTGCGACCCCATGGACTGTAGCCTGCCAGGCTCCTCTGTCCATGGGCTTCTCCAGGCAAGAATACTGGGGTGAGTTGCCATTTCCTTCTCCAGGGGATCTTACACTTTGAGACTAGGCATAAGGCATGGGAAGGGGCTAGGGTGGAGCACGGAATTGGAAAGGGGGTTACTGTCAAATGACAGGGGACCTTGACAATCAAACTAAGAACTTTAGACTTTATGGGGTAGGTGATGAGGAGTCACTGAAAATTTTGAGTATCATTATAAGAACTGTGGTTTAGGTAAACTAGTAGGAAAGGCAGAATATTATGGAAATGTTTTCCTAGTTTCTGGTACGGAGATAATTAAATTTTCTTGGCTTGTTGGTTATTTATATGAATATTAAATCAGATCTAAATGCTAGTTGGGCAGGGAAGAGTGTTTCTCAAACTTTAATGTGCCTGTGAATCACCAGGGATCTTGTTAAAATATAGATTCCTACTCGGTATGTCTGGGAAGTTGGGAGAGCTGACCTTCTGCTTTCCTAACAAGCTTCCAGGTGAGATTGATGGCTGTGCTCTGTGGACACACTGGCATACAAGATGTGCTTGCAGAGAGTTTCAGTTAAGCGAGGATTTCCATTTCACTCTTTACATGTGAATGTGCCCTGTGGTCGTAGGACTTTGGTGAGCTCACTTTGCAAATCTGTTATACAGCAAATTATATTTGAATTGACTCCTTTCTCTTTGCAAATAACATCTGTTTACTTGTGATTTACTATGTGAGAGCGTAAATGGGGAGTCATTCAATATGTGTATGTAACTTGGAGCCAGTCTTTGAGTTAAATCTTAAGCCTTTTCAAAGAACAGAAAAATGCTATTGAGCTTTCACAGAATAAGAGGTTTGAAGTTGGTTAATTGTATTGAGTCATAAAGTCACTACTGGTTATTTCTTGGTATAGCTGTTCTTTAATTAAATTTCTTAATCAAGTACAACTAACCAACAGATGAGTTAAAAACTAGGATTTAGAATATCTGTAACTTTACAGTACCTCTTTCGTTTACCATGACTACACTTATCCTATGGGCTTTCCAGGTGGTGCAGTGGTAAAATCCCTTGCCAATGCAGGAGATGCAAGATGTGCACGTTTGATCCCTGGGTCAGGAAGATCCCCTGGAGGAGGAAATGGCAACCCACTCCAGTATTCTTGCCTGGGAAATCCCATGGACAGAGGATTCTAGCAGTCCATGGGATTGAAAAGACTTGGATATGACTGAGCAGCTGAACACAGCTTTTCATACTTATCCTGTCTCTCCATTAGATTTGAACCCCTTTGGTGTATAGATTCTGTGTTGGTTAGAGAGGTAGCATAAACATCCTTTAGGAAAGAACAATTAAAAAAACATTCAATTCAGTTCAGTTCAGTCGCTCAGTCATGTCTGACTCTTTGCGACCCCATGAATCGCAGCACGCCAGGCCTCCCTGTCCATCACCAGCTCCCGGAGTTTACTCAAACTCATGCCCATCAAGTCGGTGATGCCATCCAGCCCTCTCATCCTCTGTCATCCCCTTCTCCTCCTGCCCCCAATCCCTCCCAGCATCAGGGTCTTTTCCAGAGTCAACTCTTCACATGAGGTGGCCAAAGATTGGAGTTTCCGCTTCAGTATCAGTCCTTCCAACGAACAGCCAGGACTGATCTCCTTTAGGGTGGACTGGTTGGATCTCCTTGCAGTCCAAGGGACTCTCAAAAAAACGTTAAGTTGTATCTTTTTAGTATTCTTCAGTAAACTCAGTGCCATATTTGCTGCAGGATTTAAGATTGGGAGAGGTGGCAACTAAAGACTACAGAAGCATATAACTTTTACATTCATGATGCACTTTAGGGTTTATTCAGAGTCAGACCCTTCACTTGACTTTATAACAATCATGTGATGCAGGAGAGCAGACATCACTTTACAAAGGTGAGAAGACTGAAGCTCAGGGAGGTGAAATGACTTGCCCGAAGTCAAGAGCAGTCACTGTCAACGCCTAGTTTAGAGTCCAGTGTATTATCCATCTCAGCTTGCAAAACTCAAACTCAGAGTGATTTAGGGGTTTAAGTTTTTCAAGTGAAAGTTGCTCAGTTGTGTCTGACTGTTTATGACCCCATGGATTATCCAGTCCATGGAATTCTCCAGGCCAGAATACTGGAGTGGGTAGCCTTTCCCTTCTCCGGGGGATCTTCCCAACCCAGGGATCTAACCCAGGCCTCCTGCACTGCAGATGGATTCTTTACCAGCTGAACCACCAGGGGAGCCCAAGAATATTGGAGCAGGTAGCCTATCCCTTCTCCAGGGGATCTTCCCAACCCAGGAACCGAACTGGGATCTCTTGCATTGCAGGTGGATTTTTACCAGCTGAGCTACCAGGGAGTTTTATCTGTTAGGGAAATGTTTAGCTTCAAGCAACAGAAAGCTTGACTTAAAGTGACTTAAACAAATAGGCACCCAGTGTTTTCATGCCCTTAGAAAACTGGAGGTAGACAGTTGCCAGCACTGGGTCTGCTGCTCAGTGACCCAAGCTGTTTCTGAGGTTTTGCTCTGCTATTCTTGGACTCATTGATATTCATCCTCATGTTTGTCTCTTCACAGTTGCAAAATGACTGCCCCAGCTTTGGGCACAAAGGGATGGAGTGTGTGTGCAATAGAGGGGCTACCAGCTTCATCTGTCCCTCTTATCATGAAAATAAAAATCTGCCTGAAAATTTCACCAGTGGACTTCTGTTTGTCATATTGGCCAGAGACTTGGGCTTCCCTTATAGTTCAGTCAGTAAAGAATCTGCTTGCAGTGTAGGAGACCCAGGTTTGATTCCTGGGTCGGGAAGATCCCCTGGAGAAGGAGATGGCAACCCACTTCAGTACTCTTGCCTGGAGAATCTCCATGGACAGAGGAGTCTGGCAGGCTACAGTCCACACGGGTCACAAGAGTTGGACATGACTTAGCGACTAAACCACCACCAGAGACTTAACACACATCCCTGAGTCTCCTGTTCCCATCCCCCACCTTAGGAAAGAGTCAGGGAAGATCAATACTAGCTTTGTCAGCCTTAAAAGTAGAGGTAGGCAGGGGAGAAAGGTGGTTGGCATTGGGTGTTGAGTGAGGCAGTTCACGGTGTTTGTCACAGTCTTACCGTAATTCCAAATGGAGCAAACAGCATTGGATAAACACCAATTGAAAATCCCTGTACGTTCCTACTGCTGTGTGAAGTTTGTGATTACTGGTTCTGAGTGCTAGGCAGCTTTTTCCTAATCAACTCCTAAGAAAGTAACATTTGAACAACTCCCATATCACTTATTTTGGTATAATAACATTGGAGAGGGGATGTGTGGTTCATTGGATTGTTTGCTTTTTGCTTAGTAGTTCTTTAGTAGCATGTCTATTTCATGAGATTATATGCAAGATAGTTATACAACTACTTTATCATCATTTGTAAACATTCGGTTTCTGCATGCTTGTAAATTAGGAAGGAGTAGGAATTAAAATGCGTTTGCTGTCCTTAAGAGTGGTTGTATAGGATCAGCAGGCCCTGGACTGTGTGTGTTTGTCTAGAGTTGAGTTTCTGTGGCCAAGCGCAGGCCTGTTCATGAAGCTATTTTAAGTTATAGCCAAATGATGGCACATATTCCTTTTTTTTTCAGTTGAGTGGAGTAGGAGGAGAAGTTTCGGAAGCAGATGCACTTGTGTTATAGTCCTGGGTCACCTTCTGACCCTTAGTCTCCCCGTTTTTCAGGTGAGGGTGACGACACTCACCTCACAGCTCTGAGGATTCATGATGTGCCCCGTGACTGAAGTACCACAGAGCTGGGGTTAGAGAAGGCACTTGTGTTTGCAGCTCCTCTTTCTCTCTGCGGGTCCTTGCTTCCCCTGCAACACCCTGGCTTGTCGAACTTGGAAGCAGTTTATCTCTTTCCCTTGATAAAAAAACTTGAGTTTTTGTTTCTTACAGAAAGGGGAAGTAATTTAGAAATTTTGGCCCAGTGGACTTCCCTTCTGATTAAGTACACAGCAGCCCTGTGTGGTGACAGAAAGTCAAGTACCTAATTAGATTATTATTAAGTTATCACTTAAGAGAAAGGATATCGCTACTCAGGCTAACAGTGCTCCCTCAAAGTGAAATCCATTGCTGTTTTTCCCTCCCCTCTTTTTCCCACCCCAATAAGCTATCCTGAGTCAGAGAAAGTATAAAAAATGCCAGTGTTAAGGTCATTTTGAAAGGAAATTCTAATTTGTGTATGTGGATCTAAAGTAAGAGTTTGGGTAACTCAAAGATCATTTTAATTTTTCTTTTTGTTGTATATTTTTCATTTATATGTAACCAAATGTTCATATGTAGCAATTCATGTAATTCTTAATGAAGTCAATGAGGGATGTTTTCTGAGATAGATAGTACTGTGATGTTTGTAAAACAGGTTGTAAAATAAAATTAAATGCTACTGTCCTTTTGGTTTGCTGGGTTCAGTGAGCAAATTTCATTATGTTTACTTAATCAACATAGCTTGAAAACATTTCTTTTTTTTTTGCACAAATTTGGTTAACAACCAGGACGCACTTCACTAATAAGTTGGATTTCACCACACAAATGCCTGTTGTATTTATTTAATAGAAGCAAAGTTGGGAACTTTGCAGTTTGGTGTCAGAGAATAATCAGGAGAACCAAAATTAACATGTGAAATATGAGCTTTGGATGAGAAGACTTAAAGGAGAATGAAACACATCAGTGAACGTTCCAAGACATGGTGGTTTAATGGCTGATTCATGTTGATGTTTGACAGAAACAACAAAATTCTGTAAAGCAATTATCCTTCAATTAAAAGATAAATTAATTAAAAAAAGTATATTGGAACTATTGTTGGCAATTCCTACTGAAATTCCACCATCTTTTGGTGGTACTGTCACATATAATGAAGTCTTTTATTGGTCATTGCTGTTCTCATTCAAGAATTATACATCACTCTTTGTTTTACAGGACAAAATAAATTCTTAAAATGGCTAGCTGAGACTAGAATTATACAGGTGAGGAGCAGAAGAAATCAAACTATACCTTAAAAAAATGCCTGTGACATTGACCCAGTTGTCCCAGGCTTTCCATGAACTCAGAGAGGCAGATGATAAATTGTACATGCTTTAGTGATGGCATCTGTATTCTGCTCATACTCTGAATTTTAAATTGTTGTCAGAGATTATTTTATCTGGTTGACAAATTATACCAACAGAAACATAAGTAGGATAATACTTTAAAAACTCTTCAACAGGTTAAAAAAAATCTTTCATTGTGGGACATGTCAGATATACACATAAATAACTAGAACTGTGTCAATAAAGTATAAAGACAATCATATTGTGAGACCTCTTATTTCTGTCCCCCAGCTTCAACAATTCATAGCTCATGGCCTGTTTCTCTGCTCCTCCTTCCACTGCTTTCTTTTCCCAATATGGAGTGTTTTGAAGCAAGTCATATCACCCATAAATATTTCAGAATGTGACTCTAAAAATATAAAGACTATTCCCAATATTAAACAGTTTGAAATGGCTTCTTTTATGTGGGAGAAGTGTAAAACATGTGAATGGTGTTTAATATCAGGCATGCATGTTAAATTGCGTATCCATATGACTCCACACATCGGACTTCTTCCAAGCTCATTTTCTATAAACTGCTGTTTTTACTGCTTAGTGTTTGGTGGTCTTTATTTACATAAAATTTAGTGAAAATGTTAGACCAGCTTTGGGTTTGTTTTCCTTTCATTGGTGACTTTTTTCTAGATAGAATTTTTGTCTCTGCAGAGTAGTTGATCTTGTTTTATATGGAAGTATTATCCATGAGAACTGTTCCACATGACCTCTGGTACTCTCCAATGGTGCTCTTCAGCCTTGAAACCACTCCCTCTATTTGAGAGCAGATGGAAAGAGGATGTTGTTGTTGTTCAGTTGCCCAGTTGTGTCTGACTCTTTGCGACTCATGGACTGGAGCACACCAGGTCTCCCTGTCCTTCACCATCTCCCAGAGTTTGCTCAAATTCATGTCCTTTGAGTCAGTGATGCTATCCAACCATCTTATCCTCTGTCGTCCCCTTCTCCTCCTGCCTTCAATCTTTCCCAGCATCAGGGTCTTTCCAGTGAGTCAGCTCTTCATATCAGGTAGCCAAAGTATTGGAGCTTCGCTTCAGCATCAATCCTTCCAATGAATATTCAGGTTTGATTTCCTTTAAGATTGACGGGTTTTATCTCTTTGCTGTCCAAGGGACTCTCAGGAGTCTTCTCCAGCACCACAATTCAAAAGCATCAATTCTTTGGCATTCAGCCTTCTTTACGGTCCAACTCTCACATCTCTACATGACTACTGGAAAAACCATAGCTTTGACTACATAGACCTTTGTCAGCGAATTCATGTCTCTGCTTTTTAATATGCTGTCTAGATTTGTCATAGCTTTTCTTCCAAGGAGCAAGCATCTTTTAATTTCATGGCTGCAGTCATCATCTGCAGTGATTTTGAAGCTCAAGAAAATAAAGTCTCTCACTGTTTCCATTGTTCCCCATCTATTTTTCATGAAGTGATCCACTGTTTCCCTGTCTATTTGCCATGAAGTGATGGGACTGGGTGCCATGACCTTAGTCTTTTACATGTTGAGTTTTAAGTCAGCTTTTTCAGTTTTCTTTTTCACCTTCATCAAGAGGCCCTTTAGTTCCTTTTTGCTTTCTGCCATTAGAATGATGTCATCTGCATATCTGAGGTTGTTGATATTTCTCCTGGCAATCTTGATTCCAACTTGAGCCTCATCCAGCCCAACATTTCGCATGATGTACTCTGCATAGAGGTTAAATAAGCACAGTGACAGTATACAGCCTTGATGTACTCCTTTCCCAATTTTGAACCAGTCTGCTGTTCCATGTTCATTTCTAACTGTTGCTTCTTGACCAGCACACAGGTTTCTTAGGAGTCAGTTAAGGTGGTCTGGTTGTCCCATCTCTTTAAGAGTTTTCCTCAGTTTCTTGTGATCCCTAAATTTAAGATTTGGTATTTAAGGCACATATGCCATTTTTATTAGGAAAACTGTATACAGTACTGCTTTTAGTATTTTCTTAATAAGCTACAAAGTATACATGAACATTTTCATAATAATGCTTTTGCGGATGGGACAGTGACTTGTTTTTATGTTTTTGCTTTTGTTTTGTTTAACTTATGTAGTATCTACTTGTGCTAGATTAGAAGATTTGATTTGACAGATTAATGTAAAAGGACTTGTACAATAATGTTTCATTTTTGTAGAAGAGAATGGATGCAATATAGAGTGTTTTTTGGTTCAGATTGTGGTTCTGGAGACAAACTGCTCAAGTTCTGAGTAGCTGTTCCACCAATTAATAGCCATGTGGTCTTGGATAAGTCACATAACTTCTGAAAATCTCAGTTTCCTTATCTGTGAAATCAGGATAATACAAGTACTTATCCCTTGTATATTTTAAAAATATGAATTCAATGAAATGGAAATAAACAAAATTATTATTAATTTTGGTTTAAATTCAGTAGAGATATTTGTTGCTGAACATTTTTTGAAGATGCTCTAATCACTTTAGTTTCCTAAAACTTAAGGACTGTTGGTTTCTGGAAGTCAGGTGAATGTGAACTATAAATCAAGAAGTATTAAGAGACAAATTTGTTACTCTGAGGTCTGGTAGCTACTAAATAGTTTATATGAGAAGTTTCATGCACTTTAGGGGTGTGATCTATTCAGATATAATACTGTGAGTACAATATCTTTTGAAGAAGCGTTTGCTGGCTGAGACCAGTTTTCTCTGTCCTGTTAAACCCTAGCTGACCTTGAATCCTATTTAGATTAAGAAGCTGTTAAACATCCTGGTATTTTGTTTCGCCCCATATGTTGTAGTAATGAGTCCAGTAGGCTCATCGTCTCCATGCAGAGTAGCCAGGCATGTGGGCCAGAGAGGCTTGTGTCCACCTTGAGAAGGGAGAGCCTAGGACACTGTTCTGGCATCTGCTCCTTGGGGAATATGCCAGGCTGGGCTCTTCCTAGTCCACAGGGCTTGATAACCTGTCCTGAACCCCAAGGCTTTGATCAGGGTGAATTTCTTGGCCTGCTTGGTGGGTCTTTGGGGCCGTTAGCCTTAGCTTTTCCCTGGGAGAGATGACCACATCCAAAGGCTTCAGCGGATCAGGGGGTGGTAGGACACATTGAAAATGGAAGCAGTACCAAAATGGAAAGTGGAGAGACCCCTACCTGCTTCATGGAGTTGCCAGATCCCATTCTTGGGTCTTGTGAACTTAGAGCTCGTCACTCTCTAAGTATACTTTGTTTTATTTTTGTCAGGTTGGCATTTCACACCCTAGAGATGCTTAATGTGTCATTTGCAAAATTTGAAACATCAGATTACTCAGTCTCTTCTAGTCCATTTATAAAATGTACAGCGAGGCTGATCTTGGCATCACTCCGAGAACACTCATGCTTGGCCCTTCTTGCATCTGAGAAGTACCTCTTCATCGCTAAATTTATGCTCCTTTCCTGTCTCATGTTCCTCATGGAACACGTCCCATAGTACCTACAATTTAGTAAGATGAGATTGTGCGTGTGTTTAGTTTCCTTCCTCTTTGATTCGCACGTCCTGTGTTCAGATCTCAGTTCTGGCACTTGTAAATCGGTTACATTCTCCTCGCTCAGCCTCTGTTTCCTCAACTGTAATGTGAGGATAACGATAGTACTTACTCTGAAAAGCTGTGCCTTCTGTATATTGCACCACAGAGCACTCAGCGCAGTGCCTGCCGTATTTTCCATCCGTCCAAAGTCGCTAAGTCGTGTCTGACTCTTGCGACCCCATGGACTGTCTCCCACCAGGTGCCTCTGTCCATGGGATTCTCCAGGCAAGTATACTGGAGTGGGTTGCCATTTCCTTCTCTAGGGGATCTTCCTGACCCAGGGATTGAACCCACGTCTCTTAAATCTCCTGCACTGGCAGGCTGGATTCTTTACCACTAGCACCCTTGGGAAGCCCTGTCAGATCTTAAGGACTCACAAAATAGTACTAGTTTTGCTATTGTCATCACCACACCAGTATATAGTCTCTTTGACCAAAATCACAAAGCACATTTCTATCTTGTGTTTGTCGTATTCCTGTTTGCTCTTCAGTATCTATTGAATGTGGACCGCTCAGGTACTATTTTCTAGGCCCTGGGAATAACCGTTCAGCAGAATAGAGTCTCCACTAAAATCACACTCTTGTTTCTGCTACTTTGGTATTAAATAAATTGAATTGGCAAAGATCTCCAGTGCCCTTCTCGACAAATCTAAACAATTCTCTGGTCCTGCTCTTATTTGGTGCTTTGTAAAATTTGGAACTGCTACTTATTCCCTTCTTTAAGCTCTGTCTTTCCTTGAGTGCTCTAATACCATACTTTCTTTTGATTCTTTTCCTAACTTTTGGACTGTTTCCTCTGACCATTGATCTAATTTTTTTTTGCCTGCCTTTTATTCTTTAGGTTTCTGCTCCTGATTCATTCGTTTTTCCTCTCCTACTCTTCTCAGAGATTGTAAACTGGTGACTTTGGAGGAACTAAATTACTCTCACACAAAGTCATATGTCATATTTAGGATGCTTTAGAGTCAAGTTTTCTCCATCTGGAACTATCTGAATACTTAGTGGTTATCAGCAATAATTATCAAGGGGATGGTATAGTTTAGATGATGTTGCATTTTACCTGGCCATTTCTGTTGAGAAAGTAATTAAAAAAATAGTAGAAAGTTTATGAACCTTAATTAAATGAAGCTGGTGCAGTCTGATGAGCTGCAGAGTTTTCTGATTATCCACTGTTGCTCATTGACCAGATCAAGCAAGCTCCTGCTTCAGGGCTTTGACAGTTAGGTTTTTTCCTCCCAGGAATGTTCTTCTTCTAGATTCTTGTAAAGTTTGTTCCCCCACTTCACTCTTCACCATGCTACTGAAAATAATACTCTCCCCCAGCACTTTCTAGTGCTCTACTCTGCTCCACTTTTTTTTTATAGCACTTAATACCTCCTGACATGTATGTGTCTGTTATCTGTCTCTCCCACTAGAATTTAAGCTTCTTGAGAGCAGGAATTTGTGTGACTTGACCACTGCTATATTCTCAGCATCCAGAATAGTGAATGGCATATAGTAAGAGGTCAATAAATAGTCACCAAATGAATAAGTCAATGCAAAAGAGTTTACTGACTTTGCAGAAGAAATGTTTTAGGATGTATTAAGTAGTGTTAATTAAATTGCAAGTTTATGTGAAATGGAGCTAAAGATCATGATTGCTTTTATAAAAGGAGTAAGGCAAGTCGTGATTAACAATAAGTGGAATGGACTTAGAGAAAATAAAATAAATCTTAGTTGGGGAAATAAAGCAAAGAGTTAAAAAAAAAAAAAGATCGAGGCAGGAAACTTAATGTTATTCATTTGAGTGCACTGTCCCGAGTCTAAATATTCAGAAATATTTGAGTGTAGAAGTTGCGGGGCTCCCGTGAGTAGTGAAAGAACAGAACAGTCCCTGGACCTTGGGATCATTAGCTAAGTTAGCCTTGCTACAAAATCACTAAAGAATCTGGGCAAGAAAAATCAAGTGATTGCCATTTCCTTTCAGATTTTATTATTATCTCTTAATCTCCTATTCTCTTACTATTGATGTTTTTATTTTCTATTCAACTATTATTTATTGGCGCTTACAAAGTGAAAGGTAATTGTCATAGATAATTTTTTTCCCAATCAGGAAAAAAGCTTGTAAACTAGTAAAACCTAAGGGCTTTTCTCCTGCTTGAAGGTGCATGAGAGGTTTGGTTGAAGTGGATATCCTGTCACCACTCCCAAAGTTTCCACACCTACTGTGATTTTTTTCTCTGAAGATTGTAAATAGTCTTTTTTTTTTTTTAAAGCCCATCATTGTCATCCTGTCTGTCACAACTTGACCACATGGGATTTTGAAAACGTCTCTAAACTAGACAAACAGAAAAGTGGGTTAGGTACGTATACATTGAGAAGTGATGTCTTTTGGGATTGAATCTGTGACTAGCAGATAATTTGCTCAGTAATAAAGATATGCTTTTCTAAAATGTACCTCTTTCATGGTAGGGACTGCAGACAATAGAGGTTAAGCTTTTACTAACCAGAATATGGAATCAGTATATGAGGAGACTTTCAATCTATTTTATTCATCATTACTCAGTACAGATTAAATGCTTATAATGTGTGAGACATTGTTAAGTACACAAAGTTGAGTTAGAAATAAGTAGTTGATAATCTACCAGAAAGGACAGCGCAAGAATGCAATCACTGCAATACAGATGAGCCCTGTAATAAATAAGTAAAATGTAAGCTGATGAGGTGCACAAGACAAAGACATTGCTTCTAGTCAAGATTCAGAAAAGACAGGAGGCAAGAAATGATGTTTGTGGTGGATCTTGAATAAGATTTTCTGATGAATGGAATGGCTATCTGTATGCGCAGAGGCACAGAAGTGAAAAAGTATAGGTCATGTTAAAGCAGCAGCAATCTTCCAGAAGAGGCAGAAGGGGATGAGGTCAAGAGATAGGGTGGAAAATGTACCTGGGATAAGAAGGAAGAATACTTCTAATTTAGAGACAGAAACACAGACCTCCAGGGAGAATATTCAGAGTAACTTGAGGTATAGGGATAAAGGAGATCATTTCATAGCTTCAAACTCATTAGATTATGGACAAAGCTATCTGTTGAGAAGGAAGGGGATAGAAGTTATCTTCAGATCCACTTATTCCATGAATTTTACTTTAGAGATATAAGTCTTGAGATGTTATGGTCTTGTTCAAGATGACAGTTTAACACAAAAGAAACTAGAATCTACATCCTGTGATTTCAACTCCAAGTGTTCTTTTTTGGTAAAAGTCAAAATTCCCCCAAAGACCTATATACCAAAAATAATTTTCTAAGTTAAGTGTTTCCCATCAAATAAGTAACTTTCATCTGTGAACGGGATAATTTAGACTATAAAAGAAATTGAATGAACCCTTATAAACCTGTCTTCTTAGAGGGTAAAAGAAAGATTTATTGCTTTCAACTGAAATACCACAACAGAAGCACCATATTGTTAAAGCAAAGATAGTGTCCTGACTGTGATTGAGGAGCCTACTGGGGTCCCTGAGTAGTTCTTTTTCTTTACTGTCGCCCTAGTGCCCACCTGTCCTGCTACAACAAAGAAAGAGAATTCTGGGTCTGCTGCTCTTGTGGATCTACAGACCCTGAAATGGATAGTTCCAAAAAGTGTCTTATTTCCATTTAAATTCATGGGCTTTTTGTAATTTGAAGTTAGACATTCTGAGTGGTTTCTGGTCATTCATGCCACTTGATCATCCCAGGATGGAGTGGCAACATCAGTAATTGTTGTATTTCAGGCAACATTGCAAGTTTGGGGTAGGCAGCTATGTTTCAAGGGTAAATGCAATACAGTTTCATTGCCACTACATGAGCTTGAAGAAGAACAAGATGTTAGGGTTAGAGATGAGAAGTTTGGGTAGACAATATAGTCCTATTTTTTTTTTTTTTTTAATCTGTGGCAGAGGCAGCTCATCAGTAGTTTTGCAGGCTGAAGGATTATTTGTGCAGATAGAGAAATGAACTTACTGTGATGAAGAAGATCAGAATGGATTTTTCACCCTTGGCATTTAAAAATGGCAAATGCTAGCCTTTTCCCTGTGCTCACATATGTAAGCTAAGACACTGATAATCTTGAGATAATCCTTCTGTTAGCATATGCGGAAACAGTAGATCAAGTCCTGGGAATAAACCTCTCTGATTCGAAGTGAGCTGAGAACCTTCACAAGAGGGTATTTTAGTTTCTGAGATTTCCCCACCTGGATTTTGCTTATGAGATTTAGTTTCAGAGGCAGATCTTAATATCCAGGGCAGGAGATTGCTGATTCTGCATTTGTGTTACTGTTGATGTAAAAGAAACTACATTTTGCACAAAATCTGTGTCTAAAATCTGTTGACGTGGTTCATGAGATTTTATAGACTGTGGGATAGTTAACGTAAGCAAACATTTATGGAACATACAAAAAAGAAAGTTTGATCCATTAGTGGGCCAAATGGTGTTAGCATGCTTTAGTACATTTTTTTTTCTTCATTTTAGTCTTTATTAATTAGGAGAAGTTCTAGTAGTTCTTTAGCTCAGAGTTGAGAGTCCTTCCTTAAATGACCAAATAACAAATATTTTAGGATTTATAGGTCATATGGTCTTTATTGTAGGTACTTAAGCGCTTCCCAGGTGGTGCAGTGGGAAAGAATCCACCTGCTAATGCAGAATACACAAGAGAACTGGGTTCGACTCCTGGGTCAGGAAGATACCCTGGAGGAGGAAATGGCAATCCAATCCAGTATTCTTGGACAGCATTCTGTCCATGCCCCTCACCAATCCCTTCTCTTTTTCTTTCCACTCTACAGGTATTCACCTGCCTGAGTTTCGAGCTCTTTATTCCTTTTTCTTCTTGATTTCACCCATGTATTTCTATCCATTTTGTAGGGTTTTAAATGTTATTCTGATATGCCTTTATTTCACTTCTCTAGTAGTATTAGAAAGTTTGGAAGAAGACAGCCAAATTCTGCTCAGTGAAGAGTTGCAGATTTCTCTTTTGTTTATTCTTGGCAGTACTCTGAGAAGGTCCAGGAAGTCAGAGTAACGTGCCTACAGTATCTGCCTTTAATTCACCTCCTGCCTATTAGGTTTCTCATGCCAGAGCAGGGAAGGTCATGGGCTGACAGACAAGTGTAGGAGTTTAGTGGCTTTCTACTTCCACCCCCTTTCCTGAGGAAATTGCTGTGGTAAATCGGAGCTGTTTCTAGGAATGGTAAGGTCTATTGGTCTGACAGTGATTTTATCTTTGAACTAAACGCATGTGATAGTACCATGCTTTTCCAAGTTCTATTAATTGGAGAACGTTTTTTAAAGAAAAACTTTGTGGCATATAATAAACAAAAAGATCAATCTCAAGCATAATATTTGTGCAACAATCAAAAATATAAATAATGCTAACATTTGTGAATACTAGATGTGTGAATATCCTATATCAGACTAATATTTAGACAAATACATTTCCTTACTTTCTAGGTACTTGAAACTTTTTTAGGACCTAATTTTTAGGGCATGCTTTTGGTGACTCTGTATGAAAAACACTGATCTACTTACACAAATGCTCCAAATGTTTTCATACTTCTGTAGGTAATTCCCCTGGCTCACTGTAGATTGTTTCCCCAGGGATAGTAAAAAGTTTGAGCTGATCCATCTACATATCTCAGCTGGTCCCCTCTGTGAATGATTGCAACTGGTTGGTCCTTTGGAATTTCTGACCATAGCTGGGATGAAAAGAACTGAAGTTATGCCATGAAGGTTGGCATTTTCATGAGAAGTATGTTCCAGTATCTCTCTCAGTTGTCTCAAAATGTTTTTCAAATTTCTATCCAAACTGCACCCGCCCTAGTCCGTAATTTCTTATTTCAATTTTGATTTAATTGGCCTGGGGTGCAGTCGGCATATTAAAATCATATTGCATTTTTAAAAGCTTTCCGGATGAGTCTCACGAGCAGCTAAGTTTGAGAGCCACTGCTCTAGTGTAAGAGGGTCATCTGTTTCAACCTGTCACCCGATGGAAGAGACTTTTGAGAGGAAGAATGGATAGGACTTGGGGAATGATCACATATTTGGGGTGAGGAAAAGGGATGCATGTAAGATGTTGCCTAGGATGGTCCCATCTACTGAGATAACAAAATAGGCATGATGCTTAGTAGAGAAAACATGATTCAGTTTTGGACTGAAGAACTGAGCAACCCGTGGGACAGCCATTTGGAGATAAGAAAGAACATCTCAAATATTAGAGCTGGCCAAAACTGGGATAGGACTTTATCCTTTATTGCTAAATATATTAAAGAATGCCTGCCAGATACTTATTGACTTCTGCTTAAATATTTCTGGCAATAGAGAGTGAATTATCTGTTCTATCTTGGAATGGCTGAAATAGTTCAAAAGTTCTTCCTTATATTGGCCTTGAATCTGTTTTGTTCAGTCCAGTGATCCTGTCTCTGCCTTTGGAGCTGTTCATAGCAAGTCTTTCTCTTCCATGCCTCAGGAGAAATTTATTCTCAAATATTTTCTTCCTTGGGATCAAGGTTACCTGTTCTGCATTTAACATGTTTGTAGTACCGATACTTCCTAAGGTGTCTTCTTACCAAGCTATCTAAAATGTAAATGTTGATTAAACTTGATTAAGGGAATATATACTTCCTGATTACATCTTCATCTAATGACATTATATATCATAAGTCTTTTTAAAAAGCTGTCTATATGTTTGTAGTATGAAAGAGGTGATAGTCTCTGAAACATGTTTTTCTTTCTTTACATACTTTCTTTATATTAAAGTCAGATTTAAAAATAGAAAATTTATGTAAAGTACATTATACTTTGTTAAAGAAGAGATCACTTACAATTATTTTAAGAATTTATCCCAATGTGAGAAGCTTTTGACTTGTTTCCAGAGTGAAGACAGTGATCATTTGAAAGTCTGTAAAGTTGTAGAAGAGCATAGTCACAAAAAAGGCCAAACATGAGACTTCCTCTAGTCCTTTTTTGGAAGATTTAATCTTCATGGATAAATGTGTCAGTCTCTCATTTCTTGTATTTCAGAAGGTACGCACCCATTTGGATAACGAATCTCTCTTTCCTTCCCTTGGAAACGGTTTTGAGCTTGGAATTAATTGTTTAGATCATCATTCATAACATCAGAGAAGAACTGGAGAGTCTCCTTTAGGTACTTGGCCTAGCCAGGACATGTTTCCATTTATAGCTGGAAAAACCTTTGTCATCCATTCTGGATTGAGAGAATGTTATTAAAAGTTCATTCCTGAGTTCTTTTTTTTGCCAAGGAACAGCAGTGGACACTGAAAATTTACGCCCGGAAGAAGCACAGTTTGCTCCAACACAGAGGACAGGCTTTGCGTCCTGAGAACTGGTCTGAGGCGTTGTTAGTCACGCCCTTCATGGCGCGTCCACGTGCGTTTGTAGGTGACTGCCAGTGATTCCTCCCTGACCCACTTCCTACTCATGTCACTAGGAAGCCCCGCAGACAGTTTTGCAGAGTTGAATCAAGGCGGCGCTTACTCTCCTGACTCATAGCCAGCAGCTCCTCAGTACTCTCTGAGGATGGGATCTGTTTACCTCAGAGTTCCCTCTCTGAGAGGGTATTCGGAATTTTGGATGGTGGCCTGGAATTTTGGAGAATGGAGTTCTCTAGGGAAAAGTTGTGTTAGTAGCAGTGAGCTTGTAAAGTTTACACTGTCTGCCCTTTGATAAGGGTCATGTGATGTAGTAAATGTTCTTTGGGAAAATTAAAAATCCAGTAGACCTTCAATTCTGGCTTTGCACATACTGTGTCCTCCAGGCATCAGTGTAGGAAACGAGAGGGGTTCTGTTTGTACCTTTCCTTCCAGCCCCACCTGTTGCAGTTCTATTCTGCTTTTAGACTTATCTTCAAGTTAGAGTGAGACAGACATGTGTTTAAAACTTGATCCTTACCCGAAGTATGAGACTTTGGTCAAAGTTAATTTGCTTCTTTGGACTTGTTTTCCCTGTTGGGGAAAGGAGGTTAACTAGCCTATTGCACAGGGTGTTAGGTGAGGGCTAATGAGATTAGATGGTTAATGTATAGAGAGTGGTTAGCAGATCTCAGGAAATCAAGTGTTTTAGTTGAAAAGCATGAACTTTGGAACCATTCACATTTGGATTCTATCTCGTTCTGTTCTTTCCTAGCTGCATAGTCGTTAATTAAAGATGCCCAAGCATTTATGTTGTGTAATCCTCAGCTCCATCCTATGTAAAAAGGTATCTTCCTATTTTAAGATATAAGTGAACCATCTTTTCCTGCTTAAGCATCAATTAGTAGGTGCCTAACAAAAGTTTGCTCCATTTCTGCAAAAGCTTTCCCCAAGTTCTACCTCTGCCCCACAACTCCTCACACTCCTCAGAAACAATGATTCCTTTTCTTATGCGTTCATAGCCTTCCTCATAGCTTACTGTTTATAGTCTCACCTCATAGCTTACTGTTTATAGCCTTACCTTATAACTTACTGTTTCTCAGCGCTTGTCTGTCTCTCCACTTGTTAGCAATTACTTGGAAGCAGAGTCTTCATCTATTTGTAGCAGTAGGTCTCAGATAGTGTACCATATTTTCTTCCCCAGTGACCCGAACCGCCACCCGCAAGTTCTCTTTAACTTGAACTCCAGGTTAATTGAGTTAATTTCTTAATTCTTTTCTGCCCAACTCAAATATCCTGCAATAAATTACTAGAGAAGTAAATAACTTTGTGTTCAACGTAATCTTCATTACATTTGGTATTTACTTCAAAGTTCAATAACTTGGTGTCTTTGTTTTTGCTCTGAAAAGTTTTAAGCAAGAAGTTAGAATCAATAAAGACTATCCAGAAATGAAAGCTTTGCACTTTGATATAAAATCAATGGACATGATATTAATTTAAAACAAATTAAATTTGTGCACATTGTAAAATGAATCCTAATCCCGAAAGTTGATGTTTGGGGTACAATGCATTTTATTTAAAAGCTGCAAGTGGAAGCTCATATTTGTGATAGCAATTTACTCATCTTTAATAACAGTTTAGTAATTTGGAAAACAGAAACCTTAGAGAGAATATGCAAAACTCAGATTTTCTATAGGAAAAGAAAAAAAATCAGATTTCTTTCAGAGATGGTAAAGATTTGAAAACAAATTAGAACTGTGTAGCATAGTATATTTGATTTGCCTTCTGAAGATCATCCATTCCTTGCTTCTATCATGAGTATTATGTTGGCAGAATTTGAGAGTTCCTGATAGTGTTTATCATTCCTTTCTTTTTCTCTGGCATCCTTAGCATCCTATTTAATTTGTATGAAACGCGTAATTTCCTGCGCGTGGTACTTCAGCACTTCTGCAGTATAAGGTTGTTCGGAACAACAGATCAAGCATGGTGTTCAGTAAATCATTGGCCATTTGCTCAGTGACCGGTAACAGCGCCTGTGCTTCTTGTCCCAGGCCCCCATATCGGTTGCCCCTGAGTCCATGCCAGAACACACAGAGACGCATTCCAGGCCCCCCTGGAATGCATTCTTTGCATGCATAGTAATCTCTGGAAAGTTATGCTTTTGAAGAAAATGGATTAATGTGCTTTAATGTCATACATCTTAACACGACCAAGGTTATTTCCTAATACCAGATCCTTTAGGGCTCATTAAAACTAGATTTTAATGGGTATCTTGGACACTGCTACAGGGAATATTGAAGCGATATTCACTGCCTTAACTATTGCATGAAGTCATGGATGAGGAAGAGAGTGCTGACTGTGAACTATTAACTTGGTTTTCTGACTAGGCAAGGAATGTTAGAACCTTTCTCTTTTCTGCCAGTCTTTAGATTTTGGTTTGGGAAAGGTCCATTGACTTCAATGATGTAATTGTAATTAGACAATGTAAGCTGAAATACAAAGAAGTAAAAGGATGGGAGCAAAGCTGAAACTGTATTTAGCAGAAAAGAGAGGAAGTAAATAGCTTTTCCTGGGCGGTGTGACTTCATGGGTGTTCCCTACTCCTTCCTTCTGGAGACAAAGGTGGCTTTTAGTTACCAGGCAAAAAATGTCCCTGTTAAAAGACTTAGAAGGTTTTCAGGTATGTGTTAATCATACTTGTTACTCCAAGTGCCACTTTGCCAAGTTGAGTCCCATACCCTAATGAAGTTGCTAATTCTGTTTGTCAATGATATATTCAACTGTAGAAAAGATTGCTTCATAGTTAAAGCTTTTTTAGCATAAGCGCAGAAAAAAAAAAAAAGGGCAGCAAGAAACAGCAACCAGTTTATAGGGTGTTGCAAACTGACCTAAACCAATGTGCTATGTTATTGTAAAAAAAAATATATATATATATATTTTTTGGTATACATTTAGTTTTATTGTAACAAAGCAACTTGTACACTTCTAACATTTAGAACTGAGCATCATCTTTCCTTTCCAGTGAAACAAAAAGAAAAATTTAAAAATAAACAGGAACAAAATTACAATAGAGAATGTCAATTGCAAATAAGATCCTACAAGTTCTGCTGATTCTCCCATCAGGTGGCAGGGCTCAAGTCATCATTTGGAGAGAGAATTTTACTTTACAAATATCATCTTAAACTGCAAGGATGTGTGTTAAACATCACAATTAAACATGCCAAAGGAAAAGCCGTGTTGTCAAATGCCCACTTAACCCACCCAAACAGCTACCATAGTTAGGGCTTCCCCGGTGGCTCAGCTGGTAAAGAATCCACCTGCAACGTGGGAGACCCTGGGTTCGATCCCTGGTTTGGCAAGATCCCCTGAAGGGAACGGCTACACACTCCAGTATTCTGGCCTGGAGAATTCCATGGACAGTATAGTCCATGGGGTTGCAAAGAGTCGGACACGACTGAGTGACTTTCACTTTCACAGTAGTTAGGGGTGGGCAAAGGTTACCTTCTCCACCATACTCTCCCACCAGGTTACAGTGACATTAAAACTTGACCAAATTCCATCACACAGAGAGACGTATTTCAGATGTGTTAAGATAAACATTAATTAGATTACTTGTTCTATAAACTTGATGAATCTGCAGTTGGTCAGGAAAGAAATGCTTTGTCCACACGTGGCATGGCAGATTCTCTAAAGATAAGACATTATTTTTGGGACAGGATTCAGTTAATTCTTTCCCAGAATCCTCCAAATTGAAGTACAGTTAGTTTGGGCTTCCCAGGTGGCACAGTGGTAAAGAATCTCCCTACCAGGGAAGGAGATTCAAGAGATGCAGTTTCGATGCCTGGGTCGGGAAGATCCCCTGGAGTAGGAAATGGCAACCCACGCCAGTAGTCTTGCCTGGAAAATTCCATGGACACAGGAGCCTGGTGGGCTACAGACCATTGGGTTGCAAAGAGGCGGACACAACTGAGCACACACATATGCACACACACACAGCTAATTTACAGTATTACAGTGTATAGCATAGTGATTTAATATTTTTTTTCATATTATACTCCATAAAAGTTATTACAAGATAGTGGCCATAATTTCCTGGCGTGCTGTACTCCACGGGGTCGCAAAGAGTCAGACATGACTTAGCGACTGAACAACATCATGAAAACTCATTTCTAACTTTCATTATGCTAATTAGTAAAGCCTCTGGTGTTGACTGGAGATAAAGAGATTTAAAGCATTTGTATTTTTGTGCAAAGGCATAGATCTTATTTGGTTCGCGTATCTTTTTATGTGGAAACAGGTCCTCAGGGTGTGAGAGAGATACCATGAGACAGATTTATCAGATAAGAGCCCTGTGTGCCTCAGTGTAGTTTGTTGTCAGTTAACACAGTGTTTACCGAGCACCCACTTTGTGCAGCAGATAGTGAGATAAAAGGGCACAGCTCCTGCTCTCAGCCCGCTGTTACTGGCATAGATGGGCTCACGACAATGCAATGGCGGTCCAACTTGAGGAGGTGCCGTTCCTTACAACTGAATGGTGGGCCCATCTTAGTGCCTGAAAGGGAGCAACACAGAGGCTGAGCAATGCCTGTTGTTTTCTCCTAGAGTAACCTGCAACATGACTTATCTTGTTGGAATTAAGAGTGGGATAAGGGAGCATACGCTTAAAACAATCTTAGGGATGTGGGGCTCTTCCCAAGGAGCCAAACTTAGAGTTCCAGCAATCCTGGATTCTTGTTTTGACCTTATTCCTTAGCTTGCAGTTCAGGTAAGAACAATCCCTTTTCCCCAGAGAGAGTCAAATGATTAATAAACTTGGAGCTCAGAATGGGTTTTAGTTCAGTGCAATTGCTCAGTCGTGTCCAACTCGTTGCAACCCCATGGACTACAGCACGCCAGGCATCTCTGTCCATTACCAACTCCTGAAACTTACTCAAACTCATGTCCATTGAGTTGGTGATGCCATCCAACCATCTCATTCTCTTCGGCCCCTTCTCCTCCTGCCCTCAATCTTTCCCGGCATCAGGGTCTTTTCAAATGAGTCAGTTCTTCGTGTCAGGTGGCCAGAGTATTGGAGTTTCAGCTTCAGCATCAGTGCTTCCAATGAATATTCAGGACTGATTTCCTTTAGGATGAACTGGTTGGATCTCTTTGCAGTCCAAGAGACTCTCAAGAGTCTTCTCCAACACCACAGTTCAAAAGCATCAATTCTTTGGTGCTCAGCTTTCTTTATAGTCCAACTCTCACATCCATACATGACCACTGGAAAAGCCTTAGCCTTGACTAGATGGACCTTTGTTGGCAAAGCAATGTCTCTGCTTTTTAATATGCTGTCTAGGTTGGTCATAGCTTTTCTTGCAAGGAGCAAGCGTCTTTTAATTTCATGGTTGCAGTCACCATCTGCAGTGATTTTGGAGCCCAAGGAAATGAAGTCTGTCACTGTTTCCATTGTTTCCCATCTATTTGCCATGAAGTGATGGGACTGGATGCCATGATCTTAGTTTTCTGAATGTTGAGTTTAAGCCAACTTTTTCACTCTCCTCTTTCACTTTCATCAAGAGGTTCTTTAGTTCCTCTTGCTTTCTGCTGTAAGGGTGGTGTCATCTGCATATCTGAGGTTATTGATATTTCTCCCGGCAATCTTGTTTCCAGCTTGTGCTTCATCCAGCCCAGCATTTCTCATGATGTACTCTGCATATAAGTTAAATAAGCAGGGTGACAATATACAGCCTTGATGTCCTCCTTTTCCTATATGGAACCAGTCTGTTCCATGTATGGTTCTAACTGTTCTTGACCTGCATACAGATTTCTCAGGAGGCAGGTCAGATGATACCAAGGGAACATTTAATTAGATTAGAACTAATTAGATTAGAACTTTTTTATTTTTTTTTTTATTTTATTTTTTTTATTTTTTTTTATTTTATTTATTTATTTTTTTCCCAGTGGGTTTTGTCATACATTGATAAGAATCAGCCATGGATTTACATGTATTCCCAATCCCGATCCCCCCTCCCACCTCCCTCTCCACCCGATTCCTCTGGGTCTTCCCAGTGCACCAGGCCCGAACACTTGTCTCATGCATCCCACCTGGGCTGGTGATCTGTTTCACCATAGATAGTATACATGCTGTTCTTTTGAAATATCCCACCCTCACATTCTCCCACAAAGTTCAAAAGTCTGTTCTGTATTTCTGTGTCTCTTTTTCTGTTTTGCATATAGGGTTATCGTTATCACCTTTCTAAATTCCATATATATGTGTTAGTATGCTGTAATGTTCTTTATCTTTCTGGCTTACTTCCTCTGTATAATGGGCTCCAGCTTCATCCATCTCGTTAGGACTGGTTCAAATGAATTCTTTTTAATGGCTGAGTAATATTCCATGGTGTATATGTACCACAGCTTCCTTATCCATTCATCTGCTGATGGGCATCTAGGTTGCTTCCATGTCCTGGCTATTATAAACAGTGCTGCTATGAACATTGGGGTGCACGTGTCTCTTTCAGATCTGGTTTCCTCAGTAGATTAGAACTTTTAATTAGAGATACCAAGGGAACATTTCATGCAAAGATGGGCATAATAAAGGACAGAAATGGTATGGACCTAACAGAAGTAGAAGATATTAAGAAGAGGTGGCAAGAATACACAGAAGAACTATGCAGAAAAGATCTTCGTCACCCAGATAACCATGATAGTGTGATCACTCAACTAAAGCCGGACATCTGGTAAGGTGAAGTCAAGTGGGCCTTAGGAACCATCACTATGAGCAAAGCTAGTGGAGGTGATGGAATTCTAGTTGAAATATTTCAAATCCTAAAAGATGATGCTGTTGAAGTGCTGCATTCAATATGCCAGCAAATTTGGAAAACTCAGCAGTGGCCACAGGACTGGAAAAGGTCAGTTTTCATTCCAATCCTAAAGAAAGGCAATGCCAAAGAATGCTCAAACTACTGCACAATTGTACTCATCTCACACAGTAGCCTCATAGCTCAGTTGGTAAAGAATCTGCCTGCAATTCAGGAGACCTGTTTCAATTCCTGGGTCAGGAATTTCCACTGGAGAAGGGATAGGCTACCCACTTCAGTATTCTCAGGCTTCCCTTGTGGCTCAGCTGGTAAAGAATCTGCCTGCAATATAGGAGACCTGGGTTCGATCCCTGGGTTGGGAAGATACCCTGGAGAAGGGAACGGCTACCCACTCCAGTATTCTGGCCTGGAGAATTCCATGGACTGTATAGTCCATGGGGTCACAAAGAGTCTGACACGACTGAGCGACTTTCACTTTCACTTTCACATAATAGCAAAGTAATGCTCAAAATTCTCCAACCCAGGCTTCAACACTATGTGAACCATGAACTTCCAGATGTTCAAGCTGGATTTAGGAAAGGCAGAGGAACCAGAGATCAAATTGCCAACATATGTTGGATCATCGAGAAAGCAAGAGATTTCCAAAAAAACATCTACTACTTTATTGACTACACCAAAGCCTTTGTGGATCACAACAAACTGGAAAATTCTTAAAGAAAGGGTTTAATCTTCAAATCATCTGCTTTCTTTTTTTTATATTTGGAAGCAATAATGACTCATGTGATTTAAGCTGATCTCAAGGACGAGCTGTTAGACGTAATGGCAACATCAACCATGCAGAATAACGTAGCAGGATTTGTATGTACACAATCCCATTTTACAGAATGCTGAGAAGTCCTCATCCTACTTCCTTCTCATATTTAAATGGGGAGTGAGTTTAGGAGGGATTTTAAGTATCAAGTGTGAAAGAAAGAGGTGAAATAGAAGACGTTCTTTCCAGAAACTCTGTGATAAAGGGAAGTTTTGGTCCAAACTTAAAACTTTACATTTTAGAAGGAGATTAAGAAGAAAAAAATGTCCTAGTGACAAGAGAATATGAAATTCCCAGTTGAGCGGTGTTGAGACTTAAGCAAAGGAAGGAAGAGCATCTCCTTAACAGCAGATACTTTCACAGAGGTGGCTGGCTAATCCTCGGCGACGATCGGGTGTTCTAATGATTATTTCTAGCCCAGCAGCATTCACCTCCATGAGGCACTGACACCTCCTTTGTATCTGATAAGGGGAGTAATATCCTCTCTGTCTTAGAGCTCAATGCATTTGGTTGGTGATGGGGAGCTGGGAGACACTGACGGAGGTGATATGAAATTTTGCCAGTGACATTTCCTGAGGTGTCTTAGCTGCTCTGACTTCTAGAATTAGCATATTTTTTTCAGGGAGCAATAGGATAAATGGCTAAAGTAGCATCAAACATCGCAGCAGTCTTAGCTGCTCTAGTTGCGGAAGCTGGTAGGCATACTTCTGTGCTGCTTGTGGTCATATAATTTTTATGACTTGGAGATGCTGAAACCTTCCTTTGTGCTAAGCATTACATCCCTGAGGCAAAGACTGTGCCTCTCTGTATATTACTTCTTCTCTATCTTATTCAGTAGCAGTATATTTCCAGCATTAAAATACATTATTCTGACAACTCAGCAGTTGTTTGTAGAGATGAGTGGTTGTTCCATTCCTGTTTCATAGGTAGTGATGCTTTTTTTCATAGTTTACAAAAACGATTGATTTGGTGTTTCACATGAAGTATTTTTAAGAATTGAGAAAGAATATTTTAAATAATGTTTTTTATCTTTTCAACCTTTAGTGTCTAGGCAGTGTGAACATTCCATAGTGGTTAAAATAACAGGCTTTGGACTTTACCTCTCTGGATTCAAATAGTGGCTCAGTTGCTTACTCACCCGTAAATATGGGCAAGTTTCTTAATGTTCTCTAACTTTATGTACTCAAGTTTATGAAACAGGCATGATGATAGCACCTACCTTTTAGGGTTGTGAAGAATAAATGAAGCAATCCATGAAGTGCACTCCGAGTATCTGGCACACGGTTAGCACTCAGCGCTCAGTAACGTGATCGTCGTGGTCACTGTCCTCACCGTCTTACCATCATCAGCAGCTGCTTCAGCTTAGAGGACAGGATGGAATAATCATTAACAGGGCAGGCATTTAGAGAAAGCCAGTCCAAACTGAATACCAAGTGCTGCTCAAAAACTAAAGTGAAGGGCAACCAAGGATGGATTCTCATATCCAGGGCTGAGGAAAATAACTTTCTATGATAAAGAGTTATCACTAAACAGACACCTCAATAAAGGGAGTGTACAGATAACAAAAGGAAAGAAGCTCCAAATCATGTCATAAGGGATTTCAGATTAAAACAGCAATATGATACCACTGCACATCTTTTAGATTAGCAAAAATTAAAAAAAAACCCTGATAATAGTAATTGCTGGCAAGGATGTAAAGCAATACATTCATTCATTGTTGGTGAGAGGCTGGCAGTTTTTTACAAAGTTAAAAATAATCTTACCATACAATCTAACAGTTGCACTCCTGGGCATTTACCAAACTGATATGAAAACTTATGACCACATAAAAACTTATATGTGAATGCATATGGTAGCTTTATTAACAGTAATAAAAAACAAGTCAACCAAGATGTCCTTCAGTTGGTGAATGAGTAAACGAACTGTGATATACCTGTACAATGAAATATTATTACATTTTCTATGTAGATATGAGTAAAGAGTTCTGGTACTGTGATACATGTATTTTGAAAATGACCAATTAAATAAGTGAGTGGTAGATGGCGGGCGCCACTGTTACAGTGAGAGTTTATACATAAACCAGGGGAGGAGACTAGTGTGGTAGTAGATTAAAGTTGGAAATATCAATATGAACTCATGCTTAGCTTAGTGTGGATAACAATCTATACATATAGAAATATTTATAGATTTGTGTATATACATGGGTTAGTATAGACTAATATCTCCTTGCTCTGACAGCTGACAGTACCTAGCAATGACATTTCAGTAGCAACAAGCGTACTTTTCATACAGATCTTGGTTTCTAATACCGTTCTCTAATGAAAGGAAGCAGGGCTCCTTAGAGAAACAGATGATTCTGGGACTGGGCAGGATACATACAAGATGGACCTGTAGCATCTTGTAGTACAAGAAGGTAAAGAAGTGCTCAAAACTAAAATGAGACAAAATGGCAACATCCATAGCAACAAACTGCAGTAAACACAAAAACAACAGGAAACCTCAGAATGATTGGTTATGTGAAAAGGATATAAGACCCAATGGAAAGACTCCCAGTGGCCAAATTGGAACTGTTTGTGCAACAAAATAAAGTAGTATTGGATTATAATCTGAAATATAAAATAAATACCCATGGATCCATACTGATGCAAGAGTACAGTGCCAGATGGAGGGAAAAAGTAACTTTTCAATGTGGAAACCTGACCAGTGTTAGCCAGGTGATTGAGGTCAGCATCAGCAGTAATAAGACATTTGCTAGCATGTTTTTGTTTTTTTTTTTAATATGATGTGATAAAATGGTACTTTACCTCCGTAATCTTCTGCTCTCAAACCTGTAACCTCATTCTGATCATGAGAAAAGTATCAGACAAATCCCAGCTGGTGGACAATATACAAAATTTTTGACTAGTATTCCTCAAAATTATCAAAGCTGTCAAAAGCAAGCAAAGTCTGAGAAATTATCACAGTCAAGAGGAGCTTAAGGAGACATGATAATTGAATGTAATGTATTATCACAAAATGGGATCCTGGAACAGAAAAAAAGACACTAGATAAAAACAAATGAGATCTGAATACATTATGGACTTTAGCTAACAATAATATATCAATAATGGTTCATTAACTATAAAAAATGTACCATTCTAATGCAAGATGTTAATAGGGGAAATTAAACAGGGGGTATGTGGAAACTATTTTATCTTTATAATTTTTCTAGAAATCTAAGATAGTTCTAGAAATTAAAGTTTATTATAAAAATAATGGTTTAGTTAAAAGATTTTTAAAAAGACAAATTATGACTCTCATAGAGATATAAAAATAATGGTCATGTTAAAAATTTTGCTTAATTCATAATGAAAAAACCAGAAATATGCTATAATCATTTAGAGGGTCTAATAAAAGATCAGACACACTTATAGATCAAGAATATTGAAATGAATGTGCAAATAGAGGCAAAACTAGCTTTTTTCACTGTGAGGGAGACAAGTCAATTTGACTTCTATTGGACAAGACAGGATTTGCAAATCTATAGACAAATTATTTTGCATTGCAATCAATTACCTACAACTGATGGTGTTGTAAAATAACAGCCATAGAATCAGAATCAGATAACCCAGAGGGGTGTTAGACAGTGCAGTTTTCTACTGAAGCACGTTTTTTTTTTCCCCCATAAGTCATTTATCCCATATACCATTTGCCATGATGATGTTTCAACATAACTAAAAAATAATTGTGGTTGTTCTTGGAAGTTCCACCTTCCTGCCAATTCTAATGTTGTTCCTTTTGTCTTTGAAAGCCCCATTCATTGACTTCCTTAATGGCTGTCACTAGTTCTAGTCTGAAATACTTTGGCCCTCTGCCTTCCTGGCAGAGAGATTGCATTTCCCACCTCCTTTTTGGCACAGCCACGTGACTTGTGATGACCAATGAAAAAAGAGAGGAAATGACATTTTTTATTTTCCTGGAAAAAGTTTTAAGAGCTAGTGTGAGATTTGTCACATTCATTTTTCTTGCCTTTGTGAGTGAGGAAATATGTATCTAGCTTCTGTATACCTTCTGAATGCCTGATTTTTCTGAGTGGCTATGAAAAGCATAACCATTCCCCACCCCTGTCACATGACCTGTGTAAGACTTATAGCATGTTTAGAAATAGGGCTTCCCTGATAGCTCAGTTGGTTAAGAATCCACTTGCAACACACGAGACCCCAGTTTGATTCCTGGGTCAGGAAGATCACTGCAGAAGGGAAAAGCTACCCACTCAGTATTCTTGGGCTTCTCTTGTGACTCAGCTGGTAAAGAATCCACCCACAATGGGTTGGATCCCTGGGTTGGGATGATTTCCTGGAGAAGGGAAAGGGTACCCATTTCAGCATTCTGGCCTGGAGAATTCCATGGACTAGTGCATGGGGTCGCAAAGAGTCTACACAACTGAGCGACTTTCACTTTTTATGTTAAGTAAGTGGAAGAAAAATTGCAACATCTTAAGTCAGATTGCTTGAGTTTGAACCTTGGCCAAACCATTTGCTAGTTTTGTGATCTTAGGCAAGCCTCTTAACTTTTCTGTTTTGATTTCCTCATGTGTTAAAGGAGAATATTAATAATGCCTATGCCATAAGGCCATTGTGATGATTGAATAATATATGACTTGCCTTGACACAGAATTATTAACAACGAGGTCCTTGTTTATCCTTTTGTCTATTTGGTTCTGTAACTTAAAATTCATCAGTGGTCTCTCAAATTAAACTTCTGAATATAATATGTTAAGCACAATGCTATTCAGAATAGTATAGCTCTTCCTACAGGGTTGTGTCATAGGGACAGACAGTTATTCCACAGACTGTCTCAGAATGCTGAGAGGCTCGCTTGTATCATCTTTCTCTCTACTGCTTTTGATGTTGAGTGGTTTGCAAAACATGAGGAAATTCGATACCACACTACAGTATCAGATGCTACATCAGTGACAGGCAGAGGACAGAGTGCTTGAGGAAGACAGATTTCTTTCTTGGAATTGGAAATTGTTACTATTTTTCTAGCTCCTGAAACAGTATCCTCATATTTTCTTTACTGTTAACCAAATGGCTGCTTCATTTTGTTGTAACATTTCTGCTGAGTGAAGTTGAGGAAATGATTACAAAATAGATCAAGTGTATAATAAAATATGCAAAAGTACCTACGTTGGCTCACACAGTTTAATGGGTACTCAAATTATTGTGGTTATTATGGTCAGTGTATAGTGTAAAAAGATAAAATGATGCAATTGCCATGGTTTTTTTGCCCTCTAGAAGAATGTATATCTATCTTTGTATATGTCTAAAAATGAAATGAGTCTGTGTATTTTCTGTAAATATATTGCAGCTGTTTTCCAAAAGTGGACAAATATCTAGCACTATGTGTAAGCCAATTTGATGTTCATTGCAAACCAAAGCACATAAGCCCTTTGTATTTTGATTTATGAGCAGTTTAATTTCCCAGCTCAATGAACAAGGATATAGAGCTGAAACTGGAGGTATACTTATGCTGTTAGTATATAGTGATTATATTTCTTTGAAAAGTTTGTTTATATTAAATGATAGCAAGTATCCTAGTCCACGTGGGCAGCTGTAACAGAATACCATAGACAGGTGGCTTACAAAACAACACAAATTTACTTCTCCCATTTTTGGTATCTGGGAAGTCCAAGAGCAAGGCGCTGGCAGATGTGATGTCTGGTAAGAACCACTCCTTGCTTCATAGATGGTCATCTTCTTGCTATAACCTCACAAGGTGAAAGGGGCAAGAGAGCTTTTGGGGATTATTTTATAAGGACAACAGTCCCATTCATGAAGACTTTGCCTTCATAACCTAATGACTTCCTAAAAGGCCACCTATAAATGCCATCACATTGGGTGTTAACTTTTAACATATGAATTTTGCAGGGATACAAATATTCAGATACAAATAAACAGCAGCAAGCCACTCAGATTATGTAAGGTATCTATCATTTGCTGGATGTTACTTATAATGTCATTAAACCTATGAAATAGAAAAACAAGAGGCATCCGTATTAATTGGAGTCCTTTTCAAAGTTTGAGAGTAAAAAGTCTTTAGCTGTGGTAAAGTGCCTTGATTAAAAACATTGGCATGCAGAAATGTACTCATATTTAATTCTGACAGATGTAAGCTTCCAATAAAGGCAATGTAATTTAATTAAACGAACCAAAGTTGGAAATAAAAAAATATATAAATTTCATAAATAAACAAGCATTTTTTTAAGCTTATGTTTGGAGAAACACGTCTGTCCTCAAAGATCTTTCTGCTTTGTTGCTTAATTTCTATGCATCTCCACTCCTGTTCCCCCCTCTGTACCTTTGATCACACTGTCTCTCCACATGAAATGCACTTCTTTGAGCTAAAAGTCCAACAGAAATTGTGTATCTTTTCCAGAATATCAGCTAACTATTTGGTCCACCCTGATCTTTCTCAGAATTTCTACAAGTCTTGTGGTTGGTATCTTACAATCTAGTAGTTATGCAATCTTGTGTTATTATCTCTGTATTTCATGTTTCTGAATTTTCTCTGCTTGCATTTGGGCTACGTTATTTAAGGAAATCCCCCTATTTGTAGAGTTCTGGGCACTGATCAAGATAACAATTGCAGGTTGAAGGATGAATTTTTAATTGCTGGGAAATTGAAAGCGGCTCTATCACATACATAAACATTTTTTCAAGTGACTCTTCCACTGATAGTAAGCATTGAGGAAGCTCTGATAGATTCACCTTTTGATTTGAGTTCATTTTAGCAAATTCTTTTAACAACAATAATAGTAGTGGTGGAAATTCATATAGCACTTACTCTGCCATGCATTATACAGAGCATTTTACACATACCATTCTATTTAAGCTTTACAACAACCCCATGAGCAATACTGCTATTCTCAACACTTTACAGTCAAGGAAACAGAAATACAGAAGGCCCAAGCTGTTTCCTGAAGGTCCAAAGAGTTGAGGCTGACTCCACAGTCAAAGTCTTAAGCACTATTCTGACCTGCTTGTCCATAAGAGGAAGGTGGCAGCTCAATTAAATATCTTTCTCATTTTGTCGGTCTTCAGTAGAAAAGTAAAGCATTACCTTCTGAGGACTTAAGCAGTTGACTGACAATTCTGCACAGTGAGAGATTGAACAGTTAGGGTTTCTTAATAATTGGGGATGATCTAGAATTGAACACAGAATAAAGTGAAGGAAATATAGATTTCTAGCTCTGGATTTCCTACCAATTTGTTGAATAAATTAGGGCAGTACACCATCCTGAGATGTAGCATGGAATGGCTCTTCTTAAGATGGAAAGAGTGGCTTATCAATCAAAAGATTAGGAATCCCTCTCGACTTTTTCTGATGGACTCTTGTGAATAGTGATATAATTATTAATAATATCCAATTTATGAATGTACTGGATAGGAGGTTATTAACAACACATGCAATTTCCCACACTGAAAACATTTAAGTGTCTAGAAAAAATTTGTTTTTATTTAGGTGATAAAGTAAAAATTATAAAATAAATTCTTCAGAATTGTGTAAGATTTATTTATACACTATAGAACTTTATTGAGGAAATTTGAAAAATCAGTTGGCTAAAAAAATCAGTCAGTTTGAATTTTGGGTGGGATAGCACAGTTCTAACCAGTGGATTGCTTAATCAGTCATCAGTGCTCAGCTTCTGGGAAGAAGTTTCTTCTCAAGTGAATGCAAATAGACTCTTAAGTTTTCCTAAATTTAACATTTTCAGTTTTCATTATTTAGGAATGTACCTTAAGCTCTGCAGTGCAGTGCTTTATAATTCTGTCAAATCATAAATATGACATGGAGAATGCAAGGTTGGTTTTTTGGAGCCATTCACAACCAAGGAGAAAGTCTATACCCATATCTTCTCATGTGTGTATTTTATAGAGGACGTCACATGCCATTTTGGTAATTACAAAAGCCTGAGGACATCCGTCACAAATGTTAATGGTCTATCAGTTGTGCTTAAATTACATATTTTTTCCATTTACTCACTGATTCACTTACTCATTTACTCACTCACTCTCTGAGACCTTCTCTGTGCCTGCAGCACCTCTTAGCGAATCTCATACCTTTGTTGTTAGCCTCTTCTCATTTTGATGTCTCTTTTAGCCCATGGCCTGATTTTTCTACTCGCTTTCAAATACTCCAGAGTATAATACTTAAAATTGCTTCTTTATACATAGCCCGTTCATACATAGCACATTCATCTTTTTTTCTTCTGTATTCCCAACACATTCTAAATCAAATTCAATCTTAATTTGAAGGTCATCTCTCATTGTATTTGTACTGTGTTGCCTGCCTGTTAATGGTTTCTGGCTTGTCCTTGCTTTCCCTTTCATCTTTACAAATGTTGTTTTCTCTCTCATCTTTTATGCATCCTTATTTGCTGCTCTACACCATTTGTGAACTTCCTGCTCACAGCGTGTCACTAAATAACTTGTCAGGCTTCAGTGGACTCTTGGTGATTTCTTTTAACCTCTAAAGAGTATATAAAGTAAATAGTATCAGGACAGCAATGCTACAGAGCCTCCAAACAACACCTGTGGGAGAGGTCAGGATTGCCCTTAGCTCCTGCAATTGAAATTCAGGAATAATCAGTGACATTTGAACAGAGAACATAAGAATGTGTCAAGTATGGAATGAACCTTCTTCTTGACATTGCAGTACCATTTTACCACTCCTAAGCCAAATAACAGGTTTCTGTTTCCTGATCCCAGTCTCTCCCTTTAGAATCTTTCCATTTTAACATTCTTGTTCTCTTTCTGCAAAGTTTCCCAAATGTCAGCCATTCACAAACACATTTTTTTTTTGTTCTAAGCTTTTAAACTCAAATGATAATCTCCTTGATATTAAAAATTTGTCAGCCTGAATATTCTCATATGATGTTTCTCTTTCTCATCATTACTGTCAATAAAAACTCAGTATCACTCGCCATAAATATAGCTAAGATGAGAAGACAGCCATCTGTCCATACTTTCTGCTGTTGGCCTGTAAGCTTGCTGAACTTGCACCTTTTCTCTTTTTCTTGCAAAGACAGAGCAGGAAGTGTTCAGGTTATCAGTTGCTGCAAAACAAACCACCCCAAATTTGTGGCTTAAAGTGACATTTTACAGCTATCGCTCATGGTTTTGTGGGTTGACTCGGGTCATCTGGTGGTTCTCAGTTGGGATCTCTCCTGCGGTTTTCAGTTAGCAGCTGGAGCAGGAGTAATCTGAAGGCTCAACTCGGCTGGATGTCATGGTGGCTGTCACGATGGATGTCATGTTGGACCATAGATGCTGGTGGTTTGCTGAGACTTCCCTTGGCATTGTACTGTGGTGCCTACACATTGCTTCTTCATGTGGCTTGTCCTTCTCACATATAGCAGCTGGGATCTAAGAGTAACTGTTCAAAGAGGTGTGGGTGGACGCTATGGGGCTTCTTATGACCTAGCCTCATGATATGTTAGTTGCTTTCTATTGGTTAAGAAGTTATTCAGGCCAGTACTTTCCTGGTGGCTCAGAGGGTAAAGAATCTGCCTGCAGTGTGGGATACCCAGGTTCGATCCCTGGGCCTGGAAGATTCCCTGGAGAAGGGAATGGCTACCCACTCTGATATTCTCGCCTGGAGAATTCCATGGACAGAGGAGTCTGGTGGGCTGTATAGTTCATGGACTTGAAAAGAGTTGGACATGACTGAGAGACTAATAGTTTGACTTTCAAGGCCAGTACAGATTCAGGGAAAAGAATGGCAAAGAATCTGTGGTCATCTTTAATCTACCACAGGTTACTGTTAGAGTGGTGTCAAAAGCTAGCCCCAAACTTAGATGTTCTCTGTGGTGCAGTCAGACCCAAACCAAAAAGGGAATGACTTTCTCACTAGTAAGTCACTGTCATTTAATTCTGTCTCTGTTCCCCACCTGCAACTCATCTTCGTGCTGCCAGTGACGGTGAGCACTTCCTTAGGGTATTCACCCTCTTCTGTGTCTCTTGCCTTTGGTATTTCAAGTATTAATTTGGCAGATGTTCTTACATTTTCATTCAGAGGGTTACCTTCTGCCTTTTGCTAATGCTAGTAATACAAAGAAGAAGGGTCGAAAGCCAAAATAAGCATTGTAATTAAATAAGACTAGTTTTTTCAAGGCAAACAGCCAAGTATGATAGTCAACTTAGAGCCAAGTAAGATAGTCAAAAATTCTGGAGAAATAGCTACACAGTTTTAGCAACTTCTCTGGCTCATTTGGAAGGACTGTTTGAGAAGAGGGATTCTCAGTAGACATCTTTCTTAGTGGGTCCAACGTCTGAATCAAATATGTAGGTGAGATTTTAATATTTTTCCCAGGAGTTGGATGGTGTGGTTCTGTTCCTAAGGTAAAATAATTTAAGTATCAGCATCTGTTTGCTTTATTGCTAGTGCTAAGTTGCTTCAGTCACGTCTGACTCTTTGCGACCCTATGACCAGCATCTTGCCAGGCTCCTCTGTCCATCAGATTCTCCAGGCAAGAATACTGGAGCAAGTTGCCTTTGCCTACTCCAGGGGATCTTCCTGACACAGGGATCGAACCCGCGTCATTTTCGCCTACTGTATTGTCAGGTGGATTTTTTACCCCTACTGCCACCTGGGAAGTCCATCAACATCTGTTTGCATTATGGAAAATTTGAAGGTTATGCAGCTTGTTGGGAATAATCCAAATAGATATTTATACTTAGCATTATTGAAGTTATGGCAAGTTTGTGTGAAAACTGATAAATAGGGTGTACTTTTTTTTTTTCTCTTTTAGGAAAGGAAAGAAGAAATATTTGTTTATTTATTATTTTGGAAAAATGCACAAACTGTTAAGCTTACATTTGAAACCGAGGTCATTTTTATTGAAGTTTGACAGTGTGAAATACTTTTTGAATTGGTGTATTGCTTTATATGGTGTCCCTTGTGGCTTGGCTGGTGAAGAATCCGCCTGCAATGTGGGAGACCTGGGTTCAATCCCTGGGTTGGGAAGATCCCTGGAGAAGGGAATGGTTACCCACTCCAGTATTCTGGCCTGGAGAATTCCATGGACTGTATAGTCCATGGGGTCACAAAGAGTCGGACACGACTGAATGACTTTCATATTGCTTTATATTTGCATCTAGTTATTATGTGTATATATTTCAAATAAAGATATACTATTTCAGAACCTTCTTTTCGTATAAATGTCAGTGTTTCTTTTAGCATTGCTGAAAACATTGTGTTGTGGATAAACATGCAGGATAATATATTAGCTGTTTATTTTGGACAAGCAGTTTCTTCTAATTTACATTATTACTCAACATAAATGGCTTAGCTGTCAAGGTTAAATCTCCTTGGCTCTGTCCTTAGTGGCATTAAGCAAGCAAATGGTGTTTATTTGCTAGTAAGTCCTAACTGCGAAGAGCTATTAAGAGCTTCCAGGCAGTTACTTATACAAAATTTCTCTCTTGACCCCATTAGATTTTTAAAGAAGGAAGATAGATACTAGCTAATGCTTGGAATATATTTTAGATAAATATTTGAGATGTTGTGAGTGGAATCCATGCTAACATTATTGTACCGGCACAGTTTTTAGCTCTGAATATTTCTGAAATGAATTGATTATAGTATTTTTTGAAAGTGTTGTTAAACATGGTTAGGGGCCTGTATGTCTCTGTCTTTCTCTCTTAAATTACACTAGATCCTACAACTTAAAAAATACTTATGAGAACAGTATGATGAAATGTTAATGTTGGAGATATATATTTGAACTTTGTTTATGTGTGTGTGTATTAAATCACTGATGGGTCACTCTGCTGATTTGTTTTTCTACTTTTGTTTAATTCAAGATTAAGTTCTGTCATAAAGATATTTTTTGAGTAGTTAGTAACTTAGATGCAACAATAGTAAATGAAACAACAGAATCATAAGTATGTATATATTTGGGTATAGCAATGTAAAAATAAATGTAGCTAGAAAAATATCTGAAGAAACTATATCACTATGTAAATAATCATTGTCTTAATATGTTTGGATGATATTTTTCCCCTTTGGTAAATTTTTAATTATACTTTTCTTTCATTTTAACTTTCTAAAATGAGAATATTTCTAGCATAGGCATATGTCAGTTAACTAAATGAAATCATTTAATTGCTAATGTTTATGTTTCAACTGTGTTGTTAGTTTTTAAATTATGTTCATAAATAAATGATTAAAGGAAAGGCTTCTAGGTCAGTCATTTTCTAGCTTCCTTTGTGTCATAGTGACATTTGGTATACACATCTCCCCTCTTTTAGTTTTATTTATTTTAGTAGTCCTATGAACACTCCAAAGTGGAAACAGCTCTGCCTTCCAGGTGATGAGGCACTGTGCTCCTCTGCCTGTGAATGAAGAGGTTTCTTCTCTTTCCCTCTTGGTGCAGTGGCCGGGAAGGCTCCCATTCTTCACTTGGAAGTGACTGCAGCTCTATTATTAGCAGACCAGCTGAAGTGAGCCGGCCCATTTCTCTGACTTACAGTGGCTCATTGTGATCCTCAGCAAAATTCCTTTCCCTTGTCTTTCAAATATCAGGAGCTTCTGAAGGTTAGGTAGAAGGAATATGAGTGATTAAAGGATATTTTATAGGAATAGTTGAAAGCTGGGCATTTTATATATTTTGGTCTAGGATAGAGTACAGGAATGGTTTGCATTCAGATTCTGGGCAGATACGAATTCTCATGAATAACCGTGAGAAAGATGAAAACAGTGCTAGGTAACCAGCAAAGTGAGTGATACAGAACACTTTGTACTTCTGCTGCTTCTGCCTTTGTTTCTCAGCCTTTGACTTGTATCATCTCTTATCCTTTCTCTATCAGTGTGAGGTTGTAGAATAATGGAAAAAAACAGAAAACAATATACTTAATACTAATCCATTATTTAATAACATTTGTTGCCTGAAGTTGTTCTACTGCATTTTTTTTTCCCTCCTGTAAAGCGCACGTGTTATTGAGTGAGAGAGAAGAGGAAGTCCTTCCCATGGGAGGAATCTACATGGAAGAGTGTGCAGTATTTGTGCAAATGACTGCTAGTCATAAGACTTACAGAGTGAAGAAAAATCCATTACTACTAGTCTGTATAAGTATGAACAATCGAAAAGTATTTGACGTAGTTTGAAATGGACTGACTGTGTGCCATCTTTTAACCTGATTATGCTTTTATAAGAGAAGATAGTGATCTTTTAGCACACATTACCATATATCCCACCTTCCTATTTTAAGAAAGGTGTTTTTGAAAATATCAGTTAAGGAGAATCTCCAATTACTACATTACTTCAAGAAACCATACTATTTTGGTCATTAGAAACACTGCTCCATCAGATGTGTTCCTCACAAAATAGAATACATACAAATTATGTGACTGAACTCAACCTGGTGTTGCAGTTGAGCTATTTGGTGCAGTATCTTGAGAGAAAGATGTTTGGGTGATTTTATATTTGATAACTTTGAATATGTGAAAATTAAGGGGTTAAAAACAAAATGAAATAACTGGATATGAATTTTTCTTCTTAATAGGTTATTGTGTAAAGAGACCTCATTTTCCTACTATGTCTTATTCTTTGATATTCTTCATTTTCTTGTTAAATTTAGGAAAAGTTCTAAGATGTCTCGTTTATTGATTTGTATCAAACAGCTGCTTTTATCAGTGGTTGGGTTTGCTGAGCTACAAAGGACAAACACTGAAGGGAACTTTGTAATCCAGTAGGTTGTTTGCCTCCAGAATTTTCAGACAAACATTTTGCAACTGCCAGGACAAATCTTGAGGGGGCATGTTTGCAGTTTTAGTAATTGCATTTATAACTCACAGAAGTTCTTACATAAGGAGAAGGATGGGCAACTTTTTTTTTTTTTTTAAGTCTTTTTTCCTCTCTGGAAGGGGATTATTTGGTTTATTGTATCTTCTGTCAAATCTTTTTCTATAAAAACATTTTACTGCATGATGGAGAAAGTTATTCTTTATGATATTCGTGCTTCTTTTGTTGTTTGTTGTTGTTCTTTCTCTAAGTCATGTCTGACTCTTTGTGACCCCATGGACTGCAGCATGCTAGGCTCCTCTGTCCTCCACTACCTCCTGAAGTTTGCTCAAACCCATGTCCATTGAGTCAGTGATGCCATCGAACCATCTCATCTGCTGTCGCCTCCTTCCCCTTCTTCTCAATCTCTGCTAGCATCAGGGTCTTTTCCAATGAGTTGGCTCTTTGCATCAGGTGGCCAAAGTATTGGAGCTTCAGCATCAGCAACAGTCCTTCCAATGAATATTCAGGGTTGATTTCCTTTAGGATTGGCTGGTTTAATCTCCTTGCAGGGACTCTTAAGAGTCTTCTCTAATACCATGTTTAAGTCTATTATCAAGGGTCTGAGTGATCAGGGGCTGTGGACAGCAGCGTCCTGAAGGTTGGCTGGAGGATGGCAAGGAAAATAAGTGAATTTGGGCCAAGTCACATTTCATGTTCACTCTCTTAAATTTTTTGTGGATAAATTCCACCTCAAGTGAAAACAAGAGCCACCTTGACAGAGAAAGGAAAGTGGGAGGTGTCTCAGAAGGGAAGACAGAGTCTATGCAGAGTTTATTGCCAGCAGCCAAGGTCAGGATTGCTTTATTCCCATTCAGTTCAGTTCAGTAGCTCAGTCGTGTCCGACTCTTTGCGACCCCATGAATCGCAGCATGCCAGGCCTCCCTGTCCATCACCAACTCCCAGAGCTTACTCAAACCCATGTCCATCAAGTTGGTGATGCCATCCAGCCATCTCATCCTCTGTCGTCCCCTTCTCCTCCTGCCCCCAATCCCTCCCAGCATCAGGGTCTTTTCCAATGAGTCAGCTCTTCGCATCAGGTGGCCAAAGTATTGGAGTTTCAGCTTCAGCTTCAGTCCTTCCAATGAACACCCAGGACTGATCTCCTTTAGGATGGACTGGGTGGATCTCCTTGCAGTCCAAGGGATTCTCAAGGGTCTTCTCCAACAACACAGTTCAAAAGCATCAATTTTTTGGTGCTCAGCTTTCTTCACAGTCCAACTATCACATCCATGCATGAACACTGGAAAAACCATAGCCTTGACTAGACGGACCTTTGTTGGCAAAGTAATGTCTCTGCTTTTTAATATTCTACCTAGGTTGGTCACAACTTTCCTTCCAAGGAGTAAGTGTCTTTTAATTTCATGGCTGCAATCACCATCTGCAGTGATTTTGGAGCCGAAGAAAATAAAATCTGACACTGTTTCCACTGTTTCCCCATCTATTTCCCATGAAGTGATGGGACCCGATACCATAATCTTAGTTTTCTGAATGTTGAGCTTTAAGTCAACTTTTTCACTCTTGTCTTTCACTTTCCCATAAAAGTGTTTAAATCAGGTTGATGGAAGTCATTATAATTTCATTATATACTTTCCTGTTGCCTCACCCACCTCAGAGCAGTGGTTTGGAATTGGTACTGTAATTTATACTACTCTGAGAATATTTCTTTTTCTTTTTTTTATAAAGAGAATAAAGTCATTGAACTGGATTAGAATCACAAGGGGCTCAGCTATTGCTTTGAGTAGTAACTCATATGGCTGGTCCTTAAGTTACTAATTTATCTATCCAAATTCCACCCATACTTTTCTTTTTCAGGCAGACATTACCAGTACCTTTACGCAAGTGGTCTTGATGAAGTTTCTGCCTTCCTGTTTAGAGGTGGCTTTACTGAATATGATCTCAGGGACATTAGAATGGACCTTGTGCCCTCCTTCAACCAATCAGCCAACCCACTGACCCACCAGCTCACCAGCCAATCTTTTTACCATGGGACGGAGCCCTTTATTTCCAGGTTTAAATTCATTGTGAAGTATAAAGGACTATGGTAAAACTCTTTCTTGAATGTTTTTGTTACTGCAAGTTCAGTTGAACATGAAAGCGTTAATGGAGAGGCTAAAAGTATTTTGGGAATTTATGGAAACTTCAGGTCATTCTACACACTGTATATGTATATTTCTGGTTTTGTTTAGGCTGGAAGATCAAATATTCTTCATGGATCAGGACCTGGCTGTTTTAGAAGAAATTCTCTTGAGTGGTGAATGAGTAAGACATGATGGGACTGAAAGATTCAAACAATGACCAGTTTTTCCATTTTAGGCTTCAGTGGTCCATCCCACAGTTTCTCCGTCCATTGCTACTAGTATTGCAGAGCCCTTGCTCCTTGGCTACCAGTTCCTCAACAGCTATTATAACAATCAGTTACAATCAGTTATTGTTGTTATAATAACAATCAGTTATCGTCTGATGAGGTGTGGCTAGTTTCTGTGCTGATCCTGTGGAAGGAGGTTGTGTTGGGAACCTGGGTTTTTTCTTCAGCTTGTGATGGTTGAGAAACTGCCATTCTAAAACGTCTCTTTACTGCACTGGATACAGTTATTTCCCATTTCCACAGATTTGTGCTTTCTTGAAAACTCATGACTCTGTGTGTGTGTGTGTGTGAGTGTATAGAAAGATGGTTTCAATTTTTAAATTCAAGAACTGTCCTCAGTCATCTGATGTTAGTAAGATACTCTGCCCGGTATTGGAGGGGTTCAAAGTGACTTGCCTTGAGTCAATATTAAAGTCAGTGGGGGAGATTTTAAGCACTCCACTCTAAGTGTTGAAAGGAAAAGGCAATCACATCTAATAGGGAAGGCATTCTGATTTCTTCAGGTCTGCTGGTTTGGGCTTTGTTTTCTTCTTCTTTTTTGGTGAGGCTTAGGGTCAATTCATGGAGAAGGCAATGGCAGCCCACTCCACTACTCTTGCCTGGGAAATCCCATGGACAGAGGAGCCTGATAGGCTGCAGTCCCTGGGGTGGCGAAGAGTCGGACACGACTGAGCGACTTCACTTTCACCTTTTCACTTTCATGCATTGGAGAAGGAAATGGCAACCCACTCCAGTGTTCTTGCCTGGAAAATCCCAGGGAAGGGGGAGCCTGGTGGGCTGCCGTCTATGGGGTCGCACAGAGTCGGACATGACTGACGCTATTTAGCAGTAGCAGTAGGGTCAATTCATTAAAAGTGAGAAACTAATAAAGGACATATTTTAAAGTACCTGCTCCTAGAAACAAAGCATGTGTGAGGGTCTCTGCTTTTTCAAAGGCTTGCCCTTGACATAAAGCTATGGAAAGAGAGCTTTTAAAAATTCCAGTGAGTGGGGTAGGCACCATTTCTTAGCTGATTCTTAGTTATTTAGGAGCTCATTATTTAGTTGGAGAATTATCTAAGTTGCCCTCTTTTTTCCCTCTTTTTCTTTCTGCCTGCCTCTTATTTGATCTTTGTGTCGTTTCCTTATATTAATTTCTCTATAGCTGGTAGAAAGGAAACTAACAAGATTAATTGAAAATCTTTAGAAAGATTGGCTGAGGAAAAGCTGTGATATTTGGCCAAAATGAGAGTAGTAATTGATAAATTGGCTATCTCTTCTGGTTCATCATTGTCATTATGGATAATGACTGCAGAAGTCAATGGTGCTGGGCTGGCTAGTGACTGAAGATCAAGGGGTATCTTGGGCAAGAGTGGGAGGCAGGTTCTTTATTTTATATATTGTCCTGAACTATGGCTACGTTATATAATGATTTTAAAAAATTACTTGCGCTTTTTTTATTTTTCTGTTGATACAGTATTTAAATTTCTAATCCTAAAATAAACTTCCTGGAAGAGGAAGCTGGGTTAGAAATGGTTATAGTTGCTGAGATGTGTACTGTGAGATGTTTCCAGAAATCTGTAAGGCAGATGTAAATGCGTTTTGGCTTGATACACTTAACTCTAATGCACCTCATCCAATTAGGTTTCATGCCAACTGTCGTTCAATATTAGCAGCTATAGTTAAAAAATGAGTACTTTAAAATGAATGTGTTTATGCTCCCTTCTCTTATCTCAGGAAACATGTTTGGCCTGCCAGCAAGTGTTTTTTTCTTTTGTGAGGATCCCTTCTAGGTTGTAAATAGACAGGAAGCTGTCTTCCAAGGGATTTCTTTCTTCGGCTCTTTTCAAAGTAGTGTGAGCAAGGGATAATATGATAAAACACCTACTGCATCCCCGAACCGACTTTCACTGAGTTCATGGAAGTTATAAATGTGCTGTAGTGGGGGAATGTTCGTTAGAGCTGAGAGGAGATTGCTCTTCCTACTTTGGACTTTGTGAAGGCAGCATATCCACGTGCAGGATGCCTTCCCCACACCTGCAGCCGTCAGGTCAGGACGTTTCTTTTTTCTCTCATATTGAAAAGCACTATTAGATTCTTGATACTATTTGAATGAGTATATTTGGATAAGAGAGGAATAAGTTTGAATTCCTCTGAATAAAATTGTCTAAGGCCCATTTCTCTCTTTGTCTCACTTGTCTCACTGGCTACTTCTATAGCTTACTATGTACCAAGCTCCCTATGATGTTCTCTGCCATAATGGCCTCTAAATTTAGAACTTACTTGGACAAAGACATTTTAGAAATAAATGTCAGTAGAATTTTGAAAACAAACATAAGCTACACACAGTTACTATGAAAGAGTAAACAGAAGTTAATTAGATGTTTGATACAAGGATTAAAGAACTTGAATTCATTAATCCCAAAGAGAAAGGCTGTAAAATAAAACCAGATGTGTTAGTTGCTCAGTGGTATCCAACTCTTTGTGACCCCATGGGCTATAACCTGCCAACCTCCTCTGTCCATGGAATTCTCCAGGCAAAAACATTGGAATGGATAGCCATTCCCTACTCCAGGGGATCTTTTTGACCCAGGGATCAAACCCAGGTATCCTGAATTGCAGGCAGATTCTTTACCCTCTGAGCCACCAAATAAAACCAAGGTAAGATACAAAATAATTATGAATTTTCCATGTAGAGGAATGACTGATTTGAGACCTCATACTCTTCTCTGAGCATCTGACCTATACACACTACTATAGATAAAATAGATAACTAAGAGCCTGCTATATAGCACAGGGAATTCTACTCAATCCTCCATAATGATCTATATGGGAAGGTCATTACAGAGTCATTTCAAGAATCTGAAAAAGAGTGGGAATTATCCAGGTGGCTTAAAAAAAAGTAAAGAACACCAATGCTCGGGCATCACATTCAAAAGTTTGAGTTGACCTGGGTAAAATAAAGGCTCCCAGATGATTTAAATGTATACCCAGGTTTGACCAGCACTGTCCTAAAATATGTTTCTTAACTGTATAAACAAAAGCATATTACTTACCTTTCTCTAAGTTTTTTCTTTGAGAATTTGTTAAGAAATACAGCTTCTTTCTAGGAAAGATGTATATCTACCACAGTACAATTCAGGTCTAAGAAAAGAGCTAAGTACTTCTGAGGTGGTATAGTTTCAAATGTCAAGCATGGAGTTTGATATTATTTTACATGTGACTTGCAGGTTTTTTTCTCCACTTAATGGAAACAAACCAAAGGAACTTGGGTGTATCACTCAGAAAGTGAATGAAGTGAAACAACTGACACTAAAAGGATTAAGTTGACTAAAATGTCATAACTTTTAGAGAAATTTCTTGATGAAAGAATTGTTTTTCAGCTTTCAGGAGGCTAGCTTTTATGTTCCAGATGATATAAATATCTGATAGAAGTTCATTGATTTAATCAGGCCAGTTTCTGTGTGTTGAACTAAAGCCACTTATCTGGGCATTTTTCATTAAGGCTTCATGACATCTGGTTGCTTCCTAGAATGCAGGTCTGTGTCAGAGATTATTTTATAAAGCCATGGATGAGCTGCCTTTGTAATTTGCTTAAATTAATTACATATGTATTTCTTCACTGTCCAGGCTTGAAAGAAGGCTGAGCTTGGGTGAGGAAATAGTTCTATTGTTTCAATTACAAAAGACCGTTTCTACTGTGCTGTATTTCACGCGGGCACACTGTCTTTCCCATTGTGCCTTAATACTATTTTTGGTCTCTTTCTTTTTTTTTTTTCCCAGAAAGTTATTTTTAAATAGTATGATTTCATTTTGACTGAATTATGTAGTTTTAATCAAGGGATTTAGAAATGGTATTCAAGATCAGAAAAAGCATCATTTAAGCTACAGAAGTGTACAGTTCTAGGAAAATAGTTGATATTATTTGCCCTTTCTCTCTCTTGATTTCTGACACAGAGATTTGAGGACGGAAGCTTTTATCTTAAAACTATGATTGCATCTCTGCGTTAAGTAAGCACTTGCTCAAAGCTCTGCGAGAATTCAACAGACTGAGATTAATCTAGACTTTAATATATCAATACATTTAGAGGATTTATTTTAAAACACTTAAGAATTCAACCTTAGATGTTCACTAGCAAAGTACCCAAAGTTGGAACCAAATTGTATGTTTTCCTTTCATTGAAACTAAGGACTGATCTGGGACACAAGTGCCCACTTGGACCAAGATAGTGATTTTCTTTATGATGGGGGCTGCTTTTGGTTAAAAATGGATTGAATAAAAAGAATGAGAAATGAGGTTTTTTGTTTTGATTTTTAGCCTTTTTTTTTTTTTAAATCATGGAAGCAGAAGTGAGATTTGGTTAGCAACTGAATGCCACTGTAATTCCCAGTTACCGTGTGGATTATTAGCCCTCATAATTCTACTTTTTTTCATTGTTGTGAGAAAATAGCAAAACCTCATATATATGCCCCATTGCAAATTTTTCACATTTTGGCCTCATGAGTGCTGTTTGGAATTCTTTTATTTGTACCTTGGGGATCCCTAGCTAGGGGTTTCCAGATTTAGTTTCTCATAGAGATCTCCTGGGGAGCCTGTTAAAAATTGGTCCCCCAGTTTCATCTTGAATCTGTCAAATGCTCCTGAGGACGGGGCTGGGGAGGGTTTCTGTTTCACTACTTTCCTGGGCAATTCTTTTTTTTTTTTTAAAATTTTTTTATTAGTTGGAGGCTAATTACTTCACAACATTTCAGTGGGTTTTGTCATACATTGATATGAATCAGGCATAGATTTACACGTATTCCCCATCCCGATCCCCCCCCCACCTCCCTCTCCACCCGATTCCTCTGGGTCTTCCCTGGGCAATTCTTAACAAGATCAGCCTTTCTCTGGTCCAGGGAATGAATGGTCTTTGGGGACTCCTGGTGGTTTGCTCTAGGAGAATGACTATTCTCAATTCCTTCCACTCTTGGAAATTCCCATTTCTAATCCCCCCCTTAGGAGATGACTGGTCCTTTCCTTCACTTAAAAAAACTAAGGGCATCCAGGAAATATTCCTCATATTCTCTCTGTTTACCTCAGAAACATGTTTCTAGGTATCGTCTTTCTCTGAATGACAGAAGGAAGGGCTTTCTGGTCGAAAGTAAACTCCTTCACTTATGATTTTCAGTTTACCCATTTCCATCTTTAGTTTCCCTTCACACTATTGTCGAACATCTAATCTTTTTTGTTTTAAAATTAATTGCATCTTTTCCCTTTGCCTTTGAACAACCCAGATTTCCCCATCTGAAAAATTCTTTCTCCCATGACCCTTGCTACCACTGAATTTCTCAGTCTTTTCCTCGCCAAACATCCAAAAAATGATTTATTTCTTCCTTACCACTAAGATTTTTGGCTCTTCTTCCCATTCTAAACCACCCGCCTCAGTAATTTCCTCTAATTATGAAATCAGCTTTCTTTTCTAGCAGTTAGATTGATGTTTCAGAGCAGAAAATAAAATCATGAAGAGAACTATGAAAAGGTTTTTTTTTTTTCATCTTCTTTAGAAAATGAAATTAGAAATACACAAAGGATGCATAAATTTTATCTATTGTGAACATTGGATGACTAAGTATGGTTGCCCCAGTAAAGGTTCTGTCTTCTGCCCCCAAAAGATAAGATCAGAAGATAAATCTGTATTGGTTTTATCCTTAGCATGTTTATCACAGGTTCTCTTGTTTAATGCCCCATAACTTAGATTTTGACTATTGTACTTGATGATGTATACTCATATAATTTATTGTAAGATGTTTTAACCAGATCTCTCCTGATTTGGAAAATTTCCTGTTGCTACAATAGGGGAATCCCTTTATTATGAGAATATCAGAATAATTTCCACATTCTCTGGAGTTGCCTATAACTTATATTTTATTTTTCTCTGTATTTAACTATGTGAATTAAAAATTTTGATGAAAGTATTACATGATTATGATTGTCAAATACTTATGTAAAGCATACTTAAAACCCTCCAATATTCTTTGCTCTTTTCTCCTACTGCCTAGGTCCACTTACTAGAAGAATCACTTCAGTGTTTTTCGCTGCTTGTTCTAGTGTTTACTTCCTTACTTGAAAAGAATAAGCTTCTTGATTAGTCAATTTACTTCCTAATAGCGTATATTAGGATCTTCACTCACTTCTACCTCCTCTTCCTTAAAGTTCAAAATCTCCTCATGAACAGCTATAATTTCTAAGCGTGCCCTGATCTGAAATGAGTATATTACAAAGCTGTACTGAATAATTTGGTCTATGTAGCAAAGTAAAAAAATTTACTTCTTCACTGTATAGTTTATTATGTCTAAATATTCGCTTAACCTTTTTCTAGCATCTTATTATGTCTATATAAGTGCTTCCCACAGTTGAGTAATCTATGTATGACTGCATTTCTTATTTTCATTGTCATTTTTTACCTGGAATGAATAATTGCTTCATTTTTTCCTGTTTAATATTCTTTGAATGCTAATTCTTCCAACATCCTATAACAGTTCTGTAGAATATCTCCCAGTACAGTGTTCCACATGATCAAGCAGTCAGATAATCTACCAGTTCCTTTTGTTTTTATTCTTGCAGGCTCTACTTCCTGCCCCAGGATGTACCATCTTCACTTGGCCTGAGGCACAGCTGTTACTCTGGCAAGGCCCATTGCCTCTTTCCATTGGACATCCTTGTATTTCTTGGCTTATTCCTTTGGTTTGGTGAGGCATAGCCTGAAGTGGCTTCTTGAGAAAGGTGCTTCAGAAAAGAATTTTTTTACACTTTGCGTGTCTGAAGGGACTAATTCATCGTAGGCTGATCAGATAAGGTAGCTAGATTTTTCACTGAGACCCACCACCCCTTCCACCTCCCTGAAAATATCACTATTTGTAAATACGTTCTTTGGGGTAGTTTAGTTTCTCCAGAGAATGTTCAGTGTCCTGCCAGGGGAATGCAGTTTGAAGGTGGATATTCTTGGGTTGAAGGAACTCGGTGATCAAAAACGGAGATTTTCATATATCATCTCTGTTTTCAGTGCTGTACCTCTTACTTGCCCTTTATCGTGACTACTGTGCCTGAGCCTGAAACCTTCATGGTTCACTTTCTCTGGAGAATAAACCTCAGATTTCTGGTGAATGGTAAAGATTAAGACTTGGAGCTATCAGTTCAGTTCAGTTCAGTCGTTCAGTCATGTCCAACTCTTTGCGACCCCATGAACTGCAGCACGCCAGGCCTCCTCGTCCGTCACCAACTCCCGGATATTACCCAAACTCATGTCCATTGGTCGGTGATGTCCATCACCAACCATCTCATCCTCTGTCGTCCCCTTCTCCTCCTGCCGTCAATCTTTCCCAGCATCAGGGTCTTTTCAAATGAGTCAGCTCTTCGCATCAGGTGGCCAAAGTACTGGAATTTCAGCTTCAGCGTCAGTCCCTCCAATGAACACCCAGGACTGATCTCCTTTAGGATGGACTGGTTGGATCTCCTTGCAGTCCAAGGGACTCTCAAGAGTCTTCTCCAACACCACAGTTCAAAAGCATCAATTCTTCAGCGCTCAGCTTTCTTTATAGTCCAACTCCCACATCCATACATGACCACTGGAAAAACCATAGCCTTGACTAGATGGACCTTTGTTGACAAAGTAACAAAGTCTCTGCTTTTTAATATGCTGTCTAGGTTGGTCATAACTTTCCTTCCAAGGAGTAAGCGTCTTTTAATTTCATGGCTGCAATCACCATCTGCAGTGATTTTGGAGCCCAAAAAAATAAAGTCTGACACTATTTCCACTGTTTCCCCATCTATTTCCCATGAAGTTATGGGACCGGATGCCATGATCTTAGTTTTCTGAATGTTGAGCTTTAAGCCAACTTTTTCACTCTCCTCTTTCACTTTGGTATAGTGGGCTGGTAAATGTTTAACTACTAGGTCTCTGAAAAAAAAAATCAAAACAAAATTTCTGATTTGTAGAATTTGCCAGTTCCTGTAGTGTAAATTTTACCACTATGGTTGATTTCAAGCTACCAGTGTGAGATAACAGCAGAGTTGGCTCTTGCAAGCCAGTACAAACCAGCTGCAGTCCACCAAAGATTGAGAGCCTGAATATGCCTTCATTTTCAGCAACTATTTTCTTCATCAAAGTACCCAGTGTCTCAATTTCCAAAGCATGTACAGGGGCAAATTGGCTTGCTTCTTGTAGTCATTGGCTTGATTTTTCTCCACTCTGCTGAAATGTTTCCTCCATCTGCTTTCCATCTTCAAATGTTGGATTATAGTTACTTCATTTTGTTGGAGTTTGTGTTTTTGTTTCCTGTCATCTTTGTGGCTTTAGAATTTTGAGAGAAGAGAGTGAAACTGTCTTTACTTTGCCATCATCCAACTGAAAAGTCTACTCGTTTTTCTAAATAAAAGCTAGAGTTATAAAATGATACCTATTGATTATCATATGATATCACCTGTATCTGGAATCTAGAAAATTGATACACATGAGCTCATTTGCAAAACAGAAATAGACTCACCAACACAAAAAATGAACTATGGTTGCCATAGAGGAAGGAAGGGGGAGGGATAAATTGGAGTTTGAAATTAACAGATACACACCACATTACTATATATAAAACAGATGAACAACAAGGTCCTATTATATAGCATGGAGAACTTTATTCAGTGTCTTGTAACAACCTATAATGGAAAAGAATCTGAAAAAGAAAAAAAGGATACATTAAAATGATACTGGTCATTGTTAATAATATTTTGAGTAATTTTATCTACATCTTTAAAATATCTAATTTATAATATAAAATACTGAGAGATAATTTTTTACCTTGCTGGACCAAATGATTCAGTGCAGCTCTGTCATATTAATATTTCAAATCAGGGCATTCTTGGAAATTATAGTAGTTTATGGTGGGATTTTGAACTTAAAAGGTGTCTATGGCCATACCACCCTAAACGCGCCTGATCTCGTCTGAACTTAAAAGGTGTGAAGCAATGTGGCTTAGTTGAGAAAGATGTCAAATTTTGATTTACCTCGTGTTGGACCTTTATATGTCTTTTGTCAGATATTGTAGCCAAAGGCATTATTGAGTTCTGACATAATTTTTTTTTTTTTTTTGCGGAGGTGGGGGAAGTTGGGTGAGAGTGGGGATAGGGACCATGAATAGAAATACAGAATAAGAATAAAAGAATGTCCTAATGTGAACACCTTTTAGATGGTAATAGCAAAACCACCCTGTTGTTCTGTTTTGTGGTCAGCAGTGATCTTGAGACGAGATAACATAGTGGTTAAACCATAAGATCCTCAATGCTTCTGTCTCCGAGTGTGACTCTGCCAACTGCTGGTCATCAGTCCTCCTTATATCCTAGCGCATATGAGTTCTCATCTATAAAGTTAAGATAGAATAGAAACTCATAGGCTTGCTTTTAGGGTTAAATGAGTTAATGTGTCAGCACTTCTAGTGTGTGAAGCCTAAGTGCTCAGTAAACAGTGCTTATTGTTATTGTTACTGTTGCTGGCATAGAGATACCAAAATTGGTCTTGGGTCACACATGTCTACTTTTCTTATTAAGATTTACATTGACATACATTAATATCCAGCCAGTCCATCCTAAAGGAGGTCAGTCCTGAATATTCATTGGAAGGACTGATGCTGAAGCTGAAACTCCAATACTTTGGCCACCTGATGCACAGAACTGACTCATTTGTAAAGACCCTGATGCTGGGAAAGATTGAAGGCAGGAGGAGAAGGGGATGACAGAGGATGAGATGGCTGGATGGCATCACCAACTCAATGGACGTGAGTTTGAGTAAACTCTGGGAGTTGGTGATGAACAGGGAGGCTTGGCATGCTGTAGTCCATGGGGTCACAAAGAGTCGTACACGACCGAACGACTAAACTGAACTGAACATTAATATCACATTAGTGTCATACAAAGCATGTGTTTTTTCGGGGGGCTGTATTGTTGTATGTGATAATTCAATAGCTATTTTATAGCTTCATCTCCCTTCTGATAATTCAGTTTAACAGACATAAATTGAATGTCAACCATATATATAATTTTCCTATGCTAAATGCTGAGTTATAGAGTTTTCCAGATGAACTTGGCATTTGGAAAAAAATACTAGAAACTTCTCTCAACCTTCACACCAAAATGAACTCCAGATAGATCAAAGATTTAATCCAAAAAAACCCCCACAAAACCAAAAAGGGCCATAAAAGTACTGGTAGGAGATATGACTGAATACTTTAATGTATTTAGAGTAGAGGAAGCTTTTCTATTTATTGACATTAAAATCAGAAACTTTAAAGTAAAAGTCTGGCTCATTTGACTAAATAAAATTTTAACCTCTGACTGAGGGGAGGAATCAAAACAAAGTCGGGGTGAAACGCAAGCTGGGAAAAATGATGACAGTGCGTATAAAAGGCAAGAGTAAATTTAATTGCCAATCAGTTGGAAAATGGCAAGCAGCCTAAAAGAAAACTACAGGGACAGTCCATTCACAGAAGAAACCATTACAAATGGTGAGAACAGATATGCAAAGGTCCTTAGTATAATTTAAAGAAATTTAAATCAAATAAAAGATATTTTTCACTTATTGGGAAAGGTGGCATGGATTGAGGGTAGGAAGAGACACAAGTTCACCACTGTTTTCATAGTCAAAGGAAACTATCCTTTGCGGGTGGGATCGCCTCGGCCTCTGAGCTGAGTACCAGCCTCCTCTGCATCTCTGCTTTCAAGACACCCCCTTAAGTGCTCTTCCTCTGTATTTTGTCTCTTTGGGAAAGTGCCCTGGTAGGTACTTGAGATGTAATGAGGCCTCCCAGCTCTGCATTAATCACTGGGAGCAATTACCTCACATTTGTGTGAGCCAAGCATGTTCAGCGTGTAAAGAGGCTGCCTTCTGAAGAGCCAGAGTTGGCTGGTTTGTGGCTCTCTGATTGGATCTTGGTATTGTTTTCTGAGAATGTCTCCTGTGCCATGTTCTCTCCTCTCTGCATGCATCCGTGCCAACTCACTTCAGTCGTGTCCAACTCTTTGTGTCCCTGTGGACTGTAGTCTGCCAGGCTCCTGGGATTCTCCGGGCAAGAATACTGGAGTGGGTTGCCATGCCCTCCTCCAAGGGATCTTCCTGACTCAGGGATCGGACTCACATCTTTTGTGTCTCCCGAATTGGCAGGCAGGTTTTTTAACGCTAGTGTCACCTGAGAAGCCCCTCTTTCCTTTCTAGAGGAAAGCAGAACAAAACAGAACAAAAACCTTAGAGCTTCTGGGGGAGAAAGGGACCAGGTTGATTCGTTTGTAGATTCATTTATTCAATAAATATTTATTGAATACTGATTGTGTATCAGATACTGTTCTAATCATTGAGCATATAGGAGTGAACATAAGTTTCCTTGGAGCTTGTATTTTAGGGAGGTAGGGATGGTCAATTAAAAAATTAAACAACAATTTCAGATGACTGACAGGAAGAAGAGCTATGTACAGATATAAACATAGTATGTACACATACATATACACACATACACACAATAGTGCTTCTCAAACTCTAATGTGTATCAGAGTCACCCGTTAGACTTTAAAGTTAGACAGACTGCTAAGCCCCTCTCCCAGCGTCTCTGATTCAACAGAGGCCTGGTTGTGGGGCTGAGGAGTTTATATCGTAAACCAGTTGTTAAGTGCTGTTGCTGCTGCTTCTCTGGAGACCACACTTTGAGAACCACAGGCGTAGGGTATTGAGTAGCTCCAGAAAAGCTCTCCAAAGAGGTGGTACGTGGGTAGAGACCTGAATGATGGACGAGAAGGAGCCAGTGTGGCGCACCTCAGAGGTGGGAGTAGCAGGTGGGAATGAGGAAGCGCTTTCCGAGTAAAGCAGAGAAGCTGTGGGCTGAGGGGAGCAGAGGGGCTAGCGAGGCTCCTGTGTAACCAGCGGAAGAATGAATGGGGCAGTGGCGGCCGGGAACTCAGAGAGGAGGACAGACAGCGGCAGCCTGTGAGAGCAGTGAGGGCGTGCTTTAACAAGCCACGCCAAGCCCACCTCCACACTTAATGAATCTGGGAGGCAGTTAGTTATTTCTAAAAGCTTCTTAGGTGATTCTGATAAGCATCCAGGGCTGAGAATGATGGATACAGGCTGTTTGTATTAATAGTAAGGTAAGGTTGACATTTTATTTCAGATGTGATAAAAAGCCATTGAACAGTAGAGGACATAATTGAATTTAGTTTCCAGCTGTTAGAATGAATTTTGTAAGACATTAAAAGTGAATGAAGAAACCAGTTAGAAAATGTTATAGTTCACATGTACACCCATGGCTGATTCATGTGAATGTATCGCAAAAACCACCACAATATTGTAAAGTAATTAGCCTCCAATTAAAATAAATTAAAAAAAAAAAAGAGAAAATGTTATAGTTGTCTGGGTTAAAAGTGATATTGGCTTTAGTTTGCTGGTAGTGGTAGGGGTGGTGAGAAGTGGAATGCTGGATGGTGCTGGATGGTAGGTGGGTTTTGGGGTAGAAGAAGAGGACTTGCCAGTGGATTCTTGGATATGAAAAGTCTGAGACAGAGGGAGCAGACTCAAACATGACTGCAGGGTCACTTTCCAGTTGGGTGAGAGGTGAGGCCGTTAACTGAGAACACTGGGGTAGAAACAGGTTTGAGGAGAAACTAAAAATTTTTAATTTGGTTATGTTAACTCTAAGATACCTTGTAGTATCAGTCAAGAACCAGACTTCTTGTTTGGGAAAAGAAGTAGAACTGAGGGTGAGTCAATCAATGCCTTGCTCTTTTGACAGGCCCATTGTGATCACTAGCTAGGATAGGGTTAATTGTTATGTGGATTTCACATGAATCTTAGAAAATGTAAGCTCTGTTGCAATGTGTAGCTTTTTAAATGGGTAGATAGAATCATGCCAGGAGCTTTCAAAAGGCTTAAACCCATGAGGTTAATATGATGGGCGTGTGGTAGGCGCTCAATATGTATTTGTTGAATTAATCAATGAATGAATGAGTGAACTTACTTGTATACATGAAGTCCATTTATCACTTTGATGGGCAGTGTGTCTTCAGATCACATTGTATGCTAAGTCACTTCAGTCGTGTCCGACTCTGTGCGACCCCATAGACGGCAGCCCGCCAGGCTCCCCCATCCCTGGGATTCTCCAGGCAAGAATACTGGAGTGGGTTGCCATTTCCTTGGCCAATGCATGAAAGTGAAAAATGAAAGTGAAGTCACTCAGTCATGTCTGACTCTTAGCGACCCCATGGACTGCAGCCTACCAGGCTCCTCCGTCCATGGGATTTTCCAGGCAAGAGTACTGGAGTGGGGTGCCATTGCCTTCTCCGGATCACATTGTATAGGGAGCACCAAATATCCAGTGGTTAAAGATTATGTCTTGACTAGATTGTCATAAAGTATTGAACTGGTTCAGTGAATCTATGGAATCCAAAAGGGCAGAGGGTTTTTGGTGTAGGCAGTTTCGTGCTCCTTACATTACTATGATTTCCTAAAATGTGTCTGGTTTCTACTTCTGTGTCTGTTTTTTGGCTTATTTTCATGAGCTACAGTGATCTGTGATTTCAGCAGAATTAGAACAGACCTATAAGCTGATGTTACAGAAATCTCTCTTGCTTTTGTGTATGCCAGGGGCCTGCCAGGCACAGCAGGGACAGGGTTCGGGGCAGTGGGTCCTTATGCCATCTTGTTGCAGTGTGGAATGTGAGATCAGAGCTCACTTACCTGAGCTCAGCACCTGCCAATATGTGCCTCTTGTGATGAACCAAAAAGCAGAATTTGTTTCTGGAAAGGGGAGTCAGTTCTACAACTAGGGAGATCAGAGAAGCTGCTGAGAACTCTTCCCAGATTGTATTCAGGTGCCCTGACTTGTGAATGAATGGGTGGGGTCTTTCCCTACCTAGTCAGGCTGCCTTATCCCCAGATTATGGAGTCGAGCACCACCCAAGCTAATTTCTTCTCATTAGCTCATCCAGGGACCAATGTTTCCAGTTCAGTCTTGTGTAATGAGAGTTAGAAGTTAAATCCATGATCTTGACTGTGGTCACTGAAGTTCTTCTGAAAGGAGGAAATCCATTTGTGAAAGCCTTGGTAATCCATGTAGATGCATGAAGCAAAACTGGAGAACCTTCTGGAGGCTAGAGCCAAGGTCAGAGGGGAGAGTAGTTAGCACCCTGACCTAAGGAGAGTAGTTTGTGGTGGATCTTTGAAGGAGATATATAGAGATAGGAAGGTAGAGAAACTTGCAGATGCTGCAAAGTTGGGTGAAGAGATCTCTGGAAATAATCTGGTGTTAGGGTGATCAAAAGATAATTTAAGAAGCATGCATGCATTCTTAGTTGCTCAGTCATGTCTGACTCTTTGTGACTCCATGGAATGCAGCCTGCCGGGCTCCTCTGTCCTTGGGGATTCTCCAGGCAAGAATAATGGAGTGGGTTGCCATGCCCTCCTCCAGGGGATCTTCCCAACCCAGGGATCAAACCCAGGTCTCCTGCATTGCAGGCAGATTCTTTACTGTCTGAGCCATCAAGGAAGCCTTAAGAAGAGAGATGTTCAGTTTGGAATTGTTTACTTTGCTGTCATGTAAAATCCCTTTATACCTCCCTCTGAATAACTGACAAAGTCTCATATTCATGGAAGCTTTATGTGAGTGGAGAAACGGATGGGGAACTCAAGAAAACTTGAGCTTCATGTTGGGTCTGATGGTGGAGAGCAGAGATGGGGCTATGCAAGTCAGTGCAGAGCTGACTTTGAGGCCCAAGTTCTGCATCCTCTCCCACCTTACACACACCTAAGGAATCTCAGAAATTCTGGACAGAGCTTTGGTGGGAGACCCAAACTCCAGGTGACAGTTGGATTGTAGAGTTTTGGGTAGCAAAGATGATTTCTCCCGAAAAGATTGGGTTCTAGCGCATTTAAAGTGATTTGGCCCCACTGGCTCTTCTTCAGCTTTGCCAGCTGTTTCATTTAGCCTGTGCTTCCGACTCACAGTTTCTGTCCTGCTTCTCTAACTGGTGTGGCGTTCCTTTGTTTCCTCTCCCTCTGATTGCATCTGGCTTTCTCCCCTTACGGGCTTCTCTGGGGGCTCAGGGGTAAAAACGTCCACCTGCCAGTGCAGGAGACAGCTGGTTTGATCCCTGTGTTGAGAAGATCCCTTGGAGAAGGAAATTGTAACCCACTCTTGGTTGGCTGCCATCTGTGGGGTTGCACAGAGTCAGACATGACCGAAGCGACTTAGCAGCAGCAGCAGCCAGTATTCTTGCCTGGGAAATCCCATGGACAGAGGAGCCTGGAGGGCTACAACGCCTGGGGTTGCAAAAGCGTTGGACACAACTTAGCGACTGAACAAGAACAACAGCAACGATAACTGCTTCCCTTGTCCCTCTGGCCTCGGGGGCGACTAGTGCTTCCATTCCACACCTAAGGGTCTACTGTACCCAGCCCAGCACCTGAACCCGGGAGACATCTGGTCACCCAGAAAGAGTGGTCAGACGTGAGTAATATTCTGGGAGACTTTTCCTGAGCATTAGTATAGGTGGGGCATTTGTTTTTCAAAGGTCATATATTATATGATCACATGGATTTAAACGGGTAAGGTTTTATGACATATCAAGTAATATTAAAAAATCATTTAACATGAGAGGAAGAAGGCAATAAAAGATTCATTGTCAGTCATTTTGTAAACCCCAGAACTAGCAGTTTGAAAATACTCTGTATACTGTAAACCTCAAAATCAGCATGCATATTTATTGAGGAAATAATTACAAATGCTGGTATAAGGTAATTAAAAATATTTTAATATTTCTGTTAAGTCTATTTGCTACTTTATAATTTATTATATGTAAGTAGGCAAAATTATAAGATAGGAATGTAGTTTATGGGTGGGTACTGACCTTTTGACTTCACTCTTAACAGTTGCCTAATATTCTCCTATAATGAAATTGTTTCCAGTAATGAAATTGCATTGCAAAAACTGTTTAGATTATCTGAGGCCAAAATGAGATACCTAGAATAACAAAGAAAAAGATTTTTTGCCTGAGGACTGCTCTAGACAAGAGAAGCATGGTTGTGCAATCCTTGTGAATGTATCCCCTCCTGTAGAAGTTTCTACTTAGGAGGTTTATTGTGTTCCAGCTAAGTAAGAGTCTGGCGGTGGGAGTGGTGGGAAATAGTGAGCTGACAAGACCAGCGATACAGTAGATGACCTGACCTGAATGGCTATAAAATTTATGGCCCATGGTTAAGTTTGGTGAAGGTTTATTTGCAAAGTGAAAGAACACGTATGTTTTCATAATATGCTGATACTTGAGATAAAAATTGCACATACATACCTATAGCAGTCTGCCATTGTTGTTTCCACACCCCTCCCCTCAGCTTTTCTTCTGGGAACAGCATCCCTTTTACTCTGGGGATGGCTCAAGCTTCCAGTGGGCACTGCGTGGTACTTTATGTGATGCTGCCCTGTCCCTGCTCCCATCTTTTCTTTTGCTAGGGCCAGGAGAGGGCATCTGCCCCAAGATGGTCCTTCCCCTGAAGTGTGCAAGTGAATTGGGAAGGCGTCAGTTCCTTTTGGCTGGGGAATTTATAAAAGAAATGAAACCCCGGAGCTTATGATATGATAGCCAGGTTTGCTGCCCAGAGAAGGAAACCAGTCTATAGTGAGAGGATCAGAAGGTAGAGAGAGGCATACTTCCGGCAGCTTAAGTATTCAATCCTTTAAAATCATAGGATACTTTGTACTTCCTAGGTATTTTCACATTGCTACAACTAATCTAAGCTGAATTTCTGTCACAACCAAACACATAGGCACTGTATACAGGAACGATTACTCAAGGCTGGGAGACTATGGCCTCAGAGTAATCCTGAGGTTTAATAACACTCTGAACTCGTTGGTTGTCGGACATGATGGAGGAACAGTGACTTGTGTCTATAGGTAGAAATCCTATTGACTGAGTGGCTAGTTTTTTTCTGATGAATATTTAATATTCCACAAGGCTAATCCAGAAGCCTAAAGACTAATCAGTCTCTTTTGATTAGTTGGGACAGCTGTCCAAAGTCATTCTGTCTGTGTGATGAGCATTCATGGTTAATACACCAAAATTGATAGGACCCTGTCGCTCTGCCCTAGAGAGTAGGTCCTTTCTGAAACATCAGTCAGGATAGACTTGAGGCTATTTATTGGCATTATAGGCAAGGACTGAAAGTTTATGTTCTGTCTTAAACCTCTGCCCTGAGTCAGAACTCTTCTGATCAGCTAAAGAGTTTGGTTTAACTACTCTGCTGAAGTGAAATTCACCGACACTGGCTTATTTTGTTGCCTTCTCCAGTTATTGCTCACTTTTAAGCTCACTGGAGTGAGTTGGTTGTGAATTTAAGATGCTATAGTAATAAGAAGGGGGAAGTGACTTTTTGTGGAAGCGGCACCCAGTTATCAGCAGTAAAAGTTGTTAAATTTATTGATGCTGAAATTCTTCCCAGGGTTGAGTCTCCCATACAGCCTAACCATTCTTGGTAAATAGCATAACCATTTGCCATCTTGGTAAATACAGCATAACCATTCTTGGTAAATAGCATAACCATTTGCCATCTTGGTAAATACAGCATAACCATTCTTGGTAAATATTTTATATCATATATATATTCTGATGTGGCGTCTACATCTTTGCTCTTATATAGGTAAGTCATACCTGCATATAGAATAAAACAGGTATCATTTGTTGAAAACTGCCATGTTCTAGACACTGCTGGTGCTTTCACACTTTATCTCATTGAGTTTGATCTTCAGGACAACATTATTAAGTAGATATTATCCTCATTTTACAAGAGAGGAAAACTAAGCACAGAGAAGTTTCGTAGCTTGGCTAAGGTGATTTGGCTAAAGAGAGAACAAAACTCGGAAGACGCTCACCAGTGCTGTCTCCTTCAAGTTGGACTCCTTGCCTGTGTGATTTACCTCCTTCCCTGTCTTTAGGTAGCCAGTAAGGAGTGGTTGCCATGGTAATCCCAAGGGAACAGAAAGCCTCTGGCATCTTGCCATGGATCACCATCTAACCCAGCTGTGGAGGAGCTTTGATATTAATAAAAAATCCCTAAATAATACACAGAGACCACGTGCAGACTGAGTGCTGTTCTGTTCAGAGGGTAATTCCTGGAGAGGATTGGGAATTGTTGGGGGATAACCTTATGGTGATTGAGCCACTGACTGAGAACCTAGGGGTCTTTTAATAACTCCTTATAACTCTGATTTCCAGAGGCTTGTCAGGGATAGTTCTTCTGAAAGTTCTAAGTGGATTACAATACTACACTTACTTGTATATTATTGGTAACGTGTCAATAATCAACATCTCATCATTAACTCCGTTTTAGAGGTACCTTCATTAATATTCTCCTAATAACTGAGTTAGACCTATAAGGATAAATATCATTTCTAAGTTCTTTTATTAGCTTTTCTAAGTATTTTAAACAACACCTTGTGTATTCCAGAGTTGTTTTTAAAATGTTGTTCTATTTTCACTAGCTTCCTGCCATAGTGGAATAAATCTGCATGAATCTTGCCTGGCCCATAACTGGAAAACAACACACATCTCCACGGTGGGAAAAAGCTGGAGCAATCTTGCCCTGTGTATATATGCTGGACTTATTTCTGCAATCTGGAAACAACACACATCTTTTTTTTTTTTTAACAACACACATCTTCATGGTGGGAAAAAGCTGGAGCAATCTTGCCCTGTGTGTCAGTGGCTGGACTTTTATTTTTCTTCCTTGACCGTGATCCGTTATATAATACTGGGGCTGACACTCCATCATTTGAATACATGGATATTTAAAACTGAAGGCTTGTGAAGACAGTGTGGAAGGCAGTGAGAGAAACCTAAAACTGTCAGTAAGAAGACTTATACTTTGCCATATCAGCTGTGGGACCTTAATTCTCATTTTTCTTGGCCTTAGAAGGAAGTAACTGAGAGAAATGATCTGCAGGTTTCATTTAAACTTTGAGGCTGGAATTCTGTAGTGTCAGGTAATTGGAGCTCTGTTTTCTGGTATCTGATCACAAACCCTTTTGGAAACAAGAAAACACCACAAATTATGTTGTTCAGTGGGTTGGAATAGAAATTGAAGGCAGGAAGGTCTGCAGAGAGCCTCAACCTAGCTTCTCCTCAGATGGCTTGCCTCCTGTTTCCTTCAAAAGGACAGGGAGAGATTTTAATCTCTATCAGTTCAGCATCTGTGGTTTCTTTCATGAGCAAGCATCACAGTGGGTGTCGAGAACTATGTGGTAATTTACAATTATTCCACTGCATCGTGTAGTTCATATTTAAGAATGATTGTTCAGAGGTGCTTGTTTGCTGAAGTGTGAATATATTCAGAAAGGAGGAATTTTGTAAGTGACAGAAACTCCAGGCTTCTCCAGATTTCATGTTTAAATTTACTGTTAACAGGCAGAGGCTGTTTTTGGCCTTCTGTGATGTGTGCGTTCCTCAGTCCTTCCTCTGCGTGGCAGTTGTGGGAAAACCGCAGACAGGAGAGAATGGTGAATTATCTTAACTTAGAAGCTAAAAAAATTGCAAGAAAATTTCTCTTGGAGAAGAAACATTAGAGGAATGTTTTAAGGACTTGAGGCTGGTATGTTGGGAATTATACTGGAATTAGGAAGTTTCTAATTACATTGTGCATAAACATATTTATTTTCTTGGTAGTGAATATGCTGATTAATATCAGAACATTCCACATTTTAAGAGCAAGTACCACATCCATCAATTTTTCCTTTCCCATGTACTAATTACCTTAATTTAGGTTTTTACTAGTCCTCTCATGGATTTTCATGAGTCTTTTAGTTTTTCTCCGGACTCTCACTCTTTTCTAAATACCACCTTGTATCTCATCAGATAGATCAAACACAGCTATGACCAGGTCAAAGCCTTTAGTGGTCTCCTACTGTTTGGCAAATAAAACCCAAACACCGTAGCTTAGCAGCGAAGGTCTATGACAATCAGGTGAGATTTCTGCCTTGTCCCCTGTGACTCTGCTGCTGGTCCTCTAAGACCCAGCAGATTTGAATATTTGCTTTAGTAAGTTCTTCTCTGTTCTTTCCTTTACAGACATCTGCCTGTGCCACTTCCATCTTATCAAGTCAAGCCTGGGTGTTCAGGTCTTCTCAAAAGCCCTTAAACTCCGTTCATTCATTCCAGTTCACTTCTGTTAGAATAGTCTTTCCTTCCTTTCATTCTGCTAGAATACTGAAACTCACTTTAAGCATCATGATTATTCCTTTGTGTTATTATTGTTTCTTACCTGTATGTTCTTTATATTATACCCTTTACCTAGATGATCACTTTTGCAGGCAGGGGCCATATCTTTTTGTTGTTTTTATTTTTCCTTTGAACAGTAGCTTGCACAGGGTTGGTTTTGATAACTTAGGTACACAGGGCAGTGAATGAAGGGTTCTGTTGAAACCATTTCTCCTGTAGATTCTTTATTCTTGCTTATTTCATTGGTTTAGAAATCTCTCATCAATGTGAGGTTGGTGAGTTTTGTGTGATGCTGGGCACATGTAGATGTGTTAGTTTCCTTCTAGTCTGTGTAACCACTGGTGTTCTAGTTCAGAATCTAGTTCTTGGATTCCTGATTCTCTCACGTATCCTCAGACCATCTCCCTTAAGGGGAGCAGCCACCCCGCCTTGGCCCATCTGCCTCTGCTCAATTGGGATGCTCCCTGCTGGAGAGTCCCTCATCTTGATCCAAGTGCTAAATGAAATAATGATATGTTTTATTTCTGAAGCCTTATTTTGGCCATATCCTTGTTTTTTGGGGGGTGTATTCCTTCTGTTCCAAGTCAAATCTTGTGGTTATTGTTGGCCTCCATTATTTATATTTTTCACCTTCAAGTTTCTTAATTGTGCCACATGTGTGTGTGCATGCTAAGTCACTTCAGTCATGTCTAACTCTTTGCGACCCTATGGGCTGTAGCAGGCCAGGCTCTTCTGTCCTTGGGATTTCCCAGGCAAGAATACTGAGGTGGGTTGCCATTTCCTTCTCCAGGGGATCTTCCTGACCCAGGGATTGAACCCGCGTCTCCTGAATTGCAGATGGTTACTTTACCACTGAGCTACCAGGGAAGCCAGTCTCTATATGTATATCCAGTCTCTATACGTGTGTATGTGCTTAGTTGCTCAGTCATGTCTGACTCTTTGCTACCCTATAGCCTGTAGCCCATCAGGTTCCTCTGTCCATGGGATTCTCCAGGCAAGAATACTGGAGTAGGTTGCCATGCCTTCCTCTGGGGGATCTTCCCTACTCAAGAATTGAACCCTTGTCTCTTGGGTCTCCTGTGCCTCCTGCATTGGCAGGCATGTTCTTTCCCACTCACGCCACCTAGGAAGCACCATGTGCCACGTGGTATCTGCAAAATTTTCCAAATGTTCTAAGTTGTCCTAAAACAGATCTGCTCTGTCAAAAGACTTTTTCCAATTCAAATGCAAAGTGATCTCAGGTTTATATGTAGTGCCAAATGATCCCAAAGCCTGCCATATTTCTGGTCTCACCCGATTTTGTCTCATACAGCTTCCTTTGACTTGTTAGCTCTTGTATTTGTGCAGTTTCAATTTATTAGCTGATAACTGCTGTCAGGTTAAGAGTTGGCTGGAATAAAAGTTTAAAAGATGAGTGAATTTGGCTTTCTTCTTGATGGGGGAGACAAATATTCCACATGTCATTATTTATAGCCTCCTTTTGTAGCTTCTGTTTGTATATCCTTTTTTAGATATTATCATGAGAATTTGTTAGTGAAAGAGTGTTGGATCAAAGCCATTATGTTAGTGTGAAAATTTAACTCAACAATTATTTATATTTGAATGCCTATTGTGGAGGCTGTCTGAGCTAGGGACTGGAGAGCTAAAGCTTAAATAAAAAAAATAAAATATAGCCTCAATCCTTATAGGAATAGAGAAAGAAGATCAGTAAACTGCAGAAAGACCATGGTAAGAAAATCTCTCACTGTCTTCACACTACATGGTACACGCATATAGCAAACTCTGTTACATGTTATAGTCAGATGTGGTATTCAGGTTTATCAAATGTTCTAATCTCTAGAAAAAGTTACCGTTGATGTTACATTCAAATTATCAAGTTGCAAAGAATTTTCACGAAATGAAGCATCTAACCACATTGATCTTTGCTTTAGCAAGTATTTCAAGATCTTAAAGTGCCAGTGTGATCATCACTGTAAATGTTGATTAGCATGATACTGAAAATGTGCCAGAACACCTGTGATGAGAGGGTTTAGTAATATCTACCATAAATTAAATTCTAATTATGCACCAGTGTTTACAACCTTTCCTTGTTCAATCCTCATGTCATCTCTGGGATGTGAGGTGTGAAGTGTACTCTAGTTTGAAGCACAGGGGTTAAGTAGTTGGGCTTCAAAGCCAGGCAGTCTGGCTCTAGACTCTGTGCTCTTTACTGCTAATCTATTTTGCCTCTTGATTACTGCAGTGTTATCATACTTTGGTGTGCAGAGGAACCATGCTGGGGAGCTGCCAAGATATAGATTCCTGGGCCCCGACTTAGAGAGCTGTATTCAGCTCATCTGGAGCTAGACCTAGGAATCTGTATATAACCAAGTATTTGTATGATTCTGTAGAGTTGCAGCTACACTCTGAGAAGTACACACTGTATGTGCTGTCTCTGGGTACTGTCATGTATGTACATGTGCTGTGTTTAGTCACTCAGTTGTGTCTGACTCTTTGTGACCCCATGGACTGCAGCCTGCCAGGCTCCTCTGTCCGTGGGGATTCTCCAGGCAAGAATACTAGAGTGGGTTGCCATGCCCTCCTCCAGGGGATCTTCCCAACCCAGGGACTGAACCCAGGTCTCCCACATTGCAGGTGGATTCTTTACCGTCAGGGCCACCAGAGTCTGTAATGCCATCTTCTCCTTTATGAGGATTCCTGCTCCAGTATAGTACACTGGAACATACTCTAGGCAAAGAGAACAATTCATTAAAAAATTTCCCCAAACTAGTTTTGTGACTTTGGCCAAATTGTATTGGTTTCTCCAGAGAAACAGAACCAATACAATGTGCATGTATTTATTGTAAACAATTGGCTTATGCAATTATGGAGGCTGATGAGTGCAAAATCTGTAATGTGGGCCAGGCCAGCAGGCTTGATACGCAGGAAAGCTGGTGGTGCAGATGAAGTTGGAAGGCATTCTTCTGGAGACTTCTCTCTTGTTCAGGGAGGCCACTCTTTTTGTTCTATTCAGGCCTTCAAATGAGTGGGTGAGGCCCACCCACATTATGGAGAGCAATCTGCTTTACCCCAGATTCACTGACTTAAATGTTGATCTCATCCAAAAACACCCTCCAGATTGACACATAACTTTAATCATTATATCATTTTTCCCTCTGGGTCCCATAGGTCAAAATCCCGTTGGTAATATCATAGGGGATTGGGCCAGGTGATCATAATTATATAATAGAGGCAGCAAACACATGACCAGTGGGACACGCCCTGACGACAGGTGGCTTTAGTTTGACTCACCCAGACTTACCCCACCCAGTGTTTTTAAACACTTGCATTACTGCTTGGTAGTTGCTAGCAAATTTCACATGAACATCTGTGTTTTAGGTTTTCTTTTTTAGAAGAATTGGTGATCTGGCCCCATCGTATGGCTGCTGGGTAGCTGAGCTACAGATGCCCCCTGTTGGCAGGGTTTGCTGTCTCCTGGATCCCCACCACTGTCTGTATGTCACTCACTTTGTTCATGACATTTATTTCTGTGAGCTGCTGAGCCACTGTAGGCATTTGAGTTTTGACCCTTGTCTTGTTCACCACCAAACGTCTGTGGCAGCTCCACCTCCCTGATTAAAAATGACAGAGGGAGAAGTAGGATTCCTCACAGACATGAAAGCTGTTGCGTGGCCCAGAAATAGCTATTTCTTCACTGTGCACAGTGTGATTATTCACCCTTCAGGGTTGCCCTCTCTGGGCTCTGCAGATCACTACTTTTTTTGAATTAATAAAAGAAGTGCTTTTATATTTCTGCATGCTCTTTTGGGTAGGCAGTGATAGAAATTATGAACTGGGTTCTTCAGAGTCACTGAATGGGGTCCCCAGATGCAGAGATGGAAGAACATCGATGTAAGAAGAGAACCTGCTAATTTTGCATGGAGTTGAATTAGTTCAACAAGCAGTGTCAAATGTGAGAAATATCTTTCCAATAGCCAGGCTGGCTTTATAGGAAAGTAGAATGGGCAGTTGTTTAAAGTAAGATTTCAAAGGTAAAATAGTTTTACAACTTCTGCAGTTGCTCTGTGAATGCTGAAATGACTTCAACCAGGACAAAACCTTTTATTTTGTAGTGAGAAATAAAGTATAGCATTTTATTCCATCATGGGAAAGAAAGCAGACACCTCTGAGCAAGTCATAGCCTAAATTGACACAGGAACAGAGTGGTGATATTAGATCCATATTGCAAATTCAGTTTGATGGGGCACTAGGGAAAAGAAACAACCCAGGGGCCTTGTAGGTCTGAAAATAGTAGAAAATAGAGAAAGTAAGTCAGAGGCTTAGAGGACCAGAACTTTCTTTACTAATGGCTTAGTATGGCTAAGCCAGTCACATCCTTTTATGCATGTTAACATGCCTATGGCCACTTTTTGGGGGACAAAATATATACAAATTTTCTTCAGGACCTTGAAAATTAATTCCACAGGCCTATGGTTTGCAAACATGCTGTTTTTCTGAGTTTAGAGAAATGTATTTCAGATGTATGGCGTTATTATGGTTTCTCTAGAAGTCAGTCTTCCTGAAAGTAATTCAGGAAAGTTAGCGTCTTTGTCAGTTTCTTGGCAAACAGTGTTTGATTATATATTTACACTCCGTAGGAAACACAGTGTTAAAAGTATTCTAGAATGCTTCCAAATTTTATTTTGGAATTCAACATTTATTACTGTTTATTAATCCTAATCAATAATAGTTTCTACTAGTCTTAAATGTGTTAGCTCTAAATAGCTGCCATATTCCATTTCATCAAGAATGTTTTCTTTTTTCCCAGGGTGTATATTTGAATATTAAATTTTGTATGCAGTTTTTTTCCCTTGATACTTGAATTCCTGTGGATAATTTGTGTGAAGATCTTTCAGAGAGAGAATGCATAGGTTTTAATGTCTAATGTTAGATTTTCTGCTTGGGAGGCATATGCTTGCCTCTAGATTTTCCATTTTTAGAACATTTCCTATTACTTTTTATTTTTATTAATTTTGAACATATTAAGGTCATCATTAACTCTAACCAATTGCTTATTTTCATCTTAAATAGATTTGTAGCTTTCTCATTTTTAAATCTACCTAGTAGTTTATTTCTAAATCCCTTTTCCTTTAAATCATAGGAAAGGAAATATTAAACTAAGCAAAAGTTTTATGCTTCCTATGCTGTCTTTTGGAGTAATTTTAGTAAATTACTGACTATAGCTCTTGGAAGATTGCTTATTATGCTATTCTGTTAGGAACTGTAGTCTTGTTTGGCTCAGAGACAAAATAAGCTTGGGTCCTAGGGCTATTGCAGTTAACGTCTTTTTCCTTCAATCAGATAATAGACTCTATGTGAGAGGTAGTTTTGGAAATGAAACTTTAAACCTCAGGGGGTTATTTTTGAGCTGCAAGGATAAGTAATAATGGTGCTTTCTCTTGGCCTGAAGGCTGAGCTACTTCCTGTTTCTACATCAGGTAAAAGGTAGAAAGTAACAAGAAATATATTGTGTTTTAGCAAAATAAGCAAACGGGCTTGGAGAAATACTGTAATTCCATTTTAATTAGAAACATGAATAATTTGTATTTTAATAATAGAAGTGATTAAACTATCCTTGGAATTTACATGGCATAGTATTAATATAAAGTTTTTATTTTGAAATGAGAGAAAAAATTAAACTGTAAAAGGCTATAGTTTCAGAATAGCTTGCAGATTTTGTTTTTAATGGCTTTATCTTCATTCCTGTCCTCCTTCTCCCTTTAAAGTAATACAAACACAAAGGAAAGACGGTACATATATTGATGGGTAATGCAGATGTCAGTGGAAAGACCTCCCTGAGCAGACTACGTATGCGCAGGATTGCCACGTACAGTTTGGGACATTTGGTAGAACACATATGGTTTGTCTGTGTTATCATTTGGTTTAACCACAGGTGGATTATCCATGGTGGTTTTAAATCTCTGAGTTTTCTCTTTATCTCACAGCTCTTCTGACCCACCTATCTTCTTGTGCCAACTAATGCCAACTAATTTCTTATGCAGCCTCAACTGTACAGTAGTGTCAGACTCAGGGGCTGAGGCAAACCTGGGAGAGGAGGTTACTGCTCGTTTGGAAACTGCAAGGGCAGGAAGTTGCGTAGTTGTTGACATCGTGGATCCCAGGGAGGATTTGTCTCTGCAGCTGTATGAAAATGTGCTACTCTTTGTGCAGGCGAATGTCATGTTACGCTAGAGGTTTTGTTCTGTTTCTGCTCACTCATTGATAACTATCCGAAGTTTAGAAGTAATCTGGGTTTCATTACATACATACCAGCAACCAGAATACATTCTAACCTGAGTAGTTAGACCTGAAATTATTAGTGTGCTCAGAGATGGGAAAACCACTTTTCATTTTGTTTGTTAATTTATTTTAGGGATTTCTTTGGTGACTCTCTGATGACTTGTATGTATTCATTATCTACTTGACAGTTAAAAAAGTTGTTATATCTCTCCCATGGTCCTAGATGAAAAGATAAGAAACTCAGAGGAAAAATTATATACTTTCTCTTGGCTTATTTTTAATATTAGTAAAATGTCAGTGCTCTTGAGATGCTGAACTTTATAATGCACGTGTGGTTTGAATTCTTTTGTTCAACAGAGAGAAGCATGGAAGATAATTCTATGGTTCCTCATGTAGCTCAAAGTACAGATCCATCAAAGCTGGGAAAGTTATAGGTGGGTGACTCTCAGTCTCTCCCTTATTCTTGTAAAGTCCACTCTCTTCCACACACTAATCTCTAACAGCTTCCCTCTACTGATATGTGTCTGGTTAACATAGCGAACATAGCCATTATTGAGCTTAATTGTTTTTCACTTATTATTCCAGTGACATTCTATTACCTCAAAATAACTTACAAGTCTAATTTACCTATGTGGATATTGCCTTTGTGCATTACATTATGCCTAGAATTTCAGGGCTTTGATTATTTTCTTTTTTTTTTTTAAGGATCCAAAAATCAAGCTGACATCCATTGTCTTTTTTAATCTTCAAAAGTAAATTGAATCAAGTTGGTTGGACCTCAGGTGTTGGTAGTTCAGTTCAGTTCAGTCGCTCAGTCATGTCCGACTCTTTGTGACCCCATGAATCACAGCACGCCAGGCCTCCTTGTCCATCGCCAACTCCTGGAGTTTACTCAAACTCATGTTCATTGAGTTGATGATGCCATCCAACCATCTCATCCTCGGTCGGCCCCTTCTCCTCCACCTTCAATCTTTCCCAGCATCATGGTCTTTTCCAATGAGTCAGTTCTTTGCATCAGGTGGCCAGAGTACTGGAGTTTCAGCTTCAGCATCAGTCCTTCCAATGAATATTCAGGACTGATTGCCTTTAGGATGAACTGGTTGGATCTCCTTGCAGTCCTAGGGACTCTCAAGCATCTTCTCTAACACCACAGTTCAAAAGCATCAAGTCTTTGGCACTCAGCTTTCTTTATAGTCCAGTTCTCACATCCATACATGATGACAGGAAAAACCATAGCTTTGACTAGAGATGGAGCTTTGTTGGTAAAGTAATGTCTCTGCTTTTTAATATACTGTCTAGCTTGGTCATAACTTTTCTTCCAAGGAGCAAGTGTCTTTTAATTTCATGACTGCAGTCACAATCTGCAGTGATTTTGGAGCCTGGAAAAATAAAGTCTGTCATTGTTTCCACTGTTTCCCCATCTATTTGCCATGAAGTGATGGGACCAGATGCTGTGATCTTAGTTTTCTTTGAGTATGTCAAGGCTGTATATTGTCACCCTGCTTATTTAACTTATATGCAGGGTATATCATGAGAAACGCTGGGCTGGATGAAGCACAAGCTGGAATCAAGATATTTCTCCTCTCCACCCACTCTTCTGCAAGCCACTAATCTACTCTCTTGTCACTATAGACTTGCCTATTCTGAACATTTAGGGCTTCTCTGGTAGCTCATCTGGCAAAGAATCCATCTGCAATGTGGGTTTGATTCCTGAGTCAGGAAGATCTGCTGAAGAAGGGATAGGCTACCCATTCTGGTATTCTTGCCTGGAGAATGCCATGGACAGAGGAGCCTGGTAGGCTACAGTCTGTGGACTTGCAAAGAGTCGGACACAGCTGAGAACTTTCACTTGCACTTTCAAATAAATGGAACCATACTGTATATGGTCTTTTGTGATTAGCTTCTTTCATTTAGCATAAAGTTTTAAAAGTTTATCCATGTTGTAGCAAGTGTCAATATTTCATTTCTTCTTATTGCCAAATAATATTTTATTGTATGACTATGTCATATTTTTTTTTATCCACTCATCAGTTGATGGACATTTGGGTTGTTTCTGATTTTTGGCTATTATAAATATGCTGCCGTGAACATTCGCATTCAAGTTTTTGTGTGGAAACACTTATTTCTCTTGGTTATATACCTAGGAGTAGAATTGCTAGGTCATATGGTTACTTTGTATTTAGCCTTTTGAGGAAATACTAGACTGTTTTCAAAAGCAGCCCCACAATTTTACATTCTCATCAGCAGTAGTTGCTTAGGGTACTAATTTCTTTACATCTTGCCTTCTTATTATCTATTTTTGGGTTATAGCCATGCTAGTGGATGTGAAATGGTATCACATTGTGCTTTTTATTTGCATTCCCTGATGACTAATGATGTTGAGCATCTTTCCATGAGCTTATTTGTCATTTGTATATCTTCTTTGGGGAAATTTGGAGAAAATTTATTCAGATCCTTTGCCTATATTTAAAATGGATTATTTATGCTTATGCTGATGTGTTTTGAGAGTTCTTTATGTATTCCAGATAAACATTCCTAATCAGTTATATGAGTCAGCATTTTCTCCCCTTCCATGGGTTGTCAATTCACTTAATGGTGAAGCACAAAAATTTTTAATTTTGATGAGGTCCAACATCTCTATCTTTTCTTTTGTTGCAGTGCTCCTATTGCCGTAATTAAAAAAACCATTGTCTAATCTGAGGTCATGAGATTTACTCCTCTGTTTTCTTCTAAGAATTTTATAATTTTAGCTCTCACATTTACGTCTTTTATCCATTTTGAGTCAATTTTTGTAGGGAGTCAACTTCAGTCTTTTGTATATGGATATCCAGTTGCTTCAGCATGTACCTTGCATTTTGGGGCTTTTACTTTTTTCCAGAATATTCTTCTGTCTTCTTCTTGGCTGTTGAAATCCTTTGAGTCAGCACACCTTCTGCTTCTTATGAGATGTCTTTTGACCACCTTAACTTAAAGCACTTTCTCTCCTTTCAGCTTTTCATGGGTATGTAATTTTCCTCTCTGCTAGTCAGGAAGCTATATCTTATACTCTCTGTAAGCTACAAAGTGTTAGTATGAATATCTAATATGCTTTTACCTTAAATTACTGACAGAATGAGATGCATCTTTTGTAACAAGACAAATAAATTGATATTATACAAATTGTTGTTTTTTTTTCAGATTATACATTTATGACCCTGCAATTTCCAGGGTTAATAGAGCATTGTCTGCCATTTGGTTACTGGGTGAGGATTTGATTTGGAGGATAGGGTTGTACTAGATGAGAAATGCTGTAAGTTATTCTGCATGTCTTCTGTGCTCCCTTTAATGATTGACAGAATGTGACGTGTCTTATGCAGGGTACTGCAAATCAGTAGACATTCTACAGGGCATGATTGTCTTTTTCTGAAGTTTATATTACGGAACCCAGCCACCTCTGCAGACATGTGAAGATAAGTTGTGTCCTGTTTCCCATGACTTGTTCCTGGAAAGGTGACGTCCAGCTGTTCTACATTCCTTGATACATTATAATGCAATAGTCTCACAGCTCTCTAATATATAAAATATTCCCAGATATAGCTAACATTTCTCCAAATGGCCAGGGAGGCCTACAAGGGCAAAGTAGAAGATTTCTCAACCAAACAGCCTCTCAATAACTTCATAAGATCAGTTCAGTTCAGTCACTTAGTCGTGTCTGACTCTGCGACCCCATGGACTGTAGCACGCCAGGCCTCCCTGTCTCTCACCAGTTCCTGGAACTTGCTCAAACACATGTCCATCGAGTCGGTGATGCCATCCAACCATCTCATCCTCTGTCATCCCCTTCTCCTCCTGCCTTCTGTCTTTCCCAGCATCAGGGTCTTTTCCAATGAGTCAGCTCTTTGCATCAGGTGGCCAAAGTACTGGAGCTTCAGCTTCAGCATCAGTCCTTCCAATGAATATTCAGGACTGATTTCCTTTAGGATGGACTGGCTGGATCTCCTTGGAGTCCAAAGGACTCTCAAAAGTCTTCTCCAACACCACAGTTTAAAAGCAACAATTCTTTGGCACTCAGCTTTCTTTATGGTCCGACTTTTATATCCATGCATGACTGCTGGAAAAACCATAGCTTTGACTAGATGAACCTTTGTCAGCAAAATAATGTCTCTGCTTTTTAATATGCTCTCTAGGTTTGTCATAGCTTTTCTTCCAAGGAACAAGCGTCTTTTAATTTCATGGCTGCAGTTACTATCCTCAGTGATTTTGGAGCCCAAGAAAATAAAGTCTGTCACTGTTTCCATTGTTTCCCCATCTATCCCCTTCATCCCGCCATGAAGTGATGGGACCGGTTGCCAAGATCTTAGTTTTTTGAATGTTGAGTTTTAAGCCAGATTTTTCACTCTCCTCTATACTGCTTAGGAAATTGAAATTGTCTTTTTGCTACTGTGTTTGGTTTTTCTTCTCATTTCTTATTCTGCTGGACATTCCCCGAGCATGGTACAGTACTAGTCACTGCAGAGGACTTCCCATCCTCCTCCTTTCTGAGATGTTAGAATGGTCTGGATGATCTAATGGCTGGTTCAGAGATGCTTGTTTTATAATTCCAGAGTGCGTGGTTTAAAAGGGCAATTTCCACAGAATTACTCTCAAAGTGCACGTTTGAATCTAATATATAGTGTGCTGTCCATTTTCACAGGTTGTACGCAGCAGCAATTTGTACTCTGTAATAGAGGTGAGATACCTGGTTTCTCAAGGCCAGCCTCTAGGCTAATTAGGGGGGACTGCCCTCCAGATGAGGAAGGTGGTTCCAGACAAGCCCTTACTATTTATAGCTGCTGCTCTGTAGGTGCTGGAAGTCCCTTTCTTCTCCCCTGAGCTCCTCTGGCGTTTTCTCTGTCCCACGCTGAGTGCTCTCATCGCCTCCCACCGCCTGGTGTAGCTTAACTCTGGCTGTCTCCCTCTTTATCTTCCTTCTCGCTCATCCCATTGCTTGACTCAGGATGTTTGCCAAAGAGATGTGGTAATCACTGGCATTGCGCAGCAAGTATTTCAGCTCTTAGTTTTCTGGGCAGGGGATAGGATTGCACTGCCCAGTGCCTTTGGCTTCGAGTTTCCTTTTGTCACAGAAATAACGCGTGTCATTTTCAGGTGGGAAGCACTTGATATCTGGGGCTCAACTCCTGCTTCTCATTCTTGTTAACTATGATTGTGTGTTGATTTGGTGCCTGACTCCCCTGCTGACCTGCAAAGGACATGTAGCTTGAGCGAGAAATATATTTTTGATGCTTTCAGCAGCTGACAGGTTGGGTTGTTTGTGCACGGCATAACCTGGGCTGTTCTTACAGATGCCCTAAGCCTGTGCGTCCAATGCAGTAGTTGTTCAAATATGGCTGGTGCAGTTAGAGATGTGCTTGAGTGTAAAACACACACTGGATTTTGAAGACCTAAAATGCAAAATATCTCATTAGTGATTTTTAAGTGTTGTTTATATATTGAAATAGTAGTTTGGGCATATTGGATTAAAGTATATTATTAAAATTAATTTCATGTGTTTCTTTTTACTTGAAAAAGTATCCATGTGTCTTGCATTATTTTTTGTCAAACAGTGCTGCAGTGACCCATAAGTTTATTGAAGGCAGGAGCTCTGTCTGTTTTACCCTTATTTTCCCACAGCATCTAAGCATGTCTAGGGTATGAGATATGGTAGATTCATAAGTTTAATGAGTAAAATATTTCCCCCTACATATTTAGCTTAACATTAAGAATATGCAATCTTCAACATGAATCTTATTTGTATTTTGTGTTTAATAATCCCCTCTTTTATTTCCTTTAGCTAAAGAACAAAATCCTTAATCTTTTTTAAACCATCAGAAAATTAAATGATATGTTTGTATATATTTATGTTATTTTAAAAAAAATGTTGCACACTACAAATCAAAAACTGTTATGATTATGATTATTAAATACTTGTCCTGATCAAATTTTTAGTGAGGTCACCCTTTAGGGCCAGCATTTTCTTATCTTTGTAAAAATAATCAAAAGTGCCTGTTTGTTCAGTCATGATGGTGACCTTTATGTATTTGCCAGTGTCATCCATCCATGTTGTTTATTATATTGGCTCGCCCTTTCTCTGAGGCCTTGTGCTGCGAATCACCGAGAAACAGACGGGGAGAAACAGGGCAGCCCTGAAGGCTTTTGCAGTGTCACATGTGGAGGATCCCTCTCGTGAGGAGGCAGGGCTTTCGGTTTCTAGATGAGTGAGATAGATAGCAAAATAGGCGGTGAAAGGGGCCCCTGAGGTTAACAGCACATCTTCAAAAAAAAAAAAAGGGTGGAGGAAACACCAAGTAACAAAGATGCTGGAAAAAATTTTAAGTGCTTAATAAATTGTAGCTATTGGCATAAAAATGCATGAACCTAGAGGGAATTAGGCTGCTTCATTGGCTAAGGAAGGGGCAAGAGGTGGCACAGGGGATGGGGGATAGATGGACTGTAGACTAAGGATGAACTTATCCACAAGCCAATCTTTGTATGATTTTATTGGCATAAAATTATATATTATGTGTTGCATGAAAAGACATACAGCGTATCACTTACCAAAACATTACTGATGATTCTCTTCTCTCTGGATGGTGGCTGGATTTCAGGTGATTTGTACTTTCTTTGTTATACATTGTGAATTTCCCCCCCAAATTAGCTAATTTCCCCCCTAAATTAGCATGTATGATTTGTATAATCAGTAAATAATTTGGTTCAGAATTTTTGCTTTTAGGGGTAACATCAGGACAGAGTTTAAGTACCCAATCCAGAGGTTGCCTATATCATTTGCATTCTGTTGAAACAACTATCAAATTACTATAAATTAAAAAAAAGGAATGAGGGAGGTGAGGGGAAAATTGGTGAAGGGGATTAAGAGGTATACATCTCCAGTTATATTATAAATAATTCATGGGAATGTAATGTACACCATAAGGATTATGGTCAATAATATTTGTATGTGGCCAGATGGTTGGGCTAATTGTGGTGATCATCTCATAGTATATGCATATGTAAATAATTTTATATAATTAATACAGCAATATTAGTAATATAAAATATTACTTTTATGAAACTAACATAATATGGTACATCGACTATAGTTTGATAAAAAAATTAGTAATGTAACAGAAAAAAATTTAACAAGGGGAGGGAATAAGAAGTGTACTGAGTGAACACATTCATTTTGGTAATCAAGGAATTTTTAAATACTCACATTTAGGTGTGGTAGTCTCCTCTCTGAATAAGGCTCCAAATGACTTTCTCACTGACAAAGAGAAATAACTGATTCATATCATGGAAGTGTCTTATCTGAAAGTGAACATTTCTTTAGAAGGAAAGAAAATGCTTTTGTAAGACTATAGAGGATTTGGGAGTTATGCCATGAGGGCACATGCTGAATAATGTCAGTTTTCAAGGCAGGCTGCCAAGTTTTGTCAAAGAAAGGCAAATATGGGGTTTGTTTTGCAATATCTGGAAAACTTGGAACTCTAATTTCTTGGAAAATCTTTCCAAGATAAATTTAGTGTGAAGACATTCTACTTAAAAAAAAAAAAATTACATGTAGCAAGAGGAAAGGAAAAATAAAATGTAACAAGATATGAGATGAGAAAAGGTTTTTCTTCCCCTGTGAGAGAGTGTGACCTTGTTGAATTCAATTATGTGTCTGACAACCTCAGAAAACATCCTCCTAAGGTTAATTTTACTGAAACCCCTGAGCAAGAGCAAAATAAAGAAATTATCCTTCACGATCAGTTCATTTTCTCCCCATGTTTAAAAATGGGCAAAAAATAAGGTGTTAATGTATGAAAAACATTCTGAATTGTTGGGGGATCTTGAGTCACTTAAACTTTCTGGGTTCCATTTTTCTTATTTATCGAATCTGGAGAATTTGGATTGTAAAGCCTAGTATGGTCTTTCCTGGTTCTATTTTAATTTTTTAAATTTACATACAGTTGACTTACAATGTTGTGTTAGTTTCAGGTGTACAACAAAGTGGTTCAGTGATATATATATATATATGTGTATGTGTATATATATGTATACATATGTGTGTGTGTATATATATATACTTTTCAGATTCTTTTCCCTCATAGGTTATTAAATATTGAGTATAGTTCTCTGAACTATACAGCATCCGATTCTCTGCAACCCCATGGACTGTAGCCCACCAGACTCCTCTGTCGATGGGATTTCCCAGGCAAAAATACTGGAGTGGGTTGCCATTTCCTCCTGCAGGGATCCTTCTGACCGGGGGATTGAACTGGGGTCCTCTGCATGGCAGGCAGATTCTTTACCATCTGAGCCACCAGGGAAGCCTGTGCTATACAGTATGTTGTCTATTTTATATATAGCAGTGTGTATCTGTTAATTCCAATCCTAATTTATTCCTGCCCCTCCTCCCCTTTGGTAACCATAAATTTGTTTCCTATGTCTGTGAGTCTATTTCTGTTTTGTATATTAGTTGATTTGTATCATTATCTTTAGAGTCCACATATAAGTGGTATCATATGTGTCTTTGTCTGGCTTCCTGGTTTTATTTTTAAAAGTAAAACCCAATTTATTCTATGATATGTTATATATTCATATACCATTTGATACATATAAGCAAAAACTAAAAAAAAAACAAAAACAAGGTCAACTTCTTCTCTTGTGTGGAAAGCACTGTGGGTAGCTTTATAGCGCTGCCCAGAACTGTGGCCTTCCGCAAAGTCCCTTCAAGTTATCAGCACGTTTTGAAAGACTTTGCACGGTTGTCATAAGAGTCATGATGGCCCACTTTTTGATTGGGTCATTTATTTTTCTGGAATTGAGCTGCAGGAGTTGCTTGTATATTTTTGAGATTAATCCTTTGTCTGTTTCTTCATTTGCTATTATTTTCTCCCAATCTGACGGCTGTCTTTTCACCTTACTTATAGTTTCTTTTGTAGTGCAAAAGCTTTTAAGTTTCATTAGATCCCATTTGTTTAGTTTTGCTTTTATTTCCAATATTCTGGGAGGTGGGTCATAGAGGATCTTGCTGTGATTTATGTCGGAGAGTGTTTTGCCTATGTTCTCCTCTAGGAGTTTTATAGTTTCTGGTCTTACATTTAGATCTTTAATCCATTTTGAGTTTATTTTTGTGTATGGTGTTAGAAAGTGTTCTAGTTTCATTCTTTTACAAGTGGTTGACCAGTTTTCCCAGCACCACTTGTTAAAGAGGTTGTCTTTTTTCCATTGTATATCCTTGCCTCCTTTGTCAAAGATAAGGTGTCCATAGGTTCGTGGATTTATCTCTGGGCTTTCTATTCTGTTCCATTGATCTATATTTCTGTCTTTGTGCCAGTACCATACTGTCTTGATGACTGTGGCTTTGTAGTAGAGTCTGAAGTCAGGCAGGTTGATTCCTCCAGTTCCATTCTTCTTTTTCAAGATTACTTTGGCTATTCGAGGTTTTTTGTATTTCCATACAAATTGTGAAATTCTTTGGTCTAGTTCTGTGAAAAATACCGTTGGTAGCTTGATAGGGATTGCATTGAATCTATAGATTGCTTTGGGTAGAATAGCCATTTTGACAATATTGATTCTTCCAATCCATGAACACGGTATGTTTCTCCATCTGTTTGTGTCCTCTTTGATTTCTTTCATCAGTGTTTTATAGTTTTCTATGTATAGGTCTTTGTTTCTTTAGGTAGATATACTCCTAAGTATTTTATTCTTTTTGTTGCAATGGTGAATGGTATTGTTTCCTTAATTTCTCTTTCTGTTTTTTCATTGTTAGTATATAGGAATGCAAGGGATTTCTGTGTGTTAATTTTATATCCTGCAACTTTACTATATTCATTGATTAGTTCTAGTAATTTTCTGGTAGAGTCTTTAGGGTTTTCTATATAGAGGATCATGTCATCTGCAAACAGTGAGAGTTTCACTTCTTCTTTTCCTATCTGGATTCCTTTTACTTCTTTTTCTGCTCTGATTGCTGTGGCCAAAACTTCCAACACTATGTTGAATAGTAGTGGTGAGAGTGGGCACCCTTGTCTTGTTCCTGATTTCAGGGGAAATGCTTTCAATTTTTCACCATTGAGGGTGATGCTTGCTGTGGGTTTGTCATATATAGCTTTTATTATGTCCAAAGAAGACATACAGATGGCTAACAAACACATGAAAAGGTGCTCAACATCACTCATTATAGAGAAATGCAAATCAAAACCACAATGAGGTACCATTACACGCCAGTCAGGATGGCTGCTATCCAAAAGTCTACAAGCAATAAATGCTGGAGAGGGTGTGGAGAAAAGGGAACCCTCTTACACTGTTGGTGGAATGCAAACTAGTACAGCCACTATGGAAAACAGTGTGGAGATTTCTTAAAAAACTGGAAATAGAACTGCCATATGACCCAGCAATACCACTTCTGGGCATACACACTGAGGAAACCAGATCTGAAAGAGACACATGCACCCCAATGTTCATCGCAGCACTGTTTATAATAGCCAGGACATGGAAGCAACCTAGATGCCCATCAGCAGATGAATGGATAAGGAAGCTGTGGTACATATACACCATGGAATATTACTCAGCCATTAAAAAGAATTCATTTGAACCAGTCCTAATGAGATGGATGAAGCTGGAGCCCATTATACAGAGTGAAGTAAGCCAGAAAGATAAAGAACATTACAGCATACTAACACATATATATGGAATTTAGAAAGATGGTAACGATAACCCTATATGCAAAACAGAAAAAGAGACACAGAAATACAGAACAGACTTTTGAACTCTGTGGGAGAAGGTGAGGGTGGGATGTTTCAAAAGAACAGCATGTATACTATCTATGGTGAAACAGATCACCAGCCCAGGTGGGATGCATGAGACAAGTGCTCCGGCCTGGTGCACTGGGAAGACCCAGAGGAATCGGGTGGAGAGGGAGGTGGGAGGGGGGATCGGGATGGGGAATAAGTGTAAATCTATGGCTGATTCATATCAATGTATGACAAAACCCACTGAAATGTTGTGAAGTAATTAGCCTCCAACTAATAAATAAATTAAAAAAAAAATAAATAAAAAGTAAATAAATCATAAAAAAAAAAAAAGTCATGATGATTGACAGGAGGAATCCAACCAATGCTGGCTCGTGTCTGTGTCTGTAAGATGGCTGTACAGAGAAGGAGCTTTAGCAATATTCCCCACTGCAGGGGCAAACTTTCCTTGTCCTCAAGGCTTCCTGGAGCCACCGTGCTGCTGGTGACTCTGCCCGCCTGGGGTGGAGGAGCTGCTCAGGTTCTTCAAGAAACACATTCTGAGTCTTTGTCCAGACAGTCCTACCTGCTCTGAGAGGCTCTTAGCAAGAACAGTGCATGCAGGTATGAACTATGAAGTGACACAAGGCCACAAATGCATTTTGCTCTGAGACTTTTACCTTGATCCCTTCTCATCAACTTGGGAGCTGATGGGAGTCAATCCAGCAGCTTTTTGAGCAACTCTTGAGTTGAAGGTGAGTGCCAGGTGACCTTGAGATTGCATTGTCCCAAGTTAGGATGCTATTTTAAGAAAAACTGTACATGGTTTATTAATTAATTCTAGATTTCCTGAGTGGCTATTGTATGCTATGTTGGTGACAATATATATGAAAAAATAAAACTATGTAATTCAATAGAGAGGCTTCCGTGGTGGTTTAGTGGTAAAGAATCTGCCTACCAATGCAGGAGACATGGGTTTGATCTCTGGGTCAGGAAGATCCCTGGAGAAGGAAATGGCAACCCACTCCAGTATTCTTGCCTGGAACATTCCATGGACAGAGGAGCCTGGAGGGATACAATCCATGGGGTCGCAAAAGAGTCAGACATGACTTAGTGACTAAATAACAATTCAATAGAGAGAGACTAGAAGGAGGTAGTCACTAAGATTGGAATAGCTTCATTGGGCTTCCCTAGTGGCTCAGATGGTAAAGAATTTGCCTGCAATGCAGAAGACCTGGGTTCAATCCCTGGGTTGGCAAGATCTCCTGGAGAAGAAAAAGGCTGCCCACTCCAGTATTCTGGCCTGGAGAATTCCATGGACTACACAGTCCATGGGGTCACAAAGAAACGGACATGACTGAGCAACTTTCACTTTCACTTTTTCAGCTTCATTGAAAGGCAAATATCTCCTCGTTGATGAAAAGGAGGAGCTGGCCATGAAAAGGTCTGGTGCTGGTACATTCAAGGCAGAGGAAATAGCAAGAGAAAGATGAGGATGAACTCCACACGTTCGAGAAGAGAAGGAAGGCCAGTGTGGCCAGAGTGCAGTGTGTGCAGGGGAGAATGACTGGAGTTGAGGTCAGGGGCCTGGGTAGGCGTGTAGTCAGGTGTACCTTGTAGGGAAAGTTTGGATTTTATTGTAAAAGCAATGAACCATTGGAAGGTGTAAACCAGAGAATAACACTTTCTGATTTGTACTTTTTTTTTATGGTTTCTCTGGCTGTTTGGTGGAGAATGGATGGTGGAAGAGTAGGGAGAGTGATTGAGAGTGAGAGTCCCTCAGTTGTGTCCGACTCTTTGTGACTCCATGGGCTATACAGTTCATGGAATTTTCTATGCCAGAATGGTGGAGTGGGCAGCCTTTCCCTTCTCCGGGGGATCTTCCCAATCCAGAGATCAAACCCAGGTCTCCCACATTGCAGGCAGATTCTTTACCAGCTGAGCCACAAGGGAAGTGGAGTGGGTAGCCTATCCCTTCTCCAGTGGATCTTCCCAACCAAATCAAATGGAATTGAAATGGGGTCTTCTATATTGCAGGTGGATTCTTTACCAACTGAACTATCAGAAAGCCCTAGGGAGAGTGATAAGGGAGTTCAGTTCAGTTCAGTTCAGTCGCTCAGTTGTGTACAACTCATTGCGACCCCATGGACTGCAGCACACCAGGCTTCCCTATTTCATCACCAACTCCTGGAGTTTACTCAAACTCATGTCCTTTGAATCGGTGATGCCATCCAACCATCTCATCCTCTATTATCCCCGGCTCCTCCCACCTTCAATCTTTCCCAGCAGCAGGGTCTTTTCCAGTGAGTCAGTTCTTCGCATCAGGTGGCCAAAGTATTGGAGTTTCAGCTTCAGCATCAGTCCTTCCAATGAATATTCAGGACTGATTTCCTTTAGGATGGACTGTTTGGATCTCCTTGTAGTCCAAGGGACTCTCAAGAGTCTTTTCCAACACCACAGTTCATAAGCATCAATTCTTTGGCACTCAGCTTTCTTTATAGTCCAACTCTCTGCTGTTTAATATGCTGTCTAGGTTGGTCATAACTTTTCTTCCAAGGAGCAAGTGTCTTTTAATTTCGTGGCTGCAGTCACCATCTTCAGTGATTTAGGAGCCCCCAAAATAAAGTCTGTAACTGTTTCCACTGTTTCCCCATCTATTTGCCATGAAGTGATGGGACCAGACGTCATGATCTTAGTTTTCTGAATGTTGAGTTTTAAGCGAACTTTTTCACCCTCTTCTTTCGCTTTCATCAAGAAGCTCTTTAGTTCTTCTTCGCTTTCTGCCTTAAGGGTGGTGTCATCTGCACATCTGAGGTTATTGATATTTCTCCCGGCAGTCTTGATTCCAGCTTGTGCTTCAACCAGTCCAGCATTTCTCGTGATGTACTCTGCATATAAGTTCAATAAACAAGGTGACAATATACAGTGTGACGTACTCCTTTCCTGATTTGGAGCCAGTCTGTTGTTCCATGTCCAGTTCTAACTTGCTTCTTGACCTGCTTACAGATTTCTCAGGAAATCTGTCAGGTGGTCTGGTATCCCCATCTCTTTAAGAATTTTCCACAGTTTGTTGTGATCCACACAGTCAAAGGCTTTAGCATAGTCAGTAAAGCAGTAGATATTTTTCTGGAACTCTCTTGCTTTTTTGATGATCCAATGGATGTTAGCAATTTGATCTCTGGGAGTTAGTAATCCAGTAATCCAAGTGAAAGATGAGGATGACTCAGGCAATATTAGTAGCAATTGAGAAAGAGAGAACTGTATGTGGTTTTGGGACATATTTTAGGGAGGAGCCCACAGGGCTTGTTAATGGATGCTTGTAGGACAGTAAACAAAAGTATGACCCAAGGATGATTCTTGTGTTTGAGGCTTGAATAACTTGGTAAATGGTGGTGGCATTTATTGAGGAAGAGGAGATCTGGGGAGGGACTGGTTGGGAAGCATACCAAGAGTTCTGTTTTTACCATTCTAAGCTGGGCTGCTTATTAGATATTGAAGATGAGATGTCAGAGAGGTCTCTTGGGCCTCAATGAAAAGGCCTTGACAGGAGGTTTAAATCTGGGAATCACTGGCCTGAACCTAGTATGAATTGTGAAAGGCTAAGTAAAATTGTAAACCAGTCCCTTGGGACTTCCCTGGTTAAGATTGTGCTTCCAACTCAGGGAACACAGAGTTGATCTCTGGTCAGGGATCTCAGATCCCACATGCCTCACAGTGGGACCAAAAATAAAATAAATTAAAAAAAATTGTGACCAGTCCCAGTGTGTCTGTAAACCAGTTACAATCTTGAGTGTGTTCTACTTTCAAAAAAAAAAAAAGAAAAGATCATCTTTATGAAATGATATAGTAATTATTACTCATTACTTAGGCTTTTTGTAGCAGTTGATTATCAAGCAGTTAGAATAACTACTTTTATCTGATAATTAGAGTTAATTTGCAAGTGCTGATAATAGGCTGACTCACTGAATAAACAAAATGCTGAGTCCAAAGTGCCTCTGCCACCACGTGTGCGAAATTCCCTCTCAGGTCTTTTTAGGGTTGGCCACTGAATTATTGAGTTTAATTCAGAGTTTTCATTCTCTTTCATTGCTAAGCCAATAGCTGTTATCTCCAGTGGTGGTGTAGTCTTCCTAAGTGTCTCAGTGATAGAGTCCGCCTGCCAATGCACGAGACGTGGGTTTGATCCCTGGGCTGGGAAGATCCCCTAGAGAAGGAAATGGCAACCCATTCCAGCATTCTTGCCTGGAAAATCCCATGGACAGAGGAACCTGGTGGGCCACAATCCACAGGGTCGCAAAGAGTGGGACAGTACTGAGCAGGGCCGTGCGTCAGTGGCCTTGTGTAGCTCGTGGGGAATGCTGCTGGGGAAGGTGCCTCCTTCCCCCTGGCATGTCCCAGAAGCTGACTGGCAGGCCAGCAGCCAAGAAGCTAGCTGTAGTCATAGAGTGATGCTTCTCCTGAGCCAGTGACCATGAAATGTTACATAAATTATTTTGAAATTATATTGAAACCTCAGCCAAGTCTGAGTTTTTAATTTCCATTTTAATGATGAGGAAACAGAAGCGTGAGGTCACATGGCTAGTAAATAGCAGAGTCAGGACTCAGATCTAAGTCTGTCTAGTTCTAAATTTATTTACAGTTTTTCATTTGCCAGGCTGTTAAGCTACCCAAATCTGCCTTAGTTTATCCCCCCATCTTGTTTTCCCCTGTCAACCCTTATCTTGCTAGCCAAATACCCAACTAGATGCCATCACATTTCTCTCTTTAAAAATGCTCTCCCAAGGTACATGTGCCCACCTCTGATGCTTCTGCTCTGTGCCTATAGATTTTAAACCCCAGCCCCCATTCCACACCTGCCTTCTCCCCTCCCATGCCTTTCTACTACCCTCTGGTGCTCTACCTGTTAAACAAAGTTCACATTCTTTAACCTTTCCCTTCCACTTATCCTTGCACTTTTGCTGAAACTCAGTCTTGGCTTTATTCTAAGTTATAAGTTCCTGAGCCAAATTTATCACCAGTGGTCACTTCTACTTTCTCTGGCTCTCAGAGTAAGGAACAGGGGTCAGCAAATTTCCTGCTTCCAACTGTCACATCCAGACTAGTATTATTTGCTCACTGTCTCTCAAGAACTGTGTTTTAAGCACCACTCTATCCTTGTATACCACACGTCTTCCATTTTATATTCAATTCACATGTTGTGCTTGCGTCTTACTCCTTTAAAAGTCTGCTTTTGCCGGCTTCCTCTCTTTCTTCTTTCATCTTGAGGACACCGAACACTTACCTGCTGTGCCAGTTCCGGTCCTTAGAGGGCTTCGGTTTCTGAAACTTAAGTTTATTTCTATGACTTCTTGTTCCTGTAGGCACAGATGTAACTCCTCATGTGAAATGATCTTCTCAGGCCGTATCGGTTATGGTTCTAGCTCTTCTTAATCGTTTCTTGTATTAAATCTTGGCTTTCTTCCATTGGAACAGCTCCTTGCCCTATTCATTGCTTTGACATGTCACGTTGGCCTTACCTACCTCCCTCTCCATAGGACCTTTTCGCTTGCTATTTAAACTTATTTCTTGCTAGCTTCATGGACTTCAGGCTCTGCTCCCCGTGTCCTGTTTTATTTGCTTTGTAAAGCTCCGATTCGGACTAGACTCCACCATCTGATTTCTCTATTCTTGCTCTCACATTACTGAGCTTAAAAAAAAAAAAGTCTTATGACTGATTTTATTTTAACATTTTAGCATATAGCTCCAAATCCCATGGTTAGTTAAATCAGTGGACTCAGTAACAGCATTAAAGAACTGGGATCTTTCCATCCTCCCTCCACGGGATTGACCCTGTGAGGTCAGTTTCAGTATGACTAGTTATCTTCCTGATTGCATGACGGCTGCTGCAGTTCCAGGGGCCATCCAGAGAGAAGACAGAAGAAAAATTGGTCTGATTGATCTTGCCATGAGTATCACCTCCTCAATTAGACCTTTGGCTCCATTGCTTTCTCATTGCTAATTAGCTCCCAACTGATTTCCCCAGTGGGACTAAGCTGAGTCTTTTCCAATCCCGATCATGGTAAGCCCTGTCTACTTTTTTTTTTGCCTCAAATTTTTCTCTCACATGTGTTCCAATTGCTCCTTTGCTATTGCCCCAGCCATTTACTCCATTTTACCTACCTGGATAAGTGACTCTTCCTGAAACCTGGTGTGGAGCATGCCACATTTTGTTCAACCCACTTTTAGAGGTCCTTCAAGTTTAGACTCCTTCATGTGGCATTCAAGGTCTATCATGACCTGGCCCCATCCTACATTTTCAATCTTCATTTCCACTATTTCTCATTTCCACTATTTAAGTTCCCAGTGAGCAAATCAAACTGGAAATCTCTGGCCATTCCTTCAATGCTTCCCAGATTTTCCCACTTCCATCATTGTTTCCTTTTACTGAAGAGGACTTCCCCCCAGCTCCACAAATGAAATTACTACACACTTTAAAGTGTAACCCCAGCATCACTTATGGTCAAAGCTTTCTTCATTTCCCAAGAATAAATGGTTTCTCTGAATTTTGAAGTCAATTATCTTAGGTCATTTTTAATTTTTGATGATTATTTTTATTCCTCCTCTATTAATTTTGCTCTTCGGCCCCAGTTCTCAATGTTTTCCACTGGTATCATTTGAACAGTTCTTCAGGTACTTGGTATTTGGTTATTTTAGTTGTTATTTAGACTTTTTTCAGGCCCCTGATCCTTCCTAAGTTAAAAGTATCTGTTATGTGCTTAGAGGACATCCGGCTTTGGGGCCCTTTGGGACTGCACATAATTTTGCCTGGAAAAAACCCAAATGCTGTAGTGAAAATTGTTCCCCTGGGTATTTAGTTCTATCGATATGAGGTTGTTTGTGTGTTTTCAGTTTTAATATAGTGTTTTAGTTAAGGAACAGCAAAAAAGATTTAAACAAGTTATCACCAAGTTAACTTTGAGGTACTGTTTTTTCTAATGTCACCTAACTCTATTGATTCTACCTTTAAAATAACTGTGATGTCTCTGTCCTTCTCTCCATTCCCACTGCTGGTGCCTCATTTCTGACCCTCACCACGTCTCTCCGCCACGAGTTTCTTCCCACTGCTATCTGTCCCCAGTGGAGTTGTCTCCACCCAAAACGAAGTGATGATACCACTCCTCTGCTTATACACATTTTCTGATTCTCTGTTGCTTCTAGAAGTTCAATCCCAATTCACCTGTGGGATCCCAAGATCCCTTTAAGTTCCCAGTTGCCTTCTCCAGGTTCATCTTTAACCACATATTCAGCTGTCTCTCCTGTCCTGGCGATACTGAGAGTTTCACTGCTCCCAGAAGAGCCCATGATCTTCTGAGGCCTGAAATATCCTGCTTACTTCTTACCTTGGCCAGTTCCCACTGATCATTTAAAACAAGCTCAAATATTGCCTTGTCTGTGAGGCTTTTCCTGACATCATCAGAGTCGCTCCTTTTCTGTTTTCCTATACCATTTGCTCATTCATTTATTCATCCTCATATTGAAATCCAGGCTGTGAAAAATGCTAGGAAATGACATGTAAGTCCTTGCATGTGATTTGTGCAGGGAAATGTACAAGACAATGACAATACACAGGGAATAAAGGGGATGAAATGTGAGAAATCTCCACAAACAAAGAAATACTTAGAAAGAAATACTGAGACTTAGCGCCTGATTAGGTGTGGTGAAAGGCACAGAGTGGACGAGAACAGATTAGCCCCTAGATTTCCGTCTTGAGTGACACAAGAGGTGTGTGAACACCAAGGAAGATAGAAGTGAAAGGGAAAAGCAGTACAGGTGAGAAATAGTAGTTCAATTTTAAGGTGCCTCTAGGATATCTGAGTGGTCCTGTCTAGCACACAATGGGATGGATGTATGGATTTCATCCATCCCAGAGTTCAGATGAAATATATTTTGGGGAGATTCCAACACATAAAATGGCAGTTGATGTCTGGAAGCCTTCTGAACATACAGGTACTTGATTTATACCTTTGTTGTGCTTCCATACCATATTGTAACATAATTATCTGTTGACACCTTGGTTCTGCTGTCAGGACACAGACTCACTTATTAATTTGTCTTGTATGTATCTTGTCACTTTTATGCTTTGTGCATAAAATTTCAATTGAGGAAATGGCTATATGAGTTCATTCAGCTGTGCCATAATGATGAGAGAGAGAAGAATGTAATAATTTATTTAATAAATAATTTTTGAGCACCTTTTATGTACTGGCAGTGTCCTAGACACTGAAAAGATAGCAGGGAAAATAACAGTGAGGGGACAATAAGAGAGAAAATTAACAAAATAATGTGTGATAATAGCTAATACTATGGAGTTTTCATTAAGTGTTAGGCTTTTTTTAACATGGATTTAAAATGTTAATCCTCACAAAATCCTGTAATGTAGGTGGTGTTAAATTCTATGAGGGGAATTAAGCAGGGTGATATGGTGGCAAGTGACTTGCCTTGGTTAGAATGGTCAGAGAGGGTTCTCTGAAGTTATATTGATCTAAACTGTGAAGGAGCCAGCCACCAGGGCATCTGGAGGAGGGATGTTCTAGTTTAAGCAAAATTAAACATTTTCTTTTTTTTTCTTTTAATGTTTAGTCTTTTAATGAAAAGACTAAAGACTTTTCTTAAGCATTGAAGTTGCATTTGCTCACCTTCAAATACACTACACCTCAAGCCAACTACAATCAATCCAACCAGCAGTAGTTCTTCTTATACAGTGTAAGGTTAGGGCAGAAGAACCTCTGGATGGGGAGTAGGGAATTACACCTGTTTTCTAACTGTAATATGTAATGAAGTTTATCAGAGAAATTATGTGAAAGCAAATGTAAAGAAATGATTCTGATTTTAAAGTAGACTAGGTTGGAAACACGACTGAAAAGAGAAAAATCATAGAGGCATGTCTGCTTTGCCTGCTCGCCTGCTCAGACTAGATTATTAATGAGAAAGTTCTCAATAACAAGCAATTGAAGTCATCCATTTTTAATTCATTTTCCCCTCTTCTGCATAGGTATTTTGCAAATAAATCATATTGACACATAGCTGTTACTTTTTGTCCACCATTTAGGGGAACTCTGAAGACAAGTAGCTAGAATTCTTCCTTTGTTTTTCTTCCTATTCTCTATATGGAGTTTTTGATGAGACTGTGATGGCTAAAGGGAGAAGTTCATTAAAAGCCTGATATGTGTGTTCTTGAAAGAAGCCTCCACTTTCAAAAATGAATTTATCCATAATAATCAATAGAAGAAATCCATGTAGAAAGACCTTTCAAACTGTGAGCATGATGGAGAAATTAGTTCCATAGTATAGGAAAGAGGCTGAGTAGGGACCTTCTGATTCAGTTGCCCTGCTTTACAAATGAAGAAAGGCCGTGTCTTTCCAACATCATAGCCTTGAAGTGATTGTATTCTGGGTAGCATTTCTTGTCAGACTTGTGTATTTGCCTAGAAGTTTGCATTTATAATCTTATCTATAGATTTTAATAATTTTAAATTAAAAAGTCTGTAATATAGTTGTAAGTCTTGGGTTTAATTGTATTCTTTTGACTCATGGAGTAATAGCTTAATTGATATGAGCAGTTTGTACTTAACCACTAGAAAGTAAAAACTCTTATATCCTATTTGACATTAATTAATGAAGCAATTAATTTCTGCTTGAATTTTTATTAAAAGTGATATCTTTTGACCAGTGTAATTTGCACATATATTGTATTAGTCAGCTTGGACTGCCTTAACAAAATACCATAAACTGGGTGACCTAAACGATAGAATTATTTTCTTACAGTTTCAGAAACTGAAAGTCCAGGATTAAGGTGCTAGCAGAATTGGCGTCCGGTGAGCTCTCTTGTGAATTACAGATGGCTGCCTTCTCTCTGCGTGCTCACATGGCCTTTCCTTGCTAGCAAGGAGAAGGCTAGCAAGTGAGCTCTCTGGTGTATTTATTATGACCGATCCTCTGGGATTGGAAGCCCCCACCTCATGACCACATTTATCTTTAATTACTTCCTTTAGAGGCCCCATCTCCAAATATAGCCACAGTGGAGTTAAGGCTTCAAAATATGAATTTAGGGATGGGGGTGTACAAATATTCAGTCCATAACATATAAAGAGGTGTAAAACTGACAAAATAAAATGACAATGAACATTAACTGGCCCTGTATATTTCTTCCATCTTTCACATTATTTCCATTTCCATTGATGCTCAAACACTATGCAAATTTAAGTGTGTGATCTCAGAGAATAATTAGGAATTTGCTGAAGAACATAGAGAACACTTTACTTTTTTTTTAAAACAACTTCAGTTCAGTTTAGCTCAGTCACTCAGTCATGTCCGACTCTCTGTGGCCCCATAAATCACAGCATGCCAGGCCTCCCTGTCCATCACCAACTCCCAGAGTCCACCCAAACCTATGTCCATTGAGCCGGTGATGCCATCCAACCATCTCATCCTCTGTCGTCCCCTTCTCCTCCTGCCCTCAATCTTTCCCAGCATTAGGGTCTTTTCCAATGAGTCAGCTCTTCACATCAGGTGGCCAAAGTATTGGAGTTTCAGCTTCAGCATCAGTCCTTTCAATGAACACCCAGGACTGATCTCCTTTAGGATGGACTGGTTGGATCTCCTTAGGCAAAACATTTATTAGTTATGTGGTTCTGTAGTTTCCCTGGGCTCAGCTGCATTGTTTGTGCTGGGTCTCATATACGATGCTAGTCATATAGTAGATGGTGCTAGAATTAATCATCTGAGGCCTGATTGGAATGGATGATCCAAGTTCATTTCTTTACTAAAATGTATGGTGCCTCCACTCTTACATGTGGCTGTTTCTCTTTCTCTCCCTTATCTCAGCATATAAGGTGCCAGGATAGCCTGGACTTCTCACTTGTACTTCTCACCTGTAGAAAACTGAAATATCAAGGAGATACAATTCTGTGTTATCTGATTTCAATCTTTATTGTCTTTGAACTGTTGTTGTTGTTCAATTGCTAAGTTGTGTCCAACTCTTTGTAACCCCATGGACTGAAGCATGCCAGGCTTCCCTGTCCTTCACTATCTCCTGGGGTTTGCTTAAACTCATGTTCATTGAGTCTCTCATGCCATCCAACCATCTCATTCTCTGTCATCCCCTTCTCCTCCGCCCTCAATCTTTCCCAGCATCAGGATCTTTTCCAGTGAGTTGGCTCTTCGCATCAGGTGGCCAAAGTATTGGAGCTTCAGATTTAGCATCAATCCTTCCAATGAATATTCAGGGTCTATTTCCTTTATTATTGACTGGTTTGATCTCCTTGCTGCCCAAGGGACTCTCAAGAGTCTTCCAGCACCAAAATTCGAAAGCATCAATTCTTTGTCACTCAGCCTTCTTTGTGGTCCAGCTCTCATATCCATATATGACTACTGGAAAAACCATAGTTTTGGCTATACGGACCTTTGTCAGAAAAGAGATGTCTTTGCTTTTTAATAGGCTGTTTCGGTTTGTCATAGCTTTTCTTCCAAGGAGCAAGCGTCTTTTAGTTTCATGTCTGCAATCATCTTCTGCAGTGATTTTGGAGTCCAAGAAAATAAAATCTGTCACTGTTTCCACTTTTTCCTCGTTTATTTGTCATGAAGTGATGGAACCAGATGCCATGATCTTAGTTTTTTGAATGTTGTGTTTCAAGCCAACTTTTTCACACTCCTCTTTCACCTTCATCAAGAGATTCTTTAGTTCCTCTTTCCCTGGTCGCTCAGCTGGTAAAGAATCTGCCTGCAATGCAGGAAACCCTGGTTTGAATCCTGGGTTGGGAAGATCCCCTGGATAAGAGATAAGCTACCTACTCCAGTATTCTTGGACTTCTCTGGTGGCTCAGCTGGTAAAGAATCTGCCTGCAGTGCAGGAGATCTGAGTTTGATTCCTGAGTTGGGAAGATCCCCTGGAGAAGGGAACGGATACCCACTCCAATATTCTGACTGGGAGAATTCCATGGACTTATAGTCCATGGGGTAGCAAGGAGTCGGACACGATTGAGTGACTTTCACTTTCACTTTTCTGCCATTAGTGATATCAACTGCATATCTGAGATTGTTGATATTTCTCCCAGAAATCTTGATTCCAGCTTGTGCTTCATCCAGCCTGATATTTCACATGATGTACTCTGCATATAAGTTAAATAAACAGGGTGACAATATACAGCCTAGACATACTCCTTTCCCAGTTTTGAACCAGCCTGTTGTTCCTGTCTGGTTCTAACTGTTGTTTCTTGACTCGCATTCAGGTTTCTCACAACACAGGTAAGGTGGTCTGGTATTCCCATCTCTAAGAATTTTCCACACTTTGTTTTGATCCACACAGTCAAAGGCTTTAGCATAGTCAGTGAAGCAGATATAGATGTTTTTCTGGAATTCTTTGAACTATTTTACAGCTCTGTAAGTTGCAGTAACTGATAGCAATGTAAAATAATTCTTGTCTACAGACACTTAAAACTGGCATAAGATTAATTTTGTTGTTACTCTACTAAACAAAGCAGTCTCAGGGCCTGTCTACATTCAAAGAGATGGAGAAATAAACTCCTCCTCTTGATGGGTTTATCAAAGTCACATTTGAAAATAGCATGTGGAATTGAAGGTAACTTCAATTCCTATAAAGGTAAATTCAATTCCTTCAATGCCTATAAAGGCATCCTTTGGAAAACAGCCTGCTGCAATGTATTTCAGCAACCCTCTGACTTAGACACTATTCGTTACCATTTTACTGATTCTATTTGTTATTTTTTTATTGATCCTGTGGTATAGAATTTGTTAGGTTTTTTTAGAGTAGTCATATAAATTCATTAAAGAAAATAGAGCATTATTGGCTTTAATTCTCAAAGAAAGCCACAGTCAGAGAAAGCTTTACTTTTAACTGTCTCTAAATTTCTCCCATGGAAACAAACAAAATGTCCATCAATGGATGAATGGATAAAGAAAATGGAGTGCATACATATATACACACACACATACAATGGAATATTGTTCAGCCTTAAAAAAGAAAGAAGTACTGGCATATGTGATAACATGGATGAACCTAAAAGACATTAGGCTAAGTGAGATAAAAACTAGTTACAGAAGAACAAGTACTGTATGTACTGACTTACGTGAGGCATCGAAAATGTTCATAGTTAAGTTGGTAGAAGCAGAGAGTAGAAAGGCCATTACCAGGGGCCGGACGAGGGAGAAATGGGAAGTTGCTCTTCAATTTTATACAAGTTTCAGTTATACAAGATGAGTAAATTCTAGAGATCCATTGTTTTGCAATGTTGTGTTTCTATAGTTAATGATACTGTATTATGCAGCTAAAAATTATTAAGGGCAGATTTTGTGTTAAGTTCTTATCACAATAATAATTTAAAACACCTTTCCCATGCCCTCATGCTTTCTAAGCAGTTAATCTTTTTTTTTAACTTTTTGATTTCTTTCTGTTTGTTTCATCTGCTACTTGGCCAACTCTTGCCAGTCTCCTGTGGTTTAATCCAAATTATGTTTCTAGAATGTTATAGACCCCCCTAAATTTGAAAACTACTGACTATTCTGATTAATGATTAGCTATGGGACTCTCCCAAGTATAGACTTTAATGTACACGTCATATTTTAAGTGGGCCTTACCACAGCTTTGGTTCCTTCTGTGATGTGAATGTGAGGTGCCTGAGCTGTTGAGAAAGTAGCTGTGATCCAAAGATATGAGCTGAGTGACTTAACCAGGATAATACAAGCCAGAGTTTGGAGCCTTGAATGAACTCACTTCTGTCCTTAGCTACAAACCAGCCAGCTTCCCTTAAGAAAAGGATAGCCTCAACAATTTGTTGATTCAACCCTTTTAAATATTAATATTTTTCCATGATTGTTTAACTTGTCTATTTTTTAAAGTATGATCTTTCTCTTAGTTAAATGGTGGAGTAATTTTAAAGAAAAGGTATTAAAACATTGACTTACAAGTTATCCATTTTGATAAAATAGGTTTTGGTTCATCAGTTCAGTCGCTCAATCATGTCCAACTCTTTGTGACCCCATGGACTGTAGTGTGCCAGGCTTCCCTGTCCATTACCAACTCCTGGAGCTTGCTCAAACTCATGTCCATCGAGTCGGTGGTTCATAGTTTATAACATATTTTTCTTCCCTGTTGAACTTCTATTCAAGTGAGGAGTTAGGGAGGGCAGTGACTATTTGCGTTGTACTTATAAAATGGACTTGCTGAGGCGCTCCTTGTAAGAACAAACTCCTTATTTTATTTAAATTATAGTTACAGATATATGATGGCGCTAGTGGTAAGGAACTCACCTGCCAGTGCAGGAGATGTAAGAAACTCGGGTTCAATCCCTGGGCTGGGAAGATCCCCTGGAGGAGGGCATGGCAACCCATTCCAGTATTCTTGGCTGGAGAATCCTGTGGACACAGGAGATGGGCAGGCTATAGTTTATAGAGTCACAAAGACTTGGACACTACTGAAGCAACTTAGCATGCACAGATACATAGCTGAATATATTTGTTCATTTATATAAAATTTACTTAGAAGTTAGTAAAATTGGGTTTTGAGGCTTACATAAGAATTTTCTGTAAAAGACTTAACTGGCACAGAACTTGCCGTATGGAAAGGATAGAATTTCTGTTAGTTGTTGCTTTTACCATTATTGCTGGACCTTGTGCTAGACACTGAAGGTAGAAAGAGGATGAAAAGACACTATTTCAAAGGGATCAAAGGCTGGTGAGAGGCCTGGAGGGATGTGGTTAGAATTACCATTGTTCTCTGAAAATAGAAGTTCTGCTATTTTGTAGGTTGGATTGAAAGCCATCTGTCAGTTTACCCTCCAGGTCTGTGTAATTAGTCTTTAAAGTAATATGCAGATCTACAAAATGCGTAAAAGATTATAGAAGGATGAATAAAGTGTAATATTTTCATCATGAAGTACCATTAAATCCCAGCATCTTCTAGTTAAAAAGGTTAACTATGCTTCCAAGTTTTTCATTTTATCAGTCGCATCTTTTATATCCCTTCAAGGGAAGAATAACTGGAATACAACTACCAGTTGTATTTATATTAAGTTTCAACTAGTTGGTTATCAAAGCACAAATCTTGCTTTACAGAGGAACTTTTTGGATTTGTTTTTATTAGTGTAGTGATTAAGCAGATCTGTGGAAAATGGGTACTTTCCAACTTCTTGAAAATGTAAACATGTTTTAATGGTTTGTTTCAACATGTTTTACTTTCTGTGTTTCAGTAGTTAAAGGCATATTACTGATTCAAAGACAAAGAAGCTCTTTTAAGTTACTGCATTAATTTTATATTTGTCCCTTACGGTAATTTGTAGTTAGGAAACTGGTTATCTTAAAAACATTTGAAACTAATTTTTCTTTGCAAAGATGGTAGGCACTGAGAGAGGGCATCAGAGCGCAGACAGACTGAATCTACAGTCACGGACAACTAGCCAATCTGATCACATGGACCACAGTCTTGTCTAATTCAATGAAACTAAGCCATGCCATGTGTGACCACCCAAGACGGATGGGTCATGGTGGAGAGGTCTGACACAATGTGGTCCACTGGAAAAGGGAATGGCAAACCACTTCAGTATTCTTGCCTTGAGAACCCCATGAACAGTATGAGAAGGCAAAAAGATAGGATACTGAAAGATGAACTCCTCAGGTCAGTAGATGCCTAATATGCTACTGGAGATCAGTGGAGAAATAACTCCAGAAAGAATGAAGGGATGGAGCCAAAGCAAAAACCACACCCAGTTGTGAGTGGGACTGGTAATAGAAGCAAGATTCGATGCTGTAAAGAGCAATATTGCAAAGGAACCTGGAATGTTAGGTCCATGAATCAAGGCAAATTGGAAGTGATCAAACAGGAAATGACAAGAGTGAACATCAACATTCTAGAAATCAGTGAACTAAGATGGACTGGAAAGGGAGAATTTAACTCAGATGACCATTTTATCTACTACTGTGGGCAGGAATCCCTTAGAAGAAATGGAGTAGCCATCATAGTCAACAAAACAGTCCGAAATGCAGTACTTGGATGCAATCTCAAAAACAACAGCATGATCTCTGTTAGTTTCCAAGGCAAACCATTCAATATCGGTAATTCAAGTCTATGCCACTACCAATAACACCGAAGAAGCTGAAGTTGAACAGTTCCATGAAGACCTACAAGACCTTCTAGAACTAACACCCAAAAAAGATGTCCTTTTGATAATAGGGGACTGGAATGCAAAAGCAGGAAGTCAAGAAACACCTGGCGTGACAGGCAAATTTGGCCTTGGAGTACAGAATGAAGCAGGGCAAAGGCTAATAGAGTTTTGCCAAGAGAACTCACTGGTCATAGCAAACACCCTCTTCCAATAGAGAAGATTCTACACACGGACATCACCAGATGGTCAACACTGAAATCAGATTGATTATGTTCTTTGCAGCTAAAGATGGAGAAACTCTATACAGTCAGCAAAAACAAGACCGGAAGCTGACTATAGTTCAGATCATGAACTCCTTATTGCCAAATTCAGACGTAAATTGAAGAAAGTAAGGAAAACCACTAGACCATTCAGGTATGACCTAAATCAAATCCCTTATGACTATACAATGGAAATGAGAAATAGATTTAAGGAACTAGATCTGATAGAGTGCCTGATGAACTATGGATGGAGGTTCATGACACTGTACAGGAGACAGGAATCAAGACAATCCCCAAGAAAAAGAAATGCAAAAAAGCAAACTGGCTGTCTGAAGAGGCCTTACAAATAGCTGTGAAAAGACGGGAAGTGGAAAGCAAAGGAGAAAAGGAAAGATATACTCATTTGAATGCAGAGTTCTACCGAATAGCAAGGAGAGATAAGAAAGCCTTCCTCAGTGATCAGTGCAAAGAAATGGAGGAAAACAATAGAATGGGAGAGACTAGAGATCTCATTCAAGAAAATTAGAGCTACCAAGGGAACATTTCATGCAAAGATGGGCTCAATAAAGGACAGAAATGGTAGGGACTTAATAGAAACAGAAGATATTAAGAAGAGGTGGCAAGAATACACAGAAGAACTGTACAAAAAAATCTTCATGACCCAGATAATCGTGATGGTATGATCACTCACCTAGAGCCAGACATCCTGGAATGTGAAGTCAAGTGGGCCTTAAGAAACATCACTATGAACAAAGCTATTGGAGGTGATGGAATTCCAGTTGAGCTCTTTCAAATCCTGAAGGATGATGCTGTGAAAGTGCTGCACTCAATACGCCAGCAAATATGGAAAATTCAGCAGTGGCCACAGGACTGGAAAAGGTCAGTTTTCATTCCAATCCCAAAGAAAGGCAATGCCAAAGAATGCTCAAACTACCACACAATTGCACTCATCTCATATGCTAGTAACGTAATGCTCAAAATTCTCCAAGCCAGGCTTCAGCAATACGTGAACTGTGAACTTCCAGATGTTCAAGCTGGTTTTAGAAAAGGCAGAGGAACTAGAAATCAAATTGCCAACATCTGCTGGATCATCAAAAAAGCAAGAGAGTTCCAGAAAAACATCTATTTCTGCTTTATTGACTATGCCAAAGCTTTTGACTGTGTGGACCACAATAAACTGTGGAAAATTCTGAAAGAGATGGGCATACCAGACCACCTGACCTGCTTCTTCAGAAACCTATCTATACGCAGGGCAGGAAGCATCCGTTAGAACTGGACATGGACCAACAGACTGCTTCCAAATAGGAAAAGGAGTACATCAAGGCTGTATATTGTCACCCTGCTTACTTAACTTATATGCAGAGTACATCATGAGAAATGCTGGGCTGGAGGAAGCACAGGCTGGAATCAAGATTGCCAGGATAAATATCAATAACCTCAGATATGCAGATGATACCACCCTTATGGCAGAAAGTGAAGAAGAACAAAAGAGCCTCTTGATGAAAGTGAAAGAGGAGAGTGAAAAAGTTGGTTTAAAGCTCAACATTCAGAAAACTAAGATCATGGCATCTGGTCACATCAGTTCATGGCAAATAGATGAGGTAACAGTGGAAACAGTGGCTGACTTTATTTTTCTGGGCTCCAAAATCACTGCAGATGGTGATTGCAGCCATGAAATTAAAAGACGCTTACTCCTTGGAAGGAAAGTTATGACCAACCTAGACAGCATATTAAAAAGCAGAGACATTACTTTGCCAACAAAGGTCTGTCTAATCAAGGCTATGGTTTTTCCAGTGGTCATGTATGGGTGTGAGAGTTGGACTATAAAGAAAGCTTAGTGCTAAAAAATTGATGCTTTTGAAGTGTGGTGTTGGAGAAGACTCTTGAGAGTCCCTTGGACTGCAAGGAGATCCAACCAGTCCATCCTAAAGGGATCAGTCCTGGGTGTTCATTGGAAGGACTGATGCTGAAGCTGAAACTCCAATACTTTGGCCACCTGATGAGAAGAGCTGACTCATGTGAAAAGACCCTGATGCTGGGAGGGATTGGGGAAGGAGGAGAAGGGGACGACAGAATGAGATGGCTGGATGGCATCACCGACTAGATGGGCATGAGTTTGACTAAACCTCGGGAATTCGTGATGGACAGGGAGGCCTGGCGTGCTGCAGTTAATTAGGTCTCAAAGAGTTGAACACGACTGAGCGACTGAACTGAACTGAACTGAAAATAGTAATGTTAAAATATGTTACAAATCCTTCGATGATGACTGGCCCTGATTTTCAAGGAAGTTAAGGCACATTACTACCTTAGAAGTCAGAGGCAGTAGATTGGACTTCACAAATGAACTAAGATCCATTGAAAATGTTTTCACTATAAGGAAATGCATTTAAGAATCCATTTAAATATGGTTTATTTATCAGATCCTCAATAAAAAGAGTATCATGTTCATAATTTCTTTGTGATAATTATTTGAATATTTTTAAAATAATGGAGTTCTTTCCCTTTAATGATTGTCTCCTGGGTGGTCCATAACATTGACTATTAAGTTTGCAAAATAGATTTGTGTTTGAAATTTAAGCATAAGAGAAGGTAAGACATGTTTCTGGTGATATTGTTTGTAGTGAGAGAGTAGGAAGTCCCAATGAAAATGCCAGGAAAAAAAGATGATTTATCTGTTCTAGAAAAGTCTACTGTATTAGAAAGGGGCCTGTGATTAGTTCATTGGCTTCTTCTACCTAAGGCTTTACACATAAAATTTATAGGCTCAATCAAAAGCAAAATGATAGTGAATGGAATTTAGTCTTACTCTTCCTGTTGCATGATTCATTCAAGCTAAATATTTTCATACTCACTTTCATTGTGAACATTTTTTAATGAAAGTTTAATGAGTTTCTATATCTCAGATTAGCTCAGGAATTTTTGGAGACATTCCGAAATTCCTGAGTATACCACATGGGCAGCCGAATGCTTTGGTGGAAAGGGAAGGTAGGGTCAGAGAAACCTAGGAGAAAATCCTGGCTGTCATTCACTAGCTGTGTAACTGAGCTGGTTTATTAAGCTTGCAGAATCTCAATTTCCTCCCTTGTAAAGTGGGGAGCAAAATAACCCCATCATAGGGTTGCCTTGAGAAGAAAGCAAACTCCTTTGTGTAAATCATCTTGCTGTATTTCCTTAGTTTTCCTTGGCATCGTTTATCATATAAATAATTCTTCAAAAATTCAACATCTGATATTGGCTATAGCTCACAGAATGAAGTGAATCAAGAGTCCAAAGCAGGGGTTGGTAAATTGTGACCTTCTACCTTTTCAGTAAATCACAGTTTCATCACGGCCCAGTGTGCTCACTCAAGTAAGTGTAGTCTGTGGCTGCAGCATAGTTGAGGTAGAGAGCCCTGTGGCCTATCAAACCTGTGATATTTGCCACCTGGCCTTTTACAGAAATAATTTGCCAACCCCTGATTGCTTAATTGAGATTATGGAGAGCCCACTTTCCGTGAGGCGCCATGGGCGTGGACCACAGGATTACTTAGCTATTCTTGGGGTTAACCAGAGACGTCTAAGGGTTCTCTGTGATTAAATGGCAACCCACTCCAGTATTCTTGCCTGGGAAATCCCATGGATAGAGGAGTCTGGCGGCCTACAGTCCATGGGGTAGCAAAGAGTTGGACACGACTGGGTGACTAAAATCATAAAACCATCCCTGGAATAGTTGAGAATAAGAAATCTAGGAACTCCAGAAGTGGACTTGGATAGGGCTGAAACTCTTCTTGTGGTTCAGTTTCAGAGCAAGGACTGATCGCATCCTAGTCTATGGACAGATACAGCATCCCCGCTGTATCCTTTATCAGCCTACAGCTTTGGAAATTGCTCAGAGCTTTCGTCACAGCGTGGATTCTGTCATTCTTAACAGGTCCTTATGTATCATTCTAAGTCCTGAGTTGCAAGATTCCCACCAAGCACCTGTCTAGAGACCCTGAACTGAGTGGATTTTGCCTGTTTATTTGAGTGGATGCTGCAGAGGCCAGAAGAGATTAAGCTCTGTGTATGTGCTACAAATTACCTGAAGGTTTGATACCACATTTCACTTAATTTAGCATAATAATTTTTATAGATTTAATATTTAACATCAGAACAAATTGTTGGCCTCTGAGAAGTCTTTTTCATTATTATTATTATTTTACCATAAGTGATATTCAGTTAATCTCAAAGTCTGATTTTTTTTCCTGAATTGGTCTTTGGGGAGTTAGACAATATAATATCACCCCTGAGGGCTATTTAGTGCTTTAGAGTTTACAAAATGCTTCCATTTATACAATTTCATTCAAATATCAGCATCAGCCTACAAGTTAGAACTATTGGAATTATCTGTATTTTACTGATGATGAAACTTAGTTTCCCAAAAGGTAAGCTGCTTGCCTAAAGCCATACAGTTCTAAAGAATGAAACAGAGACTTGAATTGGTCTTCTGACTATATCCTGTGTTTCCTCTGCTATGTCATTTTGTCTGATGTTCCTTTTCAGCCAGGTTTCTTAAAAAATGGGTAAAATATAGAATCTTACTAGTTTATAAAGCAAGCATACAGAGAACACATAGAGAATTTTATATAAGAAAGTAAGAAAGGAAGATCATTTAAACCTGAGGCTGCAGACTGTTGGGCCATAGGTTTCATCTGGCCCACAGATGTGTCTGTCTTCTCCAACACCAGAGTTCAAAAGCATCAATTCTTCGGTGCTCAGCTTTCTTTATAGTCCAACTCTCACATCCATACAAGACTACTGGAAAAACCATAGCCTTGACTAGACGGACCTTTGTTGACAAAGTATGCCTCTGCTTTTTAATATGCTGTCTAGGTTGGTCATATCTTTCCTTCCAAGGAGTAAGTGTCTTTTAATTTCCTTACTACTGAAGAATAACAGAACAGCAAGAGCATAGGGATAAGTCCAGAAAGGATGCACAGGTTTTTTAAAAATTTATTTTTGTTTTTGGTTGTGCCCGGTCTTCACTGCCGCAGGGGGGCTTTCTCTAGTTGCAGTGAGTGGAGGCTACTCTCTAGTTACCGAGTTGGGCTTCTCATTGCGGTGGCTTCTCTTGTCGCAGAGCTTGGGCTCTAGGCGCTTGGACTTCACTAGCTGCAGTACATGGGCTTCAGCAGCTGCGGTTTGTTGACTGTAGAGTGAGGGCACAGTAGTTGTGGCATATGAACTTAGTTGCTCCATGGCATGTGGAGTCTTCCCAGACCAGGGACTGAACCCACGTCCTCTGCATTGGCAGGCGGATTCCTATCCACTGTATCACGAGGGACTTCCAGGATGCACAGTTTTTAAATAAATAGATAATGTTTCAGTGAAGGTCTGCTATATGTTTTCTATCTATGCCATATGAGTCAAATGTCAAATATTTCATTATCAGACTATGGTTTGTAGGTTTCAGTTCAGAAAACATTATGTAAATTGAACAAATGGAGTTTGTTTTCCATATTGGAGAAATTGGTTGGAGGATGCATTTTGAATGGATTTCAACACAGAGACTGAGTTTCAGTTTTAGGAGCAGAAATTTGTTTTAATGGAAGCATCATCAGGCATGTGATAAATGTCTCCTTTATGGAAGACTTCCTGCTACACAATACTTTATGTTAAAAAGGGAAAGAGAGTCTGAGAGACCAGGGAGAGGCATGTAGACTGGGGTCGACAGGCAGTCTGTCAGAAGGAGGAACAGGCAGAGGCCAAGTGAGTGTGGGTGGTTTAAAGGAATTGATGGTTGGGACCTACTCAGAGGTAGGAAAGGGTGTCAGTTATACAAATGGGCTGAGTGAAGCAGAGCGCTTATCACTTATTTTTCTTGAAGTGTAATTTATAGGATGGATTATATAGTGCAACCCCAAAGGGATAAATTGTATCCTATCAAATAAAACAACTAACAGGGGGACTTTTAGAAAATTACTGTAATAAACAAAGACTCGTCGGCATTCTTTTTTGAATGAATCTTTAAAAACGCATAAAACAAAATGTTAGATGAATACATTTCCAGACAGTTATGATTGCTGTTCTTGTTATTATTCAATAATTATTTATGACAGTTTGCTATGTGTAAGATACATACTCAGCAGTGTGAATACTAAGCAGTAGAACATCCAATGATAGAATCACTAGTCCCCCCACTTTTGGACTGCTTTCAACCCAGTTGGGCATTTAAGACAGGAAGGTTGGAAAATTCTATACAAAACAAGCCCATGTGAGGCAATGTTTTGGCAGTTTGGAAAGAGTCAGTACTTCTCTTGGCTTGATCTGGAGAAGGACTTTCTGAAGGATGAGGACTAGGGATTTGCACTAGACCTTGAAGGATGAGTAGGATTTGGAATACCAAAGGAATGGTAGAAATTTCTTTAGAGCAGGCTAGTGGCAGATCAAAGGCCCAGCAGCAGTGAGCTTATAAGAAGACCAATGTGACTGAGGCTTGTGAACTTCCTGGCAGAGTGGAAGAGAGAGCTGACCCATTCAGTTCAGTTCAGTTCAGTTCAGTCGCTTAGTCTTGTTGACTCTTTGCGACCCCATGAATCGCAGCACGCCAGGCCTCCCTGTCCATCACCAACTCCCGGAGTTTACTCAAACTCATGCCCATCGAGTCGGTGATGCCATGCAGCCATTTCATCCTCTGTCGACCCCTTCTCCTCCTGCCCCCAATCCCTCGCAGCATCAGGGTCTTTTCCAGTGAGTCAACTCTTCACATGAGGTGGGCAAAGTATTGGAGTTTCAGCTTCAGCACCAGTCCTTCCAATGAACACCCAGGACTGATCTCCTTCAGGATGGACAGGTTGGATCTCCTTGTACTCCAAGGGACTCTCAAGAGCCTTCTCTAACACCATAGTTCAAAAGCATCAATTTTTCGGCCCTCAGCTTTCTTCACAGTCCAACTCTCACATCCATACATGACCACTGGAAAAACCATAGCCTTGACCAGACGGACCTTTGTTGGCAAAGTAATGTCTCTGCTTTTTAATATGCTATCTAGGTTGGTCATAACTGACCCATTAGAGAGTACCAAATTGTGAAGGGCCTTGACTGCCTGGCTAGAGAATTTGTGTCTCAAAGATACGGTTTCTATAGTTGATCAATGGAGCTCGGTGCCATGATTAAGGTGTTCATTTAAAAGTGTCTGGGAAAGGATAGCTCTCAGTGGAACTTGTAAAATGCCTTTGTTAATAGTTGTAATTTAGAAGACTGTTTGCTCAGGAGAGAATCCAGACCTTTCTAAATAGAAATAACTCTGAGACTCTCACTTGGAGTTTACTTGGAGACTCCCCAAGGCAAAACATACGATGTGCAGAGACTAATGTACCACATGAGGGACAAATGTGCAGGGCAATGCCTACCAGGAAAAGAATACAGTTAGAGAATCTGGTTTGTTAAAGATAGTGTGAGTCTGGAGTGTTATTTTATTGTCAATCTCTGTATGTGCCTGTGGGAGTCACCTTATATTGGAATCCTGATAAAGTCTCTCACATTACATGGCACTCATTCAACTACTTTATTTTGAACAGCAAAGTACTATTTGGGGAAGACACATTAGACTGAAGTGACCTCAGTCAGTGCTATTTTTATTTGCTCACAGAGGTGTGCTGACATGATGAGTAAAAAAAAGAGGCAAAGAAATGCAATACAGTTTCTGTTATTATTCCTGGAGGTATGAGTTTGCAATGGCAGGTGCTGCATATAATTTTAACCATGCCTTTTAAAGCAGTATGGTAGGTATTTATATTGTGGGTACCATAAATATATACCTCAGGACAGAAGGAAATAGCTTTCTAACGTAATATGACTGGAAAGTCATGACTTGTAGTAAAATTTCCATTGAGGGTAGATTCAGAAAATATTGTTTTAACGATTTGGACGTACGTGAAGATGTGATTTTTAGAAAGCTGTTTGATTACTTAAAGTTTGCATAGAAGTGGAGAGTCCAGATATGACTGTTCCATAAAAATTGCAGTATTCCAAAACTGATATGTAATTCTGTAGGATGTGCATTTTAAAACATAGGCAATTAAATAACTCATATAACCATTAGGTTTGAACAAGTATTTACCATGGAGGGTCATCATAAAGCAACTTAATTTTTGTCACTCGCTATTCTTTTAAGTTTATTCTGTGCTTCTACTGATTGTTCTTGTTCTTGTTTGAGGTTTAGATATAGCCTCATGACTCTCCCCGTCACTTCCGCTTCCTCTGGAAGGTCGTGAGACACAGTCTTTGTTAGTAATTCCTGATTTATCTCACACTTTCCTGTTATCCAGGACAGGGCTGTTGGAAGCTGGCCGTCTAGAGTGGGGGAAGCGGGGATGCTTCTCTCTTTCCCACTCAGCACTTCAGGTTCTTCTCTTCAACACGCTTGCTAACCTTGAAGCGTGCTGGTTTGTGTAATCAGAGAGAAGAGAGGTTGGGCCGGAAAGTACTCACTATTTTCCGTGGGTTCTGGAAATCTCTCCATCACTGGAGATCACTCAATTTTACTTTCTTCTGTGGGTGACAGCACTTCTCCTGGCCTATGCCTTAAGATGTTTTGCTGGCTCCTAGGCTTCTGGCTGTACACATCAGGGTCCTTTTGTTGAGGTCTTTCATTTGCTTATCAGCATTCTTTTTTTTAAAAAAAAAACGTCGTAAATATATATATATATGACATAAAACTTACCACTTTATTTTTAAGTGTACAATTCTGTGGCATGACGTACATTCCCATTGCAGTGCTGCTATCACCACCATCCATCTCCAGAAATTTTTAGTCTTCCCAAACTGACTGTGTGCCCATTAAACACTACCTCCCTGTCTCCCCTCTCCCTGGCCCCTGGTAACCACTGTTTCACTTTCTGTTTCTGTGACTTTGATTATTCTGGATGCATCAGATCAGCGGAGCCAAATACTGTTTGTCCTTTCATGACTGGCCTATTTCACTACGCGTAATGTCCTCAAGGTTCTTCTATGTTGCAGAAAGTGTCAGAATTTCCTTCCTTTTAAAGGCTGAATAATATACCCTTGTATGAATATATCACATTTTGTTTATCCATTCATCTATTGATGGACACCAGAGTGCCTCTGCCTTCTGTCTGTCGTGAAAAATGCTGCTATGTACATGAGTATACAAGTATCTGTTCAAGTCCTTGCTTTCAGTTTTTTTTCTTCTTTTTAAATATGCTCAGAAGTAGTTTGTGGGTTGTATGGTAATTTTAATGGCAAAACTTAAATGTTTAAGTTTTTGAGGAATCATTATACTGAACTCCATAGCAGCTACACCAATTTATGTTGTGTACCAGTGGTACACACGAGTTCCCCACCAACACTTGTTATTCATTCACTTATTTTTTTTTTTTTTTCATTCACTTATTTTTAACAATAAAAAATCCCAGTGGGTGTGAAGTGGTGTCACATCAGGTGGTTTTGATTTTTGATTTGCATTTTCCTAGTGACTAGTACTGTTGAGCCGCAATTCACGTGCTTATTTGCCATTTGTATTTCTTCTTTGGAAAAATGTCTATTCAAGTCCTTTGCCCATTTTTTAAACTGGGATGTTTGTGTTGTTGAGGATCAGCATTTGTCAGCATTCTTGGCTAGAATCTAAGGAGACCTCATGTTGGTCCCTGTGTGGTCTGTCACCGGCTCGGGAGTGGGGCCCGGATGGCACACCCCAGTAGAGGAATTGGGAGTTCAGTGAAGGGACTCTTCACAGAAGTGTGGGCAGGGTAGGGAACACAAGAAAGGGATGTGAAACACCTGTTAGCAGCGTAGGGCCATCACTGCCCCGGGCTTGGGAGACCAGGGAAGGATGCTGACAGAGGGACTAGAGAGCCCTACATCTGCAGGAGAGGACTGCCCAGCAGAAGCAGTGGGCTTCCCAGGAGCCTCTGCTGACGTTCAGCCAGCAGGTTGGGACCTGGGGGAAGACAAATCCCATCTTCTCTCTCCTCCCTTGCTCTACTGGTGCCTCCCATTGGGCAAACCTAGCGGCGAGCTTGGTGGATACAGTCTGTGGAGGTCAGCCTCCAGGACACAGAACAGCACGGTAAAAGGTAGAAGCGGGGTCTGGGCTGGTAAATCTGATTTCCAGGGCATGTGCGGAGCTCCCTCTGAGTCCACGGGACCTTGGGAGTGCAACTAAACCCCAGCCACTCCTTTGCGGCCCAGGCTGCTTCCACCGGCCTCTTGCCCTTTAGAGCTCTCGGGTGTGTAATCAGTTGCCCTTCTGCTGCATCCAGGAAACACAAGTTACTCTCAGTGACTCTGTTGAGGTTCCTCACCCTAGGCTTGAGGTGAGGGCAAGTCCTTTCCTGGTTCCTCCCAGTAGCTTTCTCCAATATTCTCCTTTACTTCCTAACTTACCTACACTCAAGAAAGGTGAGGAGAAGGGGTAATAGCCACAAAACTCTAGGCTTTGGACAGTGTCTCACTCCTCATTCTGGAATATATCACCTCTACCCTAGGGACTTCAGCAGAACTGGGACGGAATTAGTTCAATTTTCTCCATATGCAATTTGTATCCCTAAAAGTTTGTGTATTTGGATTAATTGTGAATACACTTTTTTTCCCTAATCATCTCAATGGGAAATTGGGAAGGTTGCTTTATACTTGAGATCCCTTTATATTGAGGAACATACAATATGCTTTTGGAAACTTTTCTGACATTGAAACACAAGTCAATTACAATAGCTCATGCTCCCATGAGATTACTTAGATATTATCTTTACAAGCTAAAAGATAAATTAGGAAAATAAAAATATTTCAAATTGGTAAGGCGTGACCAAATTAAAGTTTCTACTAGAAATATTCTTGTCCAATTATTGGTAAGTTTAATAGAGTATCTTCCCTGGAATAAACAAGTTCACATCTGATTTGTTTATTCTCTTAATTTTTTTCTAATCATGTAGGCCTGATTTTTGAGTTTATTTTAGAATGAGCTTTAAGCCATTTTCTTCTTCATGTGTATGATCACTCCAAGCAGATGTGTTCTGGGAACCCATTTCCTTATGTTTTCAGAGTAGCAGTGGAGAAAAGAGGATGCTGTCATCTGCATTCAGAAACAAGATATTAGGCTCTCATTTCTCAAGGCGTTCTCCTAATACTTGTCCCATAATTTTCAGGTTTTAAGTAGACTTAGTGGAACTCCGAAGCTTTAACTTGTGACACATACCCATGACTAAAAAATTACAAATACTAAATTTTGTTCCTTCTGGTGCAGATGTGTTGTCATTTTGTTCTGTTTTTGCTTATAACTTCAGCCTTCCATATTTCTTATAGCTTCAGCCTTTTTTCTGAAGTTTCACATACTGCCATTTTAGGTAAAGCCTTTCCTGTTCTCTCTTGTGAATCTCTTAAGAATGAACCCATTTTGAGAACCAGAGGTTCCTGGAGTACGGGAGTGGGGAAAGCGGTCAGGATGGGGAGGTGAAACCCAGAACGTTTTTTGGGTGGTGAAGCTCTCCTGTGTGATACTGTAATGGTAGACAGATGACATTATGCATTTGTCATACTCTGTAGAACTGTGTAACACAGTGAACCATAATGTCAACTGTGGATTTTAGTTAATAATCATGTATCAATATTGGTTCACATACCACACACTGATAAATGTTCCACACTAATGCAAGATGTTAATAACAGGGGAAACTGCAGCGGGGGAAGGGAAGTATATGGGAACTCTGTGGACTTTCTGCACAGTTTTTCTGTAAATCTAAAACTGCTTTTAAAAATAAAGTCTGATAATTGAAATAAACTTTTGCCTGTGAAGATTGGTTCTGTGCATAGCAACTTTACTTTTGCAGAATTTCTTTGACGAGCATACTCTTTTCAGGCTTACATAATACAGTTAAAAGAAAAAAAATAGCACCCCTCTCAAAGAGAAATAATCAGTTGAACAAATCGGTAGTTATCAGAATGTAGACTGTAGCACATCCTGTTTTTCTAACTCCTCTAATTTACTGGTAAAGCAACCCAAATTGCATGGAGGAAAGAAGGACGTTGCTTGCTTTTAAAGCTTCATAAGTGGTGTTAGGGCCCATTAGAATACTGGAGGAGACTCTTCAGTACACCAGATTCTAGCATTTTGAAAGAGTCTTATATGGGGGGTGGAAAGAGGAGAGAAGGGGGGCGGGGAGAGGAAGAGAGAGTAAGCCTGTACTTCGTTCCATTACCTGAAGGAGCCTCAACTGTAAAATAATTTTAGTGTCTTTTTTTGTGCTCACTGAATACCAAGTACCCACTCTGTGCCCGGCCGCTCCCACTTCCTTTTTTCTCGTCTTGGTGTTGAAGCTCAAATGGCAGCTGAGTGGTTCCTTCTGGTCTGCTGAGGTCAGAAGCGATAGGTGATGCTTTTCTCTTCTTAACTTGCAGCAGAGCTGCGTCTGCGCATACTGCACGGTTCCAGTTCTAAACAGTGGATAATAGCAGCGGTCCTTTGCTAAAGAAGCTTGTTCTTAGCCCTGGATGATCTTCCTGATTCACACAGAGACCTTTTCCTGACCCTGCACCTGCCGATGTCTGTTCCAGACAGACAATTTCAGGGGCCAGGAACTTGAATCTCTTCAGTGCTACTTGGATTCTGAAACTGAACTAGGTCAGATAGAATAGGGTGCATTATAGGTTTGAGGGAGCATGCTGTTCCTAAGCTCCATCTTCCATTCCCGTGGACTATTGTCATCAGAGGAAAAAAAAAACAAACAAGAAAAAAGGCCTTGCGTTAGTCTGATGAAGTTGTACCCCATGCAGTGAAATTGCAAGAGATGTATGAAGGGTCCCTTTGCCTCTGCCCCCATCCCCTCCCAAAAACTGTACTGAGGACTGGTTCCTTTAATTCTATAATTAATAATGTGTTTAGTGATATTTGAATCAAGGATGGTCTTATGTTAAAGTATAAATATCTCAAGAGTATTACTCTTTTCAGTCATACTCTTAATGGTGAATGAGTTGCTGAGCTCAGATACTGATAAGGCAAATGGAGAAGAAAGTCTCGTGTGGGTGGGGGTGGTGGAGAGTGATTCTAAGGGACATAGGAAATGAAAACTCAGGCCAATGGAAGAGAAATTGTATTTGTTTATCCAGTTTTCCCTGAGAGTTTCCTTGAGAAGGGTTGAGCAGGATGTGTGTGAACTGAGTATGTGTGAGTCTATGTGAGATGTGCATATGTTAAAGGGTATTGTGAGAAGGTTGGGAAGAACTGGACATCTAGTCTACTCTTTTTAACTAACATATATCTTCTTAGAATGATGCTAGGTTCCCTGAACATTTTATGGTCCTGAATGCAGAGTCTGTGGGCCGTGTGTGTGTGTGTGTAGGGAAGCAGACAGTACACAGTGATGCTTTCATGAATATCCAGCATATCACCTTTGTAAAGTCACCATTTGTCTTTGCTTGGTATCCAGCCTGTCACATAGCCGTGTATTTATTGCACACTCAAACCACTTCCTCCCATCCTGGCAGCCTCCTGTTTCTGTGGTAACAAAGAAAATCAGGACTGTGGGAGATGTTGCATCAGGAAAACTTTTATCTCCACTTGGTTTACACTTGACCAAGAAGTTGGCTGTAGAGCACCTCCACAGATAGCTGATCCAGTAACTTAAAATGAACCTGCCTCTGTACCCTAGCTCTCCATGATTAGGATCTGCCCGTTCTCCTGTCCAACCAGTTTGAAGTGTACAACTCCTCATGTCTATCCCTTTCCTCTCTTAGAACTATTAACAAACAGATGACATACTCAAAGGGCTAACTGAAGAGGAGTTTACAGAGATGTTGGGAAAGGAACCAGCGAAGGATGGTGAATCACTCAGGGACTGGCAGCAGAAGGAAACACTGCCACCCTTGAGTCTAAAGGGGCCAGCGGGGAGAGAGTTTGTTCTTGAAGCTTTGGGTGAGGGACCTCCCAGCAGGAGCTGTGGCCATGGGTAGAACTCAAGCATTTCAAGACCTTGGCCTGGCTGGGACAGAGGAGGGGAGGAATCAACATCCTGCGATGTCTCTCTTCAGCTGATCCCTTCATTGGCAGAATTCCAAGAGCAGCATGACGGTAAGGGTCCATAGAGGTGGGCTTCCTGGGGTACGAAGCAGGGGAGGGAAGGATGAAGGATGGTTTAGGAGGGGCAAATAGAGAATAGTACCATCCCAGTTTTCCCATCTATAACATGAAGCTGTAGATTGCCAGGATTAAATATAATGATCTATATAAGCACTTATTATGCACTTGCAACATAATAAAAAGTGTGTCAAAGTGTTCGTCACTCAGTCGTGTCCAACTCTTTGTGACCCCATGGACTGTAGCCTGCCAGGCTCCTCTGTCCATGGAATTATCCAGGTGAGAATACAGCAGTTGGTAGCCATTCCCTTCTTTAAGGGATCTTCTTGATCCAGGGATCAAACCCATATCTCCTACATTGTAGGCAGACTCTTGACTCTCTGAGTCACCGGAGAAGCCCCACAGCATAATAGGTACCCTTTAAATGTAGGCTAGTAGTAGTAGTTAGAGTAGGATATTTTTACTATATTTTAGCTATATCATCCTAGCTGGCTCTACTTATACCTTAGTAATTAACTTCCCTTTCATATCCCAGTGTTACTGTAGAACAGAATTAAGTAAAAACTATTTGTTTTATCACAGTCATGTCTGTAGGTGTGAATATATAGCTTGTTGTTGTTTAACTGCTAAGTTGTGTCTGACTCTTTTGTGATCCCATGGACTATAGCCCGCCAGGCTTCTCTGTCCATGAGATTTCCCAGGCAAGAATACTGGAGTGGGCTGCCATTTCCATCTCTGGATCTTCCTGACCAGGATTGAACCTATGTCTCCAGCATTGGCAGGCAAATTCTTTACCACAGAGCCATCAGAGAGGCTCACATATACAGCTACATACCTCTTGGATTTTGACAGATGGAAATGTGCATAGTTATAAGTTACTTATTATTTCAACTGTATGGAATTCTGTAGATTAGAGGCCTAGGGTATTGAAGCCCTAATGGGTATCTATAGGAAGAAGTGCCCAGTCTATTCCTCTCTTAATTTATACCACAATGCAGATTTTGGAAAGGAGAGGATGGAACATGAACTTTGCATTGGATGAACAGATATGGCTATGGAAGTTATATAGAATCAACTTTCCCTTTTTTCTCCCCTCTATTCTATCTTTATATGAGTGTGTGTGTATGCATGTGTATCTACAGAGTGTGAGTTTGAGAAAGAAAACAGAGCTTTAGATGCCTAAGGCTGTGCAGTTGCAAATAGCTAGAAGGTCTATTGAGTTGTTAATTATATTTTTGTTTGGAGCAAATTATTAAAAGTTGAAATTGCCATTTGCATTTTAAAATTACCTAAAATGTTATATCCAATAACCTTTGACATCCCAGAGTTGATCACAATTTTATGCCTAAAGTAGAATCTTTTTTGTGCACCCCGCGGTGTATCTTAGATTATCTATAAGAAAGATGATGCCAGAATGGTTAAGGGATGTGGTTTCAATTTTTTCCCAGTTTAGTCAATTATAATTGCAGTACTTTGCTCCCCATAAATAGCTAGTGCAGAGATGTCTGCTTAATTTGGAGTTGGGTTCGATCCCTGGGTTGGGAAGATCTCCTGGAGAAGGAAATGGCAACCCACTCAAGTATTCTTGCTGGGAAAATCTCATGGACAAAGGAGCCTGGCGGGCTACAGACATGACTGAGAGACTAACATACACACGTGCAGAAGAAGAAACTGAGATTCTTCTTAATAAGAATTAAGAAGAATTCATTAAACTTCTTAATGAGCTTAACATTAGAGATATTCCCTTCTCTTCCAGGCCAATTTAGTGAGCCCAAAGTTGACAATATAGTAAGTAGCATTATGCTCTTGTCAAAGTTACTTTGACATTTAATATTCATGTGTGGGGTCTTCTATGTGGTCATGGATGTCTAGTGTAACACATGTTGAAGAAATCAGAGAAGTCATATGATTTAAACCTTCATTTTATGAACAGATAAACTGATGTTCACAGCGGCTAAGTGAGTTATTCAAGGTCACAGCATTGGTGAGCTACAGAACAACCAGAATTCATCTAACTTACTTTCAGTTCCTTTTTTGGAGACTTTTACTAAAAAGAACCATTTGAATTTTCTTTTAAGCCTATATTTATGAAGACTAAGTGTCCTAATTTACTTATTTAATCAAAACTATTTATTAATCTTCTATTACGTGACTATATGGGCTTCCCTGGCAGCTTAGCTGGTAGAGAATCCACCTGCGGTGCAGGAGACCTGGGTTTGATTCCTGGGTGGGGAAGATCTGCTGGAGAAGGGACAGGCTACCCACTCCAGTATTCTTGGACTTCTGTTTTGGCTCAGCTATAAAGAATCCTCCTGCAATGAAGAAGACCTGGGTTCGATTCCTGGATTGGGAAGATCCCCTGGAGAAGGGAAAGGCTGCCCAATCCAGTATTCTGGCCTGGAGAATTCCATGGACTGTATAGTCCATGGGGTCACAAAGAGTCGGACACGACTAAGCGACTTTCACTCACTCACCTATGTGCCTTTATGCCAGGCACTGTGTTATGGAAATGTAAAAGCAAGAACTAAGTGCTGTATATATTCTCTCATTTATTTAATGGCAGGAGAACCCTATAATAAAGACAACTCTAACATCAACAAGGGGTGCTTGAGATCAGACTCCAGAGGTATGATGACTGGTACATGAGGACTGCATCAGTTTTGCTCTCCAAATACCGTTGGACTGAGAGTTAGAAGACTAGGGTAATGGCAGTTTAGCTAGTCAGCCAGTTATTAACCTAGTTAAACTAGTTAGCTGTTTGAACTCTTGAGTTTCGTATAGAGTCAGCAAACTCTGTTAGTAAGAAGTTGGGGTTTGAAGGCAGAGAGGTCTGGTGTGGTTTTTCTGTTTTCTAGCTGTGTTACCAACTCACAGAGAAGTAATAGCTCTTACATGGGGTTGTTTAGAGGATACAATGAGCTAACCTATCTAAAGTATGTATTGTTTATTCTCTTCCTACTGCATCTATTGATACAAGTTGGGGATAATATTGCGCAGCCTGCCTGGCACATGCGATTTTGATGACATGGAAACAATGGATGGGAAAGGACTCTGTAAACAATAAAACATTAGTCATACCACTTATAGAGGGATTGTTTAAAGTTTATTTTGTTATTTTAATGTAAGTTTTCCATTGAAGTTTCACATGCATACGTTTGAAAAGTACGCACATTGTTAGGGCACATCTCCACAAATGTTCACAAAGTAAACATACCTATGTAACCAGAACCCAGATCATAAAAAGGGAACATTCCAGAAGGCGGTCCTGTGGTACCCTTTCCCTCTTGTTGCCTCACCACAAAGATGATCATCCTAACTTCTAAAAGCATAGGTTAGTTTCGTCTATTTTGGAAATTTTTATAAATGGAATGATCTCTTTCATTTCTGGCTCTCTAGCTCCCATTATGTTTGAGAAGTTGATCCATTTTGTTCCATGTAGTTGTAGTTCATTCATTCTCATGGCTTTAGAGTGTTATGTTGTATAAATATACCACAATTTATATATTCATTCCTTAGGTGATGGACATGTGAATTTTATAAATAGTCCTGCCATGATCATTCTTATACATGTCTTTTGAACATTTCTGTGTATTTTTGTTGAATATGTATCTTGGAGAGAAATTTCTGGATGGCAGGATATACATATATTTGATTTTAATAGATGTGGACACATTATTTTTCAAAGTGATTGTACCAATTTATACTTCCACAAAAAAAATATTGTTTAACATCAGTAAAATTCTGTAAATCCATAGTAGGATTTTACAGAAATACAGTTTGAACTGTGTGAAAAATGGGAAATGATTTTCTCTTTTGTTGGCATCCTATGCTCTTAAACTGCATGGAATAGAGCCTCATTTCTATTGATTTAGCTTGCAGTGAGGGGTTTGCTATTGTAGTCATTCGCACATTAAATTAGGAAAAGCTGAACTGTGTAGTTTTAGCTGGGTAGTTTTGCACAAAAATGCAGAGTCTCTAGATTGTGGGATCTTGAGTGTTCTGCTGTTTAGTCTCATTTCTTCCTGTAAGATATCCTGGTGTCCTAAGGGGCAGTCCATCCTCCCTGGGCCCGTTTTCAGCAGCTAGTTACTGCAAGTACTCCTGTGAGCCAGCGTCCATTCTGACTGTTCCTGTTGGTTACTCTCTTGCCATATGCTGTGTTAAACATTTGATTATCACCTCTGTTTAACAGGAACTATTCTTTGCAATCAGTTGTCAGGCTTTCCAGCCTTCTGTCTAAACTATGAACCATTCCTAAGCCAGTTAACCTCTGGAAGCTACATGTTCCAGTCAGTTCCCAAGGAGTAGACGCATGTACCAGCCGGCCTTCTAGGTTCAGGGGCCTATAGCTATTCTTTGTTTATTACAGGTGCTGGGTGCATTATACAGAATCATAAGAAAGTCAAAAGAAAATATTAGTAATCATTATTTTGAACTAATAATTAGAACTTCTTTTTACAACAGATATCTAATGCAGATCTCTACTAAGACTTATCAAAATTTTTTTATTCTTTATAGTTTAAAAAACCAGGGGTAGGGCTTGCCATTTTGTGCTAACTTAGTCTATGCTGGTTCAACTAGTATTGGTCAAGGGAGGAACCCATTATGGGAGGCAAGGAAGACAGGTCTAAACAGTTCTGCACTTAATGGTCAAATGAGTATATTTTGCAAGGTGTTTCTTATGGAATCCAAGCTATGAAACCCATTCCTGAAACTGCCATGTCTTGGAGTAACTTTCAGATTCCTTTGTTGGTTCAGTGGGTTTAGTTGTAATGAGGGGAGTGATAGAAAGCTACAGTCTTGCTTCTAGCTTTTAGTTTCTCTGTTCAAGATAGAGGACCTGTTTATTTCACCTCATCTACCTTCTACTATTAGAGATAATTTCCCCTGGGCACCTTCTTGGCCCAATTTACACTTAATATTTTAAGATAATGCCCACGTTATCATATCTAGGTGGGTTGCAGAAGAACATGTGACCTATGCACATAATTTCTTACTTTGCATTCTTTATACAGACCTTACAAAATATTAATATTTCTACAGCACTGGAGGTGGAGCCATTACGAAGTGTTGTGATTGGACAACATTGGCCTTCTAATGAGGTTGTCCTTCAAGACCTCTTTCCACCACAGGCACACAGCTGAAGATCCTAGTTAGAGAATCTATTAAAAAGGACTTGACCTACTCTGTGGCTTAATTTATACATGTGATGCTTTTCTGAAAGTGAAGTGATTAATATTAGTCAATGCCTGCATAGGACCAGAAAGTCTTGTTCTAATATTATTAAACTAACAGTAATTAAAATTTGGCGCTAAAATGTCATTTCACTGCTATATTCCTATAAATTAAATTAAACTTTACACATTATTTAAGGCTTCAATGTAACACATTTAGCATTTTTTTAAAGCAAGTCTGGAAGCCAGGCCTATTTCTATAAATGTTCCCAGTAGCTAGCCTTTTGTGGGAACAGTTGATTTTAAACACTTGGTTTATTTAAAATATTCTTATCACTTTCAAGAAAGTTTGAGAAGCGTTACAAGAAATTGAGTGAATTAGTCATTCAGTTTCTTGATGGATCATTCACAATGTACCAATGCCAGGGAACATTTAATTGACTAAAATATTCTGAATGAATTTGTCATTTGAGTGTGCTGTTTGAATGAATAACTTTGTTATATTGAATGTATTCTACTGATATTATTTAGGCTTGCTTCCAATATTAATTCATAAGAGACTTTGGCTATCTTATCCATAGAATGTGTGTCCAAGTTTAGACTATGCTGTATTTGGTTAGAGTATGTGTGTTCTTGAAAGAAATACAGGAATTTAACAGTCAGTTTTGTCCATAAAACCTAGGGTGGTCATGTTTAAATGATAAATTTAATGAGATGATTAATTTTACAACCATGTTTAGGTAACAAACCTTAAATTCTGGGAAATGTAGATTATTTAAAAAATCTTATTATTTAAAACCCAGGTATTTAAACATGTATCAGTTTCAGTCTTATATATAAAAAATTCTTAACTTAGAGCATTGTTTATCAGCATGAGCACCTCCTGAATCCTTCTGTTTAAGAGGTATCTTAAGAGGGAGTAGATTTGCCATGTCAGACTGATTATTTGAAATCTAAGCTCTGTTTCCAATTTCAGATACTTAAAAAGGTCTGGCTTGGCTGGTGAACATGAAAGTGCTTACTGCAAAATTAGCTGTTGCTGCAGAACATGAAAGGAAATCATGGGGCCATTAACACATCCAGAAATAGTCCTTTCTAGCCTTTGGTTCCTAAAATAGCTTCGTGAAAATAAAATTTTCAGATAAGGTAGAAAGGTGAGTTTTTAAATTATTTTCTTAAATATTTTTAAATATATTTCTTTAAATTATTTTCTTAAAAAGCTTTCCTTCCTTCTCATCCTCCCTCATTTCCACCCCTCCTTTATTTCCCCTTCCTTGGAGGAAAAGTTATGACCAACCTAGACAGAATATTAAAAAGCAGAGACATTATTTTGCCAACAAAGGTCCGTCTAGTCAAAGCTATGGTTTTTCCAGTAGTCATGTATGGATGTGAGAGTTGGATTTTAAAGATAGCTGAGTGAAGAAAAACTGATGCTTTTGAACTGTGATGTTGGAGAAGACTCTTGAGAGTCCCTTGGACTGCAAGGAGTTCCAACCAGTCTATCCTAAAGGAAATCAGTCCTGAGTATTCATTGGAAGGACTGATGCTGAAGCTGAAACTCCAATACTTTGGCCACCTGATGCGAAGAGCTGACTCATTTGAAAAGACCCTGATGCTGGGAAAGATTGAGGGTGGGAAGAGAAGGGGATGACAGAGGATGAGATGGCTGGATGGCATCACTGACTCAAAGGACATGAGTTTGAGTAAACTCTGGGAGTTGGTGTTGGACAGGGAGGCTTGGTGTGCTGTAGTCTATGGGGTCACAAAGAGCTGGACACGACTGAGCAACTGAACTCAACTGAACTGATGTGTGTTAACTTAAAACTTCACATTCTAGATCTTCTTGATGCTGAGTGATGGGAGCAGGAAGTACACACTTTATCCCTGTATATGCAGTGAGTCAAAAAGAAGGGAAATTAGAGAAAATTCACCATCAGATTTCAGATGTTAAAATTAAGTTAATGATGTTATGATTCAGAAGTAAGCTACTACTTTGAGTGATAATGGGAATGATTTCATGAAGATGGGCTGTTTTTCCCCCATTAAGTCTGTGTGTGTGTGTGTGTGTGTGTGTGTGTGTGAACATGTGTATGTGTCTGTGTATGCATGGGTGCTCAGTCACTTCAGTTGTGTCTGACTCTTGTGACCCCGTGGACTGTAGCCCCCCAGGCTCCTCTGTCCTTGGGATTCTCCAGGCAAGAATACTGGAGTAGGTTGCCATGCCCTCCTCCAGGGGACCTTTCCAATCCAGGGATTGAACCCATGTCTCCTGTGTTGTCTTAGTTGCAGGCAGGTTCTTTATTGCTGAGCCACTAGGGAAGCCTGTGTATGTGCATACTTGAGACCATATTAAATTTTGGTAATAAATGACGGTAGGGTTACCAGATTTTGTACATAAAATAAAAGATGTACAAAAAAAAAAAAAAAAAAAAGGTGCCTAAAATTGAATTTCAGATAAACAAAGAGTAATAGTTTGTATACAAAGGTCCCAAATATCCTGCCAGAGGGACGTTTTCCCCTAAAAACTTCAGGGATAAGTTGTCCATTTTCCCAGACTTTAAGCCATTGCTTATACACTGTGTATATTTGTATTTATTTATTCTCAGTTCATTCCTGCTGCATATATTTTTAGAATCTGAATTTTCTCAATAGTCTGGAACCTCTAGTGAGTGTGCTGTAACATGGTTGGAGGATCCCTTTCCAGATAACTTATAGCCAAGGCCCTGCCTTCTGGCTCTGGGCTTCTGTATCTCCAGTGTTCATATTCCAAGAATGAGGCTGCAGCATTTGGCTGACTGTGGTGCTCTTTGGAGCACTGAAACAGAGGGAAGCCTTTGCTACAAAAGCCCGAAGAGTGAGTGCTGATCTGTCTTCTAAAAACTGAGCTGTGCCCTAAAGCCTCTAATCAGTTTCACAAGGCGAGTATCTGCTGCTTCTGATGGGAAGGTCTTTCCGGTGATCAATGGGGACCTCTGTAGCTTTGCAATGCTAAGTACACAGCTCACTATGGGTAGATACCATGAAATAGAAATAGATCTATAAAGTTTAGAAAGTAATCTTTACAAATGATATCTTTTGCTTTAGATAACAGAATTTTAAAATGTTCCTCAATATTGATGATGATGTTGATGAATTAAAAAATAGAATCGGTTAGGACACATGAAAGAAGCAATAATGTATATAATGGTCTGTTTTTCTAAAGAGGAAAGTAGAAATTTAAAAACTGGGATGTTACTATGAGGATTGTTATGTCAGATGAAACACAGTCTGTAAAAATGTTTTGTCAACCACGAAGTAAACCACACCTGAACAGTTTAAAGATTACTCATTATTAGAGTCAATAAATGCCCTAAAATGAGTGAATTTTTGTGCTTTAAATGTCAAGACATTTTGAATGAATATTGTAGATCATCAAAAGCCGGCAAGTGGCCTTAAAGATAAGCTGGGCTCCTACTTCACTGATGTAGTTTCAGTTCAGTTCAGTCGCTCCGTCGTGTCCGACTCTTTACGACCCCCATGGACTGCAGTACGCCAGGCTTCCCTGTCCATCACCAGCTCCTGGAGGTTGCTCAAACTCCTGTCCATCCAGTCGGTGATGCGATTCAACCACCATTTATTTATTTATTTATTTTTTGCCTGAAAAAAAAATTTTTAATGACATAAGTGTTTGCCTGCAGGGTATCCCATGGGATAGTTACTTCTCCCAGTTTGTCCCATTTTTTAACATCATTCTGTCAAAAAAAAAGTTTAGAGAGTATCTGGTATGTCTGTATGTCAACCATTAAATACTTCGTTATTGGGATTAACAAAACAGTGGTGTTTTTATTTCACAGTATTCTTTTAACTTTGCAAATGTTTGCCTCTTTCTCCCATTTTAATTCTTCTCCCTCTGTCACCTCTCTTGTGTGGACCTTGTCCCTTTATTTTTTCTCTCCTTCTCACGATTGTCAGTTTTCTTCTTCTTTTTTTTTTTTCTTTTGAATCAACCATCTTTTAGAAAAGAGAAATGATTTGTTTTAGGGTCATCTGGCAGATTACAACCTTGTAGAGAATACTGATATCCAAGTGAACTCTTTAGTGCTCTTCCTACTTCACTGGGCTACATCAGTTTTGAAGTTTCCACTATTGGGCTCAAATCTGTGTTGTTGAAACTTTCATACAAGGCACTGGTTATTTGGCATATTTCACACACAGCACAGCTTACAGTCCGAAGGGATTGCATGGTGTATTAGTTTCCTTGAGGCTGCTGTAACAGATTGTTACAATCTTGGTGACTTAATGACAAAAATTTATTTTCTCAAAGCTCTGGGGCTAGAAGTCTGCAATCAAGGTCTCAGCAGGGCTACGCTGCCTCCAGAGTCTCTGGGGGAGAATCTGTTCCTTGCCCCTCCCAGCTGTTGCCAGATGGCTGTTGGCATTCCTTGCCTTGGGGCCATGTCACTTCAATCTCCACCAGTCTTCACATTGCCTCCTCCTCTGTGGTCTGAGTATCTTATCCTTTCCCCCTTTCTCTTATCAGGATACATGTGATGATGTTTAGTACCCACCAGATAATCCAGAAGAATCTCCTCATCTCCAAATCTTTAATTTATTCACACCTAGAAAATTCACACCTGGGTCACCATTCAGCCCGCTACACACAGGAAATAAAATTCCTTAGAAACCTAGAAATTGAACCCAAAAGTGTGCTACTTCCTTCATTTGTTTGCATTCTTTTCTGATAGCCTACTAGCTGTTAGTTACATTATCAGGTGAGTTTGGAGGTCAGGAACCCATACAGAATGGCAGGAATTACCACCTTTAACAGCAACAACTAACATATGTGTGTGTGTGTTTCAATTCATGTATTAAAAATTGCATGTATTGCACCAGCAGAAGGGCCTACTGATGTGACGTTTCACTGAAATGGTTCAAGGAAAAGAAGTTAATTAAATATCACTTTGTTAAAATAAAGGAAACCATTCCATGAATGGAATGTTGGCCCTCTCTTTATGAGTCAGTTATGCTGATTTCATCAAAGCCCTAAAAAATACGTTTGGCACCTGGTTGTACTAAAGATTTCTGTAACTATTTTCATCAGGAAGCTGTTTAAAGTTCTGATTCCACTTCTCATTCTCCACAACCATTGATACATCCTAATTTATTTGCAGTTTACACCCTACCTCCACAAAATATAAAGTGGCTTATAAAAAAAGGTATGTGCAATTAGAAATAAAATTTCAAATAATCATTGAAGGAGAGGAAACAAAGGAGCCTCCCAGACCTAGGCTAATATATTCATTGAGAATGAGTACCAATGCTTTTTTCTAAGCTCCCAGACAGCCAAGGCAAAAGGGGTCTCCAGTAGCAAAATTAATGCTCATTGTTTCAATGTTTACTTTTACTGTTTCCCCCTTTCCAAGAAGAGATCATTATAGAAATGCTAGTAATCACATCCAGTTTTAGTTATTAACTCCAGAAACAAATTTAAAATTTGATTTTCAATAACAATAATCTCTTCCCAATTTTTATACACTCTGTTACCCATTTATTCTATTACATTTACTTGAATAATTTCTTGGGCCTTGTTTGAATTTTATACAGGGATACTGAAAATCAATCTGTGATAGTAAGTGCTATGACTCAGTGAGGCTGTTGCCATTCTCCTTTTTCTATGGAAATTTTATTAAGATGGGTGCTTTTCCCTCTGGGTTATTTTTTTTTGTTTCTAGCTGAATCCCATTAGTTGACTCAAGGCACCTTTTGAATAAATCTTACCTGGAGACTCTAACATGTCTGTGTACCATGCTTATAAATGTTACACTTGGGAAGTGGTTTGCTGTTTTATCCAATCAGAGCTTAACTGAAAATCTTTATGACTTGCACCAAGAATATCTGGGAAAGCATGCCGTAGGTAATCTGAACTGAAGGCAACTATATGCAGTGATTAGAATGATTATAGATAAAAAGGTAAGGAAGCTATGAGAATGTGTGTCAGAGGAATCATTGTCAAACACCAGTAAACCAGCACCACTGCGGATTTAGACATCTATGAGGGCTTAATGCATCATTTTATATAGCCAAACCAAATTAAAATGTTATTTTGTGTGAACATTAAATTTTTCTTTCTTGAGGCTGAATACTGTGGGGGATTTGGCATAATAAAATTACTAATTTTTGGCCCAAGTAGTTCACCTCTTTTGAAATCTTAATGTGACTTGTGGCCCAATGAGCCCGTGGAGTTGTGAAGCAGTAAATTCTGCTTTCTTCGCGGCCACAGCTTTTGCCCCTAAGTCCCGTGGCCTGTTTCAACCTGTGTATTACTATTTCCAGGCTGAATCAAGAAAAAGAATGTTGAAAACTGGTGTGCTATCTATGAGGTTATACTCTGGTTTAGAGATTCTCTGGCTGTCTTAGATAGAAAAGTTTGGATTAGAAAGAAAAGTGATATGTTTCAAAGGAATGGAAATTCTTAGGGATTAAATATAGTTTATTAATTAAGCACTTAGCTCTGGCTCAAGTGTCAGACTTGAGTTCAAATTCAAATTGCTTCGTTTTTCATCTCTGTGACCTTGGTCAAAGTATTTTTCCAGTTATTGGTTTCCTCAACCAGAAAATGGACACAATGAAAGAACTTCAAGTTAGTGGATTCTGATTAGAATTAAATGTACTAATCAGTGTAAAGCAGTGATAAGTACAATGCCTGGCACATAATAAGGTCTGAAAAGTATTAGCTCTCTTTTTTTGTTGTTTTTGTTGTCATTATCTTCATTATTATCATGCGGGAATGTTTGTGCTGAATAGTAAATGACACTGGATTTTTCTTTTTAGAGAGAATATGTGATAGCATCTATAATGAATGCATAAACAATTCTTGCATTTCCCCAAGTGCCTAATTTATTTTGAATGAAAGATTCATGACTCAGTTCAAATGTACAAGGAGATTAGCCTTTGCAAGTAATTCATTTAATACCAGCTATAATATGTGGCAAGTCCTTGATCTCTGGGAGATGTGCGGAGGAGGGCTATATGTGCAGACTGCTTTCCTTTTTGTTTCATCAACTCTGAAAACATTACTTGATTGCAGGAATTTTTTCTCCCTCAATTTTTGAAACTTCTGCAATCGGTTCTAGTCAGTAAAGTTATCCTTATTGCTTTCTTTGGCAAAGTCATTGAGTCATTTTTTCTTAATGTTGCAGAATTTACTATTTGCTTTACTCTTGGCACTTACATGTTCAGAGACTCAGAAGAAAATAAAATGAAGGAGTTCTTTGATTTTCATCCCGATAGAAACAAGTTGGCAAAAAAGGGGGCAAGATATATATATGTGTGTGTGTGTGTGTATATATATATACATACATATATATATATCATGTTCTCTTTTTATTTCTGAAACCTTGAGGAGATTATGGCTATCTGTTTGGTATCTTGCTGTTCTTGCCTCAGTATTGATCTAGGTATCAATCTATCTACTTACCTAATGTGTATCACTTGTTTTAGGAGCACAAATGAGTTTAGCAGGATTATAAAAGTTGAGTAAAGTGTCATTGGAAGATGTTTATACAAGAATGGGAAACGGTAATTACTTAGCAAAAGAAATATAAAAAATTCCTAAAGTATATTTTTTCACGCATTCTTCACAATTTAAATAATCATTTGAAAAATCAGAAAGCGAAATGTACGTGGCTTAAATCGAGTTGCTTTGTAGAAAATCTTGTTGGTTTCAGTGAGCAACCAATTAATAGCTGTTAAGAAATCACTAAGTAAGAGATATATTGACTGTGTTTTTTGGTATGGAAATGATTAATTTCTTCGACAAATAGTTGTTGAGTAGGTTAGATACTGTTTTAAACATTGGTAATACAAATGGTGAATAAAATGATCTACAGTCCAGTGGGGGAGCTTGGCAATTCCCAGTTAAATAAAAGTGCAATCACATATGTAATGCAGGCAGTGCAGTCCTGTGAGAAGTGGTCCCTGAGGTGGTGGTCGTGGTGATGGTAACCTACCTTCACTAGTATGCTTAGAATGTTGTGCTTAACAAATGAAGTTGTCACAGCATGTTTAAAACATTGCACCAAAATTTTGAGTACCGGTCTGAAGTCACTTTTTATGGGAAAGGAGTTGCACTTAGGATGGTGTATGTAAAAAATGTACATGTTAGTGTCAATATATGACTCTCTCTCTGAAGGTAAATAAATGTATCTTACAACTTCACCTGACAAGATGTTTTCAAGATTACAATGGGTTGGAAAACATTCAGGTGAAGTGTACAATGAGCCTAACATGTGGATTAAAAACAATTTTTTTCTTTTCTACTTTCAAAATTGCTATTGTGCCCTGTCTAATATTTTGTAAAATAGCAACACTAATGCCTTGTCCAGTGGGGAGGCAGATGCTGCTGGGGAGGGACAGATGAATGGTTCCAGTTGGTAGCAGTACATTTGAAGTTCTGCCTGATCAATAGAGTCTTTCACTTTTAGGGTCAAGGTGGTAACAGCTAATTAACAGGAGAGCAGGCTGGAAAAAGAATAAAAGATCTGCACGTTAATGTTACTTGTGCTGTTCACAAAACGAAAACCAGTTTTCTGTGAGAAAACTGTTTTCCGCTAACTTGAAAGCATTAAGAATTTGTTCACCCTGGAGCTTTCTTTGATGTGCCTCCCTTCAAGTCCCATGGCTCTCTCCCTTCTAAGAAAGCCTTTATAAACTGCAATCTCTAATGCCGCTGTAAGCCCCAGAGGCAGTGGCCTAGTGGAAATGTTTTGCGGTCAAAAGTAGTTCTGAATTCAAATCCTGGCCATGACTCTTTCCTGCTGTGTGACTGGGCAAGTCATTTAACTTCCTTGATTGACAGTCCTGGACTCTTAAATGGGGGCGGATGAAACCTCCCTCATAAGGCCGTGTGAGGCCAAGTGCAGTAGTCACAGGGAAGCCTTACAGTGTTGGGTGCTTGGCTCTACTTAATACTGAAGGCTCAACTCTGAAAGCACTTGAGGTTACAAAGCTCAGTGTCAGGTTATTTTCATGTTGTCTCATCTGAAAGCCTCATTTCCCCCACAGTGCGGTGAGAATCTTGAGGGCAGGAAGCATTTTTCATGCTTTTTTTCTGCCTTCCATTGCACCTTGCAGAGTCCCTAGTGCCACGTCAGCACTGAATAAATGTTTATATTGCCACTTCTGGTCTGTGTTCTGAAAAGTTTCTTAAAATTAGGGACCGTGAGAGGCATAGATCATGGTGCTTTTCACTCTGAGCTCCCACGGATTTTGGTGGGGGGTGATCATAGGGGAAAGAAGGTGGCACCATCGGAAATCAACTCTTAAAATCATGATGGTGAGGAGGAGAGTGAAGTGTGCCTTACCGCTTGATAATCTCTATGAGTAGCCAGACTGCATGATGTGTTATGACTAAAACGACAGTGAAATATCTGATGGTCACTGAGCCTGCTCCAAAACACAATGGGAATTCACCTTGATAAAGAACAATAGTCTTGGGGCCAAGACCTTGAATTCTGGCCAGTTTTAAACATCTGCTTCCTCCCGAGACAATCTAGAATTGTGAGACTCAAGTCTTAGAACTGGGCTGGGGAGCAGAGGGCATGGTTTAAATTAAATCTGAGGAGACCTAGGTGGGCTGACCATGTAGGGTGGCAACGCCCTTGTCCCACTAAACCTGCAGAGGTTATATTCTGTCCTATGGTGGAATTTTCCTAGAATTTCTGTCAGCACCTGTGTTACCTGTTATAATAAAGGAACTTGGGAAAAATCTTCCACATAGCAGGCCCTCAATGTTACAATGAAAGGAGAGAAAAAAAGAGATGTTCTCTTTGTGGATCTCTGCGGGCTCAGTCGCTTCAGTCATGTCCAACTCCTTGTGACCCCGTGGACTGTAGCCCACCAGGCCCCTCTGTCCATGGGATTCTCCAGGCAAGAATACCGGAGTGGGTTGCCATGCCCTGTTCCAGGGCATCTTCCTGATCCAGGGATTAAACCTGTGTCTCTTACATCTCCTGCATTGGCAGGTGAGTTCTTTACCACTAGCGCCAGCTGGGAAGCCCATATATATATCTCTCTCTTTGTAACTCTAAGATTTCCAAGTTGATTTTTGCTGTTATTCTAACATAATATAAAGACATGGACAGGCCCATGTAGTATGTTGTAATGACATTGGCTTGTTGATTTCTCAGCTCTAAGGAAGTCTTTGCTTCTGGCAATAGGGACAGATAATACATAGTGTGCTTCTCTTTAATATTTTGGGAATAACATACTTGTCCAAAATGTTAAACTTTATTCTGCAAAGTTACTACCTGAAACAAATTTTTAAAGTTTTGTTTTCCTTGAGCAATACTGTTTGAATATTCATTCATTCAAAGGTAATTGTTTACTGAGGTGCATACTACATCCCGTTCTAGGTTGTGTGGGAGTTTCAAAGATAAATGACGTTCTGTCTTTGCCATTTAAGATATTACAGTTATTTATTTTATAGACACCAAAACAGACACCTTGAAGCAATTGATGGTTAAGAATTACTACAATGAAAGGTATATATATTTTTTTTTTTTTGCACTGTTTCCTTTTATTTTTTTCATTTATTTTTATTAGTTGGAGGCTAATTACTTTACAATATTGCAGTGGTTTTTGTCATACATTGACATGAATCAGCCATGGATTTACATGTATTCCCCATCCCGATCTCCCCTCCCACCTCCCTCTCCACCCGATTCCTCTGGGTCTTCCCAGTGCACCAGGCCCGAGCACTTGTCTCATGCATCCAGCCTGGGCTGGTGATCTGTTTCACCCTAGATAATGTACATGTTTTGATGCTGTTCTCTCGAAACATCCCACCCTCGCCTTCTCCCACAGAATCCAAAAGTCTGTTCTGTACATCTGTGTCTCTTTTTCTGTTTTGCATATAGGGTTATTGTTACCATCTTTCTAAATTCCATGTATATGCGTTAGTATACTGTAATGGTCTTTATCTTTCTGGCTTACTTCACTCTGTATAATGGGCTCCAGTTTCATCCATCTCACTAGAACTGATTCAAATGAATTCTTTTTAACGGCTGAGTAATATTCCATGGTGTATATGTACCACAGCTTCCTTATCCATTCATCTGCTGATGGGCATCTAGGTTGCTTGCATGTCCTGGCTATTATAAACAGTGCTGCGATGAACATTGGGGTGCATGTGTCTCTTTCAGATCTGGTTTCCTCAGTGTGTATGCCCAGAAGTGGGATTGCTGGGTCATATGGCAGTTCTATTTCCAGATTTTTAAGGAATCTCCACACTGTTTTCCATAGTGGCTGTACTAGTTTGCATTCCCACCAACAGTGTAAGAGGGTTCCCTTTTCTCCACACCCTCTCCAGCATTTATTGCTTGTAGACTTTTGGATAGCAGCCATCCTGACTGGCGTGTAATGGTACCTCATTGTGGTTTTGATTTGCATTTCTCTGATAATGAGTGATGTTGAGCATCTTTTCATGTGTTTGTTAGCCATCTGTATGTCTTCTTTGGAGAAATGTCTGTTTAGATCTTTGGTCCATTTTTTGATTGGGTCGTCTATTTTTCTGGAGTTGAGCTGCAGGAGTTGCTTGTATATTTTTGAAAGGACACAAACAGATGGAGAAATATACCATGTTCATGGATTGGAAGAATCAATATTGTCAAAATGGCTATACTACCCAAAGCAATCTATAGATTCAATGCAATCCCTATCAAGCTACCAACGGTATTCTTCACAGAACTAGAACAAATAATTTCACAATTTGTATGGAAATACAAAAAACCTCGAATAGCCAAAGTAATCTTGAGAAAGAAGAATGGAACTGGAGGAATCAACCTGCCTGACTTCAGACTCTACTACAAAGCCACAGTCATCAAGACAATATGGTACTGGCACAAAGACAGAAATATAGATCAATGGAACAGAATAGAAAGCAGAGATAAATCCACAAACTTATGGACACCTTATCTTCGACAAAGGAGGCAAGAATATACAATGAAAAAAAGACAACCTCTTTAACAAGTGGTGCTGGGAAAACTGGTCAACCACTTGTAAAAGAATGAAACTAGAACACTTTCTAACACCATACACAAAAATAAACTCAAAATGGATTAAAGATCTAAATGTAAGACCAGAAACTATAAAACTCCTAGAGGATAACATAGGCAAAACACTCTCCGACATAAATCACAGCAGGATCCTCTATGACCCACCTCCCAGAATATTGGAAATAAAAGCAAAAATCAACAAATGGGACCTAATTAAATTAAAAGCTTTTGCACAACAAAGGAAACTATAAGCAAGGTGAAAAGACAGCCCTCAGATTGGGAGAAAATAATAGCAAACGAAGCAACAGACAAAGATTTAATCTCAAAAGTATATGTTTTTATAATAATATCTCCTTTATGTGACATCATGAGAAATTCCAAATAGATGAATTTCCCTAATTAACTTAATTTCGTTATTCCTAACAGCTAACATAATTTCTAATGATAATACCATAAATAAAAGGATACTGAATTCAGTTCTCAAGATTTCTTTGTTGTTCTTTTGATTTCCCATTGGTTGTTAATCAGTATTTGGTATCTTAAAGTCAACTTCATATACAATTAGGTTCATTTATTTAAATTTGTTTTTATTTTTAGCTTTTTACTTACTTTTTTCCTTTTGATTTAACTTTGTTTTTTAATGATCTAAAACTGAAATCAAAACTATAAGGGACTTCAGAGAAATCATTCCTGTTCACTTTATACCCATATTTAAAAACTAATTTTTAGTTCATCTTATTTGCTTGCTTAGTTTATTTGTTTCTTTTTGATAATATAAACAAGTTTATACACGTATAAAAATAAAAGACAAATATGTGAATATTTATACATATATTTATTCATAAATCCTTTCCTATTCTTATAAAAATATAGTATAATAGATACACTCTTTTAAACTTTGCTTTTTCTTACAATAGAATCTGAATATCATTCCATTACTTTGCACAGTAGCTCAGTACCATATTACATGGTTACATAATGTTTTATTCATTAGGTTGCCTGTTGAAAGACATATAGCTTCTCGTATCAGACTTAGAATAATGTTTCCCAAGTGGCAAAGGAAATGGGTTGATCTTACTGTCTACCTCATTGGTGGTTATATTTCTCATTGCAGATTAATATTTAATATAAGTCAGTTTTTTATGTGTGTGTGAATTTGAATATCATTTTTATAGTTTTGGCACAACCCAGAGAAAAACACTGGATTCCTAGACTTTTGCTCCCAGTATAACTAAAACTGCTAAGACACAATCCCTCACGAAGGACATATCATGGACAGTATGGAAAAACTCCTATGTAAATGTAGAGTCAGTAAAAGAAGTGTTTGAGGGCGGTAATTATCCCTTAGGACTTCTGAAAATCTGAAAAATGTCTAATTGTGAATTTTCAAAATTGTGGTTAATAACCAATATTTAGATGACATTGGAGCCAAAGTTTTGTTCAAACTGAAAATAAGGTAGAATTGGTTATATTTGTGATGGGGATCATTTGTGTCTCTTAATAGGCTTGGTTTTTAAGGCTGCCATTAGAGTCTTTATAAAAAATGCTGTCTGAGATCTTGGTAGAGGTGATCAGGTGGGTGGTGGTGTATTTATTGATTTCATGGACTCATGCAGTATTTGCCACAGTGTCCTCTTGGGAACACAGTACATGCCTGGGAACAGAGTTCCATGAGCAAATAAATCTAAAATCTATGTCTTAGACAAGTTTCTTTACAGCAAGATTTCTAGAGCCTTTAATAACTAATCTACTCATGACTTCTGGGGACAGGAGTGTAAAATGCTGCTTTTCATAGACTTGTTTCTTCATGGAGCCTATTTTTTACGGAGTACATTTTAGGAAGACTGGGTATAATGGGTAAACTTTTTATACTTACGAATGATTTAGAGAATGAGTTGGAGGGAGAGAGGATGAATTGAACAGAGTACTATCATTCCTATGTTACAGGGGCTAAGACTGGCTCGCCTATCAGTGACATGCCTATCCTGGATTGAAGGCAGATCTTCAGACTCTTTATCATATGAAAAGATTTGAAATTATAAGAAATCTGGAAAGAATTTAGTAAAAATGTCAGTTTCTATGTCTAGTGCAAGATTTTCCTAGCCTCACTAGGACTTTTTTTTATTGTAAAACATTTTCTAGGCCATGTACACTTTCAGTAGGAGTGGGGTTGAGATTGTCACTGCATTTCCTCTTTCTGTGCAGAAGTTTAGATGTATGTATAGACATCAGATGGTGGTCCCTTTGCTTCCAAAGCCTTGTAATCAAAATCCTGATAGGAGGATATATCCTGTTTTCGATTTAGCAGAAATAAGCAATTACTTTGATCCTTTAGTTACTTTTTTCACTCTGATGTTTCTCATTTCCTTATTTTTTCTCCTGACCAGAGTAAAACTAGTTATCCTTCATGTGACAGTGGAAGAGAAGCCACAGTTATTTTTTGGATACAACCTTCTGTACATCACATCACTGTTGACCTTTTTGTGTTCAGGGGGGATGATATTAATTGCCTGCTGCCTTCTCACCAAGTTACTTAACTTCTGATGTTAAGTTGTTACAGAAGCAAATTTGAAATTTTGTTGAATTGTTTTCCTTGATTTAGGTGACAGGGTTATAATGTGGCTTCTATCTGGCCTATTCATGCCAACTGTTCTATCTTGGAATTTTCTTTTCATAGAATACACATTTAAGTCTATTTAAAGAGGTTCCATTATTTTGTATAACTGAATCACTTTGCTGCTCAGCAGAAATTAACACAATGCTGTAAATCAATTGTGCTTCAATAAAGAATATATATTTAAAAAGAGATTTCAAAAAAGCATTCAATGATTAGATGCAGTTGGATTTAGATAAATTGAATAGTAAATGAATGACAATTCTTACCGATATATTTACAGCATATCAGTGAAGGAGTCACTGGCTTTGTTTTGTTATTCACAGCATGGTCATGAATTCTAGCTGGTATTTGAGAACCTTCTGATGCTGAGACCAAGAGTAATTCCTCTTCCTAAAGATCTACTGTCTTTAGGAAGGTGATAGTCCTGTCTGACTTTTCTGATGGTTCCTACAACTTAATTATATTTGGCATGTCCCATTGCTTACTTCATTGTATAGGTCCAAACTAGAAAGTCAGATTCATTTTTGTCTGTCTTATCAAACTTAGAAAACATAATTGTTATAGAGTGTAATTTAAAGATTTTCATAAACACAGTAATTTTCTACTAGATAGCATCATTAGAAATTATATTTTTCTTGCAGCATGGTTGAGCATTGCATTCTGTGTGGGATCTAAATTGTTTTGGCAGCAGACGTTTCTGTACATTGTCATCACTGTACCTTTGGGGAACAACAAGAGCACAGGAAAAGCAGTATTTTAGGCAGCTGATAGAGGGTGTACCACTTGGAAAAAGGGCTACCCTTGGCATCACCAAGTGGAGACCTGGGAACCTTTTGCTGCATATAGGCAGCAGCCAGTGCTGGAGTGACTGATCATCCTTCACGTCCCTTTCTCACTTGCTTTGATTGAGCTGAGGAGTGGCGAATACTACCTGGGGCTAGTTCTACCATTTCAGTCTGTCCTCCAAAGTTTTGGATACCAGAAATACTAGTAACTAAAAGACTTTCCTCAAATTGAAGGAAGGAAGACGAAAGACATTTATGAGGCAGAGAAGGTGATCATCGAGTTTTAATAGCTTTCCTCTCTGGTTATTTTTTTTTTTTCCCATTTATTTTTATTAGTTGGAGGCTAATTACTTTACAATATTGCAGTGGTTTTTGTCATACATTGACATGAATCAGCCATGGATTTACATGTATTCCCCATCCCGATCCCCGCTCCCACCTCCCTCTCCACCCGATCCCTCTGGGTCTTCCCAGTGCACCAGGCCCGAGCACTTGTCTCATGCATCCAACCTGGGCTGGTGATCTGTTTCACCCTAGATAATATACATATTTCGAAGCTGTCCTTTCTAAACATCCCACCCTTGCCTTCTCCCACAGAGTCCAAAAGTCCGTTCTGTATATCTATGTCTCTTTTTCTGTTTTGCATATAGGGTTATCGTTACCATCTTTCTAAATTCCATGTATATGCGTTAGTATACTGTAATGGTCTTTATCTTTCTGGCTTACTTCACTCTGTATAATGGACTCCAGTTTCATCCATCTCATTAGAACTGATTCAAATGAATTCTTTTAATGGTGTTTGGTTATTGAATGTGTATGTACAAATGCAACATTCTGCAATCATATGATGATGATAATAGTAGTAATTATCATTTACTGGGCACTTCTCATGTGCCTGACACAGTGTGACTTCTTTATATCATTATTGCAGTGAATTTCCTTAACTGTTCTATGAAATAAGTGCATTGTTATTGTCAGTACAGATTAGAGAGTTTAGTGGAGCAACTTTGCCACATTCACACAGTTAGTGCACTGCAGAGGCAAAATTCTAAACAGCATTTTCTATTCCTTTCTTTCTGCATTGACCCAGTAGGGAGGGTAGGTGTCTTTACATGAGCTAGTGAATGTGGTAACGAAGAACACACGCTTCCCCTGTTCATAGGGCACATGGATTTGCCAGATTTCCTTTTTTGGCTCCATTTCACATTTTATTCATGATAAAAACATCAGTTTCTTAAAAATATACCGAAAATGTTTAAACAAATCCCATACATCATACCTTAGTTGCTTTAGTCATGTAATGTTAAATATTTTCTATTTTTTGTGATTGTATTATTATTAAATTTTTAAAATTATAATTTGGTTTTAACATGGTGAATCAAGAGAATGATTTTGAGCTTGGCTCATCTCATACATTGGGGGTATCAGAATCTTTTGAATAAGTGGACATTTAGTTTAAAACAACATTTTCAGTATTATAATTGGTTGTTTTTAAATTATGATGTCTAATTTATTTAGAAATATCAGTAACATTAAAGGAAGGGGTGAGGTTTTCTATTTATTAACTATAAGGATTAACCATCCAGTGATTCTTTTTATCTCCTCTTGGACATCATTTTTGGTTTTACTTTTTTGTTGTTCATATATATGTCTTGTTTCCGCCTATTGAATTGGAGGCTCTTTGGAGTTTTGTTTTGTTTTCATTTCATCAGTTCAGTTCAGTCGCTCAGTCATGTGTGACTCTTTGCTATCCCATGAACTGCAGCACACCAGGCTTCCCTGTCCATCACCAACTCCCGGAGCTTACTCAAACTCATGTCCATCGAGTCAGTGATGCCATCCAACCATCTCATCCTCTGTTGGCCCCTTCTCCTCTTGCCCTTAATCTTTCCCAGCATTAGGATCTTTTCTAGTGAGTCAGTTCTTCTCATCAGGTGGCCATAGTATTGGAGTTTCAGCTTTAGCATCAGTCCTTCCAATGAATATTCAGGACTGATTTCCTTTATGATAGACTGGTTGGATCTCCTTGCAGTCCAAGGAACTCTCAAGAGTCTTCTGCAACATCATAGTTCAAAAGCATCAATTCTTCTGTGCTCAGCTTTCTTTATAGTCCAACTCTCACATCCATACATGACTACTGGAAAAACCGTAGCTTTGACTAGATGGACCTTTGTTGGCAAAGTAATGTCTCTGATTTTTTAATATGCCGTCTAGGTTGATCATAGGTTTCCTTCCAAGGAGCAAATGTCTTTTAATTTCATGGCTGTAGTCACCATCTGCAGTGATTTTGGAGCCCAGAAAAAATAAAGTCTATCACTGATTCCATTGTTTCCCCATCTATTTGCCATAAAGTGATTAGACCAGATGCCATGACCTTAGTTTTCTGAATGTTGAGTTTTAAGCCAACTTTTTCCACTCTGCTTCACTTTCATCCAGAGGCTCTTTAATTCTCCTTCACTTTCTGTCATACATGTGGTGTCATCTGCATATCTGAGTTTATTGATATTTCTCCCAGCAATCTTGATTCCAGCTTGTGCTTCATCCAGCCTGGCATTTCACATGATGTACTCTGCATATAAGTTAAATAAGCAGGGTGACAATATACAGCCTTGACATACTCCTTTTCTTATTTGGAACCAGTCTGTTGTGCCATGTCCAGTTCTAACTGTTGCTTCTTGACCTTCATACAGATTTCTCAGGAGGCAGGTCAGGTGATCCGGTATTCCCATCTCTTTAAGAATTTTCCACAGTTAGTTGTGATTTCATAGGCCCTCAATAAATGTTTATGTCACAAATGATTGAATATTTAACTTATCAATTTTGTGCCTCTCAATATGCTGGGTGATAGTCAGAAACTGATATTTACTGTCTCAGGAATGATTTGAGAGCACAAATCCCATAGCACTGTTATGTAAAGACAGTACTTATACATGTAGGTTATCTTTCATTGTGGGGGCATGTAGGATGAATCTGTTAAATTCAGGGGAGGTGAAGCTTATTTCTGCATGTGTGTTTAGAGAGACATAAAATATTGATTCTCTTCCTTGGGAAAAAAGAAGAGTTAATGGCTAAAAATTTCTCTGTGATCTCTATGACAGTTTTATCACATCTGTGTCCAAAAAACTAATCATTTTCTAAGAACAAATCTGTCTGTGTGCTAACAGATTGTGAAAACCTATCAGTTGCTTTTCTTTTCTGTTTTTCTTTAAACCAAAAGCCAAAAGAAGTCAGCCTTTAAATATTTGGACGTTTTTCTCTGAGAAGCAAACACACTGGCATTAACATATCTAAAGCAAGCTCAAAGTAAATGAGATTCAAAAAATTCAAACTCCTTCCAATCCCTATGTTAATTGTCGTTTTAATTAAAGCTTCTGTATGTCATCAGTGGCAGAAGATTGCCTCAGAAAGATAAAGTAGGACCGTGTCTAGCTTTGGCTTTTATGAAGGCAAAGGAGTAGGCAAGAAACCACATAGCCAGATAAGTTTGCTATTATATTAAAACAAACAATTTGCTAGGCATCAGGTGAACCACATTATTAGTTGATTAAGAGCCTTTTCTTTAGATTATTGCATTTCCTAATCTAACTTATTGGATTTCCTGGTTTGGGGGCTTAAACGAGTATGCTAGCTTTTTCCAACATCGACTGTTTTTTGGAGATAAAGGAATTTGGAAGTGAAAAACACTTTTTTCCCCCCCAGTGGCTTTTGATTTGAAAATTTATTTATTCAAGTCACTACAAGTTTATGAGATCAAATAAGAACATACTTGAAAAGCTTTATAAAATGTAAAACATGACTCGTTATCATCAACTATTATTATTAGGACAACAAAGTAAAGTGCCTGTGTTTATTCAAACCCTCTTTCCAACCTACACTGCTCTGTCTTTGGAATATCTGCTTAAATGCTAAGAACTGGGTCTTGGGATTTTGCTGCTCACGAATCCTTGCCCGTGTCCTAAACTTTACAAAACCAAACAAATTAGGCAGCGTGCAAAGAACAGTGTCATCATGCCTCTCAACTTCCGGGCCCCACTGAATGTGTATTTTATTGTAAAGTAGGTAGAATTTGATTCTCACTAATGGAGAACGAAAGAAAAATTATAGCGATGAAGACAAGTCTAGACTCTGGACCTCAAAGGTAAAATGTAATCAGAGAAGCACTGAAGACTGTTCCGTGCACTTAGCACTCAGAAGTACCGGGAGAAGCACGGACGTCTCTCTAAGGCCTTACCTTAATCAAACTTGTGCTAAGCCCTACGTTGCTTCAGTCCTGTCAGACTCTTTGCAACCCCGTGGACTGTAGCCTGACGGGCTCGTCTGTCCATGGGATTCTCCAGGCAAGAATACCAGAGTGGGTTGCCATTTCCTTCTCCAGGGAATCTTCCCCACCTAGGGATCGAACTGGCGTCTCTTAAGTCTCCTGCATTGGCAGGCAGGTTCTTTACCACTGGTGCCGCCTGGGAAGCCTGATTAAACCTAGTCATCTGAAACAACTTTGGTGAGTGCAGGATCTCCCCACAAAGGCTCTCATTCCCTGTTGCAAGGAGAGCCACAGTTTCCAAACAACTGTCCATTTACCTGATGGAACCCAGAGAGAGGGACCTGGGACTAACTGGCTTCAAGAAGGCTCCACTGGAGATGGAGATTTCGAGATATCAGATGTTCTCAAATGAGACAGATTTTACTCGTACTGTTTTCCATTGGAGCCAGGACAATGTAAGCCCCTTGACGTCAGCATCTGAGTTTCTGTATTTCCATGATGCATACTCACCTTTCATATACTTACAGCATCCACGTGGTTGAATGAGTACCCTTATGCCCAAGCTGCTAAAGCCTATGTCTCTTTTTTTAAAAAAAAAAAATGTACTTATTATTAAAGTATGCCTGTGTGCTAAGTTGCTTCAGTTGTGTCCGACTCTCTGTGACGCTATGGACTGAAGCCCACCAGGTTCCTCTGTCCATGGAATTCTCCAGGCAAGAATACAGGAGTGGGTTGCCATGCCCTCCTCCAGGGGATCTTCCCGACCCAGGGATCGAGCCCACATCTCTTATGTCTCCTGCATTGGCAGGTGGGTTCTTTTACCACTAATACCACCTAGAAAGCCCTATTGAAGTTTAGTTGAATTAGAATATTGTGTTAATTACTTCTGTACAACAAAGTGAATCAGTTATACATATGTATTGTTTTTCATGTTTTTTTCTGTTATGGTTTATCACAGATATTGAATGTAGTTCCCTGGCTATTCTGTAAGACCTTGTTTATCCATTCTATATATACCAGTTTGAATCTGCTAATCCCAAACTCCCACTCCATGTCTGCCTTTGTAACCACCAGTTTATTCTCTATGTTGCTGATTTTGTTTCAATTTCATAGACAGGTACCCTGTATCATATTTTTGTTGTTGTTGTTCAGTCCCTAAGTCATTTCCAATTCTTTGCCACCCCGTGAGCTGTAGCATGCCAGGCTCCTCTGTCCTCCACTGTCTCCTGTAGTTTGCTCAGATATATGTTCATTGAGTCAGTGATGCCATCCAACCATCTCATTCTCTTTTGCCACTTTCTCTTCCTGCCCTTAATCTTTCCCAGCATCAGAGTCTTTTCCGATGAGTCAACTTCTTCGCATCAGGTGGCCAAAGTATTGGAGCTTCAGCTTCAGCATCAGTCCTTCTAATGAATATTCAGGGTTAATTTCCTTTCCGATTGACTGGTTTGATCTCCTTGCAGTCCAAGAGACTCTTAAGAGTCTTTTCCAACCCCATGGTTCAAAAGCATCAATTCTTTGGTGCTCAGCTTTCCTGTGATCCAACTCTCACACCTGTACATGACTACTGGAAAAATCATGGCTTTGACTATATGGACCTTTATTGGCAAAGTGATATCTCTGCTTTTTAATACACTATCTAGGTGTGTCATACCTTTTCTTCCAATGAGCAAGCTTCTTTTAATTTCATGGATGCAGTCACTGTCCACAATCAGTCACAGTGATTTTGGAGCCCAAGAAAATAGAATCTGTCAATTTCCACTTTCCCCTTCTATTTGCCATGAAGTGATGGGACTGGATGCCATGATCTTAGTTTTCTGAATGTTGAGCTTTAAGCCAACTTTTTCACTCTTCTCTTTCACTTTCATCAAGAGGCTCTTTAGTTCTTCACATTCTGCCATAAGGTGGTGTCATCTGCATATCTGAGGTTATTGATATTTCTCCCAGCAATCTTGATTCCAGCTTGTGCTTCTTCCAGCCCAGTGTTTCTCATGATGTACTCTGCATATAAGTTAAATAAGCAGGGTGACAATATACAGCCTTGACATACTCCTTTTCCTATTGGAACCAGTCTGTTGTTCCATGTCCAGTTCTAACTGTTGCTTCCTGATCTGCATACAGATTTCTCAAGAGACAGGTCAGGTGGTCTGGTATTCCTATCTCTTTCAGAATTTTCCACAGTTTATTGTGATCTGCACAATCAAAGGCTTTGGCGTAGTCAATAAAGCAGAATAGATGTTTTTCTGGAACTCTCTTCCTTTTTCAATGATCCAGCAGATGTTGGCAATTTGATCTCTGGTTCCTCTGCCTTTTCTAAAACCAGCTTGAACATCTGGAAGTTCATGGTTCATGTATAGCTGAAGCCTGGCTTGGAGAATTTTAAGCATCACTTTAGTAGCGTGTGAGATGAGTGCAATTGGGCATAGTTTGGGCATTCTTTGGCATTGCCTTTCTTTGGGGTTGGAATGAAAACTGACCTTTTCCAGTCCTGTGGCCACTGCTGAATTTTCCATATTTGCTGGCATATTGAGTGCAGCACTTTCACAGCATCATCTTTTAGGATTTGAAATACCTCAACTGGAATTCCATCACCATCACTAACTTTGTTTGTAGTGATGCTTCCTAAGGCTCCCTTGACTTCACATTCCAGGATGTCTGACTCTAGGTGAGTGATCACACCATCACGATTATCTGGGTCATGAAGATCTTTTTTGTACAGTTCTTCTATGTATTCTTGCCACCTCTTCTTGATATCTTCTGCTTCTATTAGGTCCCTACCATTTCTGTTCTTTATTGAGCCCATCTTTGCATGAAATGTTCCCTTGGTATCTCTAATTTTCTTGAAGAGACCTCTAGTCTTTCCCATTCGGTTGTTTTCCTCTTATTTCTTTGCATTGATCGCTGAGGAAGGCTTTCTTATCTCTCCTTGCTATTCTTTGGAACTCTGCATTCAAATGGGTATATCTTTCCTTTTCTCCTCTGCTTTTTACTTCCCTTCTTTTCACAGCTATTTGTAAGGCCTCCTCAGATAGCCGTTTTGCTGTTTTGCATTTCTTTTTCTTGGGGATGGTTTTGATTCCTGTCTCCTGTACAATGTCATGAACCTCCGTCTATAGTTCATCAGGCACTCTGACTATCAGATCTAGTCCCTTAAATCTATTTCTCACTTAGGTCCTCTTTGTTTTCTGCCATAAGGGTGGTATCATCTGCATTCTTAGGTTATTGATGTTTCTCCTGGCAATCTTGATTCCAGCTTGTGCTTCATCCAGCCCAGCATTTTGTATGATGTACTCTGCATATAAGTTACATAATCAGGGTGACAATATGTAGCCTTGATGTACTCTTTTCCCAATTTTGAACAAGTCTGTTGTTTCATATCTGGTCATATTTTAGATTCCACCAAAACCTATTGCTGTTTATCCAACCTCATCTTGTTTACCTTTGTGCAACACTGAAAAATCACCGATCTCTCCTCCTATTTGGCCGTCTCTTTTTTAACCTTTCTGATTCTCCTTTAATATGATTTTTTGCTACTTCTTTTATATTTCTAAGTCGCAGACTCTAACCACTCAAGGTGGCTACTTCCTATGATTCTGTCCTCAGCCCTCTTCTTTATATTCTTTCTGGCTGGCCATGCATCAGAATCACTTGGGAGCCTCTAGTCCACACTCACCCCAATCCCATAATAACATGTGTGTGGAATACGCTTTCCTGAAATGTTCCCAAGTAAGTTACAGACTTACTGTCCTTTTATATCTCAGTGTATATTTCTAAGAACAAGAATGTTCTCTTATATAACCACAAGACAATTATCAAAATAAAAATTAACATTAACAATACTATTATCTAACTTAAAAACTTCATTCAGATTTTGCCAGTTGTTCCACTAATAGCCATTATAACAAATGGAAAAAAACAAAACAGTTTTTGTGGTCTAGGAATTCAATCCAGGATCACAAGTTGCCTTTTGCTCTCATTTTCTGTAGTCTGTTTTAACTTGGAGCAGTTTTTCATTATTTCTTTGTTTTTCATGACCTTGACATTTTTGAAGTGTACAGGCCAGTTATTTTGGGTTCTCTGATGTTTCCTAATGATTAGATTTAGATTATATATTTTTGGCAGGGATACCACAGAAATGATGTTATGCCCTATTTAATGTCTCATAGCAGGGGCACAAGATAACTTGTGCTAATATTTGTGGTCACATAGTTAATGAGGTGTCTGTCATACTTCTGTGCTGTAAAATTATTTCTTTTCCTCTGATAATTAATAACTATTTTACGGGGAGATACTTTGAGACTTATGAAAATAAATACATCTGTTATGGATGAGGGTCAGGTTTCTCATTGTTGGAGAAGGGAATTTTAAATATGGAAAGGTAGAAGCCTAAAATGAACCCATATGTAATGGATTGGCAGTGGAGATATCAATGTGAACTCACGGTTTCTATAACTATATATACATAGATATCTGTCTGTCTTTATCTGTCTATTTATCTACCCATCCTCCTAGCTCTATCCATTTTGATGATAAGGAAATGATGATAACAGTAACAGTGAGCACAATTAGTATCATATCTTGTTTTCTAAACATTATTCTTCAAAAAGAATCAATCAAATCTTCCTGGCTGGGGTAGGAAAAGAACATGATGAGCCTGGAACAGCTTGTTTTGCCAGAAAATAATGAAATGAACAAAGAATGGTGGAGACATGTCAAAAGGGCTCAGGAGCCAGCTTGAAGGGCTAATTTCCCACTGAACATAGAAATAAACAGTAGTAACAGATAGAGTAAGAATTGAACCCAGGTCTCCCGCATTGCAGGTGTATTCTTCACCAGTTGAGCCACAAGGGAAGCCCAAGAATACTGGAGTGGGTAGCCTATCCCTTCTCTAGGGGATCTTCCCAACACAGGAATCAAACCGGGATCTCCTGCATTGCACGCGGATTCTTTACCAACTGAGCTATGAGGGAAGCCTGATCGAGTAAGAATCTGAATTCAAATAAATAAGATTGGAAAGTTATTATTTATAATAAATTCCAACAAATAAATGTAAAAGGAATGATTGAATGAAAACCAGCATTTGTCAACTGCTATAAAAATGGTAGTTTGAGAAAAGAATCACCGATGGATTGTTTTCACTGTTAATATTGTTAGATTTGCTCTTCCTGCTTCCTCCCCACACAGTCAATCAGTCCACAGCTTTCAGCACACAATTATGTCAAATCTGTTCTTAAGCTGGTTTTTCTTGTGCCCATCCTGCCATGTGCCTGAGAACCTAAGATCAGGAAATACCCTCCCAGTATTGGATTAATGTCTCATCCCATCTGTTTAGATTCTTCAGACTTTTCAAGGAAACATTTAGCTTATTTTATATCAGTTTATATCAAGATGAGAGCTAGAGAAATTCCCCGGAAGCCTCTTGCCCTGTCAGCTAGTGTGAGTACATTTTTAAAATTGCTATTTTTAAAATCCAGGTAGGTAAGAAGGGGCTATCTGTCTGGGAAACAGGTAAAAGGGAATCTGTTCCCCATCCCGATCCCCCCCCCACCTCCCTCTCCACCCGATTCCTCTGGGTCTTCCCAGTGCACCAGGCCCGAGCACTTGTCTCATGCGTCCCACCTGGGCTGGTGATCTGTTTCACCATAGATAGTATACATGCTGTTCTTTCGAAACATCCCACCCTCACCTTGGCTGATTCATATCAATGTATGACAAAACCCACTGAAAAATAAATAAATAAATAAAAAAAAAAGGAATCTTTTGAGGGTTAATAAGACTTTGGGGCCTCCTCTTGTATCATAGGATAGATCGGTAGGTAACTTCTTCTGCCTTGAAGAAAAGTGTTGAAAACTGGTGTAAGCTGATAGTTGTACACAGCCTTTAGGTATTTTTTTGTTTCCCTTTGTTTTTCTGTTTGCTCCCTCCCACCTTGATTCATAATTTGGAAGAGGTTTGAAATAAGTAAGTATTATCTACTACCCCAAACTTAGCTTCCCTGGTGGCTCAGACGGTAAAGAATTTGTCTACAATTCAGGAGACCCAGGTTTGATCCCTGGATTGGGAAGATCCCCTGCAGCAGGGAATTGCAACCTCTCCAGTATTCTTGCCTGCAGACTTCCATGGACAGAAAGAGCCTGGTGGGCTACTGTCCATGGGGTTGCAAAGAGTTGGACACGAGTGAGCGACTAACCCTTTCCCCACAGACAAAATTTATGTACCTTGTTTTTAGAACTTGTTAAGAAGCCTTTCACCTTGCATAATAGTTCCTTCAGGGCAGACAGGGCAGCATTCAGAGGTTGAATTCTGTTACCTTTTCCACAATTATCAGGCAACTACAAATCGTTTTAAACCAAGGATGTATTCAGGGCCATTTAGAGATCAAACATCAAGTTCACCTCTATGGGGAGAGCCTTTCTGGATTCTTATATTTTGTTCATACTACAGGGGAAGATGTCTCTAAGGTATGTTTGCTACTCCACATATTCTTGACTGTATTTAATTTTACTTATGAGAGCCCATTTCTAGATTCTTCACATTAATTAGTAAGCCACTAGTTTCATCTATTAAAATACTTGCTAACATTTGTTATACTGACGATCAAAGTGTTAGGTGTTAATATGAATAACACGCGTACTTATATTGTGTTTTGTAATGAGAATAGGGAGGATGGAAGTGCTTGTGATGGTTGCTTCTGGAGCATCACCTTTTGCATAAGATGTGGGCTGAATGTGGAGTTGTTTTTAGGGCAACCTTCTGCCTTTAGTGTTAAAAACTGAACGAACTAGCATGCAAACAATATCACACTGCCCATGCTGAAGTATTAAAAAGTAAATTATAAAAGTTGCAATGCCCAGCAGCGGGATTGCTGGGTCATATGGCAGTTCTATTTTCAGATTTTAAAGAATCTCCGCACTGTTCTCCATAGTGGCTGTACTAGTTTGCATCCCCACCAACAGTGTAAGAGGGTTCCCTTTTCTCCACACCCTCTCCAGCATTTATTGCTTGTAGACTTTTGGATAGCAGCCATTTTCTGACTGGCGTGTAATGGTACCTCATTGAGGTTTTGAGTTGCCTTTCTCTGATAATGAGTGATGTTGAGCATCTTTTCATGTGTTTGTTAGCCATCTGTATGCCTTCTTTGGAGAAATGTCTGTTTAGATCTTTGGCCCATTTTTTGATTGGGTCATTTATTTTTCTGGAATTGAGCTGCAGGAGTTGCTTGTATGTTTTTGAGATTAATCCTTTGTCTGTTGCTTCATTTGCTATTATTTTCTCCCATTCTGAAGGCTGTCTTTTCACCTTGCTTATAGTTTCCTTTGCTGTGCAAAAGCTTTTAAGTTTCATTAGGTCCCATTTGTTTATTTTTGCTTTTGTTTCCAATATTCTGGGAGGTGGGTCATAGAGGATCTTGCTGTGATTTATGTTTAATTTAGAAGATTATGTGAAAAATATTTAATATATGAAGGAAAACATTTGCCTTAACAATGAAATCTATCAGTAAGCAGAGGAAGTGATGGGCAATATAATGAGATAGCCCATTTTAATTAAAATTTCAAAATATAAGTTAATCAAATTCTATATAGGCCAAATAAAAAAACCCAACAAAATAGAAAATGGATGATAAGCCAAGATAAGATGAGGGAAATAAGAAGGAATACTAATTATAGAGAAATATAAGTTCACTGAAATTTTTGTTGACTAATTGCCCAGGACAGCACTATAGCTAAAGAATTAGAGTTATCAGATACCTACCAATGCTGAGGTCCTTAATGCTCTATTTCTTAGCAATATTAGAAAAGTCATATAGAGCCATGCACAAGAGGCTTAACAGTAATTTGCAGTATAAATAGAAAACCCTCAAATTAAATTGTAAAAAAAAATGTTGCAATGATATCGGGGGAAGGGGAGGTGGTTTATAACATCAGGCCGTGCCCAGGAATTCCAAGCCCAAGAGGTTCTTGATGAAACCAAAGTGTGTGATCAAATGCACTGGGAAAACATTGCATTCTGTAGTGCCATTTTGGAAACTAAAAATGCACGTTAACTATTTACAGATCAATATCGTGCAATATAGGGACCTGCTTAGCTTTGTTTAACCCTGCATTTCCCAAACCTGGTTGACCACAGAGTCCTTTTTGTTTTTTTTCTCATCACACTCTTGAAATTAATTTTCCTTAGGACACACTTTAAAAATCACTTCTTTAGAGATTATAGAAGATGTTTTCTCAACCCACATCCACTTAACTGACACTCAGCATTCCCTTCCTAAAACTTGGGATTGATCGTTCTTTCTCTAACAGCCTCTCCTGTCACTGATTCACATGCTTACAAAGAATCAGTTGAGTTTTTTTTCCCCAAAACCTGTTTATTCCATTTGTACTTGTAATTAAAATTGCATAACTTAATTAAATATTACATAATCCTGTGACTCGTGAGTACAAATTATAAAGAGCTATTGTTTCTCTGAAAAATAAATTGAATGCTTTGGAAGGACACAGTCAAGGAGGATTCCTGAAAGTGTTGTTAAATTAGGTGAGATCAGGCAAACTATTAAATATTTGGGAAAAAATAATAAAATATTTCTTATGTAGATTGCTTTGCAAGTTTTGTTTTGTCATTGATGCAATTTAAAGAAACTGCAATGTAGATTACTCAAGAAAGATTAACTGTATAACTCGAATTAGTGGATTCATTCTCAAAGTCTTACATGCATTTAAATAAAATACCTAAGGTCCATATGTACCAATTTTTATTATTTCCTACTTTTACTCTAATTACAGGCCCTGTGGGTGTCAGATAAAAGGGCTTGTGTTCTAGTGAGAGAGAATTGAAGAGGAGACTTCACAAAGGGAAGTGTATATATTCTCTGTGGCATGTTTTTAAATATTCAGCACAGATTTTGTCCGTGTCTCTTAAGCCAGGCTATGTTGTCTTTAGAACCTTTGCCCCCCTTGACTTGCTGCCTTCATGTTTCATTACAAATCCATGGAATTGCTTAGTGCCCATAATGCTATTAAACTTCCTTTTTCTTTGGGAGCAATCCATACATATACACATATATATCCTTTTGAATCCAGTCCTCTGTTTTTGGTTTTGTGGCTGGGAACAAATTTTACTTAATTACTAATGTATTTTTTTCTATGTTATTGTTTAGTAAAAATTCTTAAAGACTTTGCAGTACATAACATTTGATTTATGTCTAGGTTCTCTTATGTCATGGTAGTCTACAATGTAAGGTTATGTTGCTATTTAAGAATTTTTAGAGTCTGTACACATATGTGCTATGTAAACAAAACAGCTACCTTGTTGTGGACCAGTTTTTTCATTTGAAATGAATAATGCAACAATAATTTCTCAGGTTTTATTTAAGGCTGTATTTGTACAGAGATCTGCAGTTTACAAAAGCGGCGAAGCAAGGAACTGCTTTTGTTATGTACAAAACAGAACAAAAAGAGAAAATATTGCCTGATCCTTTCATTTAAGAAAAAAAAAGGACAGCGAAATTTGGAATTCACTCAATTCTTACCTTATTTTTTCCCCCACAAATGCCAGAAGGAGAGCCACAAGACAGCAATTTGTCAAACAATTAAACTTGTATTTGAATATGAAAAGGATATTTCCACCCCGTGCAATTGTGCTTTTTTTGAAATGTTGAAAACCCTTCTATTAGAGTAGTAATTGAGTGAATGCTTAGAAAAAAAGTTTGGTTCATTTTGACAGATCCTTTGTACGCTTTCTGGAGGGTAGACTGTAGTGGGATGTAGGGGGAAGGTTTTATTCATTTCAGTTTTTCAATTCTGAGGTCAGAATGTAGTGGGATGGAGGGGGAAGGTTTATCACTGTCAAGAAGACGACTGGGTGGTGTGACTGTGTTAGAGGATCTGCCTCTAGTTGTTTTAGATTCAACATGAAAACATTATTCTAGATTCTCGTGACCTATCTGCCCAGGCTTTATGCTAAGCAGCATGGATTGTTTGCTGTCAATGCCCATAGGAATTTTAGGGAGCCTTCTTGATGTTATGTTGACATCTTATTCCTCTAGTTAGTGAAACTATTTTCTATCACACCGCTTGTGGAATTGATACATAGTTACTTTAACAGGATTTGTGTATTATAGCAGCAATGAAATCTTTTCTTGTTTTTTGGTATATCTGCATGGACTGTTTTACTTTCTTTTTTAAAAAATAAACTTATTTACATTTACTTGGAGGATAATGGTTTTGCAGTAACTGTGCTTTCTTCTGCCATACATCAACATGAATCAGCCGTGGGTATACATATATCCCCTCTCTCTTGCAATCCCTTCCCACTTCCCACCCCATCCCACCCCTCTAGGTTGTCGCAGAGCGCTGGATTTGAGTTCCCTACCCTTAATGGCACATTTCTGTGGGGTTTCTATTTAACACATGGTAATGGATGTGTTTCAGTGCTCCTCTCCCAACTCATCCCATCCTCTCCTTCTCCCACTGCGTCCACAAGTCCGTTCACTATGTGTGCATTTCCATTGCTGCCCCACGTGCAGGTTCATCAGTACCATCTTTCTAGATGCCATATATATGTTAGTATATGGTATTCACTTTTCTCTTCCTAACTTACTTCACTGTGTATAATAGGCTCTAGGTCCATCTACCTCAGAACTGACTCAAATGTGTTCTTTTTTATGGCCGAGTAATATGCCAATGTGTATATGTATCACAACTTCTTTATCCTTTCACTTGTCAGTGGACATCTGGGCTGCTCCCATGTCCTAGCTATTGGAAACAGTGCTGCAATGAACACTAGGGTACATGTGTTTTTTTTTCAGTTATGATTTCCTCAGGATAGATGCCTGATAGTGGAACTCCTGGGTCGTATGGTAGTTACATTCCTAGTTTTTTAAGGAATTTCCATACTGTTGTCCATAGTGGCTGTATCAATTTACATTCCTACCAGCAGTGGAAGAGGGTTCCCTTTTTTTCCATACCTTCTCCAGCATTTATTGATCATGGCATCTGATCCTATCACTTCATGACAAATAGATAAGGAAACAATGGAAACAGTGACAGACTTTATTTTTCTGGGCTCTGAAATCACTGCAGATGGTGACTGCAACCATGAAATTAAAAGACGCTTGCTCCTTGGAAGGAAAGCTATGATCAACCTAGACAGCATATTAAAAAGCAGAGATATTATTTTACCAACAAAGGTTCATCTAGTCAAAGCTATGATTTTTCCGGTGGTCATGTATGGTTGTGAGAGTTGGACTAAAAAGAAAGCTGAGCACCGAAGAACTGATGCTTTTGAACTGTGGTTTGGAGAAGATTCTTGAGTGTCCCTTGGACTGCAAGGAGATCCAACCAGTCCATCCTAAAGGAAATCAGTCCTGAATGTTCATTGGAAGGACTGATGCTGAAGCTGAAGCTCCAGTACTTTTTGGCCACCTGATGAGAAGAACTGACCCACTAGAAAAGACCCTGATGCTGGGAAAGATTGAAGGCGGGAGGGGAAGGGGATGACAGAGGATGAGATGGTTGGATGGCGTCGCCGTCTCGATGGACATGAGTTTGAGTAAGCTCCGGGAGTTGTAATGGACAGAGAAGCCTGGCATGCTGCAGTCCATGGGGTCACAAAGAATCGGACATGACTGAGCAACTGAACTGAACTGAACTGAACTGAAGTCTCATGAAGGCGGTATGACTTCTATTTTTGTTTTATTGTAATTGAATTCTTAAACATCTTTCTTGGGAACTTTTCATGTTTCTGATTATTTTTTGCTTCTTTAGGGTCAATTTATAGGATCACAATATAGCACTTTCAAAGTCAGTGTCACTTTCAAAGTGCTATATTGTGGGAATTTCTATTATTTAGTCAGAATAGATATTTTAAATGTGCAATCACATCACTCACTTAGTAAATATCTTTGGGTCAGATAATTGCAAAGAAATAGAGATATTAAGATGAATGAGAGAATTTTTTGAAAGTTTCTTCAGTATTCCTTTTTTAGTTACTACTTTCTTGAAAATGTATAGTATACTATAAAAACTTGTAACTGAAATGGAGAACCTACGTTATTTGTTAAAATGGGCAAACATATCTCTTGGTCCCCATGAAAAACATTAGGGTGACACTGAAATTGGAGTTAGGAACAGGGAATGGATCAGACATGAACAGTGTCCTAAATAGGACAAAGTTTTGTCCTAAATAGTACTCAGTATCCAAATTCAAGAGTAATATTTGCAATAGTATTTCTTGCTGGGGTACTTACTTTTTTGAGTCTTGTTTCGTAGTAGCAGTCACAAAGCATCCTGATGTTCCCAGCATAGGTAGCTAGTTGAGGAATTTAGGGGAAAATACAGGCAAAATGTGACAGAATTTTATCAGGTGAGCATGGGCTCATTTGAAAAACTAGCTTTTGGGCTTCACATTTTGGGCAATCAGCATGGTGGTCCCTTTAGTGATTATTTCACAGAAGTTAATATTTGCAACTTTTGCTCCCTTTGAGAATATGACCACGGTAATACTATCACATGTTGTTGAGGACAAAGGAAGCAGGGAAAAGAGGCCTCTTTTCAGCCTTGCACTGAGTCCCATCGTTGGTTTTCTTTGTCCTGGTGGAGACAGGAGATGCAGAGAGAAACCCAGTGCCCAGCAATAGTGCGGTGCGTCCGGGCTATGGCTCCCTGCGGATGGGATTTCAGCTTCTGGCAAGGACCTGGGGCAGTTTATGAGCTTTCCTACGAACTATTTTCTCTTCCCACCTTCTGAGAGGCTGTCCTCTGCAGGTCCAAGAATAGTGAGGCTGCACTACTGTCTATTCTGCAGACTCCATAATAAGTTGTGAGAAAGCATGTCCTCACATATTTTAAGTCATCTACGCGGCCAGTTGGACAATGAAAGGGCAGTAAGCAAATTTTAAGTCTCTTGCCTAAGTTGCTCCCAGTTTGAAATCTTCTTAGTACGCTGGCTGACAGCAGTGTTAGCCGGAGATCTCTTAATCCCTGTATAGATCAACCTCTCTCTAAAATGAATCACTTGACTTTTTTTTCTGTCTAACATTGCAGGGGATGGCTTAGGAGACTAACCTTTAGATCTGAAAAGTCTGCAGACGGCTTCTCTACTTGATAATTTTGAATTTTATTTAGCTTTGTTGGTCTTTTGAGCTTTCCAAAGGAAATAAATTCACCATTGAAATGCAAATACAATCATTATTTTCTTGTCTTGTGGACTATATTTTTACTGAGATAAGTAGATAATGTACTGTTTTTAAAGTCCCAACTACAGTGTTTTTATTTTTATTTTTTACATTTAGGAATTCATGTATTATTCTTTCTAGGTAATTATAGAATTTTTCAGTCAGTAATTTACTAAGCATATATCATATTTTTAGTGCTGTGTAAAGATTGGGAACACAAAAGAAATCTGAGGCACAGTTCATGTTTTTGTGTTGGATATAATATTGTAGAGAAATTAAGCCAAGTCAGAAGAAACGTCCTAAAGAACAAGAATTAAATGTTCAACTGTGTAGTACTCACATGTAAGTCAATAGTGAATATGGATGAATGAATGAGTGAATGAATGAATAAAAGTGTTCTTTTAAGGAAGAAATCATTGTGGATTCTGTGTGTCATGGAATAGATGGAATATGAGCAGAACCATGAAGAATGAATAGGATTTGGCAAGTAGACAGAAATGGAAGAAAAATGGTCCCAATACAGGGAGCAAAGGTGGCAAGGTAAAGGTGAGCGTGCCGTGTTTGGGACCCTGAGAGAAGAGGCCAGGGTGGCCGGAGGACAGGCTCAGTATGCAGGAGGGATGAAAAAATAAAGTTGGGCATCCCCCCCTTCTTCTCTGATGTTGTTCAGTTGCCAAGTTGTGTCCGACTCTTTGAGACCACATGAACTGTAGAGCACCAGGCTTCCCTGTCCTTCACTATCTCCCAGAGTTTGCTCAAATGCATGTCCATTGAGTCGGTGATGCTATCTAACTATCTCATCCTCTGCCACCCCTTCTCCTTTTGCCTTCAATCTTTTCCAGCATCAGGGTCTTTTCTAGTGAGTCGGCTCTTCTCATCAGGTGGCCACCGTATTGGTGATTCAGCTTCAGCATCCAGTCTTCTTTGATAAGTGAATCTCATTTCTGTGCCTGTCCTCAAATGATGGCTCATGATTGGTTTAATCCACTTATGACATTCTATTTCCCAGCCTCCTTTGCAAATAAAACATCCCTGTGACCTCATTCTGGTCAACGTGAAGACAGTTGATGGCACTTATGGAAAAGCTTTTTAAATGTGATAATATGTTTATGATAACATGCAGGAACTTCCCTTTCCCCTTTTCCTTGCCTTGAATGAACATGTAAAGCCTAGAACCATATGGAAACTTTGCTACCACCAGGAGAAGACTAAGAGGTGTTGTCTGTAACACCACCGAACTGCTTTACCTATACCAAGAGAAGCCTGCTTCTGGACTTCCTGTTATGTGAGAAAAGTCAAACTCTGTTTATATTTTATGTTATATAGCACTCTAAGTCACAGTTTTTAAAAGTTACTTGTGGTGTTTTGACATTATTTTAAGACTACTAATCTGTAATAGTGTGCAAGGTGAATTGAAAGGGGTAAAAATTGAGGTGGGTGTCATAGCAAAATAGGCCTGGGATGAAGAGGTTTTGCACAAGACTTATGGCAAGGGGAATAGGAGGGAGGCAGACATCTCTGGAAGCTGGGAGCTCCCCAGGTGGCACTAGTAGGAAAGAACCCACCTGCCAATGAAGGAGACGGAAGAGATGGAGTGTCAATCCCTGGGTCGGAAACATCCCCTGGAGGAGGAAATGGCAACCCACGCCAGTGTTCTTGCTGGAGAATCCCATGGACAGAGGGGCCTCCTCTACAGTCCATGGGGTCACAAAGAGTCAGGCACAACTGAAGAGACAGCACGCAGGCATTTCTAAGAGAAAGCCACAGAACTTCAGGGTTTCTAAACAGGAAAATTAGTGGGATAGCCATACCACCTTAACAATATGCAGATATGATAAAAATGAATTCTCTTTTAAGGCATATTGAGGTCTGGATGATGATGGGACACCCAGGTGGAAATGTTCAGTAAACAGTTTAGAAACAGCATTTAAATTCAAGTGGTCTGTAGGGTGCCTATGACCTTGGATGTGGACAGAGAGAAAAGTATTAAACAATATCTCCAGTTATGAGTTGAGAGGAAGAACAGAGGTTGGTCGTATAAACATGGAGACAGAGAAAGTAGATAAGACAAGGTTGAAGATTAAATAGGGTTCAATGCCATCAAAGCAAAAGGCATTGATGGGGCATTTAAGAAAGGCATGTTGCCAGGATGAGTGTGATCATCATCAGTATCTAATGCTCTGGAAAAATCAAGGAAAGTGAAGACTGAGGAGAGAAGTGAATCTGGTAAAATCAGAACATGAATGATTTCCAGGAAAGGGATCTCTGCCAACCTGAGAGCCACACACACATCAGCTGCCTGGATTTGGGAAGAAGATGGGGTGTTGTAAGCGGGAAGGGAAGGGAGTAGAAACCGAGGGTGGTAGAGAAAGACCATTCTTTGAAAAAACTGGAGATTGAGAAGGCTGATTCTTACAGAGGTAGTAGACTTACCAAAAGATGGTTTTAAAAAGATCAGAAACCAGGAAGGAAGTAGTAGAAAGTTTCCAACCCAGCAAAATAAGGTTATTGGTGATGTTGGAGAAATATTTTATTTCTTTATTATTATTTTTTAAATTAGTTTATTTTTAATTGAAGGATAATTGCTTTACAGAATTTTGCTGTTTTCTGTCAAACCTCAACATGAGTCAGCCATAGGTATACATACATCCTCTCCCTTTTGACCCTCCCTCCCATCTCCCTCCACCCCACCCCTCCAGGTTGATACAGAGCCCCTGTGTGAGTTTCCTGAGCCACACAGCACATTCCCGCTGGCTATCTATTTCACATGTGGTCATGTGAGTTTCCATGTTACTCTTTCCTTACATCCCACCCTCTCCTCCCCTCTCCCCATGTCCCTAAGTCTGTTCTGTCTGTTTCTCCACTGCTGCCCTTGAATAAATTCTTCAGTACCATTTTTCTAGATTCCGTACATATATGTTAGAATATGATATTTATCTTTCTCTTTCTGCCTTTTTTCACTCTGTATAGTAGGTTCTAGGTTCATCCACCTCATCAGAACTGACTCAAAGGCGTTCCTTTCTCTGGCTGAGTAATATTCCAGTGTGCTGTCTACAAGAAAGCTGCTTCAGACCTAGAGACACATAGACTGAAAGTGAGGGATGGAAAAATATATTCCATGCAAATGGGAAGCAAAAGAAAGCTGGAGTAGCAATCCTCATATCAGACAAAATAGACCTTAAAATAAAGAAGATTACAAGAGATAAGGAAGGACATTACATAATGACCCAGGGATCCATCCAAGAGGAAGACATAGCAACTGTAAATATCTATGCACCCAACATAGAAGCACCTCAATACATGAGACAAACACTAACAGACATAAAAGGAGAAACTGACAGAAACACAATAATAGTAGGAGACTTTAACACCCCACTCACACCAATGGACAGATCGTCAAAAGAGAAATATTTTGGGGAGATTCAGACACTCCTCTGAAGTTGGAGGCCAGTGTTAATAGCTGTAAGCAAATATACTTGGTTGTGTCTGTCTCCACAGGGTAGGTGACATCAGGTGTCAGGAGCTGGGATGGTGGTGGGGAGAAGTGATGAGGGAACTTGGCAGGGATTAACTCTGGAGCAGCTATTGTGAGGATGTGTGTGAATGGGGCATCTGAGCAAAGATCAACAGGCCTACCCTAAGTGAGGTGACAGCCATCCTTGTCAGCAAGGCTGCCTGATACTGTGTCTTCTTTCTCAGCTGGGTCCTTAAGCAGAGAACTGGAAATGAAGAAGGAGACCCAGCGCTGGGTGGAGATTGCACGCAGAGTAGCAAAGGTCAGAGAGTCTAAAGCAGTGTATCTATTGCTGATTCATGTCAATGTATGACAAAACCCACTGGAAAAAAAAAAAAATAAAGCAGTGTTCCTGGGGAGGGAAGAGAGCGAGAAGTCCCGTGTGCCAGGAACGGGGAGGACCTTCCAGAGGTCACAGAACAGATGTGGAGGGTGTGATGGGGGGAAGAGGCCAAGAAAGGACCTGAGGAGAATAAATGTGGATCTCGAATGCCGAGCGGGACTGCCCGGTGGCTAGGGGTAAATATTACCTTTAGTACTTGGACACAGCGGCTTGTTAGGAATAGAAGTTTAATTTGTTTTCTTTTTTTTTTTTTCCAAAGAAAAAAAATCACTTGGATGAAATTACATGCTGTTTCAAAATGTACTGGTGTATTATTTACTTAGAAATACAATTTAGGCTGAGTATAAGTTAGGCACAAATCTAATAAGCTTTACGTCACTTAGGTAAGACATCCTAAATATGAAATAAAAAGCATTGACGCTCCAATTCCAGCAGTATTTTACCTTTCCACGTATTCAACTATACTCCTGGTGGACTCAGCCTGGAGTTTCTGACAGTGTGGCTGAAACCTGCCATCCTTTGCAGCGTGTCTTCTGCTAATCTCTATGAAGCACAATTTTTAACAAGGTTCTTAAAAAGCACACTAAGGAATTAGCAGCTGGCTTATGACATGAGTTCCTGGTGTTACCTCTACACTGCAACTGAACTATATAAGTACCTTCACTTTCAGCTCAGGAGGAATCCTGTGAAACTCAAGTTTATATTAGTTTATTAAGGGATCATTTCTGTATATTGGGACCGATTTTCATGTATGTGTTATGCATGTGTTTCCAGTTGCTCAGTCATGTCTGACTCTTTGCAACCCTTCGGACTGCAGCCTGCTAGGTTCCTCGGTCCATGGGATTCTCCAGGCAAGATGGAGTGGGTTGCCATTTCTTCCTCTAGATATGTATTAGAGCACCAGTTTTATTATATAAAAACTATAAATGTAAAAACTATATATACACAGTAAGGAATTGAAATGAAAGATGCAACTCATGAGGACCTTACTAGGTCTTTAGACTCTTATTTTCTTCTGATTTGCAGAAGTGAAGCATTATCATGGCAGAAAATTTGAAAAATAGAGAAAAAGAGAAAAAGTAAAAATTGTTCCAGCTTCCTGGAGAATACCGCTATTTGCTTATTTTTTGGTGGGCGAAGGGTTTTTGAAACCGAAATCATGTTAAACATACCTTTGTTTCCCACTTCAGTCGGTCAGTTCACTTCTAATATGTAGTTTCATTTTCTGAAAACTCTAAAGTCAGCAAGAAAGGGTGTTAGAAGAAAAGTACGCAGCAGAAGAGGTGGCAGAAAGCTGAATTTCTGTGGGAGATGGAAAGGCTGACTAGCTTGCAACCCCTGCTGTCTACTCGGAAAAAAGTGATTGCAGTGAGTATAGCCCCCATTGCCCCCCAGTCTTTGGATGATGATTTAACTCTATTATGATTTATACTAAGTTCCTTTTAGGATTAACTCTAAGTATAGATAAAATTTAGTTTTCTACCCTGGTTATACTTGTTTACTTACAGCCCCAAATATAGGAATTAATTTTGGGTAATGAGTTCTTTCATGTTGCCAGATTATTTTCCTTTGTGGCTGTTTTTTTGCATTATGTTTTCTAGTGGAAATCAAATGTCTGTTAAAGTGAATCAACTGACTATTCAAGTCAGATTGGGTTTAATTTCCCAGTTTTTACTGAGTCTTATTTAGTATTCTAGTTTTTTGAGGGCTAGGAATCTTAGGCAGTAGAGAATATGAGACATATTACATTATTTAGGTGGAAATTTGAACTCTTTGTAAGTTGGATATGTTGTTTTAATTAGTATTACATAGGATATTTTCACTATTGTTTTAACTCTGGAAATGTTTTGTCTGTCAGTTCCTTTTGCTTTATAGAATTACCATTTTGAAATTGAGGATGAAAAGGAATAATCATTTTGCGTTGACTTATATTTAATATAAGCACTTGAGAAGTAACTAGGAGTGGGAGAGAAGGGGGAATATATTCATGGCTGTGGATTCTGGAGTAATGAATTTTAGTCAGAAACCAATGAGTCTGCCAAAGACACAAATGTTAATTTTTTAATACATAGACATTTGCTTAGGAACTGATTTATTTGGACTCAAATGAAACATAAAAACAGATTAAGAATTGTCAGTAATAGTACATAACTGCCTAATTGAGTTTAGTTACAATTATTTCTGGAATAAAATGCTCAGGGATGAAGTGGGATGTAAGGAGGTGAGCACAAATGTATCAGGGCGGAAATGTACCATTTAATTTGATAGAGCGCTTCACTGAGGTATGTATATATATCTTACTACTCTTAATTTCAATTTAATTAGCAACTTCTTGTGGAGTTGAGTTTGAATTACAGTGTTTACTGGGGGAGTGCTAGTATATATCATTTGTCTTTTGCGATGTTTTCACAAGTTTCGGTTTGAGGTTGACAGACTATGACTTGCAGACCTAGTGTGATCGACCCCGTTTTTATAAAGTTTTATTGGGACACAGCCACATTCATTTATTTATGTATTATTTATGGTTGCTTTCATACTACACTGGCGGAGTTAAATAGTTTCAACAGAAGTTATATGCACCAAAAGCCTAAAATACTGACTAGCTTTTTTCTGAAAAAATTTGTCAACTCCAAGTTTAAGTCAAACTAAGACCTTCCCTTCTAGCATTTTTTAAACCTGACAGCATACAATTTCTTTAGAATCGAATTACCAAGATGCTCAGAAAGACAGAAAAGAAGTGAAAAGCCTGTTCATTTCCTTGGAGAATTCTTCAGACAAGACATATATAAATGAAATAACCAGAGAAAAATAAAACATTTTATAACCAAGGACTAATCGTGTGATGGTAGCAAAAAACAAACAAACAAACAAAAAACCAAACACCAAAAAACAACCCTTCTATATTCTGTATTGTAAATGTATGTGAATTGAAAATTATTTCAATCTGGCCAGAGCCAGAGTTCTCAAAAGTACAATGTGAGCACACTAATATACTAGAAACTTTTTTGACTTTATGGCTTAGAAATGGGAGCAACAGCCTTTTGCACATAGTTATATGATTAGATACAGGTTAGCCAGAGTTCTAAACGAGTCTGGGACTTTTCTAGAAGTTGTAGAGTCAGAGAGTGTGATGAACTAGGCTTTCTTGGCTGCGCTGGGAAAGGGCAGTTAGGATATTTTTGTGATTGATATATAGGGATGCCCCCACAGCTGCTTCTAGGAACCTAATTTGAGTAACACAGATAGGGAGACTTGGGCTCAAAACCTAGTGAATTTCTGTCTTCAAGGACTAAATGGAGTCAAGAAAAATAACCATACGGGGGGAGGGGGGGAAGGGGGAACTTGGAAGGAACCCTAGAAGCAATTATAAAGTTACCTGCAAGCTCGAGCAACTCAGGATGTTGTATCTGTAATTTGTGTCATTTGCATTTAGTTTTGTACCTTAACTTTCTTGCATTATAATAAAGCGGGTTCCAGCTTTAAACAATGGGGATCTTTCTATTCTATATCGAAAGGTCTGTACAGAACAGGGCGGTGGAAATCAGAGAGTGAAGCACCCATTCACTTTATATGTCTTTCATGAGCATATTAGCAGATTAAGAACCTTGTAGAGTAGAAGCGTTTTGTCACACTGTACCAGCTACCAGTGCCATAGGAATCAAAAGTGACCTGGATTAACTGGGAGAACTTTGTGGAGAACATTACATTTTGTCTCAGTTTCTGAGAAGAGTGTGCATTTGGTTTGATAGCGAAATAAGAGGGTGACTCTGGGACTTGAATAAGCGTGGTTCATGTGGAAGAAGAACTTGGATGGAGTGAATGGCCTGTGTGTACAGTTGGTGCATTAGTTGAGCAGCTAGAAGCGTGGGGAAAGGGAGCAGGTGGGTGGGTGGCGGAACATAAAGGAGCTAAGGCACCGTTTTGGTCAGCCTGGTTTCTGATTCCGTCACGTTTACCTGAGGCGGTATGAGCAGATCTGCATGGTTTGGGAGTCTCCAGGATTTGTTTGCTCCTAGTTGTGACTGGTGACAGATCACATTCTTGGAGGGAAGGAACATCAAGTGCCTAAACTACAACAGCATAAATCTCCCTAAACAAGCAGCACCTGTAGCTTTCTGGCTCTTTCCTCAAAACTTTTTATAGAAGAAGATAGGATACAAGTAGTAAATAAACAAAATTACCTCCTGATTTTATTTCACTGTAAGGCTAGTTGGGAATCTGTTGAGAGCAGTCATAGAGCAAAAGAGAAAAAGCAAAGATAGGACTCTTTCTGTTGTTTCCCCAAATGGACTTTCCCGAAGAGTGTTGCCTGCTTAAGAAAAGTGGATGGCACACAGGAAGGCTTCCAATGTAGTTTAAGCATAAATTCTCCTAGGGGGAAGGGAGTGCTGTCCAATAGCCCAGGATGTGGCAGTAGACTTGGCAGACGCTGTGGAAGCAGCAGGTGCTTACAGGTCCAGAAATCTCCAACTCATTAGGATGGCTGTAAATCACAGCATCTTTCACACTGTTTGAGTGAAACTTGGCACCTCCAGTTTACTACTGTGTGGTGGTCACACCATCCCTGGCTTCAAAAATATTGATAGATGGCACCTGCTATTGAACAATGAAAGTGGGTGGGGCTGTGCCAGTAATGATGGATTGGGAGCCCGAAAGATTCTGCAGAGAAGAGAGTAAGAGGATGCCAAGAAAGCCTGTCTTTTTGTAACTGAAAACTAGTAAATATGAAGAGTTGCTGGGCACATCTATCACCCAGCGTCACTGTGTCCTGGAAGAGCTTGTAAGAAAACTGTAAGACTAACTTGGACAAGGATGAATACCCCAGCACCTGGGTGAGTGTGGGCCTCCCAGGCTGGGCTGTTTAGGGAGGGGTGAGGAGGTGAGGCTTGTGATTTGAGAATTGCCTCCTGCCATGTTCAGTCTGATGTGGAAAGGCTTCTGGCTCACACTTGCCTCACCAGGCCGTGTAAATGGCTGCAGCTTAATATTCAGGGCTTCTGTCTGCCAAGGCCTGTGTTTTGTTCCTCTTTTTTTTTTTTCACGGTTATTATCATATGTAGACAATGGCAGGTGAGATTTGGAAGAAATTAGAGACTTGTGGAAAAACAAACTTTACCAGAAAAGGAAAAATAACTCTTTTCATTCGCCAGTAACATGACTAATATGTAGATGCTTAAAGATCCTTTATCTCTCTAGCATTCCTGGGAGCAGGGAGTGGGGAGAAGAGAAAAGAAAAAAGTTATCTTTTATTTAAGTGTATAAAATGAATATCTAAGCAAAGGTGCTATTTTGGGAAACTTAGAAATAATAAAAAGACAAGAAGAAAATAGTTGATAGAACTCTCTTAGTTTAAAGCAGAGTGTTAAAAGATTGTTTTGTCTGGTGTGTGCCATGAGAAGATTTTAAAATATAGGCCTTATAATATTCCTTTGACTTAGATGGTGGTATTTAAATTAAGGCTTAACATCTACCAGGTATTATTCATTTGGCAATTTGGCTGATATGAAATGAACTGGAATTAAAAACTCCTTTCTAGCCTTCCTCCTTCCAAAATCTTTGTCTTCTTAATATCATTTTGCTCTCCTTGCCTCTTCTTTTCTAATTCTTCCTTTATTTTCTCTCATATGCTACAGAACATCTGGAAACTCTCTTTAGAGGCTTCATGGTCCTAGATTAAGCAATTGTTACAAAGGTGACCTTTGTGGGCTATTTTTGATTTTCTAAAATTGGTTTTCTTCAAGTAGTTATATTTGAAAGCGCTATGCGGTATAATTATTTGAAAGGGAAACATTTTAATATGATACAACCATAGAGAGTGGGAACTAAACTAAGTGTGATCTGTCTCTTCTAAACTCAAATTGCAAAGTTTCCTGGCTTGAACATAAAATGAAGTCAATTTGAGGGATTAGGGATGACAAGAAAGCTATGAACAATGAACAAAGTAATTGGAAAGGGGATTGAAAAATGGATAACAAGAGGAACAAAGAAATGGATCTTCCATATCGATGGAGATATTAAACATTCAGTGGGTCTTGACAAATAAATAAATTATTTATTTGAAAAATAAATTATTTTGCAATAATTTTTATAGAAAAATTATAAAGATAGTATAGATAGAGGCTGTATACCCTTTACCCAGCTCTTGCTAATGTTAACATTTTATAGTTTTATATTTTAAGTGTTTATGAGTCTGTGGTTTATAGATGTTACTACTTTCTTGTTTAATTAGGAAAAATCATAAATAATGAATTTTCTATTCAAAACTTCACATGCTTGTTTATACTTTATATCCCATTCTGGTATAAATATTATAGCTGAAGAGTTACTGGCAAGAGAAAGCAGTCAAGAGAGGGGGGAAAGAAAAAGGATTTTAGAGTTGGGGAGATCGAGGTTCAAATCTTGGCTGCCCCATTTGACTCCCAGTGTGTTACTTACCCTCTTGAGACTTAATTTTCTAGAATATAGAGTGAGGATGGCTTCCCTGGTGGCTCAGGCGGTAAGGAATCTACCTGCAATACAGGAGACGTGGGTTTGATCCCGGGGTTGGGAAGATTCCCTGGGGAAGGAAATGGCAGCCCACTCTAGTATTGTTGCCTGGAGTTGGGAGGGTTGTCCATAGGGTTGCAAGAGTTGGACATGACTTAGTGACTAAACCACCACCAGAATGAGGGTATCAGCTATTAACTGTGGGAACTAAATAGAGTGTATTTAGCTCATGAGTTGGTTCTTGGCCTTTTTGCTATCAGATCTGCTCTTTGTCGCCTGTTCCCCTCTTCTGCATGGCAGAGGATTCAACCCCTGCTGGCTGATGTGGCAGCTCCAGTTCTGGCCAGTGGGAGGCGCTGTTAGGAGAGTCTACAGCTATGTTGTTTGCTCTCCAAAACGAGCCCACTGTGGTTCTGGCTTCTCCCGTGGCTCTGGCCCTTGGGTTCTGGTAACACAGCTTCCTCCTTGTCTGGGAGTGGAAAACTGCCTACCGTGCTAATTTCTGTGTTGCCTCACTGTCCGCCTTGGTTTCTCGACTCTTCCAGCACTTGTGTATATGAAGGCCCACGTTAAACTCCCTCTCTTTTGGGCACTTGGAGTGTTTCCTTTTTTTCCCCTCAGTGGACTTTTATTGATTCAATCCATTTCAACAATCTCACTGTGAACCACAGTCAACTTCAACTAAGTTGAAGAACAATGGTCAGGAGAAATCAGGCCGTTCAACTAGTGGTAACTGCTACGATTGAGATGGGCCTTGAAAGAGGAGCTGGCTTTTGGGAAAAAGCTGTAGGTTTGGTGTCGAGCATGTCAAAGAGGCAACTTCGTAAGTTCACTCATAGGAATATGAGGGAGAAAGGGAAAGGGACGGAGTTCAGAGGGAAGAGAGGAGAGCAGTGAATGGCTCAGAAGGGAAAGCGCTCTGGTGCCTTGAGCACCCTGGACCCATCTCTCCAACTTCATTGACCCCAGCCCTGTCACGCTAACCTTTCTGGGGACTAGAATAGGAGGGTGGCTGCTCAGAACCCAATCTTTGCCAGTTGGGCAGCAGCTCCTCACCAAAGGGACTGAGGTAAGCAGGCTGTTCCTCTTGCTTGTGTAGCGTTTTTGAGAAGAGTGCTGTGGGAGGAGATAAAAATTGACCTCCAAATGGCCTGCAGGAATTGAGAGGCATTTTTGGGACCAGCTTTTACATCCAGACTTAATAAACAGAAAACAACAGACACTTGAAGTTTTAATTTCCTCATGGGTTAAGATAGTTCATGGTGGGGATGGTCAGCGTTGCTACAGCAGGCTGGAATCCACTTCCTCACTGTGGGGACATTATGGAAAATGGTCTCTGAGGGACAGAAACAAGCCAGTGTCTTCAGCAGCAATGTCTAGATATATTAAGAAATGACCTCAGATGGAAAACAAACATAAAATCATCCTGGCAAATCAGAGTCAGCACATTATGTGGCATTCATGATGTGTTTTATGTGTGTGTGTTGGAAAAGAGAAGAGTCTAATAAACGAAGACAAACAGGAAGTCCTTCCCAAACTCTCTTCCCAGCTACTTTCAGTCACGTTGTGCAGGTCGAAGGTTCTGGGAAGAAAGAGTTAGTGCTCTGACCTGCCTTCTGCAACTGTAATGTTTCCTGTTTTGTAGGAACTAGGGGCTGAAGAATGCACAAACCAGTGGATTTAAACTCTTAAACTCATGACATTCACGAACCTCAAGAACTACTGGTTGAAGCCGCTGTGTTTGTGTGTGTGTGTATGTGTGTGTGAGAGAGAGAGAGAGAGGAAGAGAGAGATTCCAGATGTCCTTGGAACGTCATAGTATATCTAACTTCCAGATAACCTCCAGTTAATTAAATAACTGATTCAATTGAATTGAATGTTAAATGCATCAATATTCTATAATTTCCCAAACTAATCTTTTGTTTTCTGTGGTCTTTTCCAATTCTGAGTGAATTAGATTTGGCTGGAGAAAACTATTTATGATATGTCCTCTAAAATATAGTGAGGTGGAGCATGGTTTTCCTTGGATTGATGCTTCCATTAATAAAACTTTTAATTCACAACATAAATAATATAACATTTAAAGTCAACTGCTGACCTCAGGGAGCAAGCAGATTGCATGATAAGAGTTGTATAGGCACTTTTACATTTTTTCCTTTCCTTTTTAATAAATGATGAAAGCTCCAGTGTTGTCATAAGATCACATTTATTTATAGTGATAAGGACAAAGCTAATCCCTGTTTCATTACTGTGATCAACAGTCACACAAACACAATAGAACCTGACATGCTGTCAGCCTCTGCTCATTACAGCTTTCCAACCAACCTCCAAGCTCATGGCTGGAAGTCAAATGGGATGGGCTAATTCCAAGTAGGAAAGAAAAATAATTGGCTTTGGAGAGAAAGGGACTGTTAAAATTTCCATACGAAATTTCCACCACTTCTTGGCTTCAGACGGAGTGCTAGTTACACTAGGATGTCTCTGCTGAAATTTTGAAATTAAAAGTGTTCAAAGAAATGGAGAAAATTATTACAGACAATACCACTTCAATAACATTTCCCTGTCTTCATGTTGTTTATCTCATTACTAATTAAAAACAAAATAACTAGAAAAATTCTAGCAACAAAACTTTTCATCAAAGAAGTCTTTGGGTTAAGGCAGTTTTTCCTATCCTTACAAAATTGAAGTGTTTTCCCACCCCAAAGGGATAGATTCATTTTTTAAAAAATTGCTGTAGACATCAGGCAAAGAGTGTAACACTTTGTATGAAAAATCAAGATGGACAAAGGCAACTTTTTGGCCATCTGGCTTTTAGAGACAAAAACTTTGGAGTCCAACAGACCCAGGCTTAAATACTCAATAGTCTCTGCTTGGCCTTGGCTTGATCTCCTGTCATCTCTGCTGTGTGATCTTGGACAGGTAACTTCATCTGTCTAAGCCTCCATTTTTCCACCTGCAAAACAGAGATAAGAAAACCTCTGCAAAGACCTGCTGCGAGGGAAAAATAAAGTGATAGTGTGCAAAGAACTTACACGACAGAGAGCCTGGCACATAGTAAGATTCAAACCTTAGTAGCTGTTATTTTTTTTTTAAAGCTTTTATGCTATCTATTTGCTTTTGTGACTATTAGCATTTGACAGTCTGCTTTCTGTATTACTAAATGTTGTCATCACAGAGTAGCCCCTGAGTGATGGTTGAGGCCTCACAGATAAGATAGAATGGTGGAATTGTTGGATGTTGCTCTCATTTGGACTTGAGGACACTGCATTCAACCCTTGGATGGCTTTAGCAGCAATGGCAAAAAACAAGCTCAGTTTCATTCATTGCTACCCACTATCCTTGATTTTGACTTTTTGAATAAAACAAGATTTTGTGCTTGAGAATATGACACACAGATCTGCTAAGTAAGGCTCCACCTGGCTTGTGTGGGTGCCTTGGTGAAACCCAGGGTGCTTTGCTTTTCTTTATATTTTTAATAATACTTAGCAAGTAGTGGAATTAAACTTGTGAGTCATTTTAACAACTACTTTTCTTAATGGAGATGAGCTTCTTTATCTCCTACTGGTTAATACCCTGTGGTGCTAAATTAGGATCCTTGATGTGATTGTATTCCTCACGAACATTATTAAGAACTCATTTTGCAATGGAGAGACTTGTAATTCAAGCAGTCAGGAGAGCAAGGTATTCCAGGCTTTTGATGGCTTTAGGTTAAAGGAGAGAATGAGCTGGTGGGAATATGGCCGGAACATGCTTCCCAGCTTGGGGAGAGATGGGGAGGAAACTCATTTATTTACTGAGTACTAGAAGCTTTGTATACATTTAGCCTAGTATACATTTGTATGCATTTAGTATCTTTAAGGCAGGTATTATCATGCCCCATTTAGGCTCAGACAGATGATTTCTTCAAGATTATGCGGTGAATAGAATAGCAGTTTTAAAAGGAGAAGAAAATTACAGTTTTGACTGCATAGTGTATTCTGTGAAAATCCATCAAGATGTATATTTAGAATTCGTGCACTTTTCTGTGTATGTGCTATACTTCAATAAAAGTTACCTATCAAACAAAAAAAAATAGGTCTGCCTGGCTCAAAGTCTGTGCCTGTTTCTCTCTATTGTGCTGCCTCCCAAGAAGCACATGATGAATGGAACTCCACGGAATTTCCTCCATCAGTCACAGCTGGTGTAATCAGGAATAGTGCTACTTTTATTAACCAGACCTGGCTTTGAAAGACTTGGACATTTCCAAGGAAAAAGGCGCTCAGCGCAGTGCAGTTTCTTAACACTGAGGATGTATATTTGCATATGACAAGAATTCTGAAATGCTGTTCTGAAAATGCATTGAGCTTGTTGCAGTGTCATTCATAGTCATGAAAAATCAGGGGAAAAATCCCCCAAAATACCTCTCAAAGAGGTATTTAAATAAATATTATGTGGTTTAAAAAACTGCTTATTGTGAATGATTTTTATGATATCTTGTGGAAAGAAAAATGGTAATGAAACCACATATATAGTAGGATGGCATTTTTGTAATTTTTTTGTTTACATGTTTGCATAAACAACATGTGTCTAGAAAGATAGTTGTTAAAATATTAATAGTGGTATCTTGATAATTTGTGATATTCATTGAATTTTACTTTCTTTTCTATGCCTTTCCATAGTTTGACATTGTTTTCCTGTAATTCTACTAACAAATTTTGCTTTACTATTAGTTAAAAAAATGCCTTTAAGCAGAGACTGCATCCTGAATTAAGTATATTCCTTTTCAAGCTATCTACTGTGAAGGAGGAAGCACTCATTTTACCATGAGTTCTGACACATTTAAGCAATATTGTAAGGCATAGTTCCGGCGAGGCAGAAAAGGAAAGACGACCTCAACAGAAGTAGGTTACCTTTATTCAGGCAAGGAGAGGCGACAGTCGGCCTAATGACCAGGCTGAGCGCCGAAAGGGATCAGGGAGGCTTCATACTTATAGGGAGGTTTGTGGAAGCGATAAGGGAAACGTCAATCAGGCAGGATATTTTGAGTATTCTTTTGTTGAGATGACACTTGTAGTTGGGCAGGGGGTGATAAGTCTTCTGGGCGTGTGTAGGGGGTGGTAGGTTTCCGGACAGGGGGTGATAAGTCCCAGATAGATGCAGCTGGCCTGGAGCATCAGGATGGAACTAAAGTTATGCTTTGTTTTCTCCGAAGTTAGATGATTCAGCAAGGGGCCTTTGAGACTGTTGTTCTCTTTTCTAGGCCCAAAAGACTCCTTCAAATATAATCTTGTAGTCAAACCACAGGGGAGCACTTCAGAAATAAAATGAACCATTTTGTAAACTTAAGCACATTCAGTTACCAAACTGGCCTCTCTAAGCATTTAAAAAATTATTTTAAGGAAATATTTTAAAATACTAAAAGTTAAATATCTTAATTATACTCTGTATAAGCGGATGGTCTACATTTCTGTACCAGGGTCCTAACAAGCTGAAAAATGGTTGTTTTACTGACCCAATATATATTTTGTATGGCTCACTTAAAAAAAATTCTTTATTCTCTTTAGTTTTAGTATGTAAAATGAAAATATCTCCTGCCATATTAATAAATAAGAAATGTCACAGCCATCAGTGATTCCTGGCCTCCAGATGTGAATGAGGGCTCCCAAAGCTGTGATCCAGTGGCTGCTGCCGCCCCCCACAGTGATTGCTGAGGAGCTGGGGGAATGCAAGAAGCAAGGTGAACAAGGAAACAAGATTGGCCCAGATAGCTGAGGTGCATATGAAAGGAATAAATTCAGTGAGCCCAGAGGCTAGCATCTTCCCATACATAGAATGCTAAATTCCTTGATACCTGATCTTTTTTGTTCAGACTGCCTGCTCCCTATGTTGCAAACTTGTATATAGCCTGACTTCCCCTTCTGCCTCCTTGGAGCAGTTTTCTCAGAGGTACTGAGATACTGTTTCCTGGGCTCAGAGTCCTAAACTCAGAGTCCCACCAAATAAAATAACCCTGTACTTTCAGGTTGTGACTATATTTTTTAGTTGACAAATATAATGACTGAGACATGTGATTGCTTTATTTTGCTTTATTCCATTTTATTTCATTCTAGTAACTTTCTTCTATCAGGCTAACTAAAGACAGGATTAAAATCATACGAATTACATGCTCATGCAAAAACAGATGATAGAGCATGACGTGACTTTTAAAAATCTTTTTCTTGAAGATTTTCGAGGACTAACATAACAGAATCCAGAGTATATTAATATGTACATTTCATCACCTGTAACCTCCAACACCAATTGTGAGCTCTAGCTCAGTGCTCACAATTACTAATCCCGAACAATCTCAACAGCATTTCTCCCTTTTGGATAAGCAGGTTTCCAACTTGGAATGCTGCCCCTCACACTTACCTGAATTTAGCCAGCTCAAACCTGAGACTAGCTCAAGCCTTTTGGGCACAGCAAGGTCTCTCCTTTGAATGCATTAACTATGAAAATGGACGATATAGCCTAACAAATATTTTTTTCTGTTGAGAATTGGTATGTATGAAAAGACAGAATGTGTGAAAAGAAAACCAGAAGTTTGTATTTAACAAACCTCATTTATTAAAAAGAATGTATGAAGAATCAAGATTTTTTTCTGGAAAACCTAGCTGGCTGTTTTGTGTATAATACCAGTAAAATTGATTTTTATTTGTATGTTTTACATGTCATGAGGTGGGAAAAGTCTTTAGATTAACCATGTCTGACAAATATAAGTTCTCTTACCAAAGTAAGGCCTTGTGTTTGGGAAGAAAGGTGTAGTTTGCTTACCAGAGAAAGAAAAGACCTGAAGGGCCTGGGTACGTAGTTGGAAAAAAGTAGTTTTCGCTTTTGGAGAAGGCAATGGCACCCCACTCCATTACTCTTGCCTGGAAAATCCCATGGATGGAGGAGCCTGGTAGGCTGCCGTCCATGGGGTCGCGAAGAGTCGGACTCGACTGAGCGACTTCACTCTCACTTTTCACTTTCCTGCATTGGAGAAGGAAATGGCAACCGTCTATGGGGTCGCACAGAGTCGGACACGACTGAAGTGACTTAGCAGCAGCAGCAGCAGTTTTAGCTTTTAGAGAGGAAACGTTGAGAGAGGACATGGAGAACGGGGTTGGAGCCAGTGAACTGTCTATCAGTGACTATCGCTGCCTTTTTGGCCCAGGACACATACACTCAGAATCTGAAGTAAGTCACAACGTTTATTTATGTGTGGTTTTGGAGGAAATTGGGACTGGTTCTGAATTCTATGTTTTGCATGCAGAGACTTTGCGCAATAGATAAAACTCAGGCCGGAGACAAGGAGGTGTAAGGGCATTCATGTTGCAGGAACTCCAGAAATGTGCGTGGTCAGGGGAGCTGTGGGCTGTCACAATCTATAGCCATGGTTTGGGCCACGCTAACCCCTATATGTGAGAGTGTCAGTTTAGCAGGCCTGGGCAAGGTGTCTGGCTACATGTAACGTTACCAGCGGGAGATGTGCCCTCTCCACGTACAAGTGCAGGAGTGATTGCGGCTGACAGCTGACAGCTCACATGCTTCTGATATCCTACTGGATTTGAGTCCTTTAAAAAAAGACCATTAGTCAGCTTTTCTCACCTCTGTTTCCTTAAAAGTAAAGAAATCAGAAGTTACCTTTCAACTTCAAATGCATAGAAGTAAAGCCTTTGATGGTCTGTCTATTCATGTCTTCACAACAGAAAAATGTATTAACTTTGAACAACTAAGGTAAGGGCAAGCACCATACTTTGGGAACCAAGGATGTGGTAGAAAGAATGCAAATTTGAAACCAGATACATCTGGGTTCTAATCCTACTTGTTATCTGGGAAGCTTTGTTGTTCAGTTGCTAAGTCTTGTCCAATTCTTTGCGACCCCATGGACTGCAACATGCCAGGTTTCTCTGTCCTTCACCGTCTCCTAGAGTTTGCTAAAATTCATGTCCATTGAGTTGATGGTGCTATTCAACTATCTCATTCTCTGTCACCCACTTATCCTCCTGCCTTCAATCTTTCCTAGCATCAAGGTCTTTTCCAGTGAGTTGGCTGTTCGCATCAGGTGGCCAAAGTATTGAAGCTTCAGTTTTGGCATCAGTCCTTCCAGTGAATATTGAGAGTTGATTTCCTTTGGGACTGACTGGTTTGATATTCTTGCTCTCCAAGGAGACTCTCAAGAGTCTTCTCCAACACCACAATTCGAAAGCATCAGTGCTTCAATGCTCAGCCTTCTTTATAGTTTTTATAAACTTTCTTAATAGTTTTTAGTAGCGCTTAGGTTTATTCTCTTTCTCTTTTTATAATTTTCTTGTGCATACTTAAATAAGTTTTTGCATACATTATACATAAATATATGTATATGTATTTTGCTTGTAAAGTGCAATATAAGCTACTATGTTTAAACATGTAATACAGATAGAAACTGAGAAGGAGAGGCAGAAACAAAAGGAAGAGAGTAGGCCAATAAAAGAGTTGGGAGGGGTGAACAGTCAGCAAAATAATAACTTGGCTGGAATAGCCACATCTTAGTAAAACACATCATCTGAATTCAACTCAGGAATACAAAGTGAATCTATTAAAACAAGCTGTTAACTGTGTGAGAAGAGAAAGGTCACTTGGATGCATGAGTCTGATAGCATTGATTAATCTGCATGCTTTGTCTGAATCATTACTGTCAAGATTCTGTAAGTTTAGATACTGAAGAGAAGCAAATAATGTTGAAATGGAGAAACCAATCTTCTGAGAGCTGTTTCCCATGTCAGTTGAGGATAAAATCACTGCTACCTGCTCTCCTTACACATGTGACTAATGTGATAATTGTACATTTAGTTGAGTCCCAAGAAAGAAATATGGTCATCACATTAAACATGGGCTTTGTTTCATAGCCTTCGCTGGTGGCTCAGACGGTAAAGCATCTGCCTATAATGCGGGAGACCCGGGTTCAATCCCTGGGTAGGGAAGATCTCCAGGAGGAGGAAATGGCAACCCACTCCAGTATTTCTGCCTGGAAAATCCCATGGACAGAGGAGCCTGGTAGGCTACAGTCCGTGGGGTCACAAAGAGTCGGACACGACTTCACTTTCACTTTCACTTTGTTCCATAGTTTCTCATGAAGTAGTATTTTTTTTATCATGATATGAGAAAGAAAAGCCAATTTGAATGCAAAAATTCAATGATCATGTAGAAAGTAAATGTTATATGGAGATAGTAGTCTCATGGAACTGAACTCCAGGAATAGCTATTAAAGAGAAAGAACCCCAGGCATCAAATGCCTGGGTTCAAATCTTGCTTCTCCCTCTCAGGCAGGGCCCTTAGTACAGTGCCTGCAGTATAGTAAATGCCTAGTAAGCTAATAATAATAATCATAGCATACAGCTGTGGCTTCCCTGGTGGTCCAGAGATAAACAATCCAGCTGCCAATGCAGGAGACGTGAGTTCAGTCCCTGGGTCAGGAAGATCCCTTGGAGAAGGAAATGGCAACCTACCCAGATATTCTAACCTGGAAAATCCCATGGACAGAGGAGCCTGGTGGACTTCAGTCCATGGGGTCTCAAAGAATTGGAGATGACGTAGCAACTAAACAACAACAAAGGGATTTCTCCAAGCTTTTATTTAGTGTTTATCGAGTGATTACAACATGCCAGGCATGGTCCTGGGTACCAGGGACATCTACTCTCAGGGAGCGCTGGGAGATAGGCAATAAACTTGAAAATAAGGAATTTACTGTAATAATATTAGATACTAAAGATGGAGCAATGAGCAAAACAAAAACAAAATCCTTATCTTTGTGAGCTCCTGTTGCTGCTGCTACTGCTAAGTCACTTCAGTCGTGTCCTACTCTACGTGACCCCATCCCTGGGATTCTCCAGGCAAGAACACTGGAGTGGGTTGCCATTTCCTTCTCCAATGCATAAAAGTGAAAAGTGAAAGTGAAGTCGCTCAGTCGTGTCTGACTGTCTGACTGTTCGCGACCCCATGGACTGCAGCCTTCCAGGCTCCTCCGTCCATGGGATTTTCCAGGCAAGAGTACTGGAGTGGGGTGCCATTACCTTCTCCGGAGCTCCTGTTACAGTACCTTATATTTGTTTGTTCATGTTATTCTGGCTCATTGTAGCTAGTTTGTAGGTTAGATTTCCTGACTAGAGTTTTCTGCTTTAACCAGCAGACTGAATTCCTTAATTCAATGATTTACAGGTTAGCTTGCAACTTAAAATCTGTCCATTTTATCCTCTTTTGGACGTTAATTTTGTCCATATTACAGTGCAAATAACAATGAACTTTCTGTGTGTTTACTCTCTATTTGATGATTTAGCCACAATTTAAGACATAGCTACAATTAAAATATTGTAACTATAATTTTGACTACCAAATCTAAGAAGCTGTTGATTCCTACTAACCTCATTCCTTTGATAGTCTTATGGTTGAAAATTTAAGCAAAATTTGCTTCCTGGCCCACAAGGAGAGTACTATCTTAGTCTTGCCAAAATATACCAAAGTTGTATGGTGACTCATTTAAGATGGTACTTCCTTCTGTAACATTGTAACTAAGTTAAAGCAAAGACTGAATGAAAGTCTTTATGTTTTGCAGACAAAAGAGCACCCATTTATCTTCAGGTGTGTGAACTGTTGGAACAAATGACTGCAGGGGACCGTGGGCATGGGGAAGAATATGGAGATAGAGTCATTACTAGGCTGGGCAGGTGTCTTTCTGGCCCAGGAACCAACACCAGCTTCTCTATGACACATAGAAGATACTGCGCATTATGTCTGCCCTAGTCTGCCTGTGCTCATCGTATGCTCAGTCACTCAGCTGTGTCCAACTGGTTTACCCACCTGGAGACTATTCGGCATGACCAGTAGCATATGTTAGATGGACAGATTTGCTTATGTCTGTGAATATTGAAAATTCACAGAGCCCCACAGAAGTCCCCAGATCAGGGGGCAAAACAGCATAGGGACAGTGAGAAGACATAAGACTAGAAACTACAAATGCAAAATAAAAGACTAGGGAGGCAGCACAGATTTCTTTTTTAAGAAGGCAGATGCATATATTATGTACATCCTGCCACTGTGGGACTAGTGGAATGCTCAAAATCCTCTGAGATTAGTACAGAAAGAAGCACTCTTTCATTATTTGGAGGAATGAGGGACAATTTTTAGGATGTAACACTAGTAGAGAGAGAAATTTTGCTTCTTCTGAGATAGTCTTCTCTGGACTGGTTTAGGTATCACCTTGCCAGAAAGCCTTTATAAAAGGAAAGTTCTCTAGGAAACGTCTTTTCTCAGTTTAGAAAATTTCTTTAGTCTGAGCATATTCTCAACCCAGGATTGGTAACACTAATCACTTTTCCAGTCCACATGATTAAGAAAGTCAGAAAAAGCTATTTCACATCTTTTTCTCACAGAGTTCTGTCCAGTGATTTCTTGATAAATGTCAATTCAATGAAGTGAGTTTTACATTTAGAATCTTAGTAAAATTTCCCCCATATTCTTCAGATTGGTTCTTTAAAAATCCTCTTCAAAAAAAAAAAAGCCTCTTCAAATATCTGGCGAATAATGACTCATTATTTGTCACTCTATTTATGTATGTTTCCTTTGTCATTCATAAAAGAGTTGTATTGTTTGGCTTTATGCAAGATTCTGATGGAGCGCCTGTGAATGTTTGCTTTCTTGGCACTGAGAGAGAAGAGAGAAAATGATTTGTTTCACTGACAATGAATTATCGCATCTGTTTGTGGCTGCTAAATAATTTAATAGAATTTATAGGGATTGTTTTCCCTTGGTTAAACTATAGACAAATATCAGTCTCTGCCTCATGTTGGGCACAAATGTAGAAGAAAACCATTTCCTTAATTTACCTTTTGCCAGTTAGATGGCGTTAAGACACTGAGTGATCTCATATTATATCCTTTTTACATTTAAGTTGAATTTCTTTAAACTTTATTTTTTCTTCATTTATTAGTTGGAGGCTAATTACTTTACAATATTGTAGTGGTTTTTGCCATGCATTGACATGAATCAGTCATGGATTTACGTGTGTTCCCCATCCTGAACCCCCCTCCCACCTCCCTCCCCACCCCATCCCTCTGGGTCTTCCCAGTGCACAGGCCCGAGCACTTGTCTCATGCATCCAGCCTGGGCTGGTGATCTGTTTCACCCTAGATAATATACATGTTTCAGTGCTGTTCTCTCAGATCATCCCACCCTCGCCTTCTGCCATAGAGTCCAAAAGTCTCTTCTATACATCTGTGCCTCTTTTTCTGTCTTGCATGTATGGTTATCGTTACCATCTTTCTAAATTCCATATATATGCGTTAGTATACTGTATTGGTCTTTATCTTTCTGGCTTACTTCACTCTGTATAATAGGCTCCAGTTTCATCCATCTCATTAGAACTGATTCAAATGAATTCTTTTTAATGGCTGAGTAATATTCCATGGTGTATATGTACCACAGCTTCCTTATCCATTCATCTGCTGATGGGCATCTAGGTTGCTTCCATGTCCTGGCTATTATAAACAGTGCTGCGATGAACATTGGGGTGCACGTGTCTCTTTCAGATCTGGTTTCCTCAGTGTGTATGCCCCGAAGTGGTATTGCTGGGTCATATGGCAGTTCTATTTCCAGTTTTTTAAGGAATCTCCACACTGTTTTCCATAAAGGCTGTACTAGTTTGCATTCCCACCAACAGTGTAAGAGGGCTCCCTTTTCTCCACACCCTCTTCAGCATTTGTTGCTTGTAGACTTTTGGATAGCAGCCATCCTGACTGGCGTGTAATGGTACCTCATTGTGGTTTTGATTTGCATTTCTCTGATAATGAGTGATGTTGAGCATCTTTTCATGTGTTTGTTAGCCATCTGTATGTCTTCTTTGGAGAAATGTCTGTTTAGATCTTTGGCCCATTTTTTGATTGGGTCATTTATTTTTCTGGAATTGAGCTGCAGGAGTTGCTTGTATATTTTTGAGATTAATCCTTTGTCTGTTGCTTTGTTTGCTATTATTTTCTCTCAATCTGAAGGCTCTCTTTTCGCCTTGCTTATAGTTTCCTTTGTTGTGCAAAAGCTTTTAAGTTTCATTAGGTCCCATTTGTTTAGTTTTGCTTTTATTTCCAATATTCTAGGCGGTGGGCCATAGAGGATCTTTCTGTGATTTATGTCAGAGAGTGTTTTGCCTATGTTCTCCTCTAGGAGTTTTATAGTTTCTGGCCTTACATTTAGATCTTAAATGCATTTTGAGTTTATTTTTGTGCATGGTGTTAGAAAGTGTTCTAGTTCATTCTTTTACAAGTGGTTGACCAGTTTTCCCAGCACCACTTGTTAAAGAGGTTGTCTTTTTTCCATTGTATATTCTTGCCTCCTTTGTCGAACATAAGGTGTCCGAATTTCTTTAAACTTTAGACAAGGGAAATACTGTTAAAATTAAACAGCAAATTAAAAGGAAATTCAGTGATTTTCCATATACAGTGTAGTGTTTTCACTTTGACTTCTTTCACTTAGCAATATGCATTTTAGTGGTTAAGAATCTGCCTGCAAATGCAGGATATATAAGAGATTCAGGTTTGATCTCTGGGTAGGAAAGATCCCCTGGAGAAGGAAATGGCAGCTCACTACAGTATTCTTGCCTGGGGAATCCCATGGACAGAGGAGCCTGGAGTCCATGGGATTGCAGAGTCAGAGATGACTGAGCAACTGAACACACACACACGTCTTTTCATTCCTTTTTGGCACTGAATAATATTCCATTGTCTGGATGTCTCACAGTTTATTTAACTATTCACCTACTGAAAGACATCTTGGTCAGTTCCAAGTTTGGGCAACCATGAGTATAGCTAATATAAATATTCTTGTGTAGGTTTTAGTATAGACAGAAGTGTTCAGGTCCTCTGGGTAAGTACCGAGGATGCGACTGCTGGACCACATGGTAAGGCTTGTGCTTCCCTGATAGCTCAGTTGGTAAAGAATTCACCTGCAATGTAGGAGATGATTCCTGGGTTGGGAAGATCCACTGGAGAAGGGATAGGCTATCCACTCCAGTATTCTTGGGCTTCCCTTGTGGCTCAGCTGGTAAAGAATCCACCTGCAATGCAGGAGACCTGGGTTTGATCCCCAGATTGGGAAGATCCCCTGGAGAAGGGAAAGGCTACCCACTCCAGGCCAGCCTGGAGAATTCCATGGACTCTATAGTCCATGGGTTTACAAAGAGTCGGACACGACTGAGTGACTTTCACTTTCACGGTAAGACTATATTTAGCTTTTTAAGAAACCACCAAACTGTCTTCCAAAGTGGCTGTACCGTTTGCATTCCACCACCAGTGCGTGAGAGTTTCTGTTGCTCCGTATCCTTGCTAGCATTTCCTGTTGTCAGCGTTTTGCACTTTGACCATTCTGATAGGTGTGTTATTTCATTGTTTTTTAATTTGCATTTCTCTGATGATATATGATGTGGAACATCTTACTTTTCATCTATATATCTTCTCTGATGAGATGTCTGTGAAGGTCTTTGGCCCATTTTTTAATTGAGTTTTTGTTTTCTTATTATTGACTTTAAAGTGTTTCTTTAAACATTTTGTTTTACAGTCCTTTATCGAACATGTCTGTGCAAATATTTTCTCCCAATCTTACCTTTTCATTCTCTTATATTACTTTTGTTTTTAAATAGCTTATTTGTTTTTAGTATATAATAGTCATAATTATATCAAATTGCTAATTGTATTAAGTATCAGTGGGTTGGTATTATGACAAAAAATTTCAAGAAATTTGATTTATCTAGTGGAAATCCTAACTTTCCCACATGGTGCTAGTGGTAAAGAACCCGCCTGCCAATGCAGGGGACAGAAGAGATATGGGTTTGATCCCTGGATCAGGAAGATCCCGTGGAAGAGGGCACGGCAACCCACTCCAGTATGCTTACCTGGAGAGTCCCCTGGACAGCAGAGCCTGGTGGGCTACAGTCCATGGAGTCATAAAGAGTCAGACACAATGGAAATGACTTAGCACGTAGTGGGAATCCTGAGGTTACTGATATCACCACAAATTCATGACAACCAGAAGCCAAATGGAACCTCAGCAATGCCTGACAATCATTTTTCTAGTAAGTTACTCTCTCACTCACCACAGGCATTAATATCACTCTATATCAATTGGGATGCCTTTGCTTGCACATGTCAACAATTCAAACCACATATGCATACTCTCTCAAGCAGAGAGGGATATTGGCTCGGATGCTGGTGTCTGGGAGTATCTAGCTCTTTTTCTCTCTCTTTTTCATTCTCTGTTCCCCAGGTTTCTTCCCAGATGGGATAACGACGGTTGTCAGACTTGCATCCCACATGTTAGAAGCCCCAAAGGAAACAGTGTGCTGCTTTCCCAGTGATCTCATCAGAAGTTCTGCAGTTGGGTTTCACTGGGTTGAAACAATGACTAATGCAAAAGAGGTGAATGCGTCAGTTGAGCAGACGTGGGCAAGCCCACCTTAGGATCTAGGTTGAAAGGGAGGGGAGTGAAATGTCAGTTCCCTCTCTAGACCATAGATTGCAAATGAGGAATAGGAAGGTGAATGGGGGATGCGCCAGCAAAATTAACCCGACTGTATCCACTCTTGTCAAATCTCTGATTTTCCCTACCCTCCCAATCACCATCCTCAGTGAATGACTTTGCCTTATTCTTTAGAGATAAACTGGGAGGCACCAAATGGGACATCTCATATTTTGCCACTACTCATTTCCTTCCCCTACTTATTTCAGCACTCATCTTTTTCTTTCCTGTTATAATTTCTGCTATTAAAACTATTTCCTCCACTTGAGCTCTGGATCTCTTTCTATCCCTCTACTCATTTATCTTCCCCACACCTCATTGTACATATCTTCTATTACTCTCTTTTCCCCCCTGGTACAAGAGCAAAAACAAATTAAAAACCTCTTTGATTCCTATCTCTTTTCCAGCCATTGCTTTTTCTCTCAACACCTTTCCTCAGCCAAACTTTTGTGTTCTCTACACATTAATTCTTCAATCTACTGCTTTCTATTCTCTGTATCCACTGTGCCACCACTCTGCTGACACTGCCCACTCTAAAACCACCAAGAGCTTTCATGTTATCAAATCTAGCGGACAGCTCTTTCCATCTTCCTAGACCTCTTACCAGCATTCACCACAGCTGGCCACGCCTTCCTTCTTAGAATGTTCTCTTTTCTTGGCTGTCATGACAACATACTCTTCTGGCTTCCTCCTACTGCTTTGGCTTTCATTATTCATCTCCTTTGTAAGTGATCTCAAAATATACTTTCCCAAAGGTCAGTGCTAGATATGCTTCTCTTTTTATTTTGCCTTTTCCCCCCTAAAGTTATTTCACCCAGTCCTATGGCTTTAGATACCACAAATGACCTGACAGTTCCCAAATTTATGTCCTGAGGTCTGGTCCTCTTTTTGCAACTTTATTCTCAACACCTCCAGAGCCACTCACAAATCTCCTTTTCTGGTCTTAACTACTCCAGCCTCCTCATTGCTCAAACCAGAGATCTGGGGGTCATCTGTGGTAGCCCCTTCTTCCTTTTCTCATTTTCCATTCCAGTTCCAGTAAATCCTCAAAAACCCCACTTCCCTCTTATTCCCACCCCACTTAGTACACTTGGATCTCCTGCAATCACCATCTAAAGGATATCTTCCTTGATAGTTCAGTATCCCCAAATTCATTATCCAGCAGTTAGAGATATTTTTAATGTATGAACTTTCACCTTTCTGGCTTAAAATCTACATGGCATAAACGCCAGATTTTTCAGAAATGGCTTTCACAGCCTCATCTGACTTGCCTTCCGCCTGCTCCTTCAGCTTTATTTTTTTCCCCTTCTCTCACCACACATTTGCTACACTGGTCTGCAGTACTGTATTCACTTTAGGATCTTCCCATGTTGTTTCTTCTGCATAGAGTACTCTTCCCACACTATTTGTCTGGCAGGTTGCCTAGTTTAAATGTCAGTTCCTCAAGGGAATGTTAGGACCCCACTCGAATCTAAATTAGCCACTGTACCTAAAATACTTTCTTTCAGAGCATTTTAAAAATAATTTTAATCATATGTTTGTTTGATTTTTAACATATCTTTCTACTGCAGGTGACATTGCAGTGCACCTATTTCCAAGCTGAGTGCCTGCCTATTCACTTGAATGAGTCCCTGACACTAAGCTGCATGTGTACGTGCTCAGCCATGTCCGACTCTTTGTGACTGTCGGGCTTTTCCGTCCACAGGATTTTCCAGGCACGAATGCTGGAGTGGGTTGCTATTTCCTTCCCCAAGGAAACTTTCTGACCCAGGGATTGAACCCGAGTTTCCTATGTCTCCTACAGAGGTTCCATAAATTTATCTTGAAAGGATTAAAAATACTGCAAAATTACTTTCCATACATATCCTTTTTTTGTGGTCGTCCTTCTTGAGGGACATTTTTACCAAGTAAAATAGCACGGTTGGGAGGAGATAACTAGTTAAAATGACAGTCAGTTCCCATTATCTGGCATTGGGTGAGAGAAAATAGCTGGAGTTGTAAAATTTGCATTCCTCACCCAGGTGAAGGGGTGAGAACATACCCTGGGAACTAGAAACGTGAAGCAGTAAGATGCAGAGGTAGTGTGAGTTTATAGAAAAAACTTCAACCAGGAATAGGAATATCTGGGTTTAGCATTCACTCTGCCACTGCTTTACATGTTTTTGGCAAGTCCTTTTGTGTCTTGGATTTTCTCACCTTTAAAATCTTGTGGCGATTTCATAAGAAGACAAATGTGGAAGCCCTTTGCAAAGTATAAAACTTCTTAAAAATGTGAGATGCTCTTACACTCTTTATTTTGATTTTCATTTATAAACAGAAAGTGGTTTTACTTGGAGAATAATGAACTTAGCCACTCTCATAGGTAGGGCTAGCTGTTACTTTCATTCAATATATAAAATTACTATTAAGAAATCACCTAGGGATGATATTATGAAAGTAAATGTAGTGAATTCATTGTGGATTTACTTTTTAATTCTTTACAAGCTTTCCTGATAGCAATACTAATTAACTTTAAATATGCTGTGCGTCAAGCCTCTTTTTCTAAAGAAATTAGTTAGAGATTAATCTCTAAGCTGTTTGTAAATTATTATGCCTTTTCATTGTGAAGTGTTTAGTAGAAATGCTATTTTAAGAAAAAGGTTATAGATTTTAAATGGCTTCATTAATTATTTTATTTCCCTGTCATTCTACCGGTTTTACAGTAATACGTGACTTTAATTTTCTTTTTACTGGCAATATAAATGAGATCTAAGAGATGAAGCATTATTTTGAGACAAATTTAATTTAACTGACCCAGCATGACTTGGAATCCATGCTGCCCATGATCCTTTTATGATTTAAGTACTAAAGAAGAATCTGAGTTGTGAATATTTTTCTTTTATTTCTTCACCATGGGATTTACTCTCCTTGGGATAAAATATCTTATCCTTTTCAGAGAACATTAGTAGGTGTATAAGAAACTTATCTTCTCAGAGGTGTGCCAGTCAGTTTCATCAACAAATGGGAATGCAAAGCTTTTTAGTAAAACTAATGATCTTATATAACAACAACAAAAACCCCACATAATTCAAATTGTGTTTTAAATATCTTTGTGTTCAGAGAAATTGATAACCTAGAGATCAGTATGTGCTAATTTACAGTCCTGTAAAAGGCTGTGACGTTCATCCCATTTTTAAAACTGCTAAGATGAGCAAGTCTAACTATTTCAAATTTCATAGGGTTTTGTAAACTTCTCTTAGTGCCAAGAAAGCAAGCTACCTGGCAGTCTTTTAAAACAGTGAGACAAAGCTTAGGAATATGCACTGTAATTGACTCATTGTATTTCAACTGAAACTGGCTCAGATTTACATGGGATGAGAGCATTTTTATCCTAGTTACATTGCTTGTTGTTTCTTATGATTATATTCTCATACTGCAGATTATATTCTCATGAGGCAATCATCCTGGTGGTTATTGAGCAGATGTAGTGTATTTTAACATATTGACAAATATTATTTTTCCTGAAAGTCTAAAAATGATTCAGAAGAATATTTGCTATTTTAAGTAGCATTCAAGTTAGAATATTAGGTTCATAAGCTAAATTTCCTAAGATTCACAAGTTAAATGTAGAAAGTTAAGTGTAGTTAGTAGAAGAGTGTTTTAAGTGGCAAAGATGTACAGAAACAACTTTGTGAATTTGGGTCAGTTGAGTTTAGGTAAGAAACCTATATTAAAGAAGGGACTCTTGCTATAATTAAAGCAATAAAGAAATATGGATTCAGTTCGGTTGCTCAGTCATGTCCAACTCTTTGTGGACTGCAACACGCCAGGCTTTCCCTGTCCATCACCAACTCTCGGAGCTTACTCAAACTCGTGTCCATCAAGTTGGTGATGCCATCCAGCCATCTCTTCCTCTGTCGTCTCCTTCTCCTCCTGCCTTCAATCTTTCCCAGCAGCAGGGTCTTTTCCAATGAGTCAGTTCTTCATATCAGGTGGCCAAAGTATTAGAGTTTCATCTTCAGCATCAGTCCTTCCAGTGAACATTCAGGACTGATTTCCTTTAGGATGGACTAGTTGGATCTCCTTGTAGTCCAAGGGACTCTCAAGAATCTTCTCCAAACCACAGTTCAAAAGCATCAATTCTTCAGTGCTCAGCTTTCTTTATAGTCCAACTCTCACATCCATGCATGACTACTGGAAATATGGATTAGGAAACAATAAAAGATACTTTTGTGTACTCTGTCTTCCAAAAAAAAAAAAAAAAAAAAAGGAGAGAGAGAGAATGAGTTGAGTATAAAACACAAAGGCAAATTTGAAACCCATATCTAGATGTGAAAATAGAGGATTAGGCCAAAGCTACAGGAGAACTTGTAGGGCTACACTTTGTATTTAATGAAAACTATTGAAAATTTGATAATTAGGATGTGTTCTCTGAAAGATTAAATTTCTTGTAATCTACATGGAATTCTTACTGAATCCAATTTCTCTGAAGCATAGTTAATTCCTAATTTAATACAGCAGATTTGAATCTCATTATCAGTGGAGTGCATTTAATTGAAATCAATTGATTTAAACAACTAGTCAGGAAATCTCAGTTTAATCTTCTTTTCTTCCTCTGGGAACATTCATCTACTTATATTTATTCTCAAAGCTTAGAGGTAGCAAAAGTCTGATTCAAAAGGAGATATACTATACATTTTCATTAAATTGATTGTTTAAGTACTAATGAGGTTAATTTTACAGATACCCTGCAAAATTGCATTATGCTTTGAACACTGCTTTCACCAAGGCTAATTAAAGTCAGTTCAGTCACTTAGCCGTGTCTGACTCTTTGTGACTCCGTGGACTGCAGCACACCAGGCCTCCCTGTCCATTACCAACTCCCAGAGTTTGCTCAGACTCATGTTCACCGAGTCAGTGATACCATCCCACCATCTCATCTTCTGTTGTCCCCTTTTCCTCCTGCCTTCAATCTCCCAGCAACAGGGTCTTTTCCAGTGAGTCAGTTCTTCACATCCGGTGGCCAAAGTATTGGCGCTTCAGCTTCAGCATCAGTCCTTCCAATGAATATTCAGGACTGATTTCCTTTAGGATTGTCTGGTTTGATCTCTTTGCAGTCCAAGGGACTCTCTAGAGTCTTCTCCAACACCACAGTTCCAAAGCATCAGTTCTTCGGTGCTCAGCTTTCTTTATGGTCCAATTCCACATTCATACATGAATTAAAGTCAGTAGTTCTAAAGTGTAAGATTCTAAAATAATTTCCAAATCAAAGATTTATCATGTTTAGGGGATATTTTGTCATACTGTAATAGAAACACATTGGCCAGTCCTAAGAATAATAAATATATAAAGTTTTATATTTAACTAAAATAATATTGGTATAATTATTTTCATAAATGTAAGGTGTGTGTGTGCATAGTCTCTCAGTCATCCCGACTCTTTGTGACCCCATGGGCTGCAGCCCACCAGGCTCCTTTGTCCATGGGGATTCTCCAGGCAAGAATACTGGAGTGGGTTGCCATGCCCTCCTGCAGGGGTCTTCCCAACCCAGGGCTCGAACCCAGGTCTCCTGCATGGCAGGCAGATTCTTTACCATCTGAGCCACCAGGGAAGCCCAAGAATACTGGAGTGGGTAGCCTATTGCTTCTCCAGGGGAACTTTCTGACCCAGGAATCAAACTGGGTTCTCCTGTATTGCAGGCGGATTCTTTACCAGCTGAGCTACCAGGGAAGTCCTAAAAATAAGGTAATGCACTTTAATTATGCCTCGTTAACTCGTTATAGATATATATCATTATCTCTACAAAGTACTTGTCTTTCTGATAATTAATGAGGTAGTTATAGGACTGTGTGTGCTGAGTCGCCCATCATGTCTTTTTGAGACCCTGTGGGCTGGAGCCCCCCAGGCTCCTCTGTCCATGGGGATTCTCCCCACAAAAATACTGGAGTGGGTGGTCATGCCCTCCTCCAGGGGATCTTCCCAACCCAGGGATCAAACCCAGGTCTCCCGCGCTGCAGGTGGATTCTTTACCAGCTGAGCTACCAGGGAACTCAATGCTATGGAAACATCTTTAATATGTTTTTTATACTATGTACTAATATATGTTAATTTTGAATCATTTGAACAAAACAGAGAAAACTATTTTCATAATTCTCCTTCTTTTCCCCTAGAGATAACCACTATTACCACTTGGAATAGAGCCTTTCAGATTTGTTATATATTAGTGATGTGATCTCATAATATATGTACTCTTTTATATTATCTATTTTTTAAGGACATATACACACACACATCCACACACAGATGGTCCCTTTTAAGATTTATAGATCTATGTCACCCTTATAAGAACTACATAGAATCTTTTTGCATGAATGTGTTATAATTTATTTTGCCAGTCCTTACTAGGGATGAGTGTTTAGTTTATTAGTTTATTTCTAATTTCCTTAATATTATTCACAGAGTAACATTGAATTTCCATGTACTTATATCTTTGCCTGTTTGTTCAAATATTTGCTTAAAATAAAGTCTCAAATGTGATATTACTAGATCAAAGTAGACACATCTTTAACATTTTAAAACATTTATCACATTGCCTTCTGGAAAAGTTGTTCCATTTTATACTAACCTAACATTATACAGAAATTCCCTTTTCTCTATAACCTGACATTTTTTTAACCTTTGATAATCTGGTGTGCAAATTAATAAATTTATTTGTGTATCTATAGTACATATAAGTATTTGTGTTTGAGCATCTTTTCATTAATTTTGAAACAGTTGTATAATTTTGTGAATTCATCTTTTCCAAAGTTAGTTTGTGAACAAATTTTGCAAATTAAGAAGCATATATCAAATAGTTTTCAGTTTGAGAGTAAAAAAAAAATTGGACAGAGTTTTAAGCTTTTTTGGGCTCATATCTATCAGTCTTTTCCTCTGTGGCTTGTGTGGCCTTGATTTATTTAAGAAGAGATCTTCCCCACTCCAAACTATAGAAACATATGTGGTTACATCTTTTCTAGTACTTCTAAACCCTATTGTATCTTTAATCCGTCTAAAATAATTATTAGGTCTGGCATGAAACAGAAATTTACTTGTCTTTTTGTTCAAATGAATAGTGAATTTTTCAACACTAATACTTGACTAATATATTGTTTCCTTTGTTATTTTAAATGCCACTTTCACCGTACCCCATGAAACAATCCCACTGGGCTTTTCATTAGAATTTTATTGTATTTATCTACTAATTAGTGTGGAACTTGAATTTTACCAGCATTATCTTTCCAGTAAGTAATTTTTTTAATGTTTTCATTTATTTGACCCTCTTTTTCAACTTTATATGAAATAAAATTTTATGCGTAATTTTTGCATGTATCTTGTTAAATTTATTCTTGGCTTGTTTACAATATCTGTTGTTAATTTAAATGGGTTCATCTCACTTCTACCCATCCCTGCCATTACATTTAGAAGCAAATTGTTGTATAAGAAAGCTATTAATTTTTTATATTTATACTTTATTTTGTCACCATCTCTTTTATTATTTCTAATAATATTCAGTTGATTCTTTTGAATTTTCTAGGTAAATAATTATCATCTCTGTGACTAGTAATGATCTTTCACTTCCTTTATCATTTATTATGCTTAATTTCTTATCCTTGTCTTATTGCTTTGAGGGAAGTACCCAGAATTATGTTAAAATGTAGAACAAATAGTAGCCTTTTGTTTTGTTACTTTTTAAATTTTAATGAGAATTCTTCTAAATCTTTACCAGTTGATACGATCTTTCCTTTAGGATTCTGAAATAGGATTTTGATCATGTAAAGGAAGTTACCTTCTTTTTCAGTTTACTGAGTGTTTTCTTTGGAATTAATATTGTATTACCTTGGAGGAATTTATAGGTAGGATCATATTGTTTTTCTCTTTTAGCTTATTTATTTATTGGATTGCATTGATGACTTTCTTAATGCTGATACATTCTTATAGTTCTGGAATAAACCTGATTTTTAAAAAAATTGATTGCTTTTTAAAATATTGCTATATTTTACTTTATTCATAAGTAAGATGGATCTACAATTCACTCCTTTGGAGTTTTATGCTTTTCAGAGGGTTTTAGCATGCTTTATTTCCTCTGATCCTTGAGATAACTCTATGAATTAAGCCAGAAATTATTACATTATTCTGATAAATAAAAACAATAGATATAGAACTTTTTGCCTGTCATAAAGTCATGCAAGTAGGTGGTGATGGTAACTAAAATCAATTAGTCCCCAATCCAATGCTTTGGGGGAAATGCAGTAATTTCAAAGGTATTTTAGTTTTTAGGAGTTTGAATTTTATCATCTCAAATAAAAGCTGTCCTTATATAGTTTCCTTTTACATTTTTCTAAATTAAGACAATAGATTTGTTTCTGTTTTGACTGTGGAGCCTTCACTGGGTATCAGGGAGCCTTCACCCTAGAGGAGTCTCTGTGCTGAAAATATACATCCTCTGAGATCTGCCATCTGTTTGTTGCACATGGACAGATGCTGATGTTCAGTTAAACCGAGGTAATACAATAAGGATTAAAGTGTTAGATGCTACTGACCCATTCAGAAGTTATGGATAAAACTTGAAACCTTTAATCAGATTCATAATGATCTTCAAGTCAAGTTAGCTATTTGAGCCAAAGATTTTACATCTCTTTAGTAACTAGTCCTGAAACGCATATTTCATTATTATCATAAGAGAAAAAATATTAAGGATGCATTTTTACATTGCATTAGGTCTATTTTATATGTGGTTCAGGCATCTGCCTTATAGAAAGTTTAGAGATTGCACTTCAAAATCTATTACAGAAGAAACCTTCAACTGGGAAATTTTAAAATAATTTAAGTATAAATTTTAGAACCTATAAAACTTAATGCCAATGCAAGAATGGCCCATTTGTTGATGTACATTAATTTGTTAAATGGGAGGCTAGACTTCTCCAAGTGTAGAGAAAAATGGATTTAGACTATAAATAAACTGTATTTTAGCTTTGAATAGAATTATGCTGTTATACTGACATTTAATCTTTATGTCCAGAGTCACACACATTTACAACATGTTTTCATAAAGTAAATTTATTGTTTTTGAACCTCTTGTAAGATATTTTTCTCTTAATGAGAAACCTAAACGTGTTAATTTCTATATAGTACAATGGCACTTATCTACCTCTAAAAAAATGCCACTAATAGTTATATATTTTATATTTACCCCATTTAGAGTTTATAAATGATTAAAGTCTGAAATATGTTCTTATCAAATGTTGCACAGAAAAATCATGAATTCCTGGAATTTGATCATTTTAAAAATTCTATTTCATTAATTCCACTTTATGCTCTGAAGCAAGGCTGACTGTAACCTTATTTTCACTTAAGCTAATATAGCTCTGAGTGAGTTTCTTTTTTAAACTGAGATTTAATTGATAAACTCATTGTATTGGTTTTGGGTGTGCAACATAATGATTTGATGTATGTATATGTTGTGAAATGATTACCAGAATAAGTTTAGTTAACATCTATCACTGTGCATATTTAAAATTTGTTTTACTTGTGATGAGAACTTTTAAGATCTACTCTCCTAGCAAATTTCAAGCTTTACATGATTTTATTTTTATAAATCACATCTGTTTCTGAAACTGAGCTCCAATAACACCCTATGGTAACAAATGGTAGAACTCACATAGTATTGAAACATATTGGGTATTTCCTTTTCAGTTTTAAATTTGTTTTATTCAGATTTGGATGACTGGAGACTATGTTTAAATTCCACATTGACTGAAATCAATGTAAATAATATAACAGTGTCTCATACTTGATGGTAAATATTACCATTAAAAATTGAAAAGTCGAAATGAAGCAGAAACTATTCTGTGAGCTGGTTATTTAGCACACAAAGGAAAATGGGAATTTTTTTCAGCAACATTTTTGAAATGAACTTAATAATGTTCCATTCCTGTTGAATTTTAATTTTTCAGATAATTTAGTTTAAGTATATGCAGCATTAGTTTGGAATGAAAAAACAAAATTATGCATAAATTTTAATGCCTCTCTAATTAAATATCAATTTCTGATGGATGCCCGAATTAAGCATCAATATATGGTTAGACTTATGAAATAATTAGGGCATTCTTTTGGGTTGGTGAAAAGGTTCATTTGGGTTTTTCGGTAAGATGTTACAGAAAAACCTGAACGAGCCTTTTGGCCAACCCAATATTTCATCCCTGCAACAGGACCCTGAAAGAGATTTGTTAGCAATATAGTTATTAAAACCATATTTTACATATCCTTCATTACAGACTTCCTTTTTATAGGGACTATGACATGCTGCCTTCCCTAAAGAGCACCTCTGATTAATCCTCACACCAGAAGCAATGGAGTTGGCTCTGGCGTAAGTTCAGCCAGGATTCCTGGGCCTGCTGCGTAGGGAGTCTCGTGAGGAAGGACAGAATCATATCTCGGTCTCCAGGTCCACTTGGTTCTTGGCACCTCTGTTGAGAGTTGCACAGGCTACCAGTGAATTTTAAATACAGTGTTTGAGTGTGAGGTGGACATCTGTCTTAGAGGAACAGGATTGGTAGCAGCAGGTCATTCTTCAGAAGCCATTGGATAATTGTCAGATGACCTTTATTGGTTTCCCCTTCATTTCATTCGTATGGGTGCTGCCAAGACACAGTAGTGTAACCAAGTCCCCTGGGACTTATAATAAGCAAAAGCATGTACTTCATGTAGCAGTTGGATTAGTTCAAAACAGTCAAGTGTTTTATTTCCTTTAAATCATTTTGAGGGCAAGACACCCCGCCCCCTCCCAACTCTTGATAGAGTTCATGTGAAAGCAGTCAAGTTTTTTACTAGAAAAATGGGATCATTGATGTACCTTGTAACTATATACGAAGTAGTGGATTGTGAAGGATGCAAGAGGAGATTGGCAAGATTTAAGTGAGAAACAAGACCCTTCCCATGAAGGCGGTTGACACTATACAGGAACATCTATACTTGTGTCCTTGCAGGGAAATAAGAGTTGAAAATAGAAAGTCCATCAGATAGTGAGGTTTGATAATAAATAATCACAGGTTTTGTGCCCTCTTTCTGTGGGGGAAACAGAGATGGCAGGAATCAATGGAATAATAGAATGATCGGACATCTAGAGACATAGGCTTCCAGCCTTTATTGACCTGCAGCCATATCTCCTCACCCATATGGGTTTAACTTCTGTACAAGTGAAAAAATAATTCCAAACAGGTGAACAGTCTTTGATTTTACCTATGTGCCTTGATCTGCAATGAAAAGTCAGAGATTTTTAATTAGGTATATAATTTTGCCTCTTGAATGAATCACAGAGATGAAGGTATATAGAATAAAGTTCAAGAAGAGGTAATTCATCTTTAGTCCACTGTTGTTGAACAAACATCATACATAATATTTAAAATATATAAATCAGGTTATGGTGTTCTTGAAGTTGTGATCTGGAAAGGATTGTTGTTGTTCAGTTGCTAAGTCATGTGCAACTCTTTGTGACACCATGGACTACAGTGCCTGGGCTTCCCAAGGGACGCAGTGGTAAAGCATCTGCCTGCTAATGCAGGACAGACGAGACGCAGGTTTGATCCCGGGGCTGGGAAGATCTCCTGCATGGCAACCCGCTCCAGCATTCTTGCCTGGAGGATCGCATGGACAGAGGACTCTGGCGGGCTCTATCTGCAGGGTCACAGAGGTGGCCACGACTGAACATGCAGCAGGCATGGGCTGGTCTGTACACCAGGGTTCTCTGTTCTTCACTGTCTCCCGGGGTTTCTCAAACTCACACCCCTTGAGTCGGCTGAAAAGGATATTTTGGTATTATTTACTGTTATTCGTACCATTTCTCTGAGTTGGTTTCTTCCTAGTTTTGTTGAAAATTTCAAACCAAAGCCTCTTTAGTCTAGAGATGGTCTAGAGAATGGTCTAGAGAGTAAGGAAGCCTCTTTTCTCAAAGTGAAACTAACAGAATATGACTCCATAATCTTGCTTCTGCTGTTCCAGTTATTTTAGGAGGCATTATAAAAATGTTAGCCTATTAAAAATCCAGTACTATTGTGGTTGATAAAGTGCTTTGCCGTCTGACTATTAGCAGTTACTGGGAGAACTTGGCAACAGGACTTTGATGTGACTGAACCCACTGATGCCATCTTCTGGGTTCCTGCAGCAAACTCTGACAAGCCACACAGTTAGTGGCCAGGTCTTTCTCACACATCTTGGAATAATGGAGTCACAGGTAGGGTTGTGTTATTTAAGACTTTTTCCCCATGGCATAAAGTTATAGTGTAGTTCCATGTGAAAGTTGTATTTGTTTTCTTGTTAAATGGCAGTGATTTTTAAAACTATTTCACCTAAGACTTTGACAGATTTTGAACACTTTAAAGCTTAGTTTTTCTCTTGTCCAGTTTTAAATATCTCAATAAGTGCCCTAGTGGTAAAGATATAATTTAACTATACTTAATTACTAGTACTTCCTTTTAAATATTGCCTCATCAGCTCTTGTGCCCCTTTATGGTCTTGGTTCTCAAACATCCTCAATGTTGTTTAAAGCTGCTTTTTTTGATTTAAAAGCATTTGTTATATGTTTTGTTTGACTTCTTAAATTTGATGATTTTTGTCAATATTCTGCTTACAGATTTCATCAGTTATAAAAGCTATACATTAAAGGTATGATGGAAAGAGAGCATTTATTCAAGGTGTTGTTAATGTTGGGATTAATAAATTTTGAAGAACCAATCACTGGGATGGTGCTAGCACGTAGTAGGTGATCAGTTAATCTTTGTGAAAGTGAGTACTGTATTTTCAACTAATTCATGGAATGTGCATAATGAGCATCATATTTGTAGAAGAACCCTAACTGGATAGAAACCTTGCCAGAAGAAGAGCCTGAGATAATGACTTTTACGTAGAGTCATGTCATAATGAATTCTAATGAGTGAATGATGGCAGTGAGATACAGCATAACAGAAAGCTTCCTCTGTTCAACAAAACAAATAAAAGTTACTATGGACTGTTTCTACATTTTATTCCATCTTTGCTTTTAGAAAATCAACATTTTTGCTTTCAGATTAGGAGAGTGATTTAAGATGTGTCATTATAAAAAAAATGTTTAGACTATCACCGCCTTCCTATAACGCAGTGAATTTCCTAACGCCACCACCACATGTGCATAATGGAGTAGTTTTCTTAAAGGGGATGACTTTAGTGCATTTTGTTAAAGGGATCACCTTTTATAAATGAAATGTAATGTTAAATACAGACATGAAACTTCATTTGGTGATAGATATGTGCATGCATAACTTCGCATTGCCTTTAGTTAATTCTCTTGAATTATAAGATGGTGTAGAGAAGGAACACTTTCTTAACGGGTAATAAAATTCAGCTTTTACCAACTAGGCTTAGTGAGACCCACCAGGCTGAGCCGTGGTTCACAGAGCTTGGGTCAGACTTCACCCACTTCTCAGCAGTGAGTCTCAGGACCTCCGCCCTCACTGTGACACAGTGACATTAGGTGGGTCACAGGGTGCTCACCATAAGGAAATGATGCCACCTGTTTGTGACTTTGCATTAAGTAGTTTGAGTTTACTGTGAGAAAATAGCTTTGGAAATGTTAATGTGAAAAGAATGACGTGATTCTACAGTTGCAATCTTCCTTTATTTGAAACTTGAAGGCAACAGACACCACCTTTGCCTCTCCTTGAGTTCTGTGTGAAGAGTCAGGCCTTGTGTAGGGGGCTGGGCTTTTTTCTAGACTACCTAACTGCTAGGCATGGTTGTGGATTTGGGCATAGGCCCGTTGGACAGGGCACTCTAGATACAAGTACACATTACATACAGTACATATACATCTAATGCACACACTACACTTGGAATCCGTATCTAAAATTGTCACCAATATAATTCAATAAAACCAGCAGTTTGAGGGTGGCCTTCTCTTGACTTATTACTCTCACTCTCTGCCTGCTTTTTCACTCTCATCTGTGGCCACACTACCCCTCACTGATTATATGATGGTTATCCTGACCCTCTTTCCCACCGATGGAACTTTGTGTCTGTTCTTCTTTCCTGGAACTCTTTGCTTCCAACTGTTTTCAGGTTATAGTCTGGTTGTCACCCCGTCACCATCCTCACCATTTTGAAGACAACATGAAACATTCTCTTATTAACGTTACCAGTAAATATCTTAATGACTGAATCCAGTAAGCCATTTTAACATCTTATTTTCCAGACCTGCTCCTTCAAATCTGTTACTTGCTTTTCTGTGAGAATCATGCTCCCGGTTCTTTTACCTCTTAGCCTTTTGTTGTTTGCTTTTTATTTGCCTTAGATCTTCTCCTCTGCCCAGCCTCTTGACCTAGGGGGCCTGTGGTCATCTGAAGTCCACCATAACACCAAGTAAACGTACTTCCTCTTCAACTTTACCTCTCCTTGTATTTCCTATCTATTAGGAGTATTTCCACTCACCTTTCATTCAAACCAGAAACCTAGGAGTCATCCTAGATTGAGTCAAGAACTTCTGATTTTACCTCCTGTTTCTCAATACTTCTCACTTCCCTCCATTCCTTTTGTTAGTGATCTACTTCAGGACATCACATCTCTTTCCTTTAATGCTGTAGTACTCACCTTCTGCCCCATCTTCAGTTTCATCTGTATCAAATCCTTTGAGTGCACATCTAAAGTGATATATGTAAGATAAAAATGGGACTTTATCAGTTGCTCCAAAAAACTCTCAAATGTGCTAGTCTATAGCATGAAGGACTGTTTGTTGAATGACTGAATGAATGAAGAATGGGACCAGCGTCCTTGTTGGGGCTCATTTGGGTCCTAGATTATATTGTCTATAATCCCTTGAAGGTTTCATGTATCAACTAAACCTTTTCTGAATTTTCCTTGGAAGTTCATAAAACTGGGATGAATATCATTAGTATGGGATTATAGTTCATAGGTTATCTGTAAGAACAAGATAGGCTTCCTATGGTGAAAATAAGATTTATGTGCCTATATTTTTCTTTGTTTTTTAGTTATAGTCTATTAAATTTTTATTTGGAGACTTTCTTAGGAGAACTACTCAGAAATAAATGTTTCCCCCCTCTTTTACTAAAAACGAAAAGTGAATGTCACTTTAGTGTATCTGCCTTTATGTAGCTGAATTTCTGTATTATGAAACAAGATTCTAATCACAGTTTGACAACTGGTGTTTTGATTGCTATTCTTAAAGTTTTTGTAAAGTTGTTTTATTTTAACGAAGAATCATCATTCTCTTAATAACAGCTTACCAAAAAAAGAAAAAAATGGAAAGAATATATTGCATTACAATTAGTTGCTTAAATATACTTGTCAGGTCAGAGGTAGGAAAATATGGGTATTTTCCTTTACTCTTAAATTTTTGTACAGTGCTTCAATATGCTCTTTTCTTGTGATAAAATAAACATAACATAAAGTTTACCATTTTAAAATGTACAGTTCTATGGCATTGTGTGCATTCACATTTTTTGTACTGCTTTAGTATACTTTTAAAAAATTATTATATTGAAATAATTCATTATTGAGACCCAAAACTGTGCTTAGGTTAAATAAGCAAAGTTCTCTATGGGGCTTATCAGTGTGTTCTAATGAAAAATGATTTTGTTTGCTGAGTTTTATTAAGGAACTTGCAGCATATCTGGCCTTATTGGATTCAGAGAGCAAATGCCAATGGGAACTTATGGAAACAGGTTTATTAATTAGATTTATTTAAACATTTTCCCCCCCATTTCAGTATAATAAAACACATTTAAAGAGTTATAAATAATTTATTCTTTTGTGTAATATATGTTATATATATAAATGTATTATTTGCTCATTTGGAGGCTTGTAATAACTTTGCATTTCGTTCTCTGTAAGATGACAACCTAAGATCGTATCTTTTCCATTAGTTCTAAGTTATAAGCCATTTTAGGTTAAGTTTTATAATTATGCAAAAGTTACAGGTCAAGGCAAGAAATAAGCATTATGAGGCAGATGGATTCTTTTGTAGGGTAGATATAAAACATTTATTTCTTGAAGACTTACCTTTCTAGGAGAGAAAATTTTGATATAAGAAGATATCACCATAAAGAAGAGAACCTTGTAAGAGAAAGCTTTTCTGATAGCAGGTAGTTTTGTTCTCATAAACAAATAGTGGCTGAAGTCAAGAGTGGTGCTTAGACTGTTGGGAAGGATGGTATAATACCACATATAGGGTACAGGAACTATAGATGTACATTCAGAGGAACACTGATTTCCCATTTAGGCTTTGTTAGAAACTGTTATAGGTTTTATAACTCTGTTGACAATCATCTTATTTGGAACATGATATGCTTATACAAAAATAATTTTTAATGTGAAATCTCTCATTACTTGAAAGTCTAGTGAAATAGTAGTTTTGAAAACTGAGTCACAGTTTAATTTACCATCACAATTCACAGCTTCTCTCAGTATTTTACTTGGTAGATTAATCCCATCTCAGCAGTACCACTAGGCTCCTGCCTTGAAAGTGAGGGAAAATACAGACATCTGATTTTCTGAGCATGTGGGCTGTGACAAATTTAAATGTGTTCAAATGTGTTTTAATAGTGCATCTGTGTATAAGCAGCTGAAAATTTATGGTTGTTTTTTAACATAAAAATGAGGAAATTGACCACTGTCGGGTAATAAAAAATAACAACTCTATAGAAAAATAGGAGTAAGTTTTTAAATGCCAGAGCACCAAGAGACAATATCCTCTAACCTAAATTGACTAATTTATATCTTTGTCACTTAAAGATCAGATATATATTTGAGTTAATGAATCATCCTCCCAACATCCCATAACTAAAGCAAATTCTATTTCCTTTTTTCCAGGCAAAGTTTTAGTCCATTTTATAATAAACCATCCTGACTTTTTCTGAATCACAAGATAGGGAGACTCTTACAGGCAAAACTGCAGTTAAAAGAGATCCTAGAGGAGAGAGTCTATCATGTTTAAAAGAATGCCAGTGAAGGAAACAGCCTAGACTACTTTGGCTACACTTTTCAGTGTTTAAAATAGTAATATCATATGGCTGTTTTTAAACATTTTCATTTTATCTTTGAAGATTTGTTTTAAATGCTCATAGGTCAGGAGTGAATCAACTTCCGGATAACTACCAATATCCTGGTCGGTGCCTACTGACAGTCCTACAGAGACCAGATATGTGAGGAAGTGTTCCTCTCCCTTCAAAAAGTTAACCTTACAAAAAATATTCATGAACATCTTCTCTTTTGAGTCTTATAATAATGCTCTATCATACTTAATGTTTATTAGTTCCTACTTAAAAGCAGAAATTAAGATTCAGAGAGGCTAAGTCACTTACCCAAGGTCACTAGTGAATGGAATAAAACTAACTGGAGACTAGTCATTTTTGCCCTGAGGACCATGCCTTTGGCTGTCTATACATCACTGCCTCTTTGATATGCTTTATAAAATTGGCTATTATCAACATGCACTAAGGTCCTTTTGGGAAATTTTTCCCTGGGAGAATTATCTGAGTTGATAATGTGATTGGGAGCATTATTAATTTGAGTCTTTGGGTCTGAACAGAAGAACCTCAAAAATTAGTGAAGTCATTAATATTTCTGTTTGGTTCTAAGCAGTGTCTGTTAATAGCCTTATACTGAAATGTAGGTCTGAATCTCGTAATGTTCATTTATTTTTATTTTCTTTTTGAAGTATAGTTGATTTATAATGTCTTAGTTTCTGGTGTACAACAAATGATATGTGTATATATATATATATATATATATATATATATATATATACACACACACACACACACGCACACACACAGAGACACACATAATATATGTTCCTTTTCATAGTGATTTATTATGGGAGTTTGAATATAGTTCCCTATGCTATACAGTAGGATCTTCTTGTTTATCTGTTTTATATACAGTAGTCTGTATTTCTAATCCCCAAATCCTGATTTGTCCCTTCCCCACCCCCTTAACCCTTTGGTAACCGTAAGTTCATTTTCTATGTCTGTGAGTCTGTTTCTGTTTTGTAAATAAGTTCATTTGTTTTGGGCTTCCCTTGTGGCTCAACTGGTAAAGTATCCGCCTGAAATGCAGGAGTCCTGGGTTCGATCCCTGGGTTGGGAAGATCCCCTGGAGAAGGGATGGCAACCCACTCCAGTATTCTGGCCTGGAGAATTCCATGGACTGTATAGTCCATGGGGTCACAAAGAGTCATAGACACAACTGAGCCACTTTCGCTTCACACTTCATTTGCATCATATTTTAGATTTCACATATAAGTGATATCATATGGTATTTGTCTTTTCTTTCTGACGTAACTTCACTTAGTATGATAACCTCTAGGTCTACCCATGTTGCTACAAATGGCATTATTTTATTAATACTGAGTAGTATTCCAGTGTATATATTTATATGTACCAACTCTTCTTTATCCATTCCTGTCTATGGACATGTGGGTTGCTACTCGATCTTGGCTGTTGTAAATAGTGTTACTCTGACCATTGGGGTACATGTATCATTTTGAATTATAGTTTTCTTTGGATATACACCCAGGAGTGGGATTGCCAAATCACATGGCAACTCTGTCATAATGTTCATTTAAATCATTTACTCGGAGATCCAACCAGTCCATCCTAAAGGAGATCAGTCCTGGGTGTTCATTGGAAGGATTGATGTTGAAGCTGAAACTCCATTACTTTGGCCACCTGATGCGAAGAGCTGACTTATTTGAAAAGACCCTGATGCTGGGAGGGGTTGAGGGCAGGAGGAGAAGGGGATGACAGAGGATGAGATGGTTGGATGGCATCGTCGACTCGATGGATGTGGATGGACTCTGGGAGTTGGTGATGGACAGGGAGGCCTGGTGTGCTGTGGTCATGGGGTCGCGGAGAGTTGGACATGACTGAGCGACTGAACTGAACTGAACTGAATATTCATTTAAATTGAAAGTTTGCTCAAGTGAGAGTTATTGTTTACTGTTAGTTCTGAATCTGACTTTCAAGATGCCTTTATTCTTCAAAACAGTTTAAGGAAAAAAGGTGATTTTTTTTTTTTTTTTTGTTAAGCTATATTGTAAGGACTTTTTGATGTAATGTATGGTAAGGTAAAAAATTTTTTATTTGAGCTAATTTTAAGTATAAAAATTAAACTGTAACAAACTGTAAATGAAGACAACTTTTTAAAGAAATTCAGCTTTATTTGTTTCATTTATCTATAGGGACTGAGCAAGGTTATTTAAGTACCAAAGGGTAGAGGATCTTAGGAAATCTGCTTTAACAAACAAATAAGAGTGATTTGTAGTTAATTTCATTTCAGAGAACACACATTGAAAAAATTGGTTTTTCCTGAACCTAATAATCTCAGTTTTGGGGACAATTTCTTCTTTCTGAAACAATACAAAAGTAAAGTTTAGGCTAGCTTTTGTCCAAATAATCAAAATATCTGAATGGAATCTGAGAAGTTCATAGAGTGTTACCGAAGTTGTTTATTTTGTAAAGTAAATTGATTCATTATTTTCAAATTGTTTTACAGGATCCTGCAAACCAGAAATGTGGTGGAAGGAAGAAAACCGTGTCTTTCAGCAGCATGCCGTCGGAGAAGAAAATCAGCAGCGCGAGCGACTGCATCAGCTTCATGCAGGCGGGCTGTGAGCTGAAGAAAGTTCGGCCGAATTCTCGCATTTACAACCGGTTCTTCACTCTGGACACAGACCTGCAGGCTCTTCGCTGGGAACCTTCCAAGAAAGACCTCGAGAAAGCTAAGCTTGATATTGCTGCCATAAAAGAGATCCGACTGGGGAAGAACACGGAAACATTTAGAAACAATGGCCTTGCTGACCAGATTTGTGAGGATTGTGCCTTTTCCATACTCCACGGGGAAAACTACGAGTCTCTGGACTTGGTGGCCAATTCAGCGGACGTAGCAAACATCTGGGTGTCAGGGTTGCGGTATCTGGTTTCTCGAAGTAAGCAACCCCTCGATTTTATGGAGGGCAACCAGAACACACCAAGGTTCATGTGGTTGAAGACAGTGTTTGAAGCAGCAGATGTTGATGGGAATGGGATTATGTTGGAAGACACCTCTGTAGAGTTAATAAAACAACTCAACCCTACCCTGAAGGAGTCCAAGATTAGGCTAAAGTTTAAAGAAATCCAGAAGAGCAAAGAAAAACTGACAACTCGAGTGACAGAAGAGGAGTTTTGTGAAGCTTTTTGTGAACTTTGCACCAGGCCGGAAGTGTATTTCTTACTTGTGCAGATATCAAAAAACAAAGAATATTTGGATGCCAATGATCTCATGCTTTTTTTGGAAGCTGAGCAAGGAGTCACCCATATCACTGAGGACATGTGCTTAGACATTATTCGAAGATACGAGCTTTCCGAAGAAGGACGTCAGAAAGGGTTTCTTGCAATTGACGGCTTTACCCAGTATTTGTTGTCACCAGAATGTAACATTTTTGATCCTGAACAGAATAAGGTTGCCCAAGACATGACCCAGCCTTTATCTCACTATTACATCAATGCCTCTCACAATACCTATCTCATTGAAGACCAGTACAGGGGGCCAGCTGATATTAACGGGTATGTTAGAGCTTTGAAAATGGGCTGTCGCAGCATTGAGCTTGATGTAAATGATGGCTCAGACAACGAACCAATCCTTTGTAACCGAAACAACACGACAACACACCTTTCCTTTCGAAGTGTCATAGAGGTGATAAATAAATTTGCCTTCGTGGCTTCTGAATACCCACTCATTCTTTGCTTGGGGAATCACTGCTCCCTACCACAGCAGAAGGTAATGGTCCAACAGATGAAAAAGGTCTTTGGCAGTAAACTCTATACTGAAGCACCTTTGCTGTCAGAATCCTACCTCCCATCACCAGAAAAATTAAAAAGAATGATCATTGTGAAAGGAAAGAAATTGCCTTCTGATACAGATGTTTTAGAAGGAGAAGTTACAGATGAAGATGAAGAAGCCGAAATGTCTCGAAGGATGTCAGTAGACTACAATGGTGAGCAGAAACAGATCTTGCTGTGTAGGGAGCTCTCTGACTTGGTATCTATCTGTAAATCTGTTCAGTATAGGGATTTTGAATTATCTATGAAAAGCCAAAACTATTGGGAAATTTGTTCATTTAGTGAAACAGAGGCCAGCCGAATTGCAAATGAATACCCAGAGGATTTTGTAAATTATAATAAGAAGTTCTTATCACGAATCTATCCCAGCGCCATGAGAATTGATTCCAGTAACTTGAATCCACAGGACTTTTGGAATTGTGGCTGTCAGATTGTGGCAATGAATTTTCAGACTCCAGGTCCAATGATGGACCTCCACACAGGCTGGTTTCTTCAGAATGGAGGCTGTGGCTATGTTCTAAGGCCGTCTATCATGCGAGATGAAGTTTCTTACTTCAGTGCAAACACAAAGGGCATTGTACCTGGGGTGTCTCCTCTAGTGCTTCATATTAAGATTATCAGTGGTCAGAACTTCCCAAAGCCCAAGGGAGCTTGTGCCAAAGGGGATGTCATAGATCCCTATGTGTGTATAGAGATACATGGAATTCCAGCGGACTGTTCAGAACAAAGAACTAAAACTGTTCAACAAAACAGTGATAATCCTATTTTTGATGAGACATTTGAGTTTCAAGTGAACCTGCCTGAACTGGCCATGATCCGTTTTGTGGTTCTGGATGATGACTACATTGGGGATGAGTTTATAGGGCAATATACAATACCGTTTGAATGCCTGCAGCCTGGATATCGGCATGTTCCCCTCCGTTCCTTTGTGGGTGACATCATGGAGCATGTAACTCTTTTTGTCCACATAGCAATAACTAATAGAAGTGGAGGAGGAAAGCCACAGAAGCGCAGCCTTTCAGTCAGGATGGGGAAGAAGGTTCGGGAGTGTACCATGCTCAGGAATGTTGGTCTTAAAACCATAGATGACATCTTTAAGATAGCAGCTCATCCCTTACGAGAAGCCGTAGATATGAGAGAAAATATGCAGGTAGGAAGCGGCCCATCCTGTTCTTCCCTCCCCTCCTTCTTCTGATCTTTCTCTCACCAGTGAACGTCGAACGTTGTGTTTTTGCTCATGATCTGATTCCTCAAAAAATTATCGCAGAGGATGTATAAACCCATGTACTGCTGAATTAGCTTCAGTATTGCCTGTGATAAAACATAAAAAAAACTTTTCTTGGAGTATAGTTAATTTACAATGTTGTTTTAGATTCAGATGTATAGCAAAGTGAATTTATATATACATATAAATATATGTATAATCTATTCCTTTTTAGATCCTTTTCGTATATAGGCCATCAAAGTGTAATGAGTAGAGTTCCCTGTGCTATTCAGTAGGTCCTTATTAGTTATCTATTTTATATATAGTAATATGTAGTCAATTCCAATCTTCCAATTTAGCTCTCCCCCCTTACTCCACCCTATAACCTTAAGTTTTTTCCCTACATTTGTAACTCTGTAAAACAGATATATTTTATGTTTCTAATTGTGAATGCTTTGTTAAATCTGGTTTGAACTAAACCAACTAATAGAGCAATGTAGCAAAATGTTTTATATATCCACTAAATGTCCTTAGTACACAGTAAGTTGATAGATGGGAATATGTATTTGAAACAATGAAAAAAAGAATATAAAATAGTATATGTGCATGTAATATACAAAATTTTATATATACAGACACATGCATGCTAATTGTAAGTATATATAAAAATATTTACAGATAAGAACATAGAAGGGTATTTAAAGTCATATAAAACATGTGATGCCTGTTAGATTATTTTTTAGTTGTTTGAGTGTATAATAATAATAAATTATCTTCCATGAAACAAGCAAAGAACTAATAAACAAAATTCAGCACTTGAACTTGTTGAAAACTATTTAGTCATCTCAGTGTTGTGCTTCAATTGAAAGGACATGGATTCTGAATTAAACTCTATCACTGTGTGATTTTTGAGTTTTCTCCTTATAAGATAAGAAAAATAGTAATAATTACATCATAGGATTATTATGAGAATTAAATGAGAGTGAATGTAAATGACCCAGTCTTAGCATGTAGGAATTCAATTCAGTTTTCTTGCCTTCATTAATACTTATAATCAGAGAAGGCTGAAAACTTTTTCTTTAATGCTGTTTAGCATACGTAATCTAGGCTCATGTTACTGAGAAACAATCAAACAACAAATGCTTAGTAAGTTCCTACAAGGCGCAAGGAGGTCTTGTTTGGCAGAAGTGGCAGCAATCTATGTATGAGAATGAAAAAGGAGAGGAATGTTTTTCAATGCGCTTTATTTGATCCTTTAGTTAACATTTTTATAGTAACCACCCAAAATCCCTACATTCAAAATAGAAAACAAGCTTGAAGAGGTTAAGCAATTTCCCCAATATTTCATTTAATAAATGGGAATGTTGAGCTTTAAATACAGAATTAGCCACCACCAAAACCCAATAATCACTCAAGATTCTCAGTCACCTAATGTGGAACAGCACACCATGACTTGGTGAAACTTTACTTTTACATTATTTCACAGAGAAATTCTGGAACGGGCTTAAGATCAATTTAAAATTGCCATAATGGAAAATACTACGTTACATACAAATACTTAGATTGTAAACGTATGATTGGCAGTGGGTTGCCTTAACCATTATTATAAAAATAAGTTCCAAATATTAACATTCTCTATCTGGCTTTTTCTGACATAATTCTGCAACCATTACAAACCCCTGTGTTAGATTAGTTATAAGTCATTTCTACACTTAACTTTATATATTCGAAGTAGATTTTATACAGTTCCATATAGTTCTTGAAATATATCCTTTGCATGTATTATATATTTAAAATACATATTAAGGAGATTTGGCTATGGATAAAGTTTTTTCTGTTAGCATAACATCTCATTTCAACATAAAGGATTATTTAGAGCCTAATTAGTATAAAAATGAATGCCATCATTGTCACTAAATTCATGAGGCATGCTAGGTTAGGTATTGTTCATTGTTAATAGGCATAATTGCTATTTCAAATATTCTTTTAAATGCCTGTCACATGGACAAGTGTAGCTTTTCATAGAATGTGTTTTATGCACGTCTATCAGGTGCATTTCTGATGGAGTGACAGAGGGGTACCATTGACGGTTATGTGAAAAGAGGGTGATGAGCAATAGCAGCCTGCTACCTTGTGGGAAAAATCTCAAAGGAGATGCACTCCAGTGTACAATCAGTGATGTGCTTTTATGATCATCATGATACAGATTTAATAATATATTCATGATCAGTCAATGTTAACTTGTATGCATTGTCCAGAATATTTCAGATATTCCAGAATCTTCCAAAGCCCTGCTTTGAAAAGTACTGTGTAACTTTAGGTCATAACCTCCTTTGCTTTGTGGCATATTTGTAGCAGTTGTTAAAAGCTGGGAAAGATGAAATGAAGTTGTGAATTAGCTCTGCGTGTTATCTCCATGTATATTATAGTATTTGGGGTTGGTTATAATCCAGTTTGCTTCAAATTACATGTGTATTTAAGGGTATGCTTCTAATGAATGTACTTTCGTGTACTGGAAGTGCTCAGGGTGGTGTCCTATGGTCAGAAGTGTAATTCTCTGTTTTCTGCCACACAGAATGCCATAGTGTCTGTTAAGGAATTGTGTGGACTTCCGCCAATTGCGAGTCTGAAGCAGTGCCTGTTGACCCTGTCTTCTCGGCTCATCACCAGTGATAATACTCCCTCCGTCTCTCTTGTGATGAAAGACAGCTTTCCTTATCTGGAGCCTCTGGGGGCAATCCCAGATATGCAGAAAAAGATGCTAGCTGCTTATGATCTGGTAGGAAATTGTTACTCTCTTGTTTCTTGTCTGTGTGGGAGGAAATCATATTGCAGGGCCTCTTTTATGAAACTTCAGTAAATAACACAGAGCGACTGCCTTTAAAATCCTTGACTGGGGGTGCCAGGCAGAACTGGCCCCCTCAGCTCCACCTAAGCCCCAGTGGAGACCTCTGAGACGATGCTTTGAACCCAGAGCTCCACAGGTTAAAACTGGAAAATCTCTGCTCTATGCTCTAGAATAGCAAAGAATAAATTTTGACTAAGACCTCAAAAGTATATACAATTTCTCATTATCTAAATAACTTTAGCCTGCAATATAACTATTTAATCACATGCCTAGAGGAAGTAAAATTATGCCTCAGTACTGTCTTATGATGGTTGAGACAAAATAATTCTCTGGAATTTATATTTCTAGGCTAATACTGTTATCTGATTTTTCTGAATATATAATGGAATTTAAATATCAAGTAAACTTAAGAATAATAATATTTCTGCAAGTCCTAATTCCATAATAAAATTAAGACCAGATGAAGAATTGGAAAAATTTGTGACATGTGCACCAGATAAAGTGTAAATAATCTTAAAATAGAAAAAGCATTTAAAAATCAATAAGAAAAGGAAATAAGAAAAAAAAACCTTGTACCAGTCAGGGTTAAGTTCAGCTTCTCAAAACTAAAAGTGCAAACCAACCATGCTTTAAAAATACAGTCTCTCACATAAAAATCTCACAGCCATTCATGGTGACACTTCTATAAAATTCTTAGGAACTTAGGCTCTCCCTCTAGTTTTCTGTTCCACCATCTCTAGACCCTCAGGGTCCAAAATGGCTGTTGAAGCTCCAGCCACAATATCTGCATTCCAACCATCAGGAATGACGAAGAGGAAAAAGAGGGCACTATTCTTTCCCTTTAAGGACATGTCTCTGAAAAAATGTACATCACATTTTATTTCATCAACCTGGAGTTGACACATAGACACGTATACGTGCAAATGAGAATGGGGAATATCTTTATTTTGTGTATTTTTAAGTTTAAAAAAAATTATTTAATTCATTTATTTATGACTATACTGGGTCTTCATTGCAGGGGGCTTTTCTCTAGTTGCAGTGTGCAGGGGGCTACTCTCGAGTTGCAGCATGCAGGCCTCTCACTGTGATGGCTTCTCTTGCTGCCCAGCACGGGTCCTAGGGCGCATGGGCTTCAGTTGTTGCGGCTCCTCGGCTCTAGAACACAGGCTCAATAGGTCTGGTGCTTGGGCTCAGCTGCTCTGCAGCATGTGGGATCTTCTTCAATCAGGGATTGAACCCCATGTCTCCTGAATTGTCAGGGGATGTTTTACCAGTGAGCCATGAGGGAAGCCCAGAAATATCTTTGTTTTAAAGGGCTGTGAGCTCAACTAAAAATCATTTCTTATGAAAATCAAAACCACAATGAGGTACCATTACACGCCAGTCAGGATGGCTGCTATCCAAAAGTCTACAAGCAATAAATGCTGGAGAGGGTGTGGAGAAAAGGGAACCCTCTTACACTGTTGGTGGGAATGCAAACTAGTACAGCCACTATGGAGAACAGTGTGGAGATTTCTTAAAAAACTGGAAATAGAACTGCCATATGACCCAGCAATCCCACTTCTGGGCATACACACCGAGGAAACCAGATCTGAAAGAGACACGTGCACCCCAATGTTCATTGCAGCACTGTTTATAATAGCCAAGACATGGAAGCAACCTAGATGCCCATCAGCAGACGAATGGATAAGGAAGCTGTGGGACATATACACCATGGAATATTACTCAGCCATTAAAAAAATTCATTTGAATCAGTTCTAATGAGATGGATGAAACTGAAGCCCATTATACAGAGTGAAGTAAGCCAAAAAGATAAAGACCAATACAGTATACTAACGCATATATATGGAATTTAGAAAGATGGTAACAATAACCCTATATGCAAAACAGAAAAAGAGACACAGATGTACAGAACAGAATTTTGGACTCTGTGGGAGAAGGCGAGGGTGGGATGTTTCGAAAGAACAGGATCGAAACATGTATATTATCAAGGGTGAAACAGATCACCAGCCCAGGCTGGATGCATGAGACAAGTGCTTGGGCCTGGTGCACTGGGAAGACTCAGAGGAATCGGGTGGAGAGGGAGGTGGGAGGAGGGATCGGGATGGGGAATACTTGTAAATCCATGGCTGATTCATGTCAATGTATGGCAAAAACCACTACAATATTGTAAAGTAATTAGCCTCCAACTAATAAAAATAAATGGAAAAAAAATCATTTCTTCAGTTACTAAAAAATAGAGAATGGATGTTAGGGGACAACAAGTGGTCTTTGCCTCAGAGGTGAACAGGCAATTTATGTATCTCCTCTCCCTCAAAAATAATGAAAATTTAAAAACATGCTGTGCTGTGTGCTAAGTTGTGTCCAACTCTTTGCGACCTTATGGACTTCAGCCCACCAGGCTCCTCTGTCTATGGGGATTCTCCAGGCGAGAATACTGGAGTGGGTTGCCATGTCCTCCTCCAGGGGATCTCCCCACCAGGGATTGAACTGAACCTCTTATGTCTCCTGCATTGGCAGGCAGGTTCATTACCACTAGTGCCACCTGCTGCTGCTGCTGAGTCGCTTCAGTCGTGTCCGACTCTGTGCGACCCCATAGATGGCAGCCCACCAGGCTCCCCAATCCCTGGGATTCTCTAGGCAAGAACACTGGAGTGCGTTGCCATTTCCTTCTCCAATGCATGAAAGTGAAAAGTGAGAGTGAATTCACTTAGTCGTGTCTGACTCCTAGTGACCCCGTGGACTGTAGCCCTCCAGGCTCCTCCGTCCATGGCATTCTCCTGAAGCCCCCAAAACATGTTTAACCTTAAAATAAGTTTTAAATTTAATATATTAAAGAAATGTAATAAGATACTTCCCCTCTCCATCAAATTGGTAACTTTTAAAATAGTACCTCCTAAGTACATAAATACTATCATCCATCTACCACTAGTGGGAAAATAAATTGGTAAATTTGGGGGGGATTTGGCAATATAATTTAAAATGATTATCCTATTTGATCCATGTATTTCGTATCCAGGGATTTACTCTAAGCCAATAGATGTGTACATAAACATTTGTGGTTAATAATGTCAACATAGAAGGATAAGTGGAATCTGCCTGCAATGAGGGAGACCTGGGTTCAGTCCCTGGGTAGGGAAGATACCCTGGAGAAGGAAAAGGCTACCCACTCCAATATTCTGGCCTGGAGAATTCTATGGACCATATAGTCCATGGAGTCGCAAAGAGTTGGACACAATTGAGAGGTTTTCACTTTACTTCAGAGGGATAAATTAAATATAGTAAGCCATATTATGGATTTCCTTAACACCATTAAAATTGTGTTAGAAGAATATTTGATGATGTGAAGGATTCCTCATAGTTTGTTTTGTGAGAGAGTCTGGTTGCAAAAATTATATACATTATATTTAAATTGTATTTGTATGTAAGATCATGGCATCTGGTCCCATCACTTCATGGGAAATAGATGGGGAGACAGTGGAAACAGTGTCAGACTTTATTTTTTTGGGTTCCAAAATCACTGCAGATGGTGATTGCAGCCATGAAATTAAAAGACGCTTACTCCTTGGAAGAAAAGTTATGACCAACCTAGACAGCATATTAAAAAGCAGAGACATTACTTTGCCAAAGGTCCGTCTGGTCAAGGCTATGGTTTTTCCAGTGGTCATGTATGGATGTGAGAGTTGGACTGTGAAGAAAGCTGAGTACCGAAAAATTGATGCTTTTGAAGTGTGGTGTTGGAGAAGACTCTTGAGAGTCCCTTGGACTGCAAGGAGATCCAGCCAGTCCATCCTGAAGGAGATCAGTCCTGGGTGTTCATTGGAAGGACTGATGCTGAAGCTGAAACTCCAATACTTTGGCCACCTCATGGGAAGACTTGACTCATTGGAAAAGACCCTGATGCTGGGAGGGATTGGGGGCAGGAAAAGAAGGGGACGACAGAGGATGAGATGGCTGGATGGCATCACTGACTCGATGGGCATGAGTTTGAGTAAACTCCGGGAGTTGGTGATGAACAGAGAGGCCTGGCATGCTGTGATTCATGGGGTTGCAAAGAGTTGGACACGACTGAGTGACTGAACTGAACTAAACTGAACTGACATCTAAAATGTTAGCAGGGTATTAATAGTGAATATTTTTAAATAAGGAGAGTGAGTTTTATTTTCTTGCGTATGCTTTTCTATGTTTTTTCTGTATTTACAAAACTCTTAACAATGAACCTGGCTAATTTTTATAATTGAATAAAAGTAGATGTTAAGGAAGAAAATGATACTTTTTTATCATTCAAAAGCAACTAGAAGAGAGATTTGGGAATAAATACCCTACACTTGAGAAAGAAAAGCCCACAGAGCATATTCTGCTTGTGAATGATCAGACCTCTTACAAACTGTACTTCATGGTTGCTGGGGAAGAAGTTTGCCTGTTACATAAATCTCGTTTTTCATGAAATAAATTTTTTTATCATCATAGTAGGGACTGAAAGCTATTCAGTGAATAGGTATAGTTGCCATCTAAGAGGTAACATTAGGGTACCTGTTGCCATAGAGACAGACAGACAGTTGAAGCACTTATTGCTCCAATTCCCTTTGTAAGCTAAGAAAGAAAAATCACTCACAGAGAGGGGAGCCTGGTTCCCTGGAGCTGGGCCTGTAATAAGCAGTAAAGGCACCTGGACTGTGGTTAGCCAGTTTCCATTTCATATCCCCAAGTGTCCCATGGTATTGGAACTACACCTGCTGGCCAAATCTCATTCATATTTTTAAAATGTAATTTCTAATTGCAGGTACACCATGGTTTCCCAAAGTTTAAAATAAAAGACTATAGTGGAAAGCAGAAATACTTCTTTTTAATTTAATTTTATTTTTTGGCTGTGCTATACAGCTTGTGGGATCTTAGTTCCCTGACTGAGGATTGAACCATGGCCCTGGGCAGTGAAAGTGTGGTGTCCTAACCACTGGAACCACCAGAGAATTCCCATGGAAAGCAGAACTACTTCTAATGATGTATTCATTTATAGTTCCCTTTGGGAAAGATTTTTGTTTTGGTAGGGAGTTGAGAGTATACATCCCTATAGCTAGCATAGGCTGTCCATAACATGTGTTAGTCGTTCAGTCGTGTCTGACTCTTTGTGACCCCATGGACTGTAGCCTGCCAGGCTCCTCTGTCCATGGAACTCTCCAGGCAAGAAGTGGATAGCCATTCCCTTCTTCAGAGAATCTTTCTGACTCAGGGATTGAACCCGGGTCTTCTCCGTTGAAGGCAGATTCTTTTACCATCTGACCTTACCAAGTGTTAAACTTGGCCAATTGTGGACATGACCAAAAATACTGTTGATATCTCAGTTGGTTATTTCTTTAAGGGGGTGCTGTAGATATGGGCTAGACACATGCCATGATGATCTCAAAAACCATTTTTCCTTTAGGATTTGCATGTATAGGTTGACATCTTTAGTTAGTCACTTAGTTCAGTCGCTCAGTCGTGTCCGACTCTTTGCGACCCCATGAATCACAGCATGGCAGGCCTCCCTGTCCATCACAAACTCCTGGAGTTCACTCAAACTCATGCCCATCGAGTTGGTGATGCCATCCAACCATGTCTTCCTCTGTCGTCCCCTTCTTTTCCTGCCCCCAATCCTTCCCAGCATCAGGGTCTTTTCCAGTGAGTCAACTCTTGGCATGAGGTGGCCAAAGTACTGGAGTTTCAGCTTCAGCAGCAGTCCCTCCAATGAACACCCAGGACTGATCTCCTTCAGGATGGGCAGGTTGGATCTCCCTAAAGTCCAACGGACTCTCAAGAGTCTTCTCCAACACCACAGTTCAAAAGCATCAATTTTTCAATGCTCAGCTTTCTTCACAGTCCAACTCTCACATCCATACATGACCACTGGAAAAACCATAGCCTTGACCAGATGGACTTTTGTTGGCAAAGTAATGTCTCTGCTTTTTAATATGCTGTCTAGGTTGGTCATAACTTTTCTTCCAAGGAGTAAGCGTCTTTTAATTTCATGGCTGCAATCACCATCTGCAGTGATTTTGGAACCCAAAAAAATAAAGTCTGACACTGTTTCCACTGTCTCCCCATCTATTTCCCATGAGGTGATGGGACCAGATGCCATGATCTTAATTTTTGGAATGTTAAGCTTTAAGCCAACTTTTTTGCTCTCCTCTTTCACTTTCGTCAAGACGCTTTTTAGTTCCTCTTCACTTTCTGCCATAAGGGTGGTGTCATCTGCATATATGAGGTTATTGCTATTTTTCCCGGCAATCTTGATTTCAGCTTGTGCTTCTTCCAGACCAGCGTTTCTCATGATGTGCTTTGCATATAAGTTAAATAAGCAGGGTGACAATATACAGCCTTGACGTACTCCTTTTCCTATTTGGAACCAGTCTGTTGTCCCATGTCCAGTTCTAACTGTTGCTTCCTGACCTGCATACAGGTTCCTCGAGGCAGGTCAGGTGGCCTGGTAGTCCCATCTCCTTCAGAATTTTCCACAGTTTATTGTGATCCACGTAGTCGAAGGCTTTGGAGTAGTCAATAAAGCAGAAATAGATGTTTTTCTGGAACTCTCTTGCTTTTTCAGTGATCCAGTGGATATTGGCAATTTGATCTCTGGTTCCTCTGCCTTTTCTAAAACCAGCTTGAACATCTGGAAGTTCTCGGTTCACGTATTGCTGAAGCCTGGCTTGGAGAATTTTGAGCATTACTTTACTAGCATGTGAGATGAGTGCAATTGTGCGGTAGTTTGAGCATTCTTTGGGATTGCCTTTCTTTGGGATTGGAATGAAAACTGACCTTTTCCAGTCCTGTGGCCACTGCTGAGTTTTCCAAATTTGCTGGCATATTGAGTGCAGCACTTTCACGCATCATCTTTCAGGATTTGAAATAGCTCAACTGGAATTCCATCACCTCCACTAGCTTTGTTCGTAGTGATGCTTTCTAAGGCCCACTTGACTTCACATTCCAGGATGTCTGGCTCTAGGTCAGTGATCACACCATTGTGATTATCTGGGTCGTGAAGATCTTTTTTGTACAATTCTTCTGTGTATTCTTGCCACCTTTTCTTAATATCTTCTGCTTCTGTTAGGTCCATACCATTTTCTGTCCTTTATTGAGCCCATCTTTGCATGAAATGTTCCCTTGGTATCTCTAATTTTCTTGAAGAGATCTCTAGTCTTTCCCATTCAGTTGTTTTCCTCTATTTCTTTGCATTGATCGCTTAGGAAGGCTTTCTTATCTCTCCTGGCTATTCTTTGGAACTCTGCATTCAAATGGGAATATCTTTCCTTTTCTCCTTTGCTTTTAGCTTCCGTTCTTTTCACAGCTATTTGTAAGGCCTCCTCAGACAACCATTTTGCCTTTTTGCATTTCCTTTCCATGGGGATGATCTTGATCCCTGTTTCCTGTACAATGTCACAAACTTCCATCCATAGTTCATCAGGCTCTCTATCAGATCTAGTCCCTTAAATCTATTTCTCACTTCCACTGTGTAGTCATAAGGGATTTGATTTAGGTCATACCTGAATGGTCTAGTGGTTATCCCTACCTTCTTCAGTTTAAGTCTGAATTTGGCAATAAGGAGTTCATGATCTGAGCCACAGTCAGCTCCCGGTCTTATTTTTGCTGACTGTATAGAGCTTCTCCATCTGTAACTACAAAGAATATAATCAATCTGATTTTGATGTTGACCATCTGGTGATGTCCATGTGTAGAGTCTTCTCTTGTGTTGTTGGAAGAGGGTGTTTGCTATGACCATTGCGTTCTCTTGGCAAAACTCTATTAGCCTTTGCCCTGCTTCATTCCGTACTCCAAGGCCAAATTTGCCTGTTACTCCAGGTGTTTCTTGACTTCCTACTTTTGCATTCCAGTCCCCTATAATGAAAAGGACATCTTTTTTGGGTGTTAGTTCTAAAAGGTCTTGTAGGTCTTCATAGAACCGTTCAACTTTGGCTTCTTCAGCGTCACTGGTTGGGGCATAGGCTTGGATTACTGTGATATTGAATGGTTTGCCTTGGAAATGAACAGAGATCATTCTGTCGTTTTTGAGATTGCATCCAAGTACTGCATTTCGGACTCTTCTGTTGACTATGATGGCTACTCCATTTCTTCTAAGGGATTCCTGCCCACAGTAGTAGATAAAATGGTCATCTGAGTTAAATTCACCCATTCCAGTCCATTTTAGTTCGCTGATTCCTAGAATGTCGACATTCACTCTTGCCATCTCCTGTTTGACCACTTCCAATGTGCCTTGATTCATGGACCTAACATTCCAGGTTCCTATGCAATATTTCTCTTGATAGCATCAGACCTTGCTTCTATCACCAGTCATATCCACAGCTGGGTATTGTTTTTGCTTTGGCTCCATCCCTTCATTCTTTCTGGAGTTATTTCTCCACTGATCTCCAGTAGCATATTGGGCACCTACCAACCTGGGGAGTTCCTCTTTCAGTATCCTATCATTTTGCCTTCTCATACTGTTCATGGGGTTCTCAAGGCAAGAATACTGAAGTGGTTTGCCATTCCCTTCTCCAGTGGACCACATTCTGTCAGACCTCTCCACCATGACCCGACCGTCTTGGGTGGCCTCACATGGCATGGCTTAGTTTCACTGAGTTAGACAAGACTGTGGTCCTGTGATCAGATTGGCTAGTTTTCTGGGATTATGGTTTTAGTGTGTCTGCCCTTTGATGCCCTCTCACAACACCTACCGTCTCACTTGGGTTTCTCTTACCTTGGACTTGGGGTATCTCTTCACGGCTGCTCCAGCAAAGCACAGCTGCTGCTCCTTACCTTGGACGAGGGGTATCTTCTCACGGCTGCCCCTCCTGACCTTGAACGTGGAGTAGCTCCTCTTGGCCCTTGACATCTTTAGTACTCTTGTATATTCATGTTAGTATTTATTTTAAGATAAATAGCTTTTAAGATACTCTGCAGATCCAGTGATCATTTAAAAACATAAATCAGATCATATCACTTTCTTGCCTCCTGGGGCTTCCCATGAAAACAGAACTAAAACTCCTCACTGTGGCTTACAGGGTGATTTATGACCTGGCCTTGCCGTCCCATCTCACTTGCTCCCAGCCTCACCTCCATACACTCTCTTCTATTCACTTCACTCGGCCCTGTGGGCTTGCTTTGTTCAGTCAGACTCAACTTGCTCCTATATCCAGGCCGTTTTACTTGCAATTCTGTCTGCCTGGAATGTTCTTCTCTTCAGTTGCTTCTTAGCTCTTAATTCTTAGCTCAAGTGTCATATCCTCAGAGAAAAGTGAAATTTGCTCAGTCATGTCCAACTCTTTGCGACCCCATGGACTATATACAGTCCTTGGAATTCTCCAGGTGGGAACACTGGAGTGGGTAGCCTTTCCCTTCTCCAGGGGATCATCCTAACCCAGGGATCGAACCCAGGTCTCCCACTTCCCTAACCGCTGGCTCCAGCTGTCACTCTATCACATAACCTTATTCGATTTCCATTATCTTATTCAGCAGTATTGAAAAATGCTTGAATTTGGTTTAATTTCTGTCCTTTTCCTTTTACTCTCGATTTGATTATATATTCCAAGAGGGCAGAGACTCTGTCTGCCTTGCTTATTGTTGGTAACTCTAGCATCTAAAACACTGCTGATACATAGTATGTTATCAGTTAATATCAATTGAATAAAATATAAGTGAATTCATCTATATAGTTGGTGAAATAATGTAGTTCCCGTACTATCTCTGAATGTGTTTTATGGAAAACCTTTAAATCCCCTGTGTTTTATCTTTATGATACTACCCTAGCCAAATTGTTCCCTGCCTTACACATATAGTTGGAAACCTATAGATTAAAGCAAAGGGCTTTGCAGGTGGCCCAGTGGTAAAGCATCCACTTGCAATGCAGGAGATACAGGTTTGATTCCTGGGTCAGGAAGATCCCCTGGAGAAGGACATGGCAACCCACTCCATTATGCTTGCCTGGAAAATTCCAGAGTATCCTGGTAGGCTACAGTCCATGGGATTGCAAAGAGTCAGGCACTCTGAGTGCACGCACACACACACAGACAGACAGACACACACAGACACATAGACACACATGCACACACACACACACAAAGGCAAAACTATGGAGACAGGAAAAAGATCAGTAGCTTCAAGGGCTGGGGGCAGGATAGGGTGAGGGAGGGATGAATAGGTGGATCACAGGGCTTTTTTAGGGCAATGAAACTGTTCTGCATAAAAATATAATAGTGGATTGCACCATTATGCATTAGTCAAAACCCATAGAATGTAAAACACAAAGAGTTAACCCTAATGTGAACTATGAACTTTAGTTGATTCAATATTGGCACATCAATTGTAGTAAATGTACCACACTAATGCTAGATGTTAACAGTAGGGAAAACGGGGTGAGGTGGAGTGAGAGAGTTCACGGGATCTCTGTACTTTGTGCTCAGCTTTGACGCAAGCCTAAAACTTCTAAAAATAAAGCCTAAAAAGCCCCACTCAGACTATTAATAAAAACTTATTTGGACGACTAACGCAAAAGACATGTCTAGAGTTTATTGCCTAGCAGGTGGTGGTAGGGGGCAGGTATTCCAAAATGAACAGCTTCTGTGCTCAACTTAGACTTAAGTTGCTTAAAAATTTCTCGAAAATGGTAATAAACTGTATGTGCTTAGTTAGTCATGTCTGACTCTTTGCAACCTCATGGACTGTAGCCCACCAGGCTCTTCTGTCTGTGGGATTCTCCAAGCAAAAATGCTGGAGTGGGTTGCCATTTCCTCCTCCAGGGGATCTTCCTGACCCAGGGATTGAACCTGAGTCTCCTGTATTGGCAGGTGGATTCTTTACCACTAGTGCTACCTGGGAAGCCCAGCCGTATAGATGCCATCTAAGAGGAAATGTAACCACTAAAAAAATACAGATTATGTTTAGAATAAAAAACAACCTGAAATCATTTCTGAAAAGATATAAATGTTTGGCTTATTTCAGTATCAAAAGAAACAAATCAGGCAGCCAGGTATCCTACATTTATTGAAAGTCAACCCAAATGCATCAAACTCTACTACTTATCTTCAGGAAATAAAGTCAAAATACTCTCAAAAACATTGACCTTGAGCTCATCTGCACAATTTTTTCCCCCTAAATTTGGCTTTTCCCTAATGACCTGAGATGATCCTATTCCTTACTGAACATTGATTAATTTAATATTTGGAAACATTTCCTCTTGAGGGTTTTAGAAATTCAGCCTTAAAAGTCATCTTATATTGCTATTAAAATTATATTATAGCATATGTGTTGGTATCAAGGAATCAAAAGCCAAATATACCCATAATAGAGTGGGTTTATTTGCATGGCATAATTTCAGAAGACACCCCATCTCCATTTCATATCTTATTTAAGACATATGTTTTCTACCTGCTCACTGGTACTTAAAATTTCAAAATTATAGCCAATTCTTTGGTTAAAGGTTAAGACTTTAATCTCTTAAAATGCAAGAAAATCTTAGTAAATAGTAACACCTTGAGTTATCAGTAATTTGTACCTTTGGATGAATTTAACATATCCTGTCCTACAGGCAGTTTTTCACCTGGAGAAGGAAGAGAGCCTAATGACAGAGTGTTCCCCAAGTTTGCGTCAGGTAGGGTGAAATTGCTTAAACAATTGCAATTTTACTTAAGAGAAGCCCTGTCTCCAGTCTCCCTCAGTGCTCGGAACAGGCATGTAGCCATGTAAATTCCTGGCTGATATTTAGGGCAACAGAAGTAGAGCTGACTTTCCTGATATCAAACACGTGTCACAGCCAGAGGTGAGAAGTGACAGCCTCTGGAAAGCACCGAAGCAAACTGGGAACATTATTAATCAATAACTCAAGCAAGTAGAAGAGGCCCTAAACACTGAAGGTGGAACCGACGTCTCCTTCCCAGGCTAACGACACACGGAGGCGACTTGCGGTGTCAGACTCCTTGCTGCATTGCCATTTTGGTGGCTCATCATGGTCATGGTCATCATGACAAGTTCTCAGAAACTCCCAGAGCCTTAATTTAAAATCAGAAAGTCATTTCGAACCGACTTTTCCCTTTATTGCCCTGCTCTATGGGAGACTGGCGCTCTGGTTTCTGAAAGAGCAAACGTTAACTTCTCCACTCTGGACTTTCACGTTCTCTAAGAAAATATCACTGGTGTAGGTAATGTAGGTCATAGAGTCACTGCTAAGTCTCTTAAGGCTGTTAAAACAGCAAAATTATGTTTTATAAATAAAAAGTAAGGATTTTTTTCATTTAGGATTAATCTTAACCTTGGGGTTGTTAAAAAAAAAAATTCCTGAAAGAGTTGGTTAGTGTCAGATCCAGGAATGGAGATGTTTAATTTTGTAAACATTTACTGAGTTAAGCCCACGGGCAAGCCACTGTGTTAATGCTTTGGGATTTACGGCAGGCCCTGTGCTCCCGTAGCTTATAGTCAGGGCAGGCGACCTGCTAAGGTCCAAACCACGCTTATTACTCTGTCCTTGGTGATCTACTTATGTTCCTCATCATTTAACACAAGGTTGTAATGGTGCGTGATTACATTGGAAAGTACATTCAATTTCAGTAGAACACTATCAGAATTTCTTTGGATAGGTCTGACCTTTCTCCTTCTACAGTGGTGTTTTTACACATGGACATTTCACATTATTTTAAAAACACATCTTTAGCTTCAGCCCTAAAATTTTCTCCATTTGACCACAGGGTATCACCTAGGTATTTAAAAAACAAACAGTAGAAATTTAATAGGCCAAAAACTGGGTTCATTTTTAATTCCCTAGGTATTCATTTGCCCTTTTCTGATCACTGCAGAAGATAACTCCAAATCAATGGTCCTCAGTTCCTCCAAGTGGTTTTCAAATGCTCTTTCTCTATGTATATATTAACTCCAATAAGGTCTTTCTAGATTAAATAATCTTCAAAAGATTATTGAAGTATAGTTGATTTAAAATGCTGCATTAATTTCTGCTATAAAGCAGTGTGACTTTTTTATACACACATACATAAAAATTCTTTTTCATTTTCTTTTCCATTATGGTTTGTCACAGGATAGTGAATACAGTCTCTTGTGCTTTATAGTAGGATCATGTTGTTCATCTGTTCTATACATAATAGTTCGCCTCTGCTAATCCCAAACTCCCAATCCTTCCCACCCCTACCCCACCTCCCACTTGGCAACCACAAATCTATTCTCTATATCTATACAGATATAGATATATCTATATAGATATAGATTGTTTTGTAAGTGTGCGTAAGTGTTAGACACTCAGTTGTGCCCAGCTCTTTGGGACCCCATGGACTGTAGCCTGCCAGGCTCCTCTGTCCATGAAATTTTCCAGTCAAGAATACTGGAGTGAGTAGTCATTTCCTTCTCCAGGGGATCTTCCTGACCCAGTGATCGAACTTGAGTCTCCCACATTGTGGGCAGAATCTTTGTTTCATATATACATTCATTTGTGTTGTATTTTAGATGCCACATGAAGGGATATCATGTGGTATTTGTCTTACTCTTTCTGACTTTAGTATGATAATCTTTAGGTTCATCCATGTTGCTGCAAATGACATTATTTCATTCTTTATGGCTGGGTAATATTCCATTGTGTGTGTGTTTGTGTATATATATATATACTTATGGGCTTCCCCAGGGGCTCGGTGGAGAAGGAAACGGTAACCCACTCCAGTATTCTTGCCTGGAGACTCCCATGGTCAGAGAAGCCTGGCAGGCTACAGTCCATGGTGTTGCAAGAGTCAGATACTACGTAGTGACTATACCACCATGGCTCAGGGCTTCCCACGTGGCACTAGTGGTGAAGAAGCAGCCTGCCAGTACAGGAGACATAAGTGATGTGGATTCAGTCCTTAGGTTGGGAAGATCTCGAGAAGGGCACAGCAACCCACTCCAGTATTCTTGCCTAGAGAATCCCATGGACTGAGGAGCCTGGTGGGCTAAGTCCAAAGGTCACAAAAAGTTGGACTTGACTGAAGCAACTTAGCACACATGCAAGTGTATGTGTGTGTATGTGAATGTGTGTATACCACTTCTTTATATGTACACATGTTGATGGATATTTAAGTTGTTTCCATGTCTTGGCTATCCAAGAAAGTCTTTTATTTACAATTCAGTATCAGTGAAAGCTATTGCTTCTTTCCTTGCCATATTTCTCATGTATATCCATTTCCTTACAGTGACGCAGACAAGGTTCTCAACAGACTCTCTCCTTCTACCATGTGAATTTTTTCAATAATTGAAAAAATTATTGACTACTTGACTAGGACTAGTTGACTAGTCCCCCAACTAGTCTCTACCTTTCTCTAATTCACCAGTGGAGTAAGTTCAGTCTCTCAATTGTGTCTGACTCTTTGTGACCCCCTGAACCGCAGCACGCCAGGGCTCCCTGTCCATCACCAACTCCCAGAGTCCACCCAAACTCATGTCCATTGAGTCGGTGATGCCATCCAACCACCTCATCCTCTGTCATCCCGTTCTCCTCCTGCCCCCAACCCCTTCCAGCATCAGGGTCTTTTCAAATAAGTCAGTTCTTTGCATCAGATGGCCAAAGTATTGGAGTTTCAGCTTCAGCATCAGTCCTTCCAATGAATATTCAGGACTGATCTCCTTTAGGATGAACTGGTTGGATCTCTTTGCAGTCCAAGAGACTCTCAAGAGTCTTCTCCAACACCACAGTTCAAAAGCATCAATTCTTCAGCGCTCAGCTTTCTTCACAGTCCAACTCTCACATCCATACATGACCATTGGAAAAACCATAGCCTTGACCAGACGGACCTTTGTTGGCAAAGTAATGTCCCTGCTTTTCAATATGCTATCTAGGTTGGTCATAACTTTCCTTCCAAGGAGTAAGCGTCTTTTAATTTCATGGCTGTAGTCACCATCTGCAGTGATTTTGGAGCCCAGAAAAATAAAGTCAGCCACTGTTTCCACTGTTTCCCCATCTATTTGCCATGAAGTGACGGGACCAGATGCCATGATCTTAGTTTTCTGAAGGTTGGGCTTTAAGCCAATTTTTCACTGTCTTTCACTTTCATCAAGAGGCTCTTTAGTTCTTCACATTCTGCCATAAGGGTGGTGTCATCTGCATATCTGAGGTTATTGATATTTCTCTGGGCAATATTGTGCTCCTTCCAGCCCAGCATTTCTCATGATGTACTCTGCATATAAGTTAATTAAGAAGGGTGACAATATACAATCTTGACGTACTCCTTTCCCTATTTGGAACCGGTCTGTTGTTTCATGTCCAGTTCTGACTGTTGCTTCCTGACCTGCATACAGGTTTCTCAAGAGGCAGGTCAGGTGGTCTGGTATTCCCATCTCTTTCAGAATTTTACACAGCTTATTGTGATCCACACAGTCAAATGCTTTGGCATAGTTAATAAAGCAGAAATAGATGTTTTTCTGGAACTCTCTTGCTTTTTCAATGTTCCAGTGGATGTTGGCTGCCTTTTCTAAAACCAGCTTGAACATCTGGAAGTTCACGGTTCACGTATTGCTGAAGCCTGGCTTGGAGAATTTTAAGCATCAGTTTACTAGCGTGTGAGATGAGTGCAATTGTGCTGTCGTTTGAGCATTCTTTGGCATTGCCTTTCTTTGGGATTGGAATGAAACTGACCTTTTCCAGTCCTGTGGCCACTGCTGAGTTTTCCAAATTTGCTGGCATATTGAGTGCAGCACTTTCACAGCATCATCTTTCAGGATTTGAAAGAGCTCAACTGGAATTCCATCACCTCCACTAGCTTTGTTCGTAGTGATGCTTCCTAAGGCCCACCTGACTTAACATTCCAGGATGTCTGGCTCTAGGTGAGTGTGAGTGATCACACTATTGTGATTATCTAGATCGTGAAGATCTTTTTTGTACAATTCTTCTGTGTATTCTTGCCACCTTTTCTTAATATCTTCTGCTTCTGTTAGGTCCATACCATTTCTGTCCTTTATTGAGCCCATCTTTGTATGGAATGCACATTCCATACAAAGGTATCTTTGATACCTAATGATACAAAGGTATCATTAGGAATGGTATCTCTAATTTTCTTGAAGAGATCTCTAGTCTTTCCCATTCTATTGTTTTCCTCTATTTCTTTGCATTGATCGCTGAGGAAGGCTTTCTTATCTCTCCTTGCTATTCTTTGGAACTCTGCATTCAAATGGGAATATCTTTCCTTTTCTCGTTTGCTTTTCACTTCTCTTCTTTTCACAGCTATTTGTAAGGCCACTTCAGCAGCCATTTTGTTTTTTTGCATTTCTTTTTCTTGGGGATGGTCTTGATGCCTGTCTCCTGTACAATGTCACGAACCTCCGTCCATAGTTCATCAGGCATTCTATCAGATCTAGTCCCTTAAATCTATTTCTCACTTCCACTGTATAATCATAAGGGATTTGATATAGGTCATACCTGAATGGTCTAGTGGTTTTCCCGCTTTGTTCAGTTTAAGTCTGAATTTGGCATAAGGAGTTCATGATCTGAGCCACAGTCAGCTCCCGGTCTTATTTTTGCTGACTGTATAGAGCTTCTCCATCTTTGGAGGCAAAGAATATAATCAATCTGATTTTGGTGTTGACCATCTGGTGATGTCCATGTGTAGAGTCTTCCCTTGTGTTGTTGGAAGAGCAGTGGGAGTAGTCCCCCTCAGATTTTGTTTCTGATTAGGCTTGAGAAGCCTTCATCCACCTGTGCTGCCTGTTTTGCCACCCTCATCTCCCATTTCCTTGTATTTGAACCCTCTCCTTCAGTTAGGCTATTTTATTTTCCAGGTATTTTTCATTTTCCATCCTTTGTTTTTCTGGTGTACTCTACCTCAAATGACTTCCTAGACTTAATTCCTTCTGCATCAGTCTAAGGCCAGCGCTTTGTCCTAATCTCTTGCAAAACTGACTTTAAGAAAAAGTTCATTTATTGATTTTATTCATGACATTCAACACATGTAAACTATAAAGAACTTTAGTAGATTGTGTGCAAAACAGAGGTGAATAAATGGAGACATGGTTATCAGCACAAATAGCCATAGTGTAAAGCGTGACAGCTCTTTGAGTCAAGGGGAGTATAAGTAAAATGAGATAGGAGTGTGTATGCTTGCCAGTTGTAACAATACTTCTTTCGATGTATCATTTTATCTATATCTTTAGTCTTTTGGTTTGTCAATTTAACAAAAAAACTTTGCACACATGTCACTATGCAAGTTGCTGGGGGAAAGAAATGGTATGAAGCAAAATTTCTGTTCTTGAGGAATGGGCAATACTGATAGGAAGGCAAGATTTGCACCTAAAAAGCGGAAGGAGCAGAGACACAGTGTCCCAGCAGTGAGGCAGATGATATTTTATGTCCCGAGATGGATGGAGTCAAAGGGCCTTGAGTCCTTATGGTGGATTTTTCACAGTGCCTTGTAATATACCCCGTCTATGACTTTTACCCTGTCTCACCCAGTGCTCAGCAGAATTTAACTTGCAAATGGTTTTGAAAGAAAAATACTGTCTAACCTTTGTAAACTGTTTTCTTTAGATACCTGAATTTTTACTTTCTATTGTTCTTGACTGTCTAATTTTTCATGCATAATCAAGAAGTATTGCCTAACATATTTTGGCCCTTTTAAGTGTTTTAAATTAATCTGAACACTTCTGAGTAGTGATTTAAATATAGAAATCAGAGGTGGAAGAGTTTCAGGGAATTACAAGTGTAAAAAATGCAGCAAAGCATTCTCCAAAGGTGACTTCTGTGCTGAATAACATTAACATAATAGTTGAAACTTTGCTATGAAAACAGAAACAGATTTTCTGAACATAAAATCGAAACAATCTAGAGAACAAAAGTCAAGAATTATTTAATCTTTTACTTAGTTGTGTGATTTGGAGAGCAGTTGATTGTGTTAACATAGCTAGGAATCTAGCAAAGAGAACCAATCACTATCTTTTATCACTCTTGGGGTAGAATCAATGTGGGCTGTTATCACACTGAAGCCAAACAATGGATTCGATTAAATACATTTTCTGCTCTCAGTATTATTAGTATACGTTGAGCTGAAGAATCGGAAAAAGTTGTAGGTATGTCAACAGCCCTCCAATGCAGCTTTAGTTGTACTTATTGAAATCAAGTTAAATTGAAATTAAGTCACAAGTATTCTCCATCCATTGCTCCCTCTTATTAAGTTTGTGTAGATCTTTATATTAGTTTGCATTTTAAAAAGCATGTTGGGTTGTGTAGTAATGAAACCCAGGGGGAAAAAACCCTTTGGCATGTGTTTAACCAGAGCTGGTTATTTAAAAACAAAATGTGTACTCAGTGCATTGAAACTGCTTACTCTTGGGTGTGGCAATGTTTTCTATACATTTTCTATATATTGCTGGAATTGTCAGCATCTGAGGGTTAGCAGCATTTTCACTTGGTACCAAGGACACAGGGTATCAGAGATGCATCAATAAGCAAGTATTTCGGGGAGCTTCTTTGTGAAATATTGTGCATGAATCCTCAGAGTTTGCTTTGCATTCCTGAATACTCAAGTTCTTGCAACAGTTTTAATTTAAGAGAGTGTAAGATTGTCAAATTGGTCTGAAAAATTCTGGAGAAGTTTAGTCACTAGGAAATAGTATGAATGAACTAAATTTTAATCATAGTGAGATAAAAACAAACATTTCTAATGATTACTCAAGGTATAGCTGACAATTATATCTCAGAATCAGAACAACTGGAGAAAAGAAAAGGTAAAATTATCCGTTTATGCAGAAAGCTGCTCATGTAGTATTGACAGATTCTGTCACTGCCATGAGTGTGGAGACAGAGGTCCTTTGACCTGCTCTGTGTGAGTTCCCCGTTCCACTCCACTGTAATTCAGACTAGGACACGTCATTCAGAGCTGGCTCCAGGACAGAGCATACTAACTTCACCACATACACCAAAGGCAGTAGACTTCCAGTAAGCTGGTAAATGTGGTAACCTTAGACGTGTTCCTGTATCACTGAAAATTAGCAGCCTTATAATATTGAATTTGCTTAAAACCAAAAGATGCCCGTCTATCAAGAGTGCTTTTTATCCATCTGATTTAAAATGTTTAAGTAAATTAAAAGTTAAAGGAAATTATATTCATTCTAGATAGCAAATGTGTTTGTAACAACAATCAGATATTAAAGTGTACCAACTTTAATAAAATTCAAGTCTTATTTTAAACAATCTGAATAGATGAGCCGTTATTGAACTGAAAACTAAAACCCAGTGTTTTGATTAGAAAGAGGATAAGCGATTGCCTTTTCAGATTTGATAACTCCTTCCTGGAAAAACAATGGATACAAGTAAGTATACATCTTCCTAGATTTCATGGGAAGAATGCCTATATCGGTTCATGTGTGTTGCTTGACTCGAAGAGGGAAGCAGTCGTGGAAAAAATATATTTTCATGTTGCTTTGCTTGGTGAATTCCGATTTATAAAATGTTAATCACCAACTTGCCCTTGCAGTAGAAATTCTACACTCTTATATAATACTAGCGTTGCAGAACAGTTTACAAGGTCTGCACCTCAGGAGTGCTTGAGTTCTAGAGTAAGTTTTTTTTACCAACTGGCAGTATGGCTTAAGGCAAGTTAAGCCGTACTTAACTGAGTTTTTTCATCTGTAAAATGGGGTTGTCCGTGATAGATGGTCATTAAGGTTACTTCTAGATATAAACTTCTGTGGTTCTAAGAATGTAGATGTAATTCAGGATAAAATTGGAATCTATGGAAGGTTATGAGTCATGTTTTGATGAAATCTCATCTTTCTAGTACCATAAAATAGTTACATTGACTCTGCAATGATCCTAGGCAATTAGTCAAATCCCTACTGAGCTGGCCAGACAGTTTTTTTTTTCACACAGATTAGACAATTTAATCCATCTTTGAGTAAAAGCATTACTGTCCCCTTCAGTAAAGTTTTGTTTTAAATAAATCATTTTGGTCTTAACTGACAACTTTACACACCCCTGTTCAGAACACATGTAATGCTTAAAGTGACACCAGTCTTTATCTGGGTAAGTCCTCTGTTCTTTTAGACTCAAAGCCATGGCAAGGAATTAAGATTTTTTGGGAGATATTCATGTAACAGAACCAAAGAAAAGCTCTTTGTATCACTCCAACAGCAAAGGCAACGGGGAGCTGAGGCCGAGACATCAGTTATGTGAATCAGTCTGCTGCCGGATTCTATCCGAGTTAGCCCAGCTTTGGCTGTCTAAGTCTGCCTACTGCCCTGCTGGGGACCGTCTGAGGACACGCTTCTCACCTTCACTCCTTGGCTTTGCATTTCAGTTCCGTCAGGATCTGTAGAGACCTAGGAAGGAGATGAAACTCAAGTCAACCATTTTTCCTTTCTAACAACTTACATAAATTACTTATCTAAGCTGGGGGGAAAGGTTGAAATTGTTGATTTAAGTATGGTTTGGCTTTGTTGGTATATTTCAGTTATCTGGTTTTATTTGTTTTCTCTACAATTGCTAATAATTGAAAGTTGACTGCAGAAAATAGAATGAAATTATTTTTATAAATACAATGGAAGCTGTTACCATAGAGAAGAGGATCAAAATGCTTTTATAAAAAAATTTGTATAAGCAATGATTTTAAGTTCTGAGAATATTAATAACAAGGTGTTTTAGAGTATAAGTTCTGACTTTTATGACTAGAGTCTTTCAAATTATCCTCAGGGATACTTTTCTATGTTGAAGGTTAAATCACACTTGATTATCTCTTTATGAAGCGATCTATTAGACAGTGGGAAAAACAAATTTCTTACACTATGGGATTAACAAATATTTACTAGGGAGATTTTGAAGAGAACTTGAATCATAGGGTTTATTGTATGTTTTGGTCCTGAATTTATTTTGCCTCAAAGAAGTAATACAGTTTTAAGATTTATTTTCTGATACTTGAGTATTACATTTTCTATAGGTATAATCCTACTAAAAACTTTATTTTTCAGTACTCAATTTGAAAGGGAATTAAAAACGTGTAAAATTATAGAAAAATGGAGAACCTAGGAAAAAGACTAGAGACCAAAAGAGATTATATTTCAAAAAAGACAATCATAAGTTTGAAGTGATCGATAATAAATAAAATGCATATTGTCTACATGTGTGGGTAATTAATATGTAGAAGAAATCAGTATCACAAGTAAGATAAGGAAAAGGTGATGTAAACGGATAGATACATAAATGGATCCCCAACCCAGGGATCAAACCCAGGTCTCCTGTACTGCAGGCAGATTCTTTATCGACTGAGCTACAAGGGAAGCCTGTAGGGTAATAAAGTGATGTCAACTGCTGAACGGACAAGAATGAGATCTGGGGATAGGCCAAGGGGTACTCTGTGATGAGACCACACTTTGGGGGGTCTCAGTGGAATCCTGCAAGAGTCAAAGCAATGGGATAGTTTTTTAAGGAAAGGTTGACAAGGACAAACACTCGAAGGCCAATTGAGTATTTTGTTATTGATTTTATTTGCTTACTTTTAGATAGGAGATACTGTATGGAAAGGGGAAAAACCGGGGAAGGAGCAGAAATTGTTGATGGAAAAATGGTTCCTTAGGAGTGAATTCCTGGAAGAAGCAGGGCAGGTGAGATTGGAAGTCGAGCTAGAAGTCAGCCTTGGCAGAGGGCACTTCCTTCTCAGGTGGCATCTTTGAGGGTAGGAAGTATATTCCTTTCACACTCAACACTGACGAGATACTCACTTGCAGCACAGTACTGTGAAGAACACTGGCCACATACCAATAGTTTGGTTTTTGTTTAGTCAGAGAATAGTGTATGTTTCCCACTGAGAGCAAAACCAAGAGAAATGAATGTCAGTCAAGATATTGTCAAAGGAAACTACCAACCTTGTCCCTTTTGAAGTTTTTCTTTAAAAGAAAACATTTGAACATGGTTGCAATAGTTCAGTTATGGGCACGGCCTCATGTTTTTACTGATGGGCTGAGTCTGATAACTTTGGAAAGCTACACTTCAGGTTCCAAAGATGGCACGTGTGAAGGCCAGACAAAATCAGAGGGAGTCTGAAATTTTAATTCCAGTTTAATCATTAATTAGTTCTATTTTTTAGATGAGAATCTTAATTATTATAAGTCTTAGTTTCCTTTTTTCACAAAATTAAGGGGGTGGTCCTGATAGTTAAGATTCTTTTAGCCTTAAAATGATTCTAAAAATGTACATTATATTAGCTCTTGCTCACGGTAAAGTCACTGAATGTATTTTTCTCTTTATGAATATTTCCCTTGCTTGAATTTCATGAAAACATTTTGTATGCTATTTAACTAATTGGAACATCTGATAACTTTGAAAGTATCCTAAAAATTCAATTGATGTTGCATGTGTAGATGCTAAGCTTAGAAAAGACTAAATCAAATTGCCTTCATATTAAATTTTTCTTTGATGGTGAGTTTCATTCACTTGTAACCTGCTATAAACTAGGCTACCCTTAGCCATTTGATAAATTGTTATTCAGAAGCATTTCACTTCCTCTTGGCAGTTAGAAGAGTTAATGCAGTTAAAAAGTTTGACACAGCTTAGACCTTCTTGAGTGTCTAGTTTATGGTTTTAATAGTCAGTTTAGCCCTCCAAAGAAGTCACTTCAAGTGAAAAGTGAAAGTGAAGTTGCTCAGTCATGTCCGACTCTTTGCAACCCCATGGACTGTAGCCTACCAGGCTTCTCAGTCCATGGGATTTTCTAGGCAAGAGTACTGGAGTGGGTTGCCATTCCCTTCTCCAGGGGATCTTCCCGACCCAGGGATCGAACCTGGGTCTCCCGCATTGTAGGCAGATACTTTACCCTCTGAGCCACTAGGGAAGCCCAAGTCACTTCAAACTCTCATCTTATGCAGAAATATAAGTAATTGAAGTTTGGTTGAATTACATATCATATATCATTCATTCATTTGAGCAGACTTCCCTACTAGACCATGGAGCCCCATGGAGATAGAAATGTGTCTGTTTCTGCTCCTTAGTGTATCATACCCCTTGTAGTTACTACAGTGCTTTCACATAAAAGCTGCTGAGTAGATATTTTTTAAATGAATGAATGGTATGATTTTACTCCTGTGGAGTTGTTAGGCACTAAAAATTTGTGATTCAAATATCCTTTTCCATTTGAAGATTTGTAGTAATAAACCACTTCATATTTGAAAGTGATTGTATAAAATTACAATCTGTTCAACAACATTTCATTATGAAGAAGATGTGTCTTAAGACCTTTTATGTCCACTTTGGATTCTGCCTTGAGCTCTCTTCAGATCATTGAGCCAGACAGAGAAATCATGGAATAGCCAGATTAAAAGGGACATTTATTGGGTGTAGAAATGAAGAGGAACTAAGAGCCCTTTGATGAAAGTGGAAGAGGAGAGTGAAAAAGCTGGCTTAAAAACATTCAGAAAATTAAGATCACGGCATCCCGTCCCATCACTTCATGGCAAATAGATGGGGAAACAATGGAAACAGTGAGAGACTTTATTTTCTTGGGCTCCAAAATCCCTGCTGGTGGTGACTGCAGCCATGAAATTAAAAGACGCTTGCTCCTTGGAAGAAAAGCTATGACCAACCTAGACAGCACATTAAAAAGCAGAAACATTACTTTACTGACAAAGGTCCATCTAGTCAAAGCTGTGGTTTTTCCAGTAGTCATGTATGGATGTGAGAGTTAGACTATAAAGAAAGCTGAGCACCGAAGAATTGATGCTTTTGAACAATGGTGTTGGAGGAGACTTTTGAGAATCCCTTGGACCGTGAGGAGATTAAACCAGTCAGTCCTAAAGGAAATCAATCCTGAATATTCATTGGAAGGACTGATGCTGAAGCTGATACTCCAATGCTTTGGCTATCTGATGTGAAGAACTGACTCATTTGAAAAGACCCTGATACTGGGAAAGATTGAAGGCTGGAAGAGAAGGGGCCGACAGAGGATGAGATGGTTGGATGGTATCACCGACTTGATGGACATGAATTTGAGCAAGCTCCAGGAGTTGGTGATGGACAGGGAAGCCTGGCGTGCTGCTGTCCATGGGGTGACAAAGAGTCAGACACGACTGAGGAACTGAACTGAATTCAACTGAATTGATTAGGAATAGAAGAGTGACTGTACATTCAGGGAGTGTTCATTTGCTTATTGGTGCCTTTCTTTGGCCATTTCTTTAGAAAAGCCCCAATCCCTTGTGATTCTGATCACAACTTCTGTATTTCCGTCTTCCCCCTTCTTCACATACATATTTTTCTTTTCTCTATCTCTCCAACAGCTGTCCTATTTCCCCTACTTCACTCAGTATATTAATCACCTCTTGGTCTTTTTCCTTTCTACTGAAATGTGAAGGGCAGGGATGCCATTTCAATGCTGTTGCCTACAAGCTCTGTGGAATCAGTGGTGAATATGACTCACAACTCATTCTTGCCAATGGAGCCGGAGCCCTTCTCGAGGAAGGATCAGACCTCTGCCACCTTTGTGCCACTCAGATCCAAGTTTCCAACTTCACTGATGTGTTCAGTAGTCCTTTAAGCTCGTCAGTGGGTGATTCCTTGTTCTGATTCTCATTACTGTTGTTTTAGTACCATTAGCCTTGATGTTGCAGTAGCTTGGGGTGAGGGGATTAAAAGAAGAATGTGACCTGGGACTTAAAGAGTGTGTATGCGTATATTCAACAGTTGTTGATTTGGCACTCATGGTATGCAGGCATGTCACATAACTGGAGCAGCCATAAGGTAAGTGACCCTAGATGGTGTGAGAGTGGATGGGGTTGGAGCAGAGATCATCCTTCCCTCTCTCATTTCCTGTGTTTACTCCATGGTGCCCCGTTACCGGCAGTATCATGTGGGTCTTTCTGAATATCGTCTTTACAATGCGCCAGTTTAAGGACTCCTGACAACTGCCTTCCAATGTTTATTTTGTGACAGATGATCCAAGAGAGCCGATTTCTCATAGAAATGGCAGACACAGTCCAGGAAAAGATTGTGCAGTGTCAAAAAGCAGGTAATCTTCCCTCTTGCCCCTATTTTGCTTAGAAAGCATAATGATGAATCTTGTAGACTTTAAAAGTTTCTCTTTTTACTCTTAAAATTCAAATATTTTATGTCATAGTTTAATGTTACTTTGAGTTGCATTGAAGCCTTTGTTTAGTACAGAAGAGATCTAGATGATAGTAAGTGGGTTGTCTGTGTGTATATAGAGATGGTATCTGAAGATATCTAGAGAGGTGAGGGTTTCTGAACTTAACTTTTGTGATTTGGGAACCTATCAAAGCTGTTTACTACTGATATGGAAACTGTGGTTTTACGTTGCCGCTTAAGAACCACTTTAGTTTTACAATTTGAACCATAATCCTGTTAACCTTCTAGGCTTTTGCCCCATTTACTAGTCCTCATTTTAGGTCTGTTCTTTCTTCAAGGGTGCGATGGGTCCCATGTCTCTTATGTCTCATTGTTTGTTTATTTTCACCTCATCCACGCCCCTGTACTTTTCCTCTCTCTTGGATCCATGTTCTCCCTAATCTATACACACACTAGTGATTATGATAAGATGACACTGACAATTGCTTGATGTATATACATATGATATACTAAACACATATGCTATGCTATTAGGTCCTCATACCAGCTCTGCAAGGTAATCATCATCATGTCCAATCTACAGATGAGGCCTCTGAGATTCTGAGAGGTTGAATGAATTATCCCAAATACCATATCAACATGTGGCAGAGATGACCTTTGAACCTAGACCAACATTTGAAAATGGTGCTCTTCACTACTGATCTGGAAGCTTAAATGTGTCTGTTGAAAGGAAGCATGAAAATAATAACAATACCAAATACTTATATTATGTTCCTATGTGCCAGGCAGTACTTTGAGAGCTTTGTGTTTCTAGGCTTATTTAACCTTCACCCAATTCCATGAGGTCAATAGTCTTTGTTGTTGCCATTGCACCGCTGAGGAGACTGAATGGCAGAGTTTCAGGGGTTCATTCGTGCTCACGGAGCCTGTCAGTGGTAGGGCCAGGGGGTAGATCTAGGCTCTGCAGCCATGCTTTTACTACGTACTGTGCTCGTGATGTTAGCACCAGGCAAGTTAATGTGGTTTAGGCTGCATTAATACAAACCTAGTCGGTAGAACAAGGAAGTGGTGGTAAAACCCTACCTCCTGTGGGCTACTTCAATCCCATTTTAAGTACAATGTTCCTGGATGTCATCCTTAAAGAGAGACATTATAATAAGCTGAAACATGTTAGAATGTTTAATCTGGAGAAGGGAAAGCTCTGGTAGACTTTAATCCAATATCTTTCTTCAAATATTTAAAGGGCTGCACTATGGAACAGAGATTAGACCCTGTTGTTGAGTCTAGCTAGAACCAAGGGGTAGAAGTTCCAGGGAGAAAGACTGGCTTGATATCAATCATAGCTTTCCAAAGATGGAATGAGCTTACCAGAAAAAAGTGTGATTCCTAATTCTGAGGTGCTAAGACAAAGGCTAGAGAAACAGATGATGGTGGTATTTTTCATAGTATTCAATCTCAGGAGAATGGTTTAGCTGTAAATAACTTTAGGGCCATTCCCAAATCTGAAACGTTTGGGTGTTTCCAGGAATGCTTTTTTTTTTTTGAACCTTTTTAGTTTTACTCAATATTTACTAATTACCATTGTTATCTTTGTAGGCTCCAGGCCTACTGTCAAGCCATATGGATGGTTCATAAGAAAAAGTAAGATATGTGCATACTTCACATATGGCAGCCATTCACACGTTACACCATTTTATATAAAAACCAGGCAGAAGACAGGCAAAATGGATGCAACCTGTTGGAAAAATTTGCTTCTTAACTTCTCGTGTCTTTGTCTATGTATTCTTGCTGTTTAAAATTTAATTTAATCTAATGCATTGGTTATTTTTAGTTTTCTCTTAAGGATAGCCATCGGGTGGTGATGAGAAGAATGAGAAGAGAATTCAATTTGGGGATGTATAAATTATGAGAGGACAGAAATGGGAAGTTATATTTTTACTGATAATGTTTTCACGATAAAATGCCCGAGTTTCTGAAATGTATACAGAAAATTCTCTTATGTTCTCTTTCCAAAGGCATGGAGTTCCACGAGGAGCTTCATAATCTGGGGGCAAAGGAAGGCTTGAAAGGAAGAAAACTCAATAAAGCAGCTGAGAGCTTCGCTTGGAACATCACAGTGTTGAAGGTGAGTGAAGTGCTCAGGTGCCCGTCTGCCTTTATTTTTCTCTTCATTTCTCTAATTGGTCTTCTCATCAGTGGCTGAAAACTGTGACTTAAAGTTTTTATTAAAGCTTGCTCTAATTAATTCATACTCTAAGTGGTGGGGAGATGCATACATGGATTGATGCACTTTTGTCCATAGTAAGGCAACAAGTTTTGTGGTGGAGGCAGAAGACAGCAAGACCTAATTCCATTACCTGGGGCGCGTGTGTGGTTTACTCATACATCTCCTCAAGTCAGCATGGCTGTTCTTGTTTGTGCAGGGAACAACATAAAACGTTACTGGAGAAAGATCCAACACAAGTTATTTGGGAAAGCCTTAAACTACAGACGATTTGGAGCCATTTAGGATTATTTTATTATAGCGACAGCCTCTATAAATACGTTTATTTTTGCAGAAATTTTGGAAGTCAGCTTTTTGAGATTATGATTTGCTCTGCTGGAAATTAATTTTAGGACTTTGAAGTAAAGACATCACTTTTCATATTTTGTTACATGAATGGAAAAATGATTTAGGCAGCTGGAATGATTTATTCTTAACATTGTGATGGAGAAAAACAACTACAAGCAAAATTAATAATTACTGACATTTAAAGAACACTAGTGAGCCAGGCACTGTTTTATAAGGTTTATATGAATTAACATTGTAATACTTTCATTAACCCAATACTGTTATTATTCTCATTTTACAAGTGAGAAAACCACGGCATTGAAAACTTATGTCTATTACCCAAGATCACTCAGCTAGTGAATGGTGGAGCTGCAGTCTGAACTCAGGCAATGTAGCTCCAGACCAGAGCCTGGTCTACAGAGAGATACTGCACTGTTTATGTGAACGTGCTAAGTGAATCGTAATACATATCACAAATGCTTATTAAAAATTCAGCCCACAAATATTTGGTAAGCTCCTATCATGTATTGAGCTCTTTGCTCTGCACTAGGGATCTATGAAGAACAAAATCTATATGGACCCTAACCTTATGAGTTGACAGTCAGGGGACAGGAGGTGAGGTAGGGGGAAATAGGCATCATTTGCTTAAGAGGCAGGAACTATAGTGTTACTGTAAAGAGGAGCTTATTTCATAATGCTTGAGTACAATGTGGCAGTAAGAGCCCTGAAACATACTTTCTGTTCATCGTATATTTATGTGGGCTTGGTAATGTGCTGATCGCTGAGAAAAGAGCTATGGACACAGTGTCAAAAGGTACCCAGGTACCTGGGTCTCTAAGATTAGTGTACCAGGGCAGACAGACAGATGACTCATAGCAGCCATCGGTTATTCAACATTTCACGTGTGATTAAGCACTCATGACTAAGTAGTTTATATGTGTTTCCTCCTTTCCACTTTGCAACAGTGGTGTGACATTCAGCAGCTCCTGCTGACCCCATATGACCTCTCCGTCTCACAGATGAGGAAATTGAGGCTCAGGGGGGTTTCGATTTCTTCCCCTCGGCTGGTCGATGGCAGAGCTGAGATTTTAACTCATGCGCGTGGTTCTTCCCACGACCTGCCCTCCTGTGTCCTGGGAGATTTCATCCATGGAGCCGAGTCCAAGCAGCCTAGTACGGGGTCAGGGCACAGGCTCCTGGTGTAGGCTGCCTGGCAGCTGTGAGCTTTAGCCAAATTATGTAGTCTCGCTGAGGGTGGTAACATTCATAATACCTCCGCCCTGGGTTTTGTGAGAATGAAATGAGATCAAGTATACAAAATATCTAAGTCACAGTGCATGAAACTTGACACTATATAACACATCTCTACCTATACTATTGTCATATAGATGTGCTATTACCTTTGCTAGGGTGAGGATGACCGTTGGAATATAAGACTTTTGGTTTTTTTCAATTTTAAAAAATCAATTAATTGAAAAATGGAGATATAATTGTTAGTTCCTTTGTTAAGGCTCACTGTTTTCTGAGGTTTGTGTGTTTGGTTTTGTGACAGGAGCTGATTGCTAGATGCGTGCATGATTAGTCGCTTTAGTCGCGTCTGAATCTTTGTCACCCGGTGGATGGTAGACTGCCAGTCTGTTGGGTTCTTCAGGCAAGAATCCTGGAGTGGGTTGCCTTGCCCTTCTCCAGGGGATCTTCCCGACCCAGGGATCAAACCCGGGTCGCCCGCATTGCAGGCAGATTCTTTACTGTCTGAGCCACCAAGGAAACCCTTGATGGCTAGATGAGGCCTGTACAAATTCTGTACAGTCAAATGCTGTGCAAATCTTTCTAAGAGAGCTGTTTTGAAATAGAATCAATCTTCCATTATTTTAGCTCATGCACCAGCTACTAGGATCTCAGCTTGAGCAATAGGAGCTTAAACAAGGATAGAGAACTTTTCCAAATTTCTGACATTTCTTTGCCCTCCCCATTGTGTTCAGTGGACCTGTTAATCACCTACCCTTTCCACAAGGGCTAAACAAATGACTTCCTGCATATAGGGTTATCGTTACCTATTGTAAAGTAACTAGCCTCTAACTAATAAAAATAAATGAAAAACAAAAACAAAAACAAATGACTTCTTGGAATTTGACTTTTTAGGTGAGGGACAAAGAGCCCAGACTTTATTTTTTTGGAGATTGTGTACTGTACTGGTGACTTTCTGAGAAGAACCTCCTCTTTTTTATTTCTTGCATCTTGGGTCTGAAGTTCTTAGTTACAGCTTTGTTCTCCAGTCTTCCTACTGATTTTCCAAGCTCCTAAAAATGCTTTTCCTTAAGTTTACTGGAGTCGATTTTCATTGCTTACAACTGGTTGAATTAGTAATAGCCACACTGCTAAGACACAATCACTAAAATAGTAGGATCTGTCAAAGCTCATCTAAAAATTCTGCATTTCTTACTGAAAAGTTTTCTGTACACATAGTTTTTACGAGTACTTCTTGCTATCTAGGGAAAGGGGATGATTGAGTAATATTTGTTGAATGTGTGGATTCAAGTAGTTAATATATTTAATTTCAATGGGATGTCCAATAAGTAAGAGAGGATCTGGGGAAAAACAAAGTTATGTGCTCTCAGATAGATTGTGGGTTGGCAGCTTGGAGTGGTGGAAAGGGGCATCAATAAAGCAAATTGAGCTGGGACTAAAAGCTAACTTCTTTAGTTTGTGTTTTTTGCAATTCAATATTAATATGTGACAGAGAAGCTGCAGAAAACTTTGTAGAAATGAAGATGAATAGCTCTACAATATAACAAACATGAATTACACTTACAGAGTCCAACTTTTCCAAGCTAGAAATGAGGACTTAGAATCCAACAAGGAGGCTGAACTTACGATGATCTGGAAGCTTCCTTACATGTGTTTTGCTTTCATTCATATTTTAGTGGGAATTTGCTCAGTAGAACTTTCACATTTCCTCACACTTTTGTCACATGCCATTAGGCAACGATTACAGTTATTTTCCTCCCTGTCTTTCTTTCACCTCTGAGCATAAAATTGAACTCTCTCAGTAGCTTCTGTCTTCATTTGGGATGATATGATGATGCAGGTCTTCATGACTCAGTCTGAAGTATCTTTTCCAGATAATCACTGGACTGAGATAGCTTCGTCTCATCCCACCCACACATGCCAACCGTTCCTTCCATATGTCTTTTCTGCATGCTGTCCTTCAAAAAAGAGTTCTGTTTGATTATTAGCATATTAAAATCTTACAGTGAAAGTCTTTCCTGTTCTTTTTGTCTTCCAGAAAGAGATACTACAACGTCACTTGCACAGCCAGCCTATTGTCTTAAATAGTTTTCAATTTTGGAAGAATTCTGTTAATGAGAATGCTGAAGGTCTCTTAGAAAAGAGATAGGAATTTATACTACTCACAGATAAAGCATAATGTATTATAAAGTGGAATTCATTTAAAATTTTGCACTCTACCCGAAATGATTTGATTCTTTAAATACAAAGAGAATTTCATTGAAAGGTGGTCACACCTACAAAACTGAAATTAGTAAGAACCCGAGAGTAACATTTTAGTGAGCTTCCCAATTATTTATTTTTCTGACTTTCCCTATTGTGTTTTTTAAGGAAATAAATTCCATTATCTTTATATTTTTAAAAGTTTGATGAAAAAACCAGCTTTATCAGATTGGAGAACTGTCAAGTAGAGATACATGAAAATATTGAAATATAATTAGTCAACATTTTATTATAAAGCAAAAGTTATGAAGTACAGATCCCTAGAGTTTACAAAAAAAACAGTTAAGAAGTGGCTGACTTCTTACTTGTTCATGAATTTCATTGATTACTAGTTGAATGCCATGCATCAAATAAATTATGAATAAATGGTTACTTCATCAATGAACACTTCTATTACCTGACACATATCTATACTTTCCCTAGATAGACTTTCAGCTTATAATTTAAAGCTTTACATTGTATATCATAAAAAAACTGAGTCTTTTTTATAGATTAATGTTCAGTAGGTATGACTAATCTTTTTCCACTTAACTTTTTGGTTTTCTGTCACTGCTTAAGCTGTGCTCCTTCTGTTTTTATCTTGATAACATTTTAATTGTCTTTGGGAAGAGCAGAGGCTTAAACTTCTCACCTTGCCTCTCCTGAGTACTTGGGGTTCTAACTCAGATTCTCCCATTTAATCTCCAAACTTCAGGCTCTCAGTCTCTGGGAAATCTTGCTACATAAGGGAAATTGCGTGGATGTCGCTAATATGCTTTCTAATAGAGCACATTTGAAGTCTTTGCTCATTGTTCAGAGACAGGAAAAGAAGGGAAACAGGATGATGGGTGAATGGGAAGAGAAGTGTGAGAAGAGGCATCCATCTGTGAAAGACTTAACAGAAGGAATGGGGTCACCCTCAACAGAATGACCACAGATACTTTAAATCTTTCTCTGAGATCTTGTGTGTTGAGAGAATCCAACCAGGTTCTATTGGCAGCCATAGTTATTGTGCCCCTGAGTGCTGCTCTGAGGTTATATAAAGGAAGAACATGCCCAGGGTCCTCCATGTCGTCCATTGAGAAATTCTCTAATGGTGTTCTGTCAGCCGCTGGCTGTTTTTATAATAGAGGCTTGAGAAAGGCTAGGTTTCCTCCTGAGCCAACTCATTCAGAAAAGAACAGCTATTTATGAAGTCTAGAAAGAGACCTCCACTGATAACAATGCATTAACAATACACTACTCTTCATATTGATATTACCATCAATTATTAAGAAATATAAAGTGGGCAAGAGTACAGACTCGAGCCAGATCCTTTCTAGCTGTGTCGTCTTGGGAAAATTTCCTTTTGTCTCTGTGCTTCTGAATCAATTGGAATATACCAGATTGTATGATGATAACAAAAATGAAAATCTCAGTGGCTTTAAAAACAGTAGCTTATTTCTTGCTCACTGTTTGTCCACCAGGGTCAGCAAGGGTCACTTAGAAACTCGGGCTAATGGAGGCGGGGGTGGGGGGGGGCTCTACCTCAACTAATCCACCGGTAATCTTAGAGATAGGAAAGCACAAATTGGTTTTAAAGTTTTCTGCCAAAGAGTTTAAATGTTTACATGTCCCTTCTATTTAAATTTGACTGGCCAAAGCAAGTCAGATGGTCATATCTGACTTCAGAGAGTTGGGAAAGTATATACTTCCTTGAGGAAGGGGAGCAGATATTGGTGAATATAACCTACCAGTGACAGGTTCCTCAGTCATATTCACCTCATAGGGTCATGGTGAGGACTAAATGAATTAATGTATACATAAAGCAATATCTGAGATGTAAAAATGCTATCTAAGTTTGAAAGCATTCAGTGCTTACAGTGAGCAGTTAAGTGATTGTCATACAACATATTAAATAATTTTAAAGGTCACTCTGTAAAGTTATTATTATACTCCTTTTTACAGATAGGAGAAGTGAGACTTGAGAGGTTAAGTAACCTTCCTTTGGACATATGGGTAGTGAGTGATGGAGTAAGGATCTAATTCCAAAGTGCATGCTGTCAGCCCATTATGCTAAACTGCCAGACAGTATATAGCCCCATAGTATTGATGGCTTGTATAAACTGAATACTTTATGTATATCAGATATTGTACTAAGTGCTTTATTATCTTCTTCCAAGACAGTGAGTGTCCTGTTCAGCTGACATGAATGTTCTAGACACCTTGACAGATTCCTGCTATTCAGAGTGGTAAATTGAGATAGTGTAGCTTGGTATCACCAATTCTCCTTGTTCTGACACTCCATTCACCAAGCAACTCTGTTCTCAACTTGGCTTCCCAAGTGTACTTTTCTAGTGGAGATGGGATAAGTTGATCCAGTGACATAACTAGTCCCATCTGCCTGGCTGTCTCTGTGTATATGAGTCAGTTAACTTCCTTTTTTTTTTTTTAATCAGTCCATCTCTGATGAGCTTGGTCAGCGTGAATCAGCTCCCCAGGGCCTGGCCACTACTGAGTGATTGGATGCATTTGAGTCACTGGACAGATACCACTGAGATTAAGAAAGCAAAGCAAAATAACAACAAAAATACCAAAGCAGAAGGCTGGGCCCTAGACCCACCCTGAGAATCCAGCCAGCGTCCTGTTTCTCTTTCCTCTTCATGGGCTTTTAGTTTAGCCGTTGCCATCTCCACATCTTGAGACAGAGGAAGCTTAAGAGTCATGCCTCCCTCAGAAACTTTGCAGAAACCATACTCCATTCACATTTCTTCCTTCCTCCACAGCTTCAGTTCTGCCTTTCATATCCTCTTTCTTTTATCATTTAAGCTGTTAGATCAGAAATTCTGTAATATTTTTCCTTTGAATAACAAACCTGAGTTGATTGAGAAATGAGGTGAAGTCCCTATATGTAAATTCCTCAGGCTTCACTAAGAAGAAGGGAGCCTTCTGTGAGGCCAAATTGAGGAGCCTCTGAGTCATCGATCAGGAGAAGCAAGGTTCCAAGGGTTTAAGCAAAGTTTTAAATTCTGTTACGTTTAAGGAAAATACTTACAAAATACATACAAAATAACAAATTCTTGGGCTGTGAATTCCTGTCTGTGTTATCTTAGAATTATCTAAGAGTTTAACATATAGAAAGTTGGACTATGAGTCTAGAAATCTGTAACTAATTAATGTGGTTTAAAAATTATCTTCTCTGGGGCTAGATTTCCTCAAATAAAAATAAGATCAGACTTTTTGATAGCTGGAATCCTTACAGGTCTTTACATTTTTTGATTATATGTTAATTTCAATTTTTTTCTGTGACTTAACTACGTTATGTTACTTAAATACATAGATCCCTTTGTCACTAAACTTATCAATAGCGTATATCTCTCTGTTATGTCTTACTCCCCCTACCTTTTGTTTAAACCCATGACACTATAAACCCCAATTATGCTCAGGTTCTATCCTTACTTCCCACAGTCTCCCACTGTGATCCTTCCTACTGTTACTGAGCTCACCTTTGGCTGCTTGTTGCTCAGAAGCCAATAATTTGAGAGGCAAGTGTTAATGAAAAGGAAAGGTGCTTTAATCAGAAAAGCCAGCAATCTAGGGAGAAGGTGGGCTCCTGTCCTGAGACCAACTCCAAAGATTCCTCTAGGCCATGGCAGTTTTTAAAGGCAAAAATGGATGGGAGAAGAATCTCAGTGAATCATTGAAGCTGGAGGTTGGGTCATCATTCTCCATTGTGTGCAGACTGACTTCAAATGTTACCTTGGCTGAGTGATCTGCCTGCAGGATTGCTTAAGAGGACTACTAGCGGTGGAGAGCTAACCACTCTTTAACTACTTAATTCTTCATTCTTACTTCTTTTTATCTATGAAAAGGGTCAACAGTTTAGGCAGGGGATGGTGCGCATTCAGGAAAGCCTAAGTCAGGAGCTGGTTTCAATTGCTTAATGATTTCATTCCCGTAATTAGCTTCTGTTACAGTTAGAAGGGAACAGAAATGGGCAAACAGGAAGGGCCAAAAGAGCTGCTTTTAACTCCCCACCCTCAAACATCATTTCATTTCTGCGGGGTTGGGGTGAAGGTCCAGCTGTTGTAACTTCTTTGACATAGGATGATGTATTCTCTGAATGAAAGATGTCAACAGGGATTGAGCATCTCTTTGCTGACAGTTTTTTTGCCTGCTTACATATACAGGCAGAACAAGCTATGATTTTTTCGATGCCCACAAAGATACAGGTTATTATGAGCAATAATGTTAATTCTATTCTCTTGAGGCTAGTTCTTGGAACTGTGCTAGCCATAGATTCAGTATTGCTCAAGATGGAGCAGCTTATGTCATGCCCTCTGGTGGAAGTTACAATATCTACAAAACAGCTCAGGAATCTGCAGCAGACACCAAGTCCACGACTCTATTATCCTAATCACTAACTGCTCACACCTGCTATTCTGTGCCTCTGGGAGCCTGGGAGACTTCAGCTTTTCTACCACCAAGAGGCAGGGGACATGGTGGGGCTTTTGTACTTGGTGGTGGTGGGGAGCCTGCAGGGTTCTACTAGTTTCCACAATTGCTATTGTCTCCTTTCGTGACCACTTTTCCAAATAAGATGGTCTCTACTTACCATCTTGCTGGGAATTTTTTTTTCTGATTTTTTTTTTTATTGTGGTAAAATACATAAAACATAAAATTTGCCATCTTAACAATTTTAAGTTCATGGTACTAAATATATTCATAATGTTGTACAACCATCACCACCATCCATCTTCAGAACTTTCCTCATCTTATAAAGCTGAAACTCTGGACTCATTAAACTGTAACTCCCCATTCCCCCTTCCCCTATCCCCTGGAATCCACCATTCTACTGTCTGTCTGTATGATTTTTGACTATTTGAAGTATATAAGTTCAACAGTATAGTACTTGTCTTTTTGTGACTGTTTCATTTCACTTAGTGTAATGTCTTGAATGTTCATCCATGTTGTGATATATGTCAGAATTCCCTTCCTTTTTAAGGCTGAATAATATTCCTTTGTACATAAATACCATATTTTGCTTATCCATTCATCTGTTGACAAGCACTTGGACACTTCTACATTTTAGCTTTTGTAAGTAATGCTGCTATGAATGTGGGTGTACAAGTATCTCTTTGAGACCCTGATTGTGATACTTACAGATATATACCCAGAGGTGAAGTTGTTGGAACATGTGTTAATTCTATGCTGAATTTTTTTTGAGGAACCACCATACTATTTTTCACATCAGTGGTCCCATTTTATGTTCCTATGAACAGTGCACAAGAGTTCCAATTTCTCCACATTCTCACCAACAATTATTTTCTGTTTTTTTTATAGTGGCCACCCTAATGGGTATGAGGTGGTATCTCACTGTAGTTTAGATTTGCATTTCTCTCATGATTAGTGACGTTAAACATCTTTTCAAGTGCTTATTGGCCATTTGTATATCTTCTTTGGAGAAATGTCTATTCAACTTCTTTGCCCATTTTTGAATTGGGTTATTAGGGGTGTTTGGTTATTGAGTTTTATAAGTTCTCTATGTATTCTGGATATTAATCCTTTACCAGATATATGATTGGCAAACCTTTCATCCTGTTCTGTGGTTTGCCTTCTTACTCTGATGTTACTCTCTTGATGCACAAAGTTTAAAGTTCTCATGAAGCCTCATTTGCCTATTTTTTTCCTTTGTTGCCTGTGCCTTTAGTGTCTTGTCCAAGAAATCATCACTAAATCCAGTGTCATGAAGCTTTGCACTATGTTATCTTGTACGAATTTTATAGTTTTAAGTCTTAATTTAGATCTTTGGTCTATTTTGAGTCAGTTGTTATATATGTTATTAGGTAAGGATCCAACTTCATTCTTTTGCTTGTAGATATCCAGTTTTCTCAGCACCGTTTGTTGAAATGACTGTTCTTTCCCCATTGAATGGTCTAGGAACCCTTGTCAAAAATCATTTGGCCATATTTATATAGCAGTTTCGTTTCTGGGTTATCTATTTTATTAACATTCCATTCAGCTCTATGTATCTGAGTTTATGCCAGTATCACACTTTTTTGATTACTGTAGCTATGTAAGTTTTAAAATCATGAAGTATGCATCTTCCAGCTTTGTTCTTCTGTTTTCCAGATTGTTTTGGCTATTCAGGGTCTCTTGGGATTCCATGTGAATTTTAGGGTGGGTTTTTCTATTTCTGCAAAAATATCATGGGGATTTTGATAGTGTTTGCACTGGATATATAAATTGCTTTTGGTAATATTGACATCTTAAACAATATTGCCTTCCTGTTGTAAATTTTTGCAAACAGAGTGATCTTTCATTCTTTCTTTTGTTCTTCAAGGCCTCCCAGCAGTGAAATACTCAAAAAACTGTATAGAAGCTCTGATAATTAAATCAAGTTTATAATGCACAAAAGTTCTTCTACTCTAGAAATACAGGTTACAGTTCTGTTAAACTCTGTAGATTAAGTGCTCTATAGTAAAAAGAAAATTGTACAGAGTGGACCATCTAGTAGTCACTGCTTAAAGACATTCTCATCTGTTCACCTACCTAGCCAGTTATCTACTAAAAGACTTACCTGCCAACCTAAAGAATTTCCTATATTGTTAGGTTAAGTGTGTCTAATCGCTAGTGGACAGAATGTTGTCTATTGACCTAGTATATAGCTTCTCTGGGTTACACTTACTTTAAAATGTATTTTCATTCTTTGACCTATTAAATGTTTTAGAAATAATATTTGAATTTTGGTGAGCAATTATGGTACTTGTCATGCCGGAAATGTCTGGTAACTGAAACTGGGAAAAGCAAAACAGTGATGATACCAAAATTGAGGATGTGATCCGAGTGGCAGCCGGTTTAGTCTTGCTCAATCCAGCAAGCCTAGGCTCACCTGTAATATCAGCCAGCTGCCGTACATTGCACGTCATTTATCACCAGGAAGAGGTGGCAGGCGAGAGAGAATGAATGGATAAGAATTAGGAAAACAGCTCTGATCTCGTGTGTCAGTACCATTCATTATCTTTACACACAAAAGAAAGTATTATTAGGCCTTATGAAGTAAAAAGGATATGTTTAGAAGGCATAGCATCCATTCCAGGGTTTTATAAGCTGTTTGATGTATTTATACTCAGACTAGGTGTTTGCAAGGGTACTCTTAAACATACTTTTAGAACATTGTTATTGGTTTGACTTAGTACAGAATAAACATCGCTCCATCTCAAGAAGTTGATTTAACTTATTTGCACTTTAACATTTATAAATTAGAAGGTGCACAACATAATAGAGGTCTCTAAACCACAAATTAGCAAATAATAATTTATTTTTTTTTGCAAAACCACATTCATCCATTCAGTAAATACTTATAAGCCCCTGTTGCGTTCTAGGTTCCATGCCTAAGAATGTACTGGTGAATAAAAACATGGTCTCATGGGGCTGACAGTCTGGTGGGAGAGGTAGTTACTAACAATCACACACTGTATTAAATTTGTCTCTGTGATGAGTGCTGTGAAAGAGAAGTATGAGAATGTGCAGTGGGATTTGATCTAATGGGAGGTCAGGGAAGTCTTCCTTGAGGAGGTACCAGTTGAGCAGAGAGCAAATATTTTAGCCTTTTATTGATTTCAAAACCTTGCCTTGTATCTTGATACTTGAGTATGGTTGCCAAAACAATCTGAAAATAATGGTGAAGAGAAAACAAATCAAAATAAAGATGTGCTAGACATCCTCAACTTGGTCTGGGGAGTTCTAAAGTGTCTGCCTTGCTCATTTAATTACCACCATTAGCATTATAGATAACTTGTCATTATATTGGATCCAGTCATGAGTCATATTGTTAATTACATGTGAATTTAATAATCTGGCTTCTAAAAAATAATCTGTAGCAACGTTCTCTGTCCATGTGCATCCATAACATTCATTTGATAGCTTGGAGTTGTAGAGAAGGATGCTAAAAGTTTTGCTTTGGAGAGATTTCTGTGATTTAAAGCTGAAAAAATGCAGAGACTGAATTATAGGATATACAATATGAACTGTATTAGTGTTAGAAAAAGTAAATTCTTTTCTAAAAGAGTATAATTAATGCATGTATAAAAATAAAAATGTCACAAATCTAAAGTGTTATTCCAAACAGCCCTTGTCCAACAACATAGGATGGTTCAGATGGAACGTTAACGCTTCTTAGCAATAAGCAGGCTGGTTACGTGGTATCCAGGTTTCTGCCTAGGGTGGCTGCATCCCAGCTGTGCTGCCCAGGGGTTTAGAAGAGGTAAAAGCCAGGCTGTTGACATGATGATGGGAGCATAGACCACTTTACTTTATCTTCAGTAGAACTAGGTGCATTTGCTTTTTCAGATGAAAACTGCATTTTATAATGGTCTTGAATAATTCAAAAGGGACAGAGTCTAAATGAATAGACGCATCACTAGAAGACTTGGCTATAACTTGTGAGGTTATGGAAGGTCTTGCTTTTCATACAAGAAAAGTTTCTTTAGAGAAAATATGTTTCTTACACACAGAGTCTTAGTCTAAGGTAAGTTTAATGAGCTTACTCTGTTAACTATTTTCTTCAATGATATGTGGAAACAAAACACTGATAGCAAAAGTATTTTGTTCTAATTTCTTATAGCTGTTTTAGGTTTCTCAGACACAGGCTCCTCTTCTTTCCTTGTTCTTTAAGGAGAAGATGGGATATATCTATCTAACTTCCTTATTCTTAACCCAAATCAGAGCAACATGAGCTCACTGCTCTGAATGTGTATGTAAGTGTGGTGTATACACTGTCACATGAAAGCAAACGCATATTTCGGTAAAAAAAGATTTTATTCAGAAGAGTTATTGCATTGTGGGGAAGGGGACCATTGCAATAAGTAAGGAGAATGAATGATCCTTTCGTAAAGTCTGTTACCTTCTTAAAGGTCAAGTAGAAACAGTTTTTCTTTTACTAGAAGGATCTTTTACTACAAGGCTAGAAGAGCCAGGTATGGGGAGTGGGTGGCTGGGTGCTGTGATGCTGAGAGGCCATTAAGGCTGGCTCAGGGTGGGGAGTGCTCAGAGTTCAGGTCTTGAAGGGAGAAGAGACGCTTAAGTCTGGCTGATTCAACAGTTCAGCTAGTCATTTCTGAAAGGGAACTTGGAGTGTCTCTGTCCAGAATCAGTTAATAAGGAGGGCACCTGTGAGTCTTATCTAGGCCACATGGTGAAGGGTGGCTCTTGACTGTGAGCTATTTCCTGGAATGCAAAAAGTTGGGGTTTCCTAAACATCCCTGTCTTCCAGGAGCACAGGGCTCAGGTAAAGTTTAAATTTGTCAACATACACACATACATACATAAATATGAATGCAAGCAATGTTATATATGTGTGTACATATATGTGTGTGTGTATACATGTGTGTATATGTATACATGTATGTATACATATGTAAATATACATGTTTAAAGAACCTTTTAAGTTAATAATAAAATTAGATGTTACTCTTTTAAAACCATATTGAAAAGATCATAATTTTCCTCAATCCGAAAGTGGTTATCTTCCAATTTAGTTAGACTTCTCTTGTTTTAAGTTAATCCATTGTGCTCAAATATACAGTGTGTATGAGATTACATACTCATGGTAACAGACCAGGGTTGGAGGTGGGGGGATTTTTTTCTCCCTATTTCCTGCTTCTTGTAGGATGTTTTGGTTTTGTTAATCACTCCCCATATATCAGTAATACTTCAAGCATCTGTAATAAGAGAAAGTACCTATTCATTAACACAGAATAAGTAGGAACTGAATTTCCCATTTTAGGAAAAATCTATGGCTTTATGAGAAGATTAATTATAGATATTTTGAAAAAGAAATTTCTTTGGATTTTTAAAAGTAAGTTTCGTTTATTTAGGTTCATAAAAAATTTACATACAACTATTCAGAAAAGTATTGGAATAAGAAAGAAACATCATCATTATTATCATTATGACCATCATATTAATTTTTTGAAAGAAGGTAATTTCAGAAGGGAAAAGACTCCCTGTCACAGAACTATGGCTTAGAATTGAGTCTTAAACTTTTGAATTATCATATGATTTAATGGAAAGGTTATTAAATTATTAGGTAGAAGTCATTTGCTTTCAGAGACAAAGAAAAATCTAGGTTTCTTTTCAGCTAAAGAGAATCATTCAGTCTGCTACAAAATAGACTAACCCCTTCTGATTTGGTTTGTAAATCTGCCAGAAGGAAGTTATGTGTTCTAAAAATAGCCAAACTCTTTGAGTGTTTATTTAAAAGATAGTATTCTCAATGGAGTTTTGAGTCAATGGATTCAGAGATGGACAGTTCTTAAATTACTTCACATGTATTCCAGGATAAAAAGATGGTTCTTTACACTTAAAAATATTAAAGGTGACAGGCTCGTTTGTTTATTGTGGATTTGATATCAACTGAGAAACCAATATCCAAGGGTGCTAGTATATGAAGCTGGCATGTAAATGCTTATGTATGAAAGGTGTGTTTTAATAGTAGCTACACCTTAATATTAAATCTGAATAAATGAGACTAATGATTCTTAACAATGTATACTGTGTATCCTCTGAGTCAGCTCATAAAGTCTTTTCATGTAATCTGAAACCAGAGACGGAAAAAAACCCAGCAACTTCCTTCCTCTTCTATCTGTAATGCATTTTTGTCTGGGAGAGGAAGAATAGCATGGGAAGAAACAATTATGTGTATATATATAGTGTGTGCTTCTTATGTGTGTGTGTTATCTATGGCCCTCTGAGTATTCTCTTAGCTACTAACTTACAGTTACATCACCCAGGTTGAATCATTTCTGTCACCCTTCACTTCACAACGACTGCCTTAGGGATTACTGAGTTGTCTCAGAAGCAGCTTGTTCTGGAACTTCCTCTCTGGTCAGAGGGAAAGGGAGCAAATAGTAAAGTGGTTACCCCTGTTTTTACTCCTTAAATAACTGCTCCTGGGAAGGTCATTTCCTTTAGCTCCTTTGTCAAGGATACCCAGGAAGACTTTTTATAGAGACCCTGAACTATAGCTGGCCTTGATAATTACTCACATGAGACTTTATGAATTACATTGAAGTTAAATATCAGTGCAACCAAAATTAGCTTCCTGGTGCTCTTGATTAGACATTTCTACACCAGTGTAATTTCCTTTTTGCAACCTGAAGTTTAAAAATATGATCCTCGAGTGGGTCAGAGATGCTATGCAGTAATATTACCCTGTAAATTGTGTACTACACAGATCTAGGGGACGCCATTCCCTCTGAGTCTATGTGAATGGTGCCCTCTGGATCTGTCATAGAGCTACCTTGAAATGGTAAATCTAATCATTTTTCTGTTTTCCATAAAGTTTTCCTTCATTGAAAACATAAAGCAAAGCCTTCTGTTTTCCATAAAGTTTTGGGGGAGTGTTTTTTATTACTTATATTAATTTTAATTATTGCCTACCACAGTGATTTTTCCTACTAAGATTTACATTTAGGGGAAGTAATTTCAAAGTATCCATGTGCAATATGTGTCTTTTTGTGAACCCGCCACTTCTTATCTGTCTTTTGAAGTGTATTAGAGAAGCTCAGTAATCCAGAGTATTGTATACATCTGATGAGGAAATTTCATTTGTAGCTTAGCTAGATCTTAGCTTTAATTGGTTTTGACAGTCAAACGTGGCTGGTTCCATTTGTAACTCCAGATGACAGAAACAAGAGGCAATGGAAAAATAATATCCGATTCTCTTTTCAAGTCTAATATGAGCTTGTGAGAGAACATTTAATTAATATTTTTTAATCTTCAGGGAAAAAAAGGCTATAAATTCATTTAAGAGGATTGAAAAACAACTTTTTTTTTTTGACAGCCCAATTAAACTTGAGTAGGAGGAATGTGTTCTGATGTTTGTCTGTCAGCCATAGGAAAGAATTCCAAGCTCTTGGCCTGGGAGAAGGCGCCGTGTGATGGGGCCGCTGCGTCGCTCTGCACCTGCACTTCATGCTTCAGCTTTCCCACAGTTTTGTGGTTCCCGGGCCTCCCGGGCGGTGTCAGGACGCTGTGGCTTCCCACTTGCTGTTCCAGCCCCTTGTAGCGTTGATTCTGTCCTCAGCCACCTGGCCGGCTCCTCCTCATCACTCGGCCCAGCTCAGGGTCAACTCTTACTTTTCTAGGGAGGCTTTCCCTGCGCTTCGCTCCCCATGCCCCCTGTCTTTGGTTTCCATCAAAGCCACGTAATCTTCCCGTCAGCGCTGTGTCTGTAGCTTGTATGTGGTGTCGCTCCTGTATTGTGAGGATTTGTCCCCACGTCTTCTCTCGCACAAGGTTGCGCTCCCTCAGGGCTGGGGCTGTGCCTCACCACGGCGCTGAGTTTAAGCTGGGAACACAGAGGGTTCCAGAAGCTAAGCAGCTTGTTCCAGAGAACATAACTGACTTGGAAGCAGCAGAGCTCGACACGGGCCCCTATCTGTATGACTCCAAAGCTTGTTCTTCACTTCCGCAGTCCTGGTGTCCACGGTGACCACTCAATGCCTGGGTGCCCGTTGGGGAGACAGGTGTTTCTGCAGCTCTTGGCAGCTCCATGTCCTCGTGGGGCTGGCATTTTGTTCTCTTCCTTCCCCCTCCTACCACTGGGAGGTGTCATTTTCCCTGGCCTATTCCTCCCCAGGCTCATCTTGTCTAACCGGGGCGTTCTGTCTTCAGAGAACGCAGGCACACAACAATGGGCATTAGATTGATAATCTGGCTTTAGCTTTTCCTTTCTGGAAGCTCACGGTCCACTTTTATTTTTCTCATCCTCCAGATACTTGTCTTCTGTCTGTTCGGCAACTAGTGGCTATTCTCAGGTTGTTTGTAGAGTTGCACAGTTTGCACAGTTTTCCTTTCAGCCGTTTTCCTCAGTTCATGCCCTGTAAATGCAGTGTGCACACACATACAAAATAGTCTAAGTATACAATATAGACACTTGTTGGTGGCCGTGTTCTACATTTTACAACTAGTTCCTGCATTCAATTTTTTGTTATAGCAATAGAAGCAGCAGATGGTATGTGCTCAAGATATGTTTGTTGAACGGAATTATTTGAATATAAACCCCAAATGATATTAAAAATTGCCCTAGTGCAATAAGACTTTAGTCACTATTGCCTGTATTTGCTCATAAGAGGATTAAAAAAGATACTTTAATTATCTTTGAATTTTTTTTTTTTTGTCTTTTTCCAGCATGGTTCAGATATCATTAACAATCCAAGTGACTGAACTTTAGAATTTTTTATATGATCTTCTTTAAAGTCTGGGTAACTTATCTTTTGAGCTCCTTCTTCCCTTTGTGAATCATCACCATCTTCATCACTGTCACTCTTTAAATATTTATCAAGAGCTCATCATATACCTAGTGCTATAAATATATGATAATGCTTTGAAAGTTTGCTCTCCTTCCTGGATTTACTTATACCTCAAATAGGCAGACCTTCACACACTGGTCTTCGTTATGCTTGTGGAAAAGTCCTCTAATCTTTAGATCATCATTATTTTTATTCAATAACTTAGAGGTTTATTGGAAAACAGTCCTTGTGTACACCAGAAAGAAATGGGACATTTTCAGGAATACTCACTCTAAAACTGGAATCAAGCATATGACTGGTTGAAATTGATAAATTTGATTCTCTTAGAAATATTTTTTAATACAGAATGCACTTTAGCAGCAACAATGAATAATAATAATGGCTAATGGTTATAAAATGATTATTCTCTGCTAGAGAGTGTTCCAAGTATTTCATATTTATTAAACCATTCAATTCCAAAACAACCAGATGATGTAGGTACTACTAATATTTATGACTTACACATGAGGAAACTAAGAGAGAAGTTAGGTTGTGGCTGACCTTTAACAAGGTCAACTAGCTATCGAGTGGCAGAGCCAGAATTGAAATCCAGGCTGTCTGGACCCAGAATTCTTGTCTGTCTACGACAAGACTGTCCCAGTGGTTACTTGTCTATTTCACAAATAACACATGAAAAAAAATATCGACAATAGTAAAGCTAAACTTTATAATAATAATTAAACCCTAAATTAACAAATCTATAATTGCAGAGGGAGTCTTCAGATGGGCAGAGAAAGGCTCTTTGTTCATAGTACAATAGGCAAACTATCTCCAATTTTTTTCAACATGGGTTTCCAGTGTGATTGGATGTATATAAGAAGTCAGCTTGAGTCACAGAGTGCATATGTTGAAGTCTTAATGCCCGTTACCTCAGAATGTGACCTTATTTGGAGATAGTGCCTCTAAAGAGGTAGCTAAGTTAAAATGAAAAGTCACTGGGGAGGGGTGTCCCTAATCCCATATGATTGGCGTCCTTATAGAAAGTGAGATTAAATGTAGACACTCAGAAGAAAGACCAGGTAGGGACCCAGGGAGAGGTGCCATCAGTAAGCCAAGGAGAGAGGCCCCAGAAGAAACCAGCCCTGCTCACACAATGGTGTCAGACTTCCAGCCTCCAGAACTGTGAGGAAATAAATTTCTGTTGTTTAATCCAGCCTCCCAGTCTGTGTTTCTTTTTTTTTTTAATTTTTAAAATATTTTATTTTATTTATTTATTTGGCTGCACTGGGCATTAGTTGCGGCATGTGAACTCCTAACTGCAACATGTGGAATCTGCTTCTCCCACCAGGGACTGAACCTGGGCCTCCTGTGCTGGGAGTGTGGAGTTTAGCCACTGGACCATTAGGGAAGTCGCTGATCTGTGTTTCTTTGTTCTGGTAGGCCTAGGAAACTAATCAGAGAAGGCAATGGCACCCCACTCCAGTACTCTTGCCTGGAAAATCCCATGGACGGAGGAGCCTGGTAGGCTGCAGTCCAAGGGGTCGCAAAGAGTCGGACATGACTGAGCGACTTCACTTTCACTTTTCACTCTTTTGCATTGGAGAAGGAAATGGCAACCCACTCCAGTGTTCTTGCCTGGAGAATCCCAGGGATGGGGTCCCATGGAGTCGGACGTGACTGAAGTGACTTAGCAGGAAACTAATACAGTAGTTGTCTTTACCATTCTGGGCTGCTATTACAAGAATACTATAGACTGGCTGGCTTAAACAGCAGACGTTTATTTCTCATGGTTCTGGAGGCTGGGAAGTCTGAGATGAGTGTCAGCAGATCTATTTCTGGTGAGAAGCCTCTTTCTGGTTTCCTCACATGGTGGAGAGAGAGAGAGTTTAAATTTTTTATTCAGTTGCTAAGTTGTGTCTGACTCTTCATCCATTTATAAGGGCACCAGTCCCATCATGGGGACTAATTATTTCATCCAAACCTATTTACCTTCCCAAAGTTTCACCTCCAGATACCATCATGTTGGGGATTAAGGCTTCAACAGATGAAAGTCCATAGCAGTAACCCAGGAAGAAAAAGATTGTACAATTTAAGGGGTTTTCTAATATAAAACCCAGTAGGAAAAAAACATGTCACAATTTTCTGTTGATCATTGGCCCAAACTATAATTTACTTAGAATGTATTTTACTGTGATGTGGGGTGTGTGTAGTCACATGACTTGTTCTGGATGTGGGTAGATAGGACAGTCTTCTTGGTGATTAGAAGAATTCTACTGGCTCATGTTTCCCACCAAATATATAAATATATCCATTATTATTCCATTAGCTCCTGCCTCCCTGGAGAGGTGGAGTGATAATAGGTATATACAGGGCTTCCGTGGTGGCTCAGATGGTAAAGAATTTCCCTGCAATGTGGGAGACCTGGGTTTGATACCTGGGTTGGAAAGATCCCCTGGAGGAGAGCATGGCAACCCATTCCAGTATTCTTGCCTAGAGAATCCCCATGGGCAGAGGAGCCTGGTGAGCTACAGTCCATGGTGTTGCAAAGAGTTGGACACAACTCAGTGACTAAGCACAGCACAGGTATTAACATATCACTGATATATCTGTTACTGCCAGCAAAGTTCTGTCTAGTCAAGCTGTGGTTTTTCCATTGGTCATGTATGGATGTGAAAGTTCGACCATAAAGAAAGCTGAGGGCTTTTGAACTGTGGTGTTGGAGAAGACTCTTGAGAGTCCCTTGGATTGCAAGGAGATCAAACCAGTTAATCCTAAAGGAAATCAGTCCTGATTTATTGGAAGGACTGATGCTGAAGCTGAAGCTCCAATACTTTGGCCACCTGATGTGAAGAACTGACTCACTGGAAAAGACCCTGATGCTGGGAAAGATTGAAGGCAGGAGGAGAAGGGGACGACAGAGGATGAGATGGTTGGATGGCATCACCTACTCAGTGGACATGAGTTTGACCAAGTTCCAGAAGTTGGTGATGGACAAGGAAGCCTGGCGTGCTGCATGCTGCAGTCCGTGGGATTGCAAAGAGTTGGACATGACTGAGCACCTGAACCGAACTGATTACCTGTTATCACTCCACCTGAGCTTGAAATTGCTATTGGTATCATGGTCATCCTCTAGAAAATTCTTGTTAAAAAGGGCCTGAGTAAAAGGTAGGGGGCAATATATTTGTTATGAAAGGGTGGGCTAGTTTTTGGGTGAACTGACCATTCCTTGCTAGAATTAAAAAATTGGGAAATGAGATTTTGTGGGAGGTGGATGTCAACAGTCCTGGGAAATACTAGGTTGAGATGAATGTGTAGGCAATGGCTCCCAATCTATTCTTTCATTTGACAAATACTTTGGAGCTTTGCTTTGAGCAAGGCTTTGTGCTGCCTGCTGAGGATACAGCTGCGCCCATGACAGAGGCAGCCACTGCATTCAAAAAGTGTGCGTTCTCATCGTTGTTGAAAATGTTGAAAAGTGCAGGCCGTGAAAGTGAAAGTTGCTCAGTTGTGTCCATGGGATTCTCCAGGCCAGAATACTGGAGTGGGTAGCCTTTCCCTTCTCCAGGGGTTCTTCCAAACCCAGATCTCCTGCATTGCTGGTGGATTCTTTACCAGCTGAACCACAAGGGAAGCCTGTGCAAGCCATAGTTGGTTACTTAATTCTAACTGTCGCCAGTCCTATGTCAGGAAAGAGGCTGGAGAGAGTGAAAAATAATCTTTCTTAATTCATTGTATTGCTGAAGGTTGGCGTCATCTTTTAGTCCATGTTGTCCAGTGTGAAAAACACTAGCCACAGGTATCTACTGAAGTGAAAATAAATAAAATTAAAGAGAATTGTGTATTCCATCTTCATGGCACTAGTCACATTTCAGTTGCTCAGTAGCCACATATGCTTTGTAACTGTTATATTGGACAGTAGAGATATAGAATATTTCCATCATTGCAGAAAGGTTCTTTAGCAAACATTGTCTGGGCTACAGAGTTATACCAGAATTACAAAGTAAAGTAAGAGAGTCCTTCACTGTTAATTCCTTAGAGAATAGAAGATATCTGTATCTATTTCTTTACATATATATAGACAAAAGATATCTATCTGGAACAAAATAGCCCACTTTTGGCTGCAGGGCAAGGTACGAATCTCATGTTAGTCTGGTCTTCAAAATGAGGAATGGGGCTTGGTTTTAAACTAGAGATAGATTTCCTTTTCCTTTAGTATTATGAATGTTGAGGTTTAGCATTCTTAGGGTTTTCATTTTTATATTTATGAGCAATTTGTCTGTAGTAACTACAGTCTTTGATATTTTTTCCTTTTTATTTAAAAAAACCTGACTATATAATATAAACCTTCTGTGGTTTATAGAGATTAGAAATGTTGGAAACTATTCCTTTAAAATAATCTAGCAGCGCTTGGACCCTCCACAGCTGGGAGAACTAATGTCAACTTTACCACAGCCAAGCTCCCCTTTTCCAAGTACAAGGGAAAAAAGAAGAGGCTGAAATGTGGGTAGAGAAGAAGGAAATCCGCTGTGATGGTTCAGTGCCCTTGAAGTTGACATTAGGGGAAGACTTTATTAAAAACTATGCAACCTGAAACTGAGGATTAAAAAAAATAATATGTCGTGGTGGGGGATATGCTTCTGTTGCCGCTCCTAAAGGTCACCCTTTAAAGGGAGCTGAGACGGCTGCCAGGATCCATTGATTTCTCTCAGTGCTGAAACATCGTCTGGCAGGTGTCAGCCTGGCTGCTCCAACACATAAATATGGAAAGTTAAAGGACAAGGAAGAATGGCTCAGGGGATAGCGCTAGGAGATGGCTAGAATGTGTTGGTGTTTGTTCTGAATAGATATGACGTACATTTTTACATAAGCAGCACAATGAACATGCCTCTATGAAATAAACAGATACTTTCCTTAGAGGAATGCAGCTTCTGAAGTCTCCAGGGTAACCAAGGTTTAAAGCCCTGTCTAGGTATATGCAGTTCCTTTAGTTTGTCTCTGATGAGGTTGTTTTGCCTTGTTAAGTAGGTCATTTTCCTTAATGACCATAACGCTGCTTTTATTTTTCTTGTACTCATCTTCACTTTCCCCTGCACTCCAACTGTGAACAGCCCTCTGCAGTTCTCCAAATATCCTCTGGCTGTTCCTGCCTGCTGAGGGTGATTTTACTCAGAGGCTAACCTTTATGATTTTTTTCAAGTTTCTCAGAAAACGAGGAAAGAGGGGTAAAGAAGGGATGTTGTCCCCAGGGACAGTCATGGGGATTTTCCAAGGCGCCATGTGGAGGGAGCCATTCCTATCTTGGTGCTTTTCTCATTTCCATTTGGGTTCCAAATCTGAGGTGCTAACATTCATGCTGCACTATTAACAAATTAAAAATGATAGAACTGTTTCCTAAAAAGATAGGCAACTGAGGAAAACTGGTTTTAGCTGGCATGGTGTGTGTGTGTGTGTGTGCGCACGCGCACGCATGTGTGTGAGTGTGTGTGTGTGTGGCGGTCTGTTCTTAACCCCTTTGTACACTGGTGGTTGTAAAACTAACCCTTGCCCTCCCCTCTCCCATGCTATTTCTGGTGTTGGTGGTGCTTCAGGCACAGTAGGATGGGAGAAGGGTAAAGAGAAACGTCCATGGGGTTGTTGTTCCGTCACTAAGTCTTGTCCGGCTCTGTGTGACCCCATGGACTGCAGTACGCCAGGCTTCTCTGTCCTTCACTGTCTCCTGGAGTTTGCTCAGACTCATGTCCATAGAGTCAGTGATGCCATCCAACCATCTCATCCTCTGTCGTCCCCTTTTCCTCCTGCCCTCAATCTTTCCCAGCATCAGAGTCTTTTCCAACGAGTCACCTCTTCGCATCAGGTGGCCAAACTATTGGAGCTTCAGCATCAGTCCTTCCATTGAATATTCTGGGTTGATTTCCTTTAGGATTGGCTGGTTTGATTTCCTTCAACCCACATCATAAATGTATAATGATAATATGTCCTGAATGCTAAATCATGCTAATAACCCCTTTCAAGTAGAGGAAAAATCTTTATGTCTTAGAGCCATAAACAAATTATTTAAACTTGAGAGCTTTATATCATATTAGGTTAAGTTATGCATGTTAAAATTCTCCAAACAGCAAGTATAAAGTAACTGCCTTATACGTGAAAGAGACATTGCTATTTTAACCTACTTATGTGAAACAAATTTATTGAACCTTTTACAATTAGTTTTTTCTCCTTTCACCAAATTGAGAAAGCAGATAGCTTTCTTTTTTTTTTTTTTTTTTTTTGCTTTGAAGAGCCATGACTGGTTTAAGATTTTGCTGGGAAAGGTATTTTCCATCTAAAATGCTTACATATACTGGTTGGTGACACATGGATTTTTAATTTATGACATTGTAAGTTCTCAGAATTTATTTGAGATCACTCTTACATACTTAGAATGATTGAGGTCCAAATCTACATGGAAGCAGAGGAATAAACAAAATGGTGTTAGAAGGCTGTTTCTAACCATTGGAACAGACTTTGTGGACAGACAGAAGCTTCCTACCTAAGCCCCAAACAAGGGAGCCATCTGGTGGACAATATGAGAACACTTCATTTTTCAGGAGTAGTCGAACACATAGGCCATATGCAATCCCTGCTTTTTAAGTTTTTAGGTACATTTATTGAGATAGTGAAATTAGTATGCTTTACAAGTTTAATTGCCGAGCAACTTTCTCACTTCGTACAAATAACAGGCTCTGAAATAAGGACAAGGAACATTAGGATACTGTGAAAATCAAATGAGAACAACAATCAATCCAAGAAGTAGAGGCCTTTAGTTATTCCACTTCATGTTTTGTCTTTGTTCTCGCACAGTTCGTTGTTCAGTTTGACTGTGTTTATGCATAAGAAATGGCTTTTATACATACTTTCAGCTCCCCTCCGGCTACTTGACTTCCTATCTCTCTCTTGGCATACACTGCCAAGCTTCTTAATGAGGTTGTTTGTACTTGTTGTATCCACTTCCTTGCCTCCCACGCACCCTTAGTCACCTTTAATCTGTCTTCTCCCCCTGACACTCCATTCAACTGTTCTCACCAGAGCCACCAGTCACCTTCTTGCCAGGAGATCTCTTGGCTGTGTGTCAGCTTCTATCTCCCTTCACTACTTGGGAACATTCTCAGGGCTGATCACTCCCTCTTTCTCGCATCACTGCTTCCCTTGATTTAGGGGATATCCTCTGGACATTCCTGGCCTTCCTCTTACATCTCTGGCTTTTCATCTCAGGAATTTTTGCAGGTTACCTTTCCTCTACTCTTCTGTTAAATTCTGGTGTTTCTTAGGGTTCTAGGCTAGGCTCTCTTACTCCATCCTCTCTTTCTGGGTCATACTGTCCATGCAAATGGTTTCTATTGCCCCCTCTATGCTATTGAATCCAACGTGCATGTCTCTTCCTACCCTTAGATGACTGCCACTCCCCACCCATCCCTCCCAACTACCTATCAGGTATTGCATTCTGGAGGTCTCTCAGCCATGGAGAGGGCAGCTCAAATTGTGCTCATCTCCACCCACATCTCCTGCCTGCCCTTCACGACACCTCTGCTATTCCTGCTTGAATGAGTGAATGACAACTCTCAGCAAGCCAAATAAAAGTCCTGCGGTAATCCTTGATCTTTTCCGCAAACCTCCACTTCTAAGCAGTTACCAAGCGTCACTGGTCAACCTCCTAAATATCTCCCTAAGAGGTCTCCCTTCCCATAGCTATTGCCTTAGTCATTTATCACTCTGGTTAGTGAAGAACCTTTCCTTCTGCATCTACCCTTGCCCCACTCCAGAACACACCACCTGGGAGGCCTTTCTAAAGGCCTGGTCATGGCCATTCTGCCTTCTTAAAGCTCCACCATGGTTTTCCATGGCTCCTCCTGTAAATGCCTTACCTTCCCCGTGGAGCTCTCTGTGGCCGCCTCCTCTCCAGCTCCGCCTCTCATCACCTTCCTCTTCTGAGCGCTACCCCAGCCACACTGACCTTTCCCCTTGGAGGAACCAGTTGCACTGTCCTGCCGAGCAGTTATAAGGCCTGCCCTCTGCTGTATTAGTGCCCCTGGGACCTTTGCTCACACCCTTGCATCGGGCACTTCACCTGCACCCCAGTTGTGAGCTCAGGTGCCAAGTCTTCAGGAGACCTTTTCTGATGCGGCGACTTCAGCCCCGCGCCCCCACTGCCATCAGGGTTAGGATCTTTGTCACGCGTTTTCCCCAGTCCTCTGTTCTTTCCCTAACAGAGCACTTTTATTGCTTCCTTATTTCTTGCCCACTGGACAGTCTCTCTTATTTAAAATAAGTGAAATTAGTATGCTTTACATGTTTAATTGCCGAGCAACTTTCTCACTTCGTACAAATAACAGGCTCTGAAATAAGGACAAGGAACATTAGGATACTATGAAAATCAAATGATTTTCATAGTAATGAATTTTAACACAGCGCTTTTGAATCAAGCCCTAATTAGTAAATGATAGACCCTGGGTATATAAGGTGAACTCAGAGACCATCTCATCCCATTCAGTGTTTAATAGAGGAGGAACTGGCCCCTCACAGGAGTGAATGATGTTCCCAAGGTCACCCCGCTGATTCAGGATGTGCTGGTGTCTTTGCTCTGCACTCATCAGCTATAAGCCCTGTCCTTTCTTTTTGACTGATTCTGGTTTTCGCTACGAGAAGCTTAAGAAAGCCTTAGCTGGGGCAGAAGTGTGCTTTTAACTTTGTTTCAGTAGTTTTTTTTTTTGGCTTGAGTTACAGGGAACCAGGGACTCATTCAGGCTTTTTTTGGGTGAGACTGTGACAGTGTGGGCAACTCATCTCCTGGGAAGAAGGGGAGCCACAGAATGGGCAGCCTCACCGAACCAAGGCTAGAAGATCATGACAATGCGAGCAGGCTTTAGGGCATTGTGTTATCTTTTCCTCTCTTAGGAACAAGAATTTAGGAATTTTCACTCTAGTGCTGTGGCCTTAGGTTCAGCTCTCTCCTCTCTTTCTTTCCTCTCTTTGCTAGCACCTCTTTTTGTGAGCAACTAACCAAGGCTCACAAAAGTCATACCTTTGACTGTACAACAAACATCCGTATAGTCAAAGTTATGGATTTTCCAGTAGTTATGTATGGACGTGAGAGTTGGACCATAAAGAAGGCTGAGTGTCAAAGAATTGATGCTTTTGAACTGTGGTGTTGGAGAAGACTCTTGAAAGTTCCTTGGACTGCAAGGAGATCCAACCAGTCAATCCTAAAGGAAATCTGTGCAGAATATTCATTGGAAGGACTGATGCTGAAGTTGAATCTCCAGTACTTTGGTCATCTGATATAAAAAGCTGACTCATTGGAAAAGACCCTGATGCTGGGAAAGACTGAAGGCAGGAAGGGAAGGGGAAGACAGAGGACGAGATGGTAGGATGACATCACCAACTCGATGGACATGAGTTTGAGCAAGCTCTGGGTTGATGGTGAAGGATAACGAGGCCTGGTGTGCTGCAGTCCTTGGGGTCGCAAAGAGATAGACGTGACTCAGTGAATGAACAACAACAACAGCTGAGGCTTTTCCAGTTTTCCAGGCCCAATTTCTGAGCGACTTCATCTAGTTGGTTTGACTAATTATTGTCAGTGCTGCCTGGGGTCAGGCCAGTTCATCAGTCACTGGTCCCCTGTTGATGGGCCACTCTTGGCCCAGTGTGATGCTTGGTTTAACCAGTCGTGGCTGGGAGATGGGCTTTTTCTTCCCCAATCTTTTTCTAACTTTATTTTTAATTGAAGGATAATTACAATATTGTGTTGGTTTCTGTCATACATCAACATGGATCAGTCATAGGTATACTTATGTCTCCTCCCTCTTAAGCCTCCCTTCCACCTCCCACCCTATCACACCCCTTAGGTTGTCACAGAGCCCCAGTTTGAGTTACCTGAATTATACATCAAATTGCCACTGGTTATCTATTTTACATATGTTAGTGTATATGTTTCCATGCTACTCTTGGGAGATGGGCTTTAAAGCACAGAGCAAAGCCATCCCGCTCAAGGTCAGCCTGGCACTGTTTTTTTGGAAGGAGTCTGTGGTCTTGGACAAGGTCATGCAAGGCTTGTCAAGTGGAGTTCTGGATCCTTAATTTGGGGATAATTTAAAGCTCCTCTAAAAATGTGGAAGGATTTTTTGGTTTGTATAGCTAAGGCCTAAAAATATACCAGCTACTGAAATATTGAAATTGAAGTTTCTGATAGTTTGATTTTTCAGAGTCATCTATTCTGGGAAGAAATCTGAGGCTTGCTTAGGAAGAGCAGCATGACATTCATAAAACTGAATGGGCTTAGTGAGTGTACAGTGAACTTTTCCAGGCGTCTGTATTTATAAAGTTGATTTAAAAATAAGAATATAAGAGTGATGGTGTTTGACATTCAGAAGAAATGTTTTGACAAGTGTATGTGATGATTTAGTGGTGCGTATTCTGGGGAGTGGACAGGGGTGAGGCTGTGGAGATAAATGTGTGTCTTTAAGGAGGTGGTACTTCTTGCTGAGATCTTGCCTGTGAAGTTTCCCCAGGCACTCTCCTGTCACTCAGGCTTCTGCTCTAACTCACATAGCTGGATCATTATTTTCAAAGGTGCTAGGAATGTGAAACTTGAGTGGATTCGGGATTTTATAAAACATCTGTAAAGTATGTTTTGGTACATTTGAGCAAATTTAAATGCACCGATTTCAGATTAAATGACTGAATGAATGCCAACTTTGTTGGGGACTATGATAGCATTGTGGTTACATAGAATCCTTATTTTCATGATATGCCTTCTGAGGTATACAGGATGAAGTATACACAGACAGATGGATAGCAATAGATAAGTTGATTACACCAACATGACATAATGTGGACAACTGGGAAATTTAGATGCTATTATTTTAACTTTCAAGTAACATGATTTTTGAAATAAACATAAAAAAGCATGAAGAAAATGTGCTGCTAATAGTTTGGTATTGTGGATGGCTTGAGTTTGAGATCTGAAACTTGAGAAAGTCTCAAGCGAGCGCAGGTCTTGACATTTTCTCGGAGTAACAGTAATCTGGTCTTTAACCAAACGTGCTACTGGATTTGGGCCGCCAACAGTGAATACCTCATTAATGACTAAATCTCTAAACAGTCACTGTGGAGGGAGCTGAGTTGGCTGCAGCTCGATTTAACTGTTAATAAAAAGTAGCCCAATTCATTTAATAAAGAAATGTGTGGGGCGTACAAGGTGGTCGACGTTTGCCAGTGTCTTGCTGACAGCTCTTTGGCCACTGTAACCAACACTGTACCTAGGAGGCATGCCCATGTCAGTGGGAACCCATAGAACCACTGGATAGGCGGGTTCGGCACACGCCGTGATGCACCCCAAAAGGGGACAGTTAACGCCTTTGTTCTACACTTGATCTTAGCCAAAAGGCCGAGAAGCGATAGTTAAAGCCTTTGTAAAAGCATTATGGTTTAACAGAGAATAAAGAATAAGTGTCCCTGGTAGAGGGCAGGTCTAGACCAGATGTAGTGCGTCTGGCATTGGGCTGCAGGGGATGCGGTTCACACAGACAGCAGCGTGAAAGGTGCTCCTGGCGTGGTGCAGCGCGGGGCCAGACGTCACAGGGAGCCGCGCGGGCACCGAACGTCTCAGCGCTGTGACCGCTGAGCAGGTGAGACCATTTTGTGATCTGATGTTCACTCTTTTGTTAATGTATCTATACTCTTATCCTGGCATTTTTGGAGATTTATTTTTTGGGTGAATCAAAAAGCCAATACTTTCAGCAATGCTATCAATAACTTCTTAAACTGAAACCTTACCAAGCGAACTCCAGAATGAATTTTTAAAAATATCCTTCTGATATTAGCAACTACCTCTCTAGGCTCTGTCTGTTCTGAGGTTTGAGGCATCCTACATCTTTCAGGCCATTGTAGATAATCTTTTTAAAATGAAAATTGCATGAATTGGCCAAACAGGGGTTTTTTTTTTTTTTTTTTTTCATTTATTTTTATTAGTTGGAGGCTAATTACTTTACAATATTGTAGTGGGTTTTGTCATACATTGACATGAATCAGCCATGGAAAAACAGAGGTTTTTATATTAGAGAAGCTCGCACTGTGTTTGGCTTGTAGCACTCAAGAGAGTCATTCATTATACAAGGAATGTTAATTTGAGATATTATGATATATTTTTTGTGATGATGGCCATCTGTTACTAAAGTTTCATTTAAAGTACAATTAATAGCCGTTGTCACCTTTCTAAAGTTGATGTTACTCTCTTGTCCTTCTAACTCAGCTGTTGACAAAAGGCAGATGATCACGATGCTGGGAAGCAAAGAGCAGGCAAATCAACAGGCAGTGGCTTCTTGTTGTTTTATTGAATGGTTCTTTGTCAAAATGCCTGCAAGAGAATTCTCAGGATATCAGTATCACCGCACAAACATAAAGTCATAAAGCTTTCTGCACTGGAATCATATTTTTAAAGTTTAGCTCGGGGTTTTCTATTATTCAGCTCACTGGTATTGAAGCAATTTTGTTGACATTTTCTATAAGTGGATTAGGCTCAGAGTCATTTGCCCAAAGCAGACAGATGGCTTCTTAAACAGAGTACCCTTGCAGAAATCTATCTTCTGGTATCTTCAGAAATATAACAGGTCTGTCACAAAAGATAATGTTTGTCATTAATTTTTTTTTTTGGTGACAGATGATTTCAGTTCATTTTAAATTTCTCATCTGGCTTAAATGAAACAGCTGTTTTTTTATTTCAGTAGTGAGCAGTGCTTCCACGTTTTATACTGAACAATGTTGTAACTGCTAAATTACAAAAAATAAACTTTCGGGGGTGGGGGGGAGGATAGGGTCTGGGATTCTCCAAGGTAAGTTCCCACATGAATGCAATTGTTACTCTTTTTATTTTAAACATTATGAGATTTTTCATGGGGCTAATGGGCGATCAATCCTGAATTTTATTCTCAATAATGGTTTATTTCCCCTGACTTTACCAACTTGCTTTTTTTAAGCTTCAAATTACCTTATGTTTCATTACATTTTAGAAGGTAAAATACAGTAGACATCTATAACATCTATAGATGTTTATATATATAATGGTACTGATAGTGAAACATTGCATTTACTGAAAGCTTTAAATTTTCGATTTATAAAGTAATAGTAATAGCTAACAATCTTTAGAGTTTACCATGTATGCCAGGCATTGTTCTAAACTATTCACATGTATTATCTCTCTTAATCTTGCTTTTAAACCTGGAGATGGGTACAATTATCATAGTCATTTTACGGATGAGGAAACTGAGGCATCAAATGACCTTGCTAATACTTGGTGGATTTTCATTCCTGGAGAAGGAAATGGCAACCCACTCCAGTATTCTTGTCTGGAAAATCCCATGGATGGAGGAGCCTGATAGGCTACAGTCCACGGGGTTGCAAAGAGTTGGACACGACTGAGCGACTTCACTTTCATTCAAGGAGTCTGACAGGTGGTGCAGTGTTCTTTAAAATGAAAACCAATCATCTTCTCCACACTTTCCCTACTCATGAATCTTCTATCATTGCTTCTGTATTGCAGATTTCTGAAAATTTGGCTCAGATTAAAATTATTATATTATTCCAAACTCTGTACCTATATTGAAGGAAAAGGTCAGATATCAAAGTATGAGCACCAATGTAGTATTTATGCTAAGGACATTCACCAGGTTTTCTCAAAGGACTTTTTATTCTTTTTTAAACCAAAAAAGTCTTAAGCTATTTTCTCCTTCTCTACATTTCTAAAATCTATTAGATGACATGTGCAGCATAGCATGTAATGTACCTAAATACAAAGAAAAATAATGCAGTGAAGAAAAACCATCTGTTGTCCTGGGAAGGAGACGTTATTAGTTATTTCCCTCATGCTTGTTTTTGTGTGAACCTGGGCAATATATTTATTTAGCTATCTTGAGTCCATTTAATCATCTATGTAGTTATGAAAACATTATAGCTATCCTTCAAAAATTTTAAATAATGACTAAGAGCGCTTACTGGGTGGAACAGAATGACACTGTCACTAAATTAAACTTTATTGAGCATTTTCCACTTTCAATGTTTTTTTTCCCAGTTTAAATTTCAAGGAAACAAATAAATTCTAAGTAATGAAATATAAGGAAAAATGGGATATGTCAGACAATTGTGGTGCTGTGTCACAGAGGCAGTATACTTCTAGACCAATCTCCTGTGCTGTCTGTGTCTGTAAGACTGTAGGAGGATTAAAGACTCAAGGTGAGCATCAAGAGATCCTCACATCGTGTTTCACTGATTATAAGATGCCAGGAAAGAAATGAAGATGCCTCTCCATCTTTCAAGTTGTTCAGTTGTCACTTTCACAGGGAAGCCTTGACTGATACCCAAGACTGCCTGTTCTTGCAGCATCACGTTCCTTTAAGCATGTAGCACAACTTGCAATTAGGCATAAATTTGTGTTTGTGACTTTTTGATTTATGCCTGTATCCCTTACTGGACTTAAGTTTTATGTGGGGGTCATCTGTGCTCAACATGTTGTCCCCAGATTCTGGCCTGATGGTTCTTAACAGGCACAGTAGTGCCCCCTAGAGGGTGTTTAAGAGCATTGCAGAGGTGACTTCGGGAGGGAGGGGGATTCTCCTGCCGTTTAGTGGGAGAGGCCAGGAATGTTGGCTTTCCTACACTGTGAAGGATGGTGCAAAACAATGAAGAATTGCTCTATGTCCTGCAAGACTTTCTCGAGTCCTGCCTGACTGCACGCTCTAAGATACAAATCAGAGGACTTTTGTAAATGATTGTTTAACAAGAAGTTATGTGAAAGGCCCAGTGCATGAGAAAGGGAGAGTTACTGAGAGGTAAGGTGAAATGAATAAAGATATTGTTTCCAAAGTATTGAATAATGTATTCACTCTGGGCATTCTGTCGACCTGATTGTATAATTGCTATAATTGTAACATTGGAACAAACTGAAGTGAGATATTGGCTTTGATTTGATATTTTGTTATTACTGATAATCCATGATAAGCCTTCCACAGTATCTTGTGAATTAGAAGTGGATATTATCAACCACAAGAAAAATGTCCTTTAAGGTTCTTTTGAAGATTTGGCACATTTGATGGGGTGTATGGAACATTATTTACCTCTTCACTTGTGGGATTATCACATTTTTCTCCATGGTGAGATTCTGTACTTATCTTGACGTATTATCCCTATCTTAATTAAGATCATTTCCTTCCTTCTTTTATTATATGTAAGCGAGTCTGGTCTGTTGCCATTATTTGTTGATACACTAGTATCTATGTGGTACATCACATTGTCATTTTCCTGTATCTTATGTGTGTAGAAAGGCATCTGGTCCTGTTATCTCTCTTTTAAATATAAATGAATCATATTAAGTAAGTGCAAGTATCTATCTGCCTCATTCTGGTTTCCTGAATACCTGCTTGGGTGTTTACATGTTGAAATGCAAATTATTTTGTTTTCAATGACCATTCTTATTTTGGGCGGTGTATATAGCTCAGTGGTAAAGAAGCCGCCTGCAATGCAGGAGACCCCAGTTCAATTCCTGGGCTGAGAAGATCCTCTGGAGAAGGGATAGGCTACCCACTCCAGTATTCTTAGGCTTTCCTGTGGCTCAGCTGGTAAAGAATCTGCCTGCAATGTGGGAGACCTGGGTCCATGGAGTCGCAGAAAAGAGTTGGACATGACTGACCGACTGAACAACAGTCATCTATTATTAGTCTTTTATTTGGAGGAGGACATGGCCACCCACTCCAGGATTCTTGCCTGGAGAGTCCCCATGGACAGAGGAGCCTGGTGTTTTTCAGCCCACGGGGTCACACAGAGTCGGACACGACTGAGCGACTATGCACACAACACAGTCTTTTATTTCTAGACTCAATTTTGTTCCATTGGTCTATGTGTCTTTTTATGACAGTACCATACTGTTGTTATTAGCTTTGTAATATAGTTTGAAATCAGATGTTTGAAGTCAGATGCCTCCAACTTTGTTCTCTCTCAGGATTGCTTTGGCTATTTGGGATCTTTTTTGTTCCATATGAATTTTAGGATTATTTTTCTCTTCTTGTGAAAAATGCCACTGGAATTTTGGTAGGGATCACATTGAATCTATGGGTGGTTTTGGGTAGTATGACCATCTTAATAATTTTAATTCTGATCCATGATCATGGGATATCTTCCCATTTATTTGTCTTATCTTCAGTTTCTTTTATCAGCGCCTTTAGTCCTCAGCGTACAGATCTTTCACCTCCTATGTTAAATCTATTCCTAAGTATTTTATTATCTTTGATGCTATTGTAAATGGAATTATTTTATTTCTTTCTCTTTCCGATAGTTTGTTGTAGGTGTATAGAAATACAACTGATTATATTTTTATGTTGATTTTGTATCCTGCACCTTGACTGAATTCACTGATCAGTTCTAAAGGTTTTTACGGAGTCTTTAGGAGTTTCTGTATAAAACATCAGGTCATCATCTTGCTTCTTCCTTTCCAACTTGGATGCCTTTTATTCCTTTTTCTTGCCTAGTTGCTCGGTTAAGTCTTCTAATACCATGCTGAATAGAAACAGTATGAGTGGGCAGTCTTGTCTTGTTCCTGATCTTAGAAGAAAAGCTTTCAACCTTTTACTGTTGACAGTTAGAACCAGACAGGAGACAATGGACTGGTTCCAAAATGGGAAAGGATTATGTTAAGATTGTATACTGTCAAAAAAAAAAAAAAAGATTGTATACTGTCACTCTGCTTATTTAACTTATATGCAGAGTATATCATGCGAAATGCTGGGCTGAATGTAGCACAAACTGGAATCAAGATTTCAGGGAGAAATATCAATAACCTAGATATACAGATGAGACCACTCTTATGGCAGAAAGTAAAGAGGAACTGAAAAGCCTCTTGATGAAAGTGAAAGAGGAGATTAAAAAAGCTGGCTTAAAACTCAACATTCAAAAAACTAAGATCATGGCATCTGGTCCCATCACTTCACGGCAAGTAGATGGGGAAACAGTGACAGACTTTATTTTCTTGGGCTCCAAAATCACTGCAGCTGGTGACAGTAGCCATGAAATTAAAAGACGCTTGCTCCTTGGAAGAAAAGCTCTGACGAACCTAAACAGCATATTAAAAAGCAGAGACATTACTTTGCTGACAAAGATCTGTCTAGTCAAAACTATGGTTTTTCCAGTAGTCATGTATGGATGTGAGAGTTGGACCATAAAGAAAGCTGAGTGCCAACGAATTAATGCTTTTGAACTGTGGTGTTGGAGAAGACTCTTGAGATTCCCTTGGACTGCAAAGAGATCCTATCATCAGTCAATCCTAAAGAAAATCAGCCCTGAATATTCATTGGAAGGACTGATGCTGAAGCTGAAGCTCCAATACTTTGGATATCTGACTCACTGGAAAAGACCCTGATGCTGGGAAAGATTGAAGGCAGGAGGTGAAGGGGACGACAGAGGATGAGATGGTTGGATGGCATCATCGACTGGATGGACATGAGTTTGAGCAAGTTCTGGGAGCTGGTGGTGGATAGGGAAGCCTGGTGTGCTGCAGTCCATGGGGTCACAAAGAGTCAGACACGATTGAGCGACTGAACTGAACTGAACTGATGGTGTTACCTGTGGGCTTCTCACATATGTCCTTTTGTATATTGAAGTACATTCCATATGTACTCAATTTATTGAGAGTTTTGTCATGAAATGATGTAGAATTTTGTCAAATGATTTTTATGTATCTGTTGAAATAATCGTATAATTTTTTATTTCATTCTGTTAAAGTGATGCAATTATGTTATTATTAGTGAATAGTATTTAAATAATGTTAAACTACTTCATTTACATATAGGACTGTATATGTTTAAGTGTATTAGTCAACTCAGTCATGTTTGACTCTTTGTGACCCCATGGAGCCCACCAGGCTCCTCCATCCATGGAATTCTCCAGGCAAGAATACTGGAGTGAGTAGCCATTCCTTTCTCCAGGGGATCTTCCTGACCCAAGGCTCAAACCCAGGTCTTCTGCACTGCAAACAGATTCTTTACTGCCTGAGCCAGCAAGGAAGCTCAGTACTCTCTCTATCTATATATATATATATGCATACTCACACAATGACACAATAATTGTCTACTGTATATTGAAAACTACTTTAAAAAAACATGGTTAATACAAAGGTTATTTGAGAAAGACGTGTGGAAAAAGAAAATCTTATTTACCAGGTCTTAAAAGATATATTATCAAATTTAACTTTCAAACATAGTTTTCATTATGTTGACTATTAATAGAGTATGACTTCATATGTTTTAGAACCTTTTGTATGGTTGTTATTAAACAAGTCATTCTGTTTTATTCTTTAATGTTGTGTGGCATTGAATTATTATAAAAAATTTTTTTGAACTATCTTCTACATTTTGTAAATTATTCTTCTTTCAGATCTAGGTTCTCAGATACTAAAAATACTTACTTAGGTTCTGTTTCCATAATCTTCAGAGATATTTGATTAATTGGAGTTCTGACAAATACAAAAATGTGTCATAAGGATAATTAAAAAAACTGAACTGTATAAATGTTATAAAATCTAATGTCCAATGTCGTTCACTTTTTTCTTCCTATAAAAAGGAAATAGTTTAATTGCTTTATGTGATAAAGATTTGAAAAAGAGTGTTTTTTCTTTTTTTTTTAAGTTCAAAGTTTCAGGAGAAGAGAAACACAAAAAGTTCCATTAAGTCAATACCCTTAGACCAGAACTACTCTTCAACTATTCATCTATATTTCTTGAATGTTCATAGGATAAAAATTCCAATTTTTAAGAGGCAAGTAGGATGCAGTTGAATATTTGGTGGACAAGGTCTTGAAAAATAATAAATCTGAGTATTGATAACTTTATGCAAAGAGAACTTCTGTTTTTGTGCACTAGAGGTATTCTGTACATAATTTCCCTGTGGCTGCATCTCTGTGCCTGTTACTCTCGCTAACATGTTGTATACATTCCCTACATAATTAGGCTTTCATTCTGGAGAGCAAGAATCCCAGGCCATCTTTGCACAGTTTTACCCAATATTTCAGTAGTGTAACATCAAGAGAAATATATCTGTTTTGACAACAACACATTTTTGATTAGCTATTTTAATTTCTCAAATAAAGGACACTGTAATAGTTGTGTGTTTCTCCTTGGAGCAAAACACTTACACCTTTTAGATGATACAGAGATTCCTCAGAAGCATGTTTTTGAACAGTTATTCACTGTGCACATCCCACTACAATATGGTCATGTCCACCAAATGGAGCTGGGACAAATAAAGAGGTACTAACACCATCATACTGTCTGTGGCCAATTTTTGCTGCAGTATTATCCAGGGGTGACTCTAGCTGTGAGTGTGGACACTCACATGGGTAGAATTTCAGGGGAATCTGTCTGCCACTGAGTGTGTGATGGCAAATAGCCACACCAGCCTGCCTGGAGACAGTGTTGCATTTGTTTATGGATGTCGTCGTGAGTACGTGAGGGCCTCTCCATCCCCAGAGTCTTGATTAACTGCTTTAAATACCTGTGGTGTACTCTGAGACAACCCACGCCTTTCCTTCACACATGGCAAGGACACCAGCTGTAATGTTTGACTGCTCTTTCGTGCACCAATATTGCAGGGATTAGTGCAGTTCATGGGAAATGGATATTAAAGACCATGGAGGTCTTTTGTAAGTTACTCTGCCAGAATGTAGCCAAAACTATTTTAGACTGTTTTCAAACAGTCAAGGGAAACTGCATTTCTTAGTATGAACAGGAATAACACAAATTCTAAACGTCTTTTGATAGATGATAAAATATATTGTTATATATAGCTAATAGCTGACTCGTATTTAGAATTCTAGCCCCTCATGGTTTTGATATTATGAGATAATGGGTTTATGTTTAGTTTATTGTGCTCAGTAAGTATTAGCTTCTCTTTAGTATCACAATAGCATTTTTAAGTTTTTTAAATTTTTTTTATTGTGGTAAAAGTCATATAATATAAAACACACTATTTTAACCGTATTTAACTATACAGTTCAGTGGCTCTAAGTACATTCACACTGTTGTGCACCTTTCACCATCATCCATCTCCCATCTCCCAAATTTTTCACTTCCCTAAACTGAAACTCTGTCCCCATTAAACACCAACTTCCCCTCCCCCTCCCCACTTACCCCTACCTCCTGGGCCCTGACATCTACTAATGTACGTTCTGACTCTATGAATTTGTCTATTCTAGGTACCTCATGTAAGTGGAATCAAACAGTATTTTCACCTAATGTGTATTGGAATGTATTTTTAAGGTTAGCTTAATATGTGTCCTACAAATAGATCATGCCTTCTTCCCCCCGCCCCCCACCCCCGTGCCATACAGTAGGTTCTCATTAGCTATCTCTCTTATGCTAAGTTGCTTCCGTTGTGTCTGACTCTTTGTGACACTGTGAACCATAGCCTGCCAGGCTCCTCTGTCCTTGGGATTCTCCAGGCATGAATGCTGGAGTGGATTGTCCTGCCCTCCTCCAGAGGATCTTCCAAACCCAGGGATCAAACCCTGGTCTCTTACTTACATCTCCTGCATTGGCAGGTGGGTTCTTTACCACTATCACCACCTGGGAAGCCCATAGTAATATATAATCATTCCCAGTCTGCCAATTCATCCCATCCTCTTTTCCCCCCTTGGTGTCCATACATTTGTTCTCTACACCTGTGTGTCTATTTCTGCTTTTTATTGTCAGTAATAATTTATTAGTAGTAATAAAAATTGCGGTGGCATGGTAGTATATCAGTCCCATTTGCAATCTAAATGCATCACATATTTCTTGATTTCTAGATAATGTATTTTAACTGCAGTTTAATGATGTTAGAAAGATTTGGTTATGAATGCTTAATGTATCTTTTTAAAAAAAACTCATTAATCATTACTAATTTTTAGATTCAAATTTTTGTAGTGATTTATGGTTTTCTGTGATTCTAAGTGTTACTCTTTTAGTGTGTTGGGATTTCCATGAACTCTGACATTTGGAAGCCAAATAACCATGGAGGTGGTTGTTGTTGGGACTTTTGATGGTCCTCTTGTCTCATTAGCGTCAGTCTGCCTGAGATGCCTTTTATTACTTTTACTTTTCTTCAGATTGAAGCAGTCCTCATGTTTTCCCCTGAAGCGTCCCTGGTACCGGAGGAGAGATGCTAAACATTCCCATGAGATCACTTGTATATTGAAATATTGGCAACAGCTTGACATTTCTTTCAAGTTGAGTATTCAATGGTCAGATTGTCCATTAATTGTTCATTCCAGGCCATTACAACTCAGATTTATTTTCCCAAGAGATGTCACGCTTTATATTCCAGCAAGTAAAATGAATTCTCTTAGGCGTCTCTCCTTTCTGCCTTTCTCCCAAGACCTCTGTTGGAAGAGAATTTCTAAGCATACTCTTTAGAGATGCCCAGTTGTAATACTCGTTAAATCAATACTACACACTCGTATCTTTAATTGGCTTCGCTAAATGATCTAAATACCTAATATATCTTGTGGGAAATGATACACAGGACAGAGCTATTTCAAGGGAAGAGATATGATATAAGCTGGCTAGTAAGGAGGAGTCTGAGAGGGAGTGTGATGGAGTGGGGGTGCTAGTTGGTCAATAGAAATCACTGCACATATAGTGGGAAGAAGTCAGCCCTGAAGAGGAATGACAAGATGGGGGTTGTTAGCAATAAACTTCACCCTCTTTACAGTTTGCCTAGAATGAGTCTTTTCTGCTTCTGCTTATTTAATCAAGAGGACTCAAGGAGTTTAATCACAGAACAGAAAGATGACCTCTCTGCTTTATTCTTTAAAAAAAAAAAAATTGAAAACAGCATTTTTACATCAGTATTTTAAGTGTAAATCTTAATAGTCTTTCATTTTTTTCTTGTTCTATTAGTTAATAGATTAATTTTTCTTTTGATTTTTTTTCCTGCCTATATCATGTACCCAGGACGTGCTGTCTCTTAGTTATTCAGAGCTGATGTCCTTGTGTTTTTGTGTACTGGCACAAACTGTCTTCTCCAATTGGCCTTTGCTTTCTAGAGAGAGTGACTTCTGTTTACCAGAACTGACACAGTCTGGCTTTTAGGCCTGGATGCCGCTTCTGAGAACCGATGAGATGACATACTGGCTGATTAATTAAATGTGTTTCATAACCTGCTGCCAGAAAAGAGACATGAGAGCATTATGCATCAGTAGTATCAAGCTTGATATTTTTGCGTATTTCACTGCTCTCTTGCAATTAGGAAAGATGCCAGCTTTGCTTTTGTCATGCTTTAAGACTGCTTGATGAAAATTTCAACACTAAGAGAAAAGGCAGCGCTTAAAACCGATCCTCTGAAAATGAGTGTGGGTATAATCTGTTTATTAACACAGCTTGTTTTTTTAAAGGGATGTTTGCACTTGTAAAAGCAGTAGCCGTATACATATCTCAGTAAAAACAAAGCCTTATGGATGTATTTTAAACAAGTTGGTAACATTTACATTAAAATGTGCACAACATCAAGACATTTATTTAGTAGTGGTGGCGGTGGAGGTTTAGTCACTAGCTCGTGTCCAACTCTTGAGACCCCGTGGACAGAGGAGCCGGACAGGCTACAGTCCGTGGGCTTCTCCAGGCAAGAATACTGGAGTGGGTTGCCATTCCCCACTGTTTAGTCGTTGACTATGTCAATTGCTTTTCATGTCGCCTAGTAGCATATTTACTCACAAACAGCTTTTCAACATATTTTCTTTAATCTTTAAAACTATGAGGAAGGCAGAAGAATGTTTTCATCATTTTTACAAGAGATAAAATGGCACAGGGAGAAATTGTTGGAGCTAAAAGCACAACTAAGATCCTCTGACTTTTGTCCTTGCCAACATATCTTGGTACATCTTATCTTCCTGACTGTAGATCCCATCTCTAAGTTCTGTGCCACCTGGGCAATGATTGTCTTTTTATCTGTCTTGTTTCCAAGGGTAACAGTACTGGGAGGCTTTAATGTGCTTTGTAGAGCGCATAGCTTGCCTTGAAAAGATGCCTTATCATGTAGTGGTTAAGAGTCAACTGCAGGACTTTATTTCAACCCTAGCTCTACCACTTAGCAGCTGTGTGACTCTGGGAATGAGGACCATTCTGGGCCTCTATTTGTTTTTTCACTCTAAACTTAAAATAAGAAAAATGCCTATTTTGTGGGGATGTGGTGACAATTGAATAATGAACATTTATAAAGCATGAAGAAGGATGCCCCACAGAGAGTAAGCACTTTGTATGTTATATTATTATTATTGCTTAAGGACTGCATTGTCAAGGTGGATATGACCTTCTTTTTAACTTTCAGAGGGGGCTTATTATTGTCTATACTCCCCAAGTTCTGTTGGTGTAGTGCATATTTTTCCCTTTTAAAGTCCTTCTATGTCCTAAAGAGTGTTCAGTCTCTAGTCTTGTCTTAGTCTAAATTCTGAGTGTGGTATGTGAAATAGGGTAGGCTTCCCAGGTGGTGCTACTGGTAAAGAACCTGCCTGCCAATGCAGGAGACATAAGAGATGCAGGTTTGATCCCTGGGATGGAAAGATACCCTGGAGGAGGGTGTGACAACCCACTCCATATCTTGCCTGGAGAATCCCATGGACAGAGGAGCCTGGCAGTCTACAGTCCATTGGGTTGCACAAAGTCAGACACAACTGAATTTACTTAGCACACTGGCACACCATAACAAAAATATTAGGCAAAGCCTTACTTACTCATCCTATATGTTTAAAAGTGTTTTTTGAAGGATTGAGCTATTATGACATAAGATAGAACTGGCAAGTGGCTTGTACAGATTTTGAGGAAATACTCCCAAGCATTTTAAATACAAGCTTTCTCATATACCCTGAGCTGAAAGCCTTCATCAAATTAAAGAGAGCAAACAGCATATCATGCATAAAATAGATGACTTATCTTTTCTCGGAGTCTCTGATTTACAGAGAAACTCTCCAGCAGCTCGTGTAACCTCCAGTTTCAAGGTCATGCTCTCAGGCATTGTCGTGAGAGTGAAGTGGGGAGACAGAACTGCTTCCTCTTTTGTCTGTACCCTGTAGAGACATGTTCTGGCTTCCCCGTACTTACTTCTTCAGCCCCCTGGGCCAGTATCAGCATACATACTTGATCATCACAACAATGAACTGAAATAAGAAAAAAGATAATGGGAAAAGATCACTCAGGCTCTGATATAACCAACAATGGGTGATTCCCTGTGATCCTGGTTTGCTTTTTTGTTTTGATTGACACACCAAGCCTCCAGAGCCTCTCCTCCATCAACGAGATGGGAACATTGTTTTGAGGATAATGGAAGAGATAGAAGGAATGTGGGTAACCTAGAACTTAGACTGCAAACTGCAGTGATGATGCAATGTATTGAAAACAACAACAGCAGCAGCTCACCCAAGCATAAGGGTGTGTGATTTACTTTATGGAAGATATTTTGCTTTGTAAGCCCTTGTACACCAAGGAGCTGATTTAATTTTTGGTTCTTTGAGGAAGAGCTTCTTTCCTTGTTTTCTCCAAGCTTAGGAATGCTGGGCTGGGTGGGACAGGAGTTGTAGCAACGTGCGACGTCTCAAACCCTGGTGATGGAAGGGCTGAGTGTCCTCCGTACATTCAGAGGAGGGTGTTTGCTCCCACAGGAATCTCAAGGGGGCTGCCGGCAACCACGGAACCAATGGTGAAAGCTCAGGTTGAGGTCCTTGAGTTAAACTACAAAGACCCTCAATGATGAAAGAGAAGAATGTGGCCTAAACCTGGCAAAAGTGGGCTCTCAAGTCCGAGTCTGTTTCCTCGCTGAGCAATAGCAGGAAGCATATAGAATGATGTCACTCGGGATCTTCCTGGCCCGTAACTTTTTTCTTTGATGTTTATTTCTGCTTGTTTGTAGGGCCAGGGAGACCTGTTGAAGAACGCCAAGAATGAAGCCATAGAAAACATGAAGCAGATCCAGCTGGCGTGCTTGTCTTGTGGCCTCAGTAAAGCCCCCAGCAGTGGTGCCGAGGTGAAGAGTAAGCGCAGCCTGGAGGCCATAGAGGAGAAGGAGAGCTGTGAGGACAATGGGAAGCTGTGACCCCGAGTGGCAGCAATGCCTTCACCTCGCCTTCCTGCCTAGGACTCTGCTTTGCCCTCCTGATTTTCTTTCCTTAAGATTTTTAGAAGTTCACAAGAAGATGCCCTCTATGGGATATTGGACATAAACAGATATTTTCACAGCGTCAGTATTTTAATGTAGTTAATTTATCTAAGTTAAAACCTCTAGTAGCAGTGTTTTAAAATTCTGAGATGTGTGTACACACTCATGTATGGATGTGGGTGGAAGTGTGTGTATGTGTGTATGTGTGTGAGAGAGTGAGAGACAGAGATAGAGAGATAGAGAGAGAGCAAAAAAGAAAGACTGAGAGAGAAAGATGGGAAGGGGAGAGAGAGGTTGAGATTCTGTTAAAATCTGTTCTGTGTTGCATTATTCATTTGGTTAAGTTATTACTTATTTTGGGACAAATTTGTTAATCTGAAATTCTAAAGAGCACTCACTATAACCTGTTGCTGTGTTTAATTTTACTTCTCTACCTTTGTAATTTAATTTAGAGATCTTAACATAGCTTATTGTGGAAGGAAGCCAAAGTCACCAATGCATAGATGTTTTAATAGATTAACTATAGACTAGACAAATTCCTAAGAATCACAGTAGAAATAAAAGTGAATGAAAGCTAAACAATTGACCAGAATTTCTGGAGGATCAGTTAGTGAACTCTTTAAAATATTTATTAAATAAAATCAATTTTTAGAAAGCTTTTTGTAGTTTACTAAACAGATGTGATTTCAGTGGAAAAGTTGATCATAAGTGAATTTACACCCACCCATTCTGAAACACAGTGAAAATTCTGTTGAGATTAGAATTTTGATGTGACAACAATATTCGGTTATGAAATTTCAAGGTTGAGATTTGTAAGAATGTCTCATTCTTCCAAACTGGGGGTGTAGTGTTCATTTTCTTTAACAAACATGGGCAGAGAAGAGGTCTTGGCTTTCACTGCATCTAATTTAGAGTACTAAATTTAAAGACATTGTCCAAACAATATCATATCATCATCTTGAGATGATACAAATTCTGTGCATCAAATAACATTGTGATGATCTAAGGACTAACTGATTACAAAAATCTATTATATAATTTTAACACATGCAGAAAAACATACACGCAAAAAAAGCAAATGACTAATTCGGGTACATTTATAATTGCATCCAGATAATTTTTATCCTAATATCTTCATAAAGTACTTGAGTATGATATGTTTGTTACCTCCAACAGAACTAAATGTTCTATGGTTATGAAAATTTATTTATTTAAAACATTGCTTTTATTTTGAAAAGCTTCTTAATTAATTTGGTTAACAAATATGCTAATTTGGGGGAAGCTAGGGAAGATCATTGTTGAAATTTTGCAAATATAAACATCTATGGCTACTGTGTTAAGTTATTTCTGACTTCTTAACACTATTATGTTTATGTTGCACATTACTGAGAGAGTAAAGATATAAAACAACACTTTTATTGTTCTCTTTTATTGGAAATTAATTGAAAAAGGAGCAATAATGAAAATAAGTTATTATATCAAAAATATCTTACAGAATATACATCCAGGGACCAGATATGATGATATTTCTCCCCAGGTTTAAAACTGGGTGCTTAGAAATCACACACGCTCATTTGAAGGTAGGTTTCCAATGGTATGCAGTACCCAGAAAAAGTGTCCTTATCCTCCACTGTGAAAAATACTTACCCTGCACGGTCGTTACAAGGAATAGTGGAACACGGATATCTAAGTCCTTCATGATGAAAAAGAGGCGATACAGATAGAAACAAAACCTTCCTTACATCAGCCAATTGGTTGGTTTCACCTGTGGACTGCTTCGCCTCCCTGAATTCCTTGTGGAAAAATCCATGCCTTTACCAGAGAGATGAGAAGACAAGCTAAAGGGTGGCAGACTTTCAAAGAATATTTATTCATGTATTTATTTTAGGGTCCAACCCAATCTTCAGAGTGGCTTCTCTAGTTTATTCCGTGTGTGCCGAGGCTCCACGCATGCTTAGGCTCTACCCAGCTGCTCCTGAGAACGTGATGTGACTCTACCTCATGTGAGGCTACTTCCGTGGGAGCCAGCTCTGCTCCACTGTGCCGGGCTTCCCTGGTAGACAGGGAGTGATGTGTGGGGCCGGGAGTTGCAAGGGAAGAGGTCTCACCTCTTGATGGAATAACAAAAGCAAACATACCAGCCTTTCTTCATTATTGTATTCTACAAGTGTCTGTTTTCTTGTCAAACTTGGACAGCAGTAGAAAAAGCCCCCTTCTCTTCACTTAGTTTTTGGGGATGCTAGGAAGGCAGTAATTCTGCTTTTGTTTATTAATTTTTACATTACCCAGGGGACTTGAGGTAGAGATGGTAGGTATTATCATTGACATTTTTTGGTGAGAAAGCCCAAGGCCACTGATACATTAAATGGAAGAATTGACTTTCAATTCTGGTCTGTTTGATTTTATGTTCAAGAATATTTACTCAGTGATTTTGATTTTTTAATCCTCAAAAATTTAAACTAAACTATTAACTCTTTCCTTTATAATCACAAATGAAAAAAACTTCATGCTATTTTCTTATAGTAAAATATTAATGATCAATATAAAAATGCAAAAATAAAGAAATGTATAAAAAAACTCCCAATATACCTTTAGATTTATACCACTTATACCCCTTAGACACTGTTTAGCATTTCTTTATGTCTATAAATATGCTTTCCATTTTAGCAAAAATGAGATCATATTATAGAAGCTGTTTTGTAGCAGGCTTTTTGCAGCAATAAAAGCAATACATCCTGAATATCTTTCTGTGTCAACAATATGCATGTACATTGGTACTGGCAGCCTTTGAATTGAATCTAGTCCATACATGACATATTTTATTTGGTCACTGAATCTTTTTCAATTTTTTTTAAACAATAGGCTACTTTTAAAAATGAGGAGATTTCACATAAAAATTTCAGTTTTTTATTTCACTTAAAATATTGGCTATGCTGACAACACTAGGCCCTCCCTCACTTCTTACTTGGCATCAATTAATTGGAGTTGCCCTCTTCAAAAGAGGCGCATGCTGTCTAGTCTGCCAGGGTCTCTTTACTCATTTATGTTACGTCTTGCCCCTGTGATCATCTTAAGTGGTGAGCCTTGATCCACATCATTATTTATAATTATGACATAGTGTCTTTGTATGTGGATTACCATAACATATTTTACCAATATCCTGTTGTTAGACTTTTATCTCCTAATTTATTATATAAGCATTGCAGTGATGAAAATCTATTTTTGCAAAGTTGTTCAGCTTTTTCTCTAGGATAAATTTCTAAAAGTGGAATTCTTGGTCAAGGAATAGATATATTTTTAGGGATTTTGTGATAATGGCCAGTTTCTGGAAAACTTATCCAATTTAATTTCCTATAAGTTTATGAACGTGTACAAATCTTGGCTAATACAAAATTTAATTTTTCTTATTTTCATCTTTGCCAATCTACTACATTAAAAATCTTACTTCTCTTTATCTTTATTGTCTAGTGAGATTGAACACACTTTAATATGTTCATTGACTATAAATAATCTCATAGAGATTGTCTTTGTTTTTAAAGACAACTTTTGGGTGGACTGTTAAATTTTTATCTTTTATTATTTATTTTTAAGAGGCATTTACTTAATGAGAATCTTAACCCTGAGTTTGTTATGTGTGTTGCTAATGTTTTTTGATATATAGATCCCTAATTTAATCCATGTTATGATTTTTTTTTCTTCATGTTTAATGTTAAAGACATTTTTGCCCCAGATGTTCATGAAGATATTCTTTAACCTGCTGGTAGCTTTTTTGGTTTACTTTTCACATTTAAATTTATAAGTCCCCTAAAATTGACTTTGGTGTAGAGCAGAAGGTAGAGGCCCAATTCCATCTTTCCCCAACATGGATACTGAATTGATTGGGTCCACTTATTAGAAAGACTGTCCTTTGCCCACGACTCTATAGTGCCACCCTCATGAGAAGTGTAGCCCTCAAGTATGTGTGCGCCTCTTTACAGACTCTGTTCAGTTCCATGGTCTAAGTCTGTCCCGGCAACATTATTTTAATGTCTTCATTACTATAGTTTTACCATGTTTTGGTATCAGAGAGTGTAGGCTCCTGCTTCTCTTCTTCACCATTTTCTTGGCTATTTTTGCTCTTTTCTTTTCCATATAAATTGTAGAATCAGCTTATCAAATTCCATCAGACACTTCATGGAATTTTGGTCAGTATTCTACTGAATGTATGGGGTGTCCCAACATATTTACGTTATTGATTAATCCAGTCTGTTCTCATGGTGTATTTCTCCATTTTTAAGGTCTTATTTACTTTCTCTTTACTACATTGCTATGTAAGGTTTTGGATGTCTTTAATTAGATTTATTCCTAGACAATTTAATGTTTCTCTTGCTGTTAGAAACAGTAACATTTTAAAATTCCAAATTGCTTATTTACAGTATATAGAAAATACAATAGATTGTTTTGTGATAGCCATATATAAAGTGAGTTTACCAAATGCATTTGTTAATTGTAATTACCTCTGTATTATTTTGGTTTTCAGCCATACACAGTCATGTCATCTGAAAAAAATGACAGTTTTATTTTTTTGTTTCTGATTCTTTCATATGTGTTTTATTTGTTTTTCTTGCTTTGTTGAACTGGCTCAAACCTTCAGGACAATATTCAGCAGAAGTGATACCAGTGAACATCCTTTCTCATTCCCAGTCTCAGGGGAAAGTTTCCAATATCTCACCATTATGTAAGATACATACACTAGATTTTGGTAGATTTTATTGGGAAATTAAAGTTTTTAAATGTAACTTTTGCCATTTATATAGAGGTAAAAATACAGAAGTAAATTTTATGATCTTGGGTTAAGTTCATGAATTTTAGGTGTGACACCCACATGTAAGTGGACAAAAGGAGAAATAAGATTGGACTTCATCAAAATTAAAACTTCTGTACTTAAAAGGACACCATCAATACAGTGAAAAGACAATTCAAGAGTGAGTTTGCAAATTACATATCTGATAAAAACTGGAATTAGAATATATAAAGAACAACTACAGCATAATAAAAAGACAAACTAATTTTTAAAATAGATGAACGATCTGAATAGACTTTTTTTTCAAAGAAGATAAAGATATTCAGCATCATTAACCATCACGAAAGTTTAAGTAAAAACCCACAAAGTCATACCATTTTATATCCACTGCTGCTGCTACTGCTTTTTGGTCGCTAAGTTGCTAGAATAGCTGTAATGACAAATGCAGTAACACAGTTTAGCGAGGAGGTAGTAGAAGTTAGAACCATCGTACACTGCTGGTGGAAATGTAAAATGGTGCAGCTGCTTGGGACAACAGCTTGACATTTCATCGGAAGGTTAACCATAGTTACCACAGACCAGCAATTCTATTCCTAGGTATACACCTAAGAGAAATGAAAACATATGTTCACAAACAAAAGCTTGTACACAAATATTCATAGCAGCAGTATTCATAATAGTCAAAAAATGGAAACAATTCAAATTTCCATCAACTGATGAAAGGATAAGCAAAAAAATAAATCCATTCAATGGATTCAGTTCAGTTCAGTCACTCAGTCATGTCCAACTCTTTGCAATCCCACGGACCGCAGCAGGCCAGGCTTCCCTGTCCATCACCAACTCCCAGAGCTTGCTCAAACTCATGTCCATTGAGTCTGTGTTGCCATCCAACAATCTCATCCTGTGTTGTCCCCTTTTTTATTTAAATTGTTAAATACAATGGATCATTTAATAATAAAAAGAAGTACCAATAAAGGCTACAATATGAATGAGTCTTAAAAAACATGCTAAGCAAAGAAGACCGGATATAAAGGCCATTTAATGTATGTTTCCATTTATGTGAAATGTCTGTATTAGGCAAATCCATGGAAACAGAAAGTACATTAGTGTTTGGCAGGGGCAGGGACAGGGTGGAGTGGGGAATGACTACTAAAGGATATGGTTTCTTTTTGGGGTGATAAAAATGCCTGGAATTAGATAGTGGTGATGTTTGCACAGCTTTGTGAATGTACTAAAAACTATTGTGCAGTTTAAAAGAACGAATTTTATGGTATGTAAATTATGAGTAAAATGATTATAAATAAAAGAAACGTAAAAGAACGTATATACTGAACTAAGCACCAGTAAGTTGTGAAATAACTCTGAGAAGTCTAATATATCTGAAATTGGAGAGAAGGTGGGGGACAAAGAAAAGTGTTTGAGAAAGTAATGACTCAAAAAAACCCTCATTTTTATTGAAAACTGTAATGCCCCACATCCAAGAATCTTAAATATGCCCCAAGGACCAGAGACAAAAAAACAAAAAAGGCTCATTATAGTCATAAAACTGGTCTAACGTAGTGATAAGGAGAGAATTCTGAAAGTAGACAATGAAATAAGGCATGTATGTTACTCTTTCTTGTGGTCAACTGTGGTCCCAAAATATGGAAAATTTCAGAAATAAAAATTCATAAGCTCTTTATTGTATGTTTTTCTGAGTAGTGTGATGGAATCTCACATTGTCCTGCTTCATCCTGCCCGGATCCCCCAACCGTTGACGTTGTATTGTCAGAAGGTTAGGAGTTGCCTAAGGCTATGTCACAGAGCCTATGACATTCATTCACTTCATCTTACTATGTAGGCGTTCTGGCGTTGCATGTCATCACAAGAAGGCTGAGTACAGTACAATGAGGTATTTTGAGACAGAGCTCATATTCACATAACTTCATAATTGCTCTATTATTAGTTATTATTGCAAATCTCTCTCTGTGCCTAATTTATGAATTAAACATTATCATAGGTATGTATGTATGGGGGAAAACAGGGCTGGGGATGCAGCTCAGTGGTAGAGCATGTGCTTTGCATCATAAGGCCCCGGGTTCCATCCCTGGCGTCTCTATGTCTTTCAATCAACTGTGTTAGTTTGTTGGGCTTCCCAGGTGGTGCTAGTGGTAAAAGCCAATGTACAGGAGACGTAAGAGGTGCAGGTTTGATATCTGGGTTGGGAAGATCCCTGTGAATAGGAAATGACAACCCACTCCAGTATTCTTGCCTGGAGAAAAGTCCATGGACAGAGGAGCCTGGTGTGCTATAGTCCAAAGGGTTGCAAAGAGTCAGACACGACTTGAGCGACTGAGCATGTGCACACACATTGTTGTTAATCTCTTATTGAGCCTAATTTATAAATTAAACTTTACCATATGTATGCATGTATAAGAAAAAACATGGCATATGTAGAGTTTGGTATTGTCTGTGATTTCAGGCATCCACTAGGGGTCTTAAGACATATCAGTCATACTTATGAGGAATGTTTTATCTTGATAGTGGTAATCATTCCAGTGTCATACATATGTCAAAACTTAATCAAATTGTATGCCTTAAGGGTGTGCAGTTTATTGCATGGAATTATACCTCTGTAAGGGCTTCCCAGGTGGCACAGTGGAGGAGACGCAGGAGACGTGGGTTCGATCCCTGGGTCAGGAAGATTCCTTGGAGTAGGAAATGACAACCCACTCCAGTATTCTTGCCTGGAGAATTTCTTAGAGGAGCCTGGTGGGCTACACTGCATGGGGTGGCAAAGAGTTGGACATGACTGAGTGACTGAACATACACACATACCTCAGTAAACCTTTTAAAATACTCAGTAGTTTCCCTGCATTAATAATATTTTTGAAGCAGGTGTATTTTTTCACTTATAAGTAAACATTTCCTCTCCCTGAAAGTTTCTGGCTTTTCTTTTTCTTTGATATACATTATATCACCTCTGTATATTTTCAAATAGTTAAGTTTTACTTTTATTTGGGGAATTGAGAGTTTACAGAGTTGGAGTGTTTTAGCTTAAAAAGCTTTCATTTTGTATTTTTCCTGTCTGTGTGTTTAGGGACATATTTGCTTTCATGTATCTGCTCTAGTCTTTTCAGAAACAGTAATTGGCTATACAGTCATTGGATCCTTTATCTTCTCTATAATCATGTTATTTTTCTGTATTTTCCTTTGTATTCTGGGAAGCTTTTTTTTTGTGACTTTACAACAAACATTCCATTTTATATGTTGTCAGTTTTGTTGTTTTATTATTTCATCACGTTTTTCATTTAAAATGTTTCTTCATTTTATCTGGCTTTTTATTTAAGTTCCCGCCTGCTTCTCGGACAATTTTCCCATTATGATCTATTTTCTGATACTACTAAAGTTAATATTTACTGTGTCTTCTGTGTGGTGGCTTAGACGGTAAAGCATCTGTCTGCAATGAGGGAGACCCGGGTTTGATCCCTGCGTCGGGAAGATCCCCTGGAGAAGGAAATGGTAACCCACTCCAGTACTCTTGCCTGGAAAATCCCATGGACAGAGGAGCCTGGTAGGCTACAGTCCGTGGGGTCGCAAACAGTTGGACACGACTGAGTGACTTGACTTGACTTGACTTCTGTGTGTCAAATACCGCGCTATATGCTTACGTGCATAATCTCATTTAGTTCTCAAAACATCCTTAGAGATCAGTGTTATCACTTTGGAGATAGGGAAAGGGAAACTGAGGCTTAGAGAATGTGTATTGCTACAAACAGATCACCCAAAATATATTGGATTAAAAAATCAAGCCTGTTTATCTTGTTCGCAGATCTGCAGTTTAGGTAGGGTTTAACAGAGGTACCCAGCTCTGCTCCATTCCTGTAAGTCGGGATGATTTGAAGGCGTGGGGCCAAAATCATTTGAAGACTTTTTCCTGCCCATGGCTGGTCATGGATGTTGGCTGTTGACTGAGACTTTCACTGGATATCTACAGGTAGTCTCTGCATTTGGCCTGGTGTTCCTAACGAATGGTGGCTGGGTCTCAAGATTAAGTGTTCCTCGAGAGAGGGAGGCAGGCAGAGCTGTCACCTCACATGACTTAGCGTTGGAAGGCGCACAGTGCCGCTTGTATCACATTACATCCTCTGAAGCAGCACAAAGGCACGCCCAGGATCAAGGAGAGCTGGGAGGCATTTCTCCTCTTACTGCGTGCATGCGTGTTCACCATGATGAAAATGATGTGAAGAAAGTAGCTTCATTCATGTCTGACTCTTTGTGACCCTGTGTGCTGTAGCCCGCCAAGCTCTCGTGTTCATGGGTTTTTCCAGGCAAGAATACTGACGTGGGCTCTTCAGGGGATCATCCCGACCCAGGCATTGAACCCTTGTCTCCTGCATTGCAGGCGATTCTTCACTGCTGAGCCACTGGGGAAGCCCATATTGAAATGTGGTAAGGCTCTAAAAGACCATGTGAAACCAGAAATGTTACTCTTGTCAGTTTTGGAAACTTTAATCTTCCATAGAGAAATTATGTAATTTTCCCAAGGTCACTTGATAATAATGAAGCAAGTTTTCTTTTTTTTTTTTTTATAAAAATCATTTCTTCTTACAATTATACTGAGTGTAAAACAGATGCTATCTCAAATTTTCTTAAAAATTTATAAGTATGACTTTCCATAAGTCTTGTACTGTGGTCATGTCCCTTTACGGGGTAGGAGCTTTTATTAGCATCTTTTATGTTACAAAATATATTTTTTAAAATAAATTCATGCTTTGTAATATTTTAAGAAAATTTTCTTTCTTGAGAAATGACATGAGTTTGTTTTTGCTTTATTTCCTCTGTTTAGCTAGGATGTTTTTATTTTTATTTTATTTTATTTTTTTTAACAAGAAAGTCTTTCTTTCTTTGATTGAAGTACAGTTGATTTACAGTGTTGTGTTAATTTCTGGTATACAGCAAAGTGACCCAGTTACGTATTTATATACATTCTCTTTTATATTCTTTTCCGTTATGACTTATCACAGGATATTGAATATAGTTCCTTGTGCTGTACAGTAGGACCTTTTTGTTGACCCATTCTACATATAATAGTTTTTTTTTAGGATGTTTTTAAAACCATTAAAATTTAAATGAAGAACTGAATCTTTGATTATAAGCCATAGAATCTGATGTTACTCATTTAGTGATCTAGTCACCTCTGGGTTAAGGACTTTTGACTTAGCAAAGACTCAAATGTTCCAATTCCTAATAAAAAGACACCCTTGTAATGAAAGGGAATGATTTTAATGCTTTATTAATTTTATTCCCAAAAGATATAGTATATTGTTTTGCAACATTCTCACATTTTATGATAGGTTTTATAATTCTCATTCATCTGGTGAAGACACCAAGGAATCTTTCTTTACCCAGGGGTCCCTAGAAGTCACACTTACTGGCTTCCAATTTGGTGACTTTTCATTTCATAGCTAGTTTTAGTACAATTTTGTCAACAGGGTAGAGGAAACCAGAATAGTAGGTCATCCAAAGTATGTTTAGGTTATAGTTTATTTAAGCTTAAACTCCCCAAAATTCCAAGGATACAATACTGAAAATTTCTTCATGTATTTTCATCATTGTGAACATGTTGCTGACATCCTGGTGGCATTAGCATAAATGTCCTTCTAGACTCCAAAGTCTTTCTAAATTCTTTAAATTTATCTGGGCCCTATTTGGAATATATATTAGAATACATTAGAATATATATGAATATATATATATATGTTTGTTTATTTGTGAAGTGGTAGATTGCTGGTGCTAAACTGACTCCTTAGTCTGCATTTGTCCATTTCCAAATATGCCATATAAATATTATCCTCTCTTCCGTAAAATCTTCTCAGAAATATAATGCATAAATGTTTAGATTTTAGGATTGCTAAAACAAACAAATATATGACAGCTACTGGCACACTGCTTAATAATACTTTTTTATCTGTCTGTTATTTATGTAACCACAGACTTCAGCATTTCTCAACAAGGAATTCACAATTGCTTGATGGGTAAAATAAACCGTTGACATAGGAAAGGATAACAATAGCTTTTATAAGAACCCTTTATAGCACTTCTTATCTCTGAAGAAAGCAATGAGAAAGCAGAATGGAAAAGAATGCTATTCAAATAAAATCTCGAGGGCATTGTAACTCTTCAATGATTAAAATTTTGCTCAGTAGCTAATATTAATGTACTGTATTCTTAAATTTCTCTTTATCTGCTTTGCTTCAAAGATGTAGCTGGTACTAGCACATATAGCATAAGAAATTTGACCTTGCAAGCTGGAGAGTCCAGATTTTAGATTTTCCGCAGTGTCCTTCATTGTACAGTCTTATCTGGGACACTATGTATTCTGATTTTTATTCATAAGATACAATCCTGCCAGGCATGTGGGGCTAGGAGAGTGTTGAAATTCCTTTGGTAAGCATTTTGATTTAGAAGGCCTACATATTAATATACTGGACTTGCAATATTCTAGCTTCCTTGCCATCGTATTTAGATCAGGTTTCAGTGCATAGGACCTAGAAAGGCCTTTGTTCCTTTTGACAGAGCAACAGAGGGACAGGTGAAAAATTGTTGAGGTTTATCATTATCGCAGCACTTTTCGAATTTCTTCTATCTCCTTTCATGGCAGTTTTCCTGCTGCTTTCCCACCACACTCTGCATGTTTTCTGTTTCCATAATCTGTTCATTGATTCCCTCCTGTGCTTAAAATTTCAGTTAGCCTTTTAAGTGAGAAAAATGCTGAGACTTCTAGAAAAAAATTTTAAAAATCACTCATAGGCCATCATGCAAAGAGAAATCAATGAATACTCTGAGTTGGCTTCTCCACCAAATCAAATCCACTTTTACCCTTGTACTGTCCTCATTTGATTTTGACTCCTATATACTATTTCCATTTCTAACTGGTTGATTCTTCTATTTGCTCAGGGAAGGGGTGTTTCTGAGCCTATTCTCACGGGTCAAATGTCCCTCACAGACTACCCTCCACTGTGAAATGAAGAAAGGGCTTTCACATTGAAAGTGCACTTTAGGAGTCATTAAATTAGTGAGTTTTCTTTTGCTGCTTCTTTTAAAAGTTGGATTTCTTTACTATCAATTTCTCATGCCATCAGTTCAATTTAGTTGTGAGGAGGAATTTAACACAATTCAAAGGATTGTAATTTTGCTATTTAAAATATCAAGTTGTAAGAGAATATGCTTTTAAAATTGGTTGCTATGTTCATTTGTTAATAGTGTCAGATTTTATACTAGTAAAAAATAATGTCATTAAAAATAGTGTCATTTTTTTGTAGAGAACATTTTGGCATCTCTGAGTTTTAAAATAAATCTCTGAGTGAATAATATTGTTCACTAATTCTTTTCTTCTTGAAAAGTTGCTAAATAATCATGAAAAATATATGCCACAGATAGAATAAAGCTATACAGCTTTATTATGAGCTCATTTTCCAGTCAGTGATGAATAGATTGTATTATTTCATCTAGTATGTGCAAGGAATCATAATATGGCAATTACTCTTTGTTGCAACTTATAAAATAATGCTTTATATCCTTTTATAGTCATAAACATGCCCACATTATTCCCTGCCATTATCACTACAAGAGGCTTAAAGTCAAATTATCATGTCTTTACATCTTGATTTCTCAGCCTCCCATCCCCCTCACCACCTGTTCTTCCCTAGTCTTTTTCTCTCCTACTGAACAGTAACACCATCTTCCCAAGAGCTTAGGCCCAAATCCCAGAGGGCCATGTCTGTTCCACTCTTTTTCTCACACTCCTATAATCAACTCCTGTTAGCATCTTCACCCAAGCAGATCTGGAATCTTCTTGCTCCCTTCTACCTATAATTCTACCACCTACCTCTGTCGCTGACTGTCCACCATTGCTTTGCCAGGATTGTTGAAGTGGTTTCTAACTAGACACTTTAGTCTATCTTTGCCCTACAGTAGTAAGAATGAATGGAAAAAAATGTGTACATGTACGTGTGTGTATAACTGTGTCATTAATTGTGTCAAAGCTTTTACTTTAAACCCTTAAATAGCTTCGGATTGCACTTAAACCTCAAATTCCCAGACAAGATCCTCATGATTTGTGAGCACTGGCCCCTGTTTATTACTGCCTGTTATGGACTGCATGTTCATGTTGTCTCAAAATTCATACACATTGAAAGCCTAACCTCCAATGGGATGCCTTAGGAGGTGGATCTTTGGGAGGTAATTAGGTTTAGATGAAGTTCTTGTGCTGGAGCCCCACGATGGCATTGGTGTCCTCATATGAAGAGAAAGAGACTAGAGCTCACTCTTTCCCACCATGTAAGGACATAAAAAGATGTCTGCAGACTAAGAAGAGGGGCTTCACCAGGGACAGAATAAGTTGGCACCTTGGTCTTGGACTTCCCAGCATCCAGAACGAGAGAAATAAGCTATCGTTTAAGCCACCCAGTCCCTTGTATCTGTTATTGCAGATGGAGCTGACTCAGGCCCAGCCCTTATCTACTGCCAGCTCTCTATCATGGTGTTCCAGCCGCAGATCCATCAAGCTTGCTCTCCCCTTGCTCTCCATCTTCTCTTCCAGCGACTGTGGGGTGTGTGTTTGTGAGTGTGTGTGATTCTGATTTCACATGTCAGCTTTTCAGAAAGAGCTCCTCTGATCACGCAATATGAAGTAGTGTCTCCAAATATTCTCTATCTCCTCACTGTTTCCTTCAGAGCATTGTACTTATTTGTTGATTTTTGTTGTTGTTGCTTTTGATTATCAGCCTTCTCCAAGTAAAATATAAACACTATGAAAGGAGGGAACTCATCCTCCTCCATCTTATTCACCACGATACCCTGACTTCTATCACAGTGCTGGAACATCAGGTGTGCCCTATACATACCTGTTTCATGAATGGCGTGAAGCAACTGGCACAACAATAAATTAGCTAACAAAAGTTGCATAAGGAAGATTATGCATGCTTTACTTCAGGAAACTCTTTGACTTTTACTAAAGAATTTATTCTGGAATTCTTTCATCTTCCTTGGGATATTTTTTCAGGTCCCCAAATTCACCATTTTAAAATTGCAACTTCCTCCAAAACACATCTGCTGTTACTGTATGTCCTATTTCCGCTAACAGAGCAACTGATCTCTTATGATTGAAGTTCAGTACATTAGGCTACTCCTTGTATAGCAAGGATCCTTTCCACTACCAGAGGATTGATCTCTTATGATTTAAGTTCAGTACATTAGGTTACTCCTTTTATAGCAAGGATCCTTTCCACTACCAGAGGATTGATCTCTTATGATTGAAGTTCAGTACATTAGGTTACTCCTTTTATAGCAAGGATCCTTCCCACTACCAGAGGACTGATCTCTTATGATTGAAGTTCAGTACATTAGGTTACTCCTTTTATAGCAAGGATCCTTTCCACTACCAGAGGATTGATCTCTTATGATTGAAGTTCAATACATTAGGTTACTCCTTTTATAGCAAGGATACTCCTTTAATAAATATGCATAAAAAAGGTTACTCCTTTTTTATTTTTATTTAATCAAAATAATATGATCTTCTTTTCCTTTTCTCCAGACTTGGTACCTTGGAATAATGGCTAACATTATCAAGTTAATTTCCTGTACTTGGCTGTAAGAATTAGCTCTGGGCTTCCAGAAAACTTGAGCAAAAAGTGTGACAGGGTGAATAATAAAATTTCCACATAAAGAAAGGAAAAATAATAGTTCATTTGTAGAGAAAATTTTCACATCTTTGTGCCAAAAAAGTCTTAAGTCAATCCTGTATTAAAAAAATATTAGTTGAATACTTATTATGTACTAGACACAATTATTGAACACATATTATTTTCCAGCTATACTCCACTACTAGGTACTGGACTTTGTTGATATATAGCATCATGAATTATAAGATGTACCATTATTTTATTTGAAGTTGGGAAAGAAATACAAAGCTATATATTGTTACCCTGCTTATGTAACATCTATGTAGAGTACATCATGCAAAATGATGGGCTGGTTGAATCACAAGCTGGAATCAAGACTGCCAGAAATATCAACAACCTCAGATATGCAGATGATACCACTCTGATGGCAGAAAGTGAAGAGGAATTAAAAAGACTCTTAATGAGGGTGAAAGAGGAGAGTGAAAAAGATGGCTTAAAATGCAAAATTCAAAAAACTAAGATTATGGCATCTGATCCCTTCACTTCGTGGCAAATAAAAGGGGTAAAAGTGGAAGTGGTGACAGGTTTTATTTTCTTGGGCTCCAAAAAATCTGTGGACAGTGACTGCAGCCATGAAATTAAAAGGCGCTTGCTCCTTGGAAGAAAAGCTATGACAAACCTAGACAGCATATTAAAAAGTAGAGATGTCGCATTGCTAACAAAGGTTCATATAGTCAAAGTTATTGTTTTTCAGGTGTCATGTATGGATGTGAGAGTTGGACCATAAAGAATTGATGCTTTCAAACTGTGGTGCTGGAGAAGACTCTTGAGAGTCCCTTGGACTGCAAGGAGATCAAACCAACTAATCCTAAAGGAATCAGTCCTGAATATTCATTGGAAGCACTGATGCTAAAGCTGAAGCTCCAATACTTTGGCCACTTGATGTTAAGACCTGCTCAATGGAAAAGACCCTGATGCTGGGACAGATTGAAGGCAGGAGGAGAAGGGGATGACAGAGGATAAGATAGTTGGATGGCATCACCAACTCAATGGACAGAGTTTGACCAAGCTCTGGGAATTGGCAAGGGACATGGAAGCCTGGTGTGCTGCAGTCGGGTTGCAAAGAATCAGACATGACTGAGTGACTGAACTGAACTGAACAAACACATGGAAAGATGCTCAATGTAACTAGCTATCAGGGAAATGCGAATCAAAACCACAATTAAATATGCAATTATGAAGTTTAAATGTTGGGAATAGGAGATGTGGAAGAATGTGGAGCCTGAGAAGAGCTCCAAATATGGAATTCTAGGAAATTTAGTGACCAGAGTCCAAGGAGGTGCTGAGTGATGTTCTGGATGGGTGTGCACGATGTGGATAACTCATGAATGACTGCTTCTGCCTCTAGTCCTTCCAAGGGACAATTTGGGGAGGTACTTTCTTTGTTGCTCAGGAGATCCTGTGAAGACTTTGTTGTTCACAATGACAATATCAATAACATATATATGAATTTATTTCCCCTTCCTCATTCTTCCTGGTGAGTCACTTCTCTTCACTGGAATTGGCAACTAAATAAGCTACTATACAGAAGTAGTTATTTTAGACATTGATTTGGGGGGAACTCCAAATAGTGATTTGGCATAAGGAATAGCTTTAGAAAGCAGACAGGTGGGATAATATTCTGGAGCAATCTCTCCTCAAATAGCAATAAGGACCAGTTGCTGGTAGTAAGTGAGTAATTCCTGATGATAATCTGTAGCATAGTGAAACATCACAACAAAAAAGGCTCATCTGAGGTAGGTTAGGAAGTGGTACATGAGCAAGGTAAAGTAGTTGCTCAAGCGCCTGAAGACTGTGAGGGTATTGATTACTTAAGTGATTGCGGCACTGGCTGTGAAAAATTCCCAAGAACAAAAACAACTGGCTGGGTTCTGCTATCTGTCAGCTTGGAGTGAGGCATAAAAGCCAAAGGTCCTTCATGGCAGCATTTAAAGAGATTCTTCTCTTGTAAGGTCACAGGGAAGATTTTCAAGTATGTTGAAAATCAGTCTTATGTGATAGAGCTAAATAAAAGGGGACTGAGTGCACAGGTGTGACAAGTTTCTACTGAAAAACAAGTACCCTGATTTATAAAAAAGACCTGGGATGGGAACATTTGGATGGATAAAAACTTGAAACTCTAGAGTCTTCTGAGTTCTGGGCCAGCAGCAGTCACTTCTCTGGGTCAGAGGGTGGAGGAAAGCAGCCTTTCTTTCCCTGGAGCCCTTTCAAAGACCTAGCCTGAGGAAGAAGCCTTGAAAGATGATGCTTTTTCTCCTCAAGATCCACCCTCACCTTGTCTCATCCCCCCAGACCAGTAGGTAAAATAAGAGGGAAGGTGAGTTCTCCAGAATGACATAGTTTACTTGCTGAAATAAATTGGCTAACATATACTGGGTGAAGCCAAAAGAACCCATGTGGGTTGGATCTTGAAAATATTGGGTGAGAACATAAGGTCTGACAGGATGGCATGTACTCACATGGGAGAATTTTTTGTAACCCAGGTTCCCTGGAGAGGGTAAAAACTTGGAAATGGTGTATATATGCTGCTGGATGGAACCTTGAAGCTTGGGCCCATCAATAATCTGTAATTTTATAAAAGTAGGAAATGCCTGTGGGGTCAGAAGTCTTAGGGAATCCCCTGCTTTCTCTTAGTCCTCTCAGTTCTTTAAGTAAAATGTAAAACCATGTAGGATTTTTCATATTAAAATATTTAATATGTGCATTCTAGGTAGAGCCTTGAAGAATAATGACTTTAGGTTGACCAGAAGAACTTGTCATTTTTATACGTTCAAGCATGGTTGGAGATTAGTGATTTTGTTTATTTCTATATAATATCTGGAAAAAAAGCAATTTTTACAAAGGGATTGTTGACTGAAAGTATTTACAGCCTAAAAATAGAGAGTTACTTCATTTGGTGGGAAAATCTTGGGACTTCAAGCCCGGGAGGGAGCATCTCAGGTATCCCCGAGAGACTTCTCTGAGAAGGCAGGAGAAGGAGTCAGGGTGTATATAAGTTTATAACAAAGGAGAGTGGCATCTACTGGGGTGCAGGCTTTGTTTTCCCTTTTGGGAGCCCTCATTTGCATTTGGAGGCCTGAAATCATTGATGTTTGTTACGTCCTTGTTTATTGACATGGTAGGAGGTATTCTATTTCACAGGATGAGCCTTTGTTAGATGCAGGCTAATGGGCGGTTGGAGGGGGAGTTGGCCGGTGAGGCCCCACTCTTTGAGGAACAAAGCTGTAGCTTGGTGATGGTCTTTCACGCAGTGTCCATGGGTTGATGATCAGAGCCGCTTTTACCTCGACTTCTGAAAGTGGGTTCCATGATAGAGAACAGAGTCAAAGCCAGAAAGTCAGAATGGCTTTTGCTGGTCCTGTTTCTGTTGCAACAGAACCAGTCAGCTAAGTCCTGGGGAGTCTTATCTGAAAGCCAGATGATGACAAAAGGTGCATGAGACAATGGTGTTGGTTGCTACCCTCCTACCTGCAGATCCTGTGATTGTGTGAACAGTAAAGCTCAGCGTTACTTGTTCTGGGGTAGAGTTGGAGACATGAAAATGAGAACTTTATTGTTATCCCACACATTATACTTTAGGATTTAATGGTATTAGGCGATTGTTGTTTCCTCTCATTTTGTTTTTCTTTTGTAACTGCGTACCTGCAAAAGACAACCAATTTCAGACAGCAAGCTTGCAATGCCTGAATCACATAAATACGAGCTTTTTTCTTCCCCATAGTTTCCCAGGTAAATGTATAAACATAAAGTTGATGTCTAAAAAAGCATCCTTTCTTCTTAGCTCATGTGGTCCCAGGAAATGCCATAGAATCTTTAGATTCATTCCCATGGCAACAGGCAACTCTATTACCAAGAACACTTTTAGCTTTTCTCTTTGAGGAAATTTGCTCTATATTTAAGATTCAAAGCTATCTTTATTAATATTATTTTTGGATGCATTGTGAGGCACTGTGCCTACAGAGATGATTTATTTGTTACATACAGTTGAGATGGGAAGGCAATCAATGCCTCTTATCTAATGGAGCAAAATACAGATTATGTTAAAGGGCTTTGCAATGCTGAGTGATTGGAAGTTTTTGTATGATTAGGCTGAGGAGAAGCAAAAGAATGGAGATAGAAAATAATAAACTGTGCGCTGCTAACTGAACTATACACACATACACACAGTCCTAACATGTGTGCTCACACACACACATGAACAACAAAATAGAGTGGAGATTGTGGTATAATAAACTGCTACTCCATGAACTGAGTGGAGAGCTTTATTTTCAGCCACCTGGACTGGAATTTGTAATAGAGACTAAAGTAGTAATCAGTGGTGATGCTACCAACCTGGGCCCTTGGGCTCTTTAATCAATAGAAATTGATACGAGGCCAGATGAGAAATTCAGCCAAGGCTTTGCCGGGACTCACACTGCAGCAGAAGGGAGAGAACAAGAAACAGGTGCCCCTTGCTCTCGCTGGGTGAGCTGGCTCCTTAAATGGGGTGAGGGTAGGGGTGGATTTGCGTTTGGGTTGGAGGGGTGTCTTAGGTCGTCTGCCCACTCGCTTGGTGGTGCTTTGTAAGGGATCACATGGAATAATTACCCTGCTTTTGTTCCTGTCACCTCAGAAGCAACGGTTTCTGCCTTTTTTGTGTCTTATTGCTCCAACAGTGCATGCAGTTACTTTTAGACCCTAATAATAATTTCTTTGCATTCTGTTGCTGGAGGACACATTTGTCCTGGTTCAAGCCCTCCAGCAAAGCCTCCCAGGTCCTGGTATGTCTCTGTTTTTTCCCCTGAGTATCTTAGACTAGTAGGGATGTTTGCAGGGGGGTCACTGTTTGGGCTCAACATTCAGAAAACTAAGATCATGGCATCTGGTCCCATCACTTCATGGAAAATAGATGGGGAGACAGTGGAAGCAGTGTCAGACTTTATTTTCTTGGGCTCCAAAATCACTGCAGATGGTGATTGCAGCCATGAAATTAAAAGACGCTTACTCTTTGAAAGAAAAGTTATGACCAACCTAGACAGCATATTAAAAAGCAGAGACATTACTTTGCCAACAAAGGTCCTTCTAGTCAAGGCTCTGGTTTTTCCAGTGGTCATGTATGGATGTGAGAGTTGGACTATAAAGAAAGCTGAGCGCCGAAGATTTGATGCTTTGAACTGTGGTGTTGGAGAAGACTCTCGAGAGTCCCTTGGACTGCAAGGAGATCCAACCAGTCCATCCTAAAGGAGATAAGTCCTGGCTGTTCATTGGAAGGACTGAAGCTGAAGCTGAAACTGGTCACCTGATGTGAAGAGCTGACTCATTGGAAAAGACCCTGATGCTGGGAAAGATTGAGGGCAGGAGGAGAAGGGGACAACAGAGGATGAGATGGTTGCATGGCATCACTGACTCGATGGACATGAGTTTGGGTAAACTCTGGGAGTTAGTGATGGACAGGGAGGCCTGGCATGCTGTGGTTCATGGGGTCACAAAGAGTCAGACACGACTGAGCAACTGAACTGAACTGAAATGTTTGGGCTATGGTGGATTTTCTGTCTGGACCCTCATTATTTTGTCACATTTTCTATGTTGTGACATGAGGAAAGCAAATTATTAGAGACACTACTAGATAAAATCTATTAAGGTTCTATTTCATGTTTTATGAAATGGAAACAAATGTGAAAGTCTGCACAAATGAGAGCCCTGTTAAACCAAAACTAACCAACCACCACCACCACCACCAATAAACCCGATGCTTCTCCCAGCCTCAGAGGCTAGTTTAGGATGGGGTTCAAATTAAAAAAAAAAAAAAATCTCCAGGTGATATCAATGTTTGACCAAGACTGATTAGCTTAGTTACTTTGGAAATTATTAACATTTTGTAAAGAAGCATTTCATTTTGTGTCATATCACTCTTATGTATAGGATAGGCCTACCTTCCGGTTTTCATCAAGCTACACCAGATGTTTTTAAATATTTCAAGGTATATAAATATATAATTGAATTAAATGCTAGAATCATTTTATTAATAGGGAAGATACTACTCCCCTTAACAGAAAAGGAGACGGAAGCTTCATGCAACTGAACAATTAAACTGATTCTAAAGCTGATGTTCTTTTTTTACTGTTTCATATCATCTTCATCATTAGTCAGGCAAATTATATTCTAGGAACCTGGTATCAAAAGGTAAAGGGAGGCCATGAAACATAAAGGCAGATTTGGGCATATTAAGTTTGACTGTATCTCTGTATTCATTTCCCAAGAGTGTTGTAACAAAGTGCCACGAACTGGGTGGTTTAAAACAGAGTTATTCTTTGGCAGTTATAGAGCTAGAAGTTTAAAGTCTAGGCTTCTAGTCATCTCTGGCATTTCTTGGCTTGGTGCTACACCACTCTAATCTTTGCCTCTGTTTTTATGTGGCTGCATCTTTGTGCTTATCCTGTGTCTCTATTCCAAATTTCCTTTTTTTCTCTGACAAAGACACAGGTCATGGGATTTAGGATCCACTATAGATCTGGGATGATATCATTTCGAGATCTTTATCTAATTACATATGTAAAGACCCTATTTTCAAGAAGGGCCACATTCTGAGGTCCTAGGTGAATATGAATTTTGGATGGACCCTATTCAACCCACTACACTCTACAAGTGACCTTTGGAATTGCCAGTCATTTCTCGATGAGAAAACTAGTCCTCCTGTTTCTTGTGAGAAGATTTGCACAGAATGAAAGGAATAGGTGAAATGAGGTGACTGAGAGCAAGCTTTTCTGGCAGCCCTGGAAGAACATAGGCAGGTCCTGAGGAGAGTTTCTAGGAAACTTCTGTAGAATTCCAAGTCAGAAAGAGACGTTATAGAAGTCTTTTGCTCTCAGAGTAATTGGCACTTGTATAGTAGTATAAGAACACTTGTCTTCCTGCTGGTGCAAGTCACTTCAATAGGAATTTATTGGTCATTTGTTTTTTGCAGCTCCCAGATTGAAGGAGCTGGCCATCTGAAGATGTTCTAAAGGTTGACTATGAAAGGCAGGAGTACTTTGGTCAGTGTTCTGTTTCTTCGCGTTCTAGTTCAATGGAATGCCTATAGATGTTGAGATGTTTCTCCAAGCTTCCTCAACTGGTGGATACAAATGGGTGTCACAGTGAGCAAAGAATACTTTCTCTTTCCCTCTCAGCTGACAGAGGATCTGCAGTCCTACTCTGATGAAAATCTCACCCAGTTATTTCTGAGAGTCCGCAAGGAATTTTGCAGATTGCTCATAAACATCTCATACAGTCTCCCATTCTGACCCCTCTCCAAGAATTTGTTCTTTGGGAGCACCATGTGACATGGTTATTGGAAGAAACACCAGCACCGTGACAATAGTAAATACAGCAGGGGTTGTGTCCGTATTGTGAGTTTCCATCTGGAAACCAAAACCTAGTTTGAATGATATAAGCTATAGTATAAGCTCACATTTCCTCATCCAAAAGTATTTTGGCTAATTGAAGAGATAAGTGTTGTATGATTTAAGGTGCTAGGTGCACGTTTGAATTTCTAGACCTCAGTAATATCAATATTTGATATTTTTACCTTTAAAATATTAAACAAAGACTTATTTGCCTTTCTTAAATTTAAAATGCAAAGAATAAGCTTGATCTTTTAGATGTTGGTGGTATCTGAAGCCAGGTTGGGTTTTGTATCAGGAGGAACATCATGCTGTTGATTCACGTCCCTATATTTCTTGGCTTTCCTCCTGAAGTTCAGTTAATAATATTTTCCTTTATTTACCTCAAGGGGTTTCTAGAGCTGTGATGTGACTATATATTGTTATGAAGCATTTTATTTATATTGATCCTTATTATGTTCCTCTGGAATGGAGAGAGCCAGGGGTGTGGGTGTTACTTCCTTTTACCTTGAAGACCCTGAGGCTCAGAGAGGCAACTGGGTGTCCAAGATCTTGCAGTTTGCATGTGGCAAAGTCAAGCTTTGTAGCCAGGTCTCCTGGCTTTGTGCCCGGCACTCTCCCCTAGGGGGCCTTGTGTGGTCTGAAAACAAGTGCCCCTTTCTCTTTGTACTCAGTATCTGGGCACTCTCTCCATGGACATGGTGAGATCTGCTTGGTCTCGGCAGGGCTGGCACACAAATGAGAGCCTATGGTAGTCTTAGACATCTGGAAGGTGAGCCTCAAGCTGCCAGGGCCCCAAGGCCCCCTCTAGACTGTGAGAGAGACAAATGGAGGAGAGGAGATATGAGAGACCCATTCTTGCCTATTTTACCACTTATTCCACTGCCAGCACTACTGACACTTGTCCCCTGATTTAATTTTCATGGAAATTCTAGAAGTTTTTTTCATCATTAAAAGTGACACATTTTATTTTCATAGACTAGCATTTCAAAGGTTCAGTGAATTCTGATTCATTATTTTTCCATAGTCTGCAAACAGTATCACCCAACAACAAAACAGTTATTACTTGATTAATAAAAGCTTGCTCCTGACAGTTCATTTTTGAGAAATACCAACTCACAGTCACTTGTTTCTATTCGTGGTGTCCTAGCCTGCTAACTTTTTGTATTGGTATTTGGCAGAATCTTACTACTGCAGCAACTCTTCCCTGAAATTCTCCTCTTGTTAATCCCAGAGCTGGCATCCCACGCTCCTCCTGCTACTTCTGCCGACACTCATTTTAAGCTCAGGGCACCAGAAATAGGATCCTGCTGGCTACATCATTATTGCTTTCCTTTCCCATTTCTTATGGCATCACACCTATCTGCCTTCTTGCAATCAGTCAAGCATACCCATAATTAATGTATAGTTTCTCTCTCTGTATATAACATGAAGTTTCTTCCTGATATGGCAGGTATGCGGTTTTGCTTTTTAATTCTTAGCTAGCTCTTAAATCTGCCACCCAGCATCATCTCACAGTGTGACAAATCTTGGGAAACTTGGGCAACACCTGAAAGACACAAAAGATAAACTAATGAAGCTGATCAGTTTGTTATTAATTAGGGGACTCAATTTCTTTTCCCATGCCTGTGTTTACTGCCTAGCAAACTGGTGAAAGAGACCATATTTATATCTTGTATAAAGATTTTCTTCATGATAGTTTTTTTTTAAAAAGAAGTGAGCATGTGTCACAATTTTCTCACCCTGACTTTACAAGGGCCAGGTGGTAGACATGACAGCATCCAGCCACTAGGTCCCTCAAGGTCAGCCTCAGATGCAGAGAAGGGCTCAGCCAATGTCACACACTTTCCTGCTCAGCCTGCATCGCATGACTGAATGAGGCAGTCCTGAATGAGGATGTAAATTCCCAAGCATCTGGACCTTACTCAGGACATCTCTGTTGGGTGTGGGAGGTACTCCAGAGCTCCCCTCCAAGCTGGCCCAGGCTTCACCAAACTTGTCTGTTTGATTATCCCTCTTGTTTCCCTTTGCTTTCACAGGTATTGATCCCTGATAAACTTCTCGCATTCAAGCATAGTCTTTCTCCATATCTGCCTCCAGAAATCCCAACCTGTGACAGACACTGTTTATTTTAAATAAATCGACACACCTCTGGCTTCTCAGAGCCTCAAAAATAGAGATGCTGAGGCTTCTCTCTGGACGTCTGAGGATCTCCACCTGAGGCAGGTGAGGCAGTCAAGGCCCGATGGGGCAGGTTGAAGCCCAACGTGAGGGTGAGGGCTGCAGGCTGGTTTGTGGGGAGGCTTGTGGCCGTGGCTCTGATGTCTGCAGAAATGTTCTGTTAAAAAGCAGCTCCTGGCTTCCTAACCAGCCCCATGCCCAGGATCAGAGCCTTGGGGATTAAAGGACCACAGGGTGTTACTATAGCCTGGGTTGGAGCATGGGACTTCTCATGAGAAAAGAAGATAGAGCCTTGTGGTTAAATGTATGGACATTGAACTCGAGCAGGTCTGTGTTTTTAATAGCTTTATTGAGACATATTTACATACAATAAGTTGCCACTTAAACTGTTTAACTAGACGCACCATAGTGAAACTGTCACCACAATTTCAATATCCATCATCCCTGAAGTTTCTGCTTACCCATTTGTAATTCCTTCCTCTCACCCTTCCTGGCCACATCACCCTGTTTCCAGGCAACAACTGTTTTCTACTTTGTTGTGATAGTTTTCTATTTTCTATAGCTTTATACAACTGGAATTATTCAATATGTATTCTTTTTTTTCCTCTGGCTTCTTTCACTCAGCATAATTGTTGTGTCTGTATGTCAATTATTCATTTCTTTGCATTGTTGAGCAAAATCCCATTGTATGGATTTACCAGAGTTTATCTAGTCATGTGGAAGGATATTAGAGTTGTTTCTAGTTTTTGTGTGTGTGTGTTTGTTTCTTGGCCAGGGCAAATACAGTTGCCATAGACATTTGTGAGCAAGTTTTTGTGTGAGCCTTGGTACTTGTTTTTTTCTGGGGAGAGTTCAGCAAACTTTTTTTGTAAAAGAACAACTAAAAAATATTTTAGGTTTTGCAGGCCATGTAGCCTGGTATAGCTCCTCAATTCTATCCCTAAAGTATGAAAAAGCCATGCTTATTATATAAATAAGGATGGCTGTGTTCCAATAAAACTCCATTTACAAAAAAGTGTGACACTTGATCTTAGATAAATATTAAAAGTGGGATTGATGGGTCACATGGAAAGTGCATGTTTATAAGAAATTGCCAAAGCTGTTTTCAAGAGCGGTTCCACTAAATTGTAATATCACTAGGAACATATGAAAGATCCAGTTGCTCTTAGTCCTCTTGACCCTTCAGAGGGCAATTTCTTATATTTAAAAAAATTTAGTCACTCTTACGTTCACTGGTCTTTCATTGTAGGTTTTAATTTCCATTTTCTATTGGCTAATGTTTTATATGTTATTTACCATCAGTATATTTTCTTTGGTCAAATGTTCAAAGTTTTGGTCAGTTTTTAAGAAATGGACTATTTTCTATTTGAGGTTTGAGAGTTCTTTATTCTGGATACAAGATTTACAAATACTTTCTTGCACTCACTAGCTTGACTTTTAATTTCCTACCGTTTCTTTGTTGTGCTAAAATTCTAAATTTTCATGAAGTATAATCAATTTTTCTATGACACACTATGCTTTTGTAGTGTCCAAGAATGTTTTTTTCTCAAAGTTCATGAAGATTTAAAATTTTTTATAGATTTACATTTTGTACTTAGATTTATGGTCAACTGAGTTAATTTTTGTATACATTATGAGGTATGGGCCAAGGATCCAGAACCATTTGTTGAAAAGACTTTCCTTTCTCCATTGAATTGCCTTTGCATCTTGGCCAATTTCCATGTCTCTATTTAACATGTCTAACCTTTTCTCTAATTAACTGAATGTATGGACTATAGTTATAATAATAGTTACAATGATAAAACAATATAATAATAACTGTTTTACTATCCTTGTCTGCTATTTATCATCAATATAATTTCTGGGTCAGATTTGGTTGATTGATTTTTTTTATTCTTATGGGTTGTAATTTTTTTTCCTTGCTTCCTTGCCTGCCTGGCAACTTCTGATGGGATGCCAGGCATTTTACCTTATAAATTTGTAGATGCTGGATATTTTGTATCCTTTTAAATATTCTGCAATATTTATTCTACAATATTATGCAGTGCAGGTAAGTTATTTCAAATGGTTTGACCTTTTTGTGCCTTGCCTTTAAGGTCCATTAGAGTATTTCAGTTCAGTTTAGTCGTTCAGTCATGTCCGACTCTGTGCAACCCCATGGACTGCAGCATACCAGGCTTCCCTGTCCTTCACCAGCTCCTGAAGCTTGCTTAAACTCATGTCCATTGAGTCGGTGATGCCATCTAACCATATCATCCTCTGTTGCCCCCTTCTCCACCAGCCTTCAATCTTTCCCAGCAGCAGGGTCTTGAAATGAATCAGTTCTTTGCATCAGGTGGCCAAAGTATTGGAGTTTCAGCTTCAGCGTCAGTCCTTCCAATGAATATTCAGGGCTGATTTTCTTCAGGATTGACTGGTTTGATCTTGTTGCAGTCCAAGAGTCCTCTCCAACACCACAGTTCAAAAGCATCAATTTTTGGTGCTCACCTTTCTTTATAGTCCAACTCTCACATCCATACATGACCACTGGAAAAACCATAGCCTTGACTAGATGGACCTTTGTTGGCAAAGTAATATCTCTGCTTTTTAATATGCTGTCTAGGTTTGTCATAGCTTTTCTTCCAAGGAGCAAGCATCTTTTAATTTCATGGATGCAGTCACCATCTGCAGTGATTTTGGAACCCAAGAAAATAAAGTCTGCCACTGTTTCCTCTGTTTCCCCATCTATTTGCCATGCAGTGATGGGACCAGATGCCATGATCTTAATTTTCTGATCTTGGTGTTGACCATCTGGTGATGTCCATGCGTAGAGTCTTCTCTTGTGTTGTTGGAAGAGAGTGTTTGCTATGACCAGTGCGTTCTCTTGGCAAAACTCTATTAGCCTTTGCCCTGCTTCATTCCATACTCCAAGGCCAAATTTCCCTGTTACTCGAGGTATCTCTTGACTTCCTACTTTTGCATTCCAGTCCCCTATGATGATAAGGACATCTTTTTTTGGGTATTAGTTCTAGAAGGTCTTGTTGGTCTTCAGGGAACCGTTCAACTTCAGCTTCTTCAGCATTACTGGTTGGGGCATAGATTTGGATTACCATAATATTAAATGGTTTGCCTTGGAAATGAACAGAGATCATCCTGTCGTTTTTGAGATTGCATCCCAGTACTGCATTTTGGACTCTTTTGTTGACTATGATGACTAATTTTTTTTTCTCAGTGTAGCTATCACCTTTTCAGTACTCTGTCCTGTGAACTCAAGCTACCTTTTGTGTCTTAGATTCCCAAGTTTATATCCTCAACTCAGGGGGACTACTGGGCTCTGCTTGGGTTCCTCATCCCTGCAGCATGGCCTAGAAACTTCCTTAGGCAGTAAACTCAGGTATTCATAGGGTTTATCTCATTTATTTCCCATCTTCCAGAGGTCACTGTTCTTTTTTGTCTAATATGCAATGTCATGGGAGCTTTAGTTTCATATATATATTTTGTTCTTGTTGTCATAGTGTGTAGGAGGATAAATATGGTCTCTGCTATTTCATATTGGTCTAAGATACAAGTTGAAGATCTGAACTCCATTCCTCTCCTATTTCCTTATCTTTTCTCAACTTACAAGTCTTGAATCCTTCCATATCCCTAGATGTGGAATTGAAAGGACTTTGTGGAAGCAGCCTCTGGCCCATAACTTCCTGGGAATGTGTGTGTGACAGAGTTTACCAGGTGGCAGCCCTCCTGCTTTTGATACCTGTCTAGTTAGGCCTGACACTTTGGGCTCAAACATGGAGCTTTAGATCTGTGGAATGGCTACCAGGTAATATTCCCTTCCAAGAGGGCTAACATAAGCCTGTTTCTGTTGCTGACAGCCCTGTACATGACCTATTCCTATCATCAAGCAAATTTTATTTTTTATTGAAATATAAGGCTCTATTTTCAATTTTTGTATAAATATTTAATAATAATTCCTAATCAGAGTAGTCCAAGGGTGACTTTACTGTAGTATGTCTCTAAATTTGCAAGAATAAATTTTTCAAAAATTGGCCTATGGCATAAAGAGAATTTGAAGTAGAAAATATGGTGGTGCTACCCCTGGTCTAAGGGACCCCAAACCCTGCCCTTTATAGGCATGTAAGTGACCACACTTCCTTTCTTCTCTTGGTACCAACCTCAAGTTCTCCTGTAATAAACACTGGCTGTTCCTGTGGCTCTGGGGCCCAGGATGACAAGTGTCCTCCCGGAGCATGTCTTTAACCATTGCCTCAGGAGAGCACATGTTGCCCATGAGCTAAACAGTGATACTTTAACCAGTGCCAAATTTACTAAAGAACTCTAACAAAATAAAAGTAGAATAATAGAAATACAGGCAACAAAGACAGCAGCTTATTATTGTGCTAGGGTTGTCATAGTAGAGTACCACAGGCTAAGTGACTTGAACCATGGCAACATATTTTCTCCTGGAGGCTGGAAGTCCAAGATCCAGGTGCTGGCAGAGTTGGTTTCCCCTGAGGCCCCTCTCCTTGACTTGCAAGTGGCTGTCTCTGTCTGTGCTTTCACATGTTCTTCCTCTGTGTGAGGGAATCCCTGGAGTCTTTCTTGTGTCCTAAACTCTTCTTATAAGGACCCCAGCCAGATTAGATTGGTACACATCCTGCTATTTTAACTTAATCACTCCTTGAAAGGCCCTGACTCCAAATATATTAATATTCTGAGGTACTAGAGCTTACGGCTTCAACATATGAATTTTGGAGAAGCAATTCAGTCCCTTACAAGCAGAATATTGCTCACTGTCATTCCGTATGATGGGTACATGTGTTGCAGAGAAGAAGCTGATTCTGCCTCCATGTTGGAACTGCTTCTTTGACTTGTTTTTCGTTGCTTTTGTTATCATAACCACACAGAAAGGCCTGCCTCAGAGAATCCTGCTACTCTGCCAGACCCAGAGTAGCTTTGCTCAGAACCCTGTCCACCTACAGATAGCAGGAAGGAAGAAATGAACACATCCCTTGCCTGAGGCTTTCTAGGAGATGTTTGCAAGATAAATTGCCTTTTTACTTTGCTTCTTCACCGCCTCCCCGCCCCCGTCTCTGATCTGTAAAAGAACCTGATATCCAGACCCCAGTGAGACAGTTATTGTGAGGTGCTAGCCTGCCATCTTCTCAGTCAGCCAACTCCCCCATTCAAGTCTCTTTCTTCCCTCAGTCCCTTGTCTCTCAGATTCATTGATCTGTTTTCTGGTGAGCAGAGCAAGTTTGGACTTGGTTTGGGATTTCATTATATATTTCTTTCCACTTTTGCGTTATATTTGAGGATTTTCTTAAAAAAGTTTAAAAAATTACTAATGAAGGTAAAGATACTTGAGCTAACCTGGGGGAAAAATTCTGCCCAACAAATATTTCTTTGTATAGTACTCCCTGAAAACATTGTTTTCTATTTATTGTCCTCTTGTGAAATCGACACACTTGTGTATGTATACACACACCCCCTTTGTAACCTTAGGCACTGTAAATTCTTAGGACACAACCTGTCCTGTCTAGAACTGTATCTCAGCCACTGCAAAATAACTTTGACAGTAATACATAGCAATGGGAATTGACAGGCTTTTGAAAAAGAATGGTGCATATTTTTTCATACATTTCCTGAGTCCTCAAGAGGCAGGCAGTAGGAGTGATACTGTCCCAAGGTGGGAGTGAGGAGAGGACTTTGGGCCCATGACTTACCAGGTCACGCAGGGTGGAGTTTGTATACCAGGTCAAGTCTGATTCCAACTTCCCTGTGGATATGTTTCCTTTGTGATGAAACAAGGAGCTATAGCTCCCACATTATTTTGTTCTCTCTGTGTTGCAAGAAACTGGCTGAATAATGATACCTCTGGAAATGACCCTTTTTCATTTGCTGCCAGTTTTTCTCAAATGTTACTGCTTCAAACTGGCACTTTAATCCATCAGTACCCAAACCTACTTCCATGTCTAGCTGATCGTGTTTAATTTCCGAAGTGCTGAGCTTTAAGTGTTTTTATCTTTTTGGAAAGATTGAATTTATGAAATGGACACAGAGGACAGTTTATGCTTTGTTGTATATTTTGCTTTTTAATGCAATAGGCACTTTTAAGTATCACTTTTCTTAGGAATATTGCTTTCTCAGGTCTATTAAATATCCTGATATGAACTGAAATACTGTTCATTTCAAGGGAAGGCTGGGCTATAAGTAAGGAAAATCTCTTTCATGAACTTTTTACCTTCACATCTTTCCTCTGATATATCCTTTCATCATTTTACTTTAAGAAACAATTTTATATGTATTGCAAGAATTCAGAGTTTTCCCCCCATGGACTAAAACACCACTTCTCCTATCTCAAACAACCATGTGCTATAGAGTGAACTATTAGAAAAAGGAAGATGAAAACTGTTTTCCTCCTTCCTGTGGACTCACTCTCTCCTCTCACTCCCCATCTCAGGAAGGAGACACCAGCCTTGGCCCCTGGAGGCTAAGTTCTGTCCCTGTCTCCTGTTCCCCATCTCCACGCTAGACTCAGTCTGCTGGGCGGAGTAAACAGTTGACAGGTTTTTAGGTCATCAAGATGAGCAGCCTGGCTTCCCCAGAGGAGAATGGGCTTGTGGGTTAGATAAGACAGAAATGGACAGACCTAAGAGATAGAAAGCTGCCATCAGAAAATGGGGAATACTGGGCCTGGGGGGTTCCATGAATGGCAGCCCCACATCCAGCTTGAGTGAAAGCCAGGCATGGGCTATGGCACCGGATGCTGAATGCTGAGGTCACCAGAGCAGTAATGCGGGGCTGACTCTATGAACATGGGACGTGGTTGCTATGTGGGGAAGAGCGGAGCCTGAGGGACAACGACAGGCCAGACACAGCACAGTAGCGCTGGGACCAGAGAGAATGAGACCAATAAGGACAACCCACATGGATGACTGAGTCCCTGTCTGTTTGCATCATATTCATTCCATCATTTATTGTTTTCTCTCTCCTGGTAAACTTCTCCTTGAGTATTTATTGAATGTATAAGAAGTGATTCAGTGAGTTTCATCACTGAAACTCACTCACCCTGGTATCATCATCCCAGAACCTTAGATGATATTAGGGAGAAGCCTCAGGCATGTTTAGATCTAATGTATTGTCACTGGGAGGTTTCTGTGTGTGCCTCAAGTCTCAGCAGCACCATCTCTCCTGTTTCATCAGTACAGACCCTTGGAGTGGCCCTGGCCCTCTCTCCGCTATGCCACCTCAACATATTTCTTCAGAAGACACATGTGTAAAAGACATTTGTTCACGGCTTCTAGATCTTTGTATCATCTGGAATGCTTTTGGCTGTGTTCTGGTTTTCCATTGCTGCTTAACAAAAACCCAGAAAACTGTTGTAAGACAACTTATCATTAGCTCTCATGGTTTTATTAGTTGACAGAGCTCACCTGGGTGGCTCCTAGGATATTTCATATGGTTGCCGAGAGATGACTATAATTTACATGTAGTTCAAAGTCCTTTCCACTTCTGTTATCTCACACACCAATAAGTTAACTATAACATGAGGTATAATTAGACAAGTAGGCAAATATAGAAGGTGGCTAGTTTAAGAAAGACATTTACAGGAGGGGCTATTAGAGCACAGTCTTGAAGGAAGAATATGATTTCCATGAATGTAAAAGGTGGGAGGTAGGACTCTGTACACTGGAGGAACAGCATGGACAGAGATTCTAGAACATTCAAGTATCCAGTAAGGGGAAAATGGTCTAGGAGCTAGAGTAAGGGATGAGGAAGACAGACTGGATGAAGGAGATAGTTTATGAAGCTGAAGTGAAAATTTGAGACTTACTAATCAGAGAAATAAATTGGAGAAATTTCTTCACAGTTAGGAAGTACTGGCTAAATCTGATATTTTCAGAGATACAGATCTGACTGCAACCCATGTCTTCATACACATGACTTGTATCACATTATTAAGTTGGCAAATTTACTTCTTATGCAAAATGGTAGCACCTATACTCTGACTAGAAAAGGTTCCTTTTTGTCATTTCATCAGGAACAGGTCTCTATAACAATGTCATGCATTATTAGGGATGTGGGGTTGATATTAAGCCCATCACAGGAGGTAAAAATTATGAAGCATTAAACAACCTTTGCAAATCTCTTAGGAAGTTGTCGCGGTGGAGATCAACATACTCTCTCTAACAGTTCCTATGGAGCTTTGCAATAGATTTCTGTTTCTATAATTGAGTATCAGATAAAGAACTTGGGTTTATATGCCTTGCATACAAAAAGTTAAATATTTGAATGTGGGTACCAAGTGGCTAAGTAAACAAGGGATTCATACCTCCCACTTGGAGACACTTACTTCAAGGAAATCTATGTGGTTATTTCTTATTTATTCATTCATATGCTCTACCTCTCCCCTAACTTCCTCCCCCCTCCTCCTCTGACTCTCATCTCTACTAGCCACTCCTCAGTTCAGTTCAGTTCAGAAGCTCAGTCATGTACGACTCTTTGTGACCCCATGGACCGCGAAACACCAGGCCTCCATCACCAACTCCCAGAGTCCACCCAAACCCATGTCCATCAAGTTGATGATGCCATCCAACCATCTCATCCTCTGTCATCTCCTTCTCCTCCTGCCCTCAATCTTTCCCAGCATCAGGGTCTTTTCCAAGGAGTCACCTCTTCACATCAGGTGGCCAAAGTATTGGAATTTCAGCTTCAGCAGCAGTCCTTTCAATGAACACCCAGGACTGATCTCCTTTAGGATGGACTGGTTGGATCTCCTTGCAGTCCAAGGGACTCTCAAGAGTCTTCTCCAACACCGCAGTTCAAAAGCATCAATTCTTCAGTGCTCAGCTTTCTTCACAGTCCAACTCTCACATCCATACATGACCACTGGAAAAACCATAGCCTTGACGAGATGGACCTTTGTTGGCAAAGTAATGTCTCTGTTTTTTAATATGCTGTCTAGGTTGGTCATAACTTTCCTTCCAAGGAGTAAGTGTCTTTTAATTTCATGGCTGCAGTCACCATCTGCATTGATTTTAGAGCCCAAAAATATAAAGTCTGCCACTGTTTTCACTGATTCCCCATCTATTTGCCATGAAGTGATGGGACTGGATGCCATGATCTTAGTTTTCTGAAAGTTGAGCTTTAAGCCAACTTTTTCACTCTCCTCTTTCACTTTCATCAACAGGCTCTTTAGTTCTTCTTCACTTTCTGCCATAAAGGTGGTGTCATCTGCATATCTGAGGTTATTGATATTTCTCCCGACAACTTCAGTCTGGCTTGTGCTTCATCCAGCCCAGCGTTTCTCATGATGTACTCTGCATATAAGTTAAATAAGCAGGATGACAAAATACAGCCTTGACATACTCCTTTTCCTATTTGAAATCAATCTGTTGTTCCATGTCCAGTTCTGACTGTTGCTTCCTGACCTGCATACAGATTTCTCAAGAGGCAGGTCAAGTGATCTGGTATTCCCATCTCTTTCAGAATTTTCCACAGTTTATGGTGATCCACACAGTCAAAGGCTTTGGCATAGTCAATAAAGCAGAAATAGATGTTTTTCTGGAACTCTCTTGCTTTTTCAATGATCCAGCAGATGTTGGTAATTTGATCTCTGGTTCCTCTGCCTTTTCTAAAACCTGCTTGAACATCTGAAAGTTCACAGTTCATGTATTGCTGAAGCCTGGCTTGGAGAATTTTGAGCATTACTTTACTAGCATATGAGATGAGTGCAATTGTGCATAGTTTGAGCATTCTTTGGCATTGGCTTTCTTAGGGATTGGAATGAAAACTGACCTTTTCCAGTCCTGTGGCCACTGCTAGTTTTCCAAAATTTGCTGACATATTGAGTGCAGCACTTTCATAGCATCATCTTTCAGGGTTTGAAATAGCTCAACTAGAATTCCATCACCTCCACTAGCCTTGTTTGTAGTGATGCTTTCTAAGGCCCACTTGACTTCACATTCCAGGATGTCTGGCTCTAGGTGAGTGATCCCACCGTTGTGATTATCTGGGTCATGAAGATCTTTTTTGTACATTTTTTCTGTGTATTCTTGCCACCTCTTCTTAATATCTTCTGCTTCTGTTAGGTCCCTACCATTTCTATCCTTTATTGAGCTCATCTTTGCATGAAATATTCCCTTGGTATCTCTAAATTTCTTGAAGAGATCTCTAGTCTTTCCCATTCTATTGTTTTTCTTTATTTCTTTGCACTGATCACTGAGGAAGGCTTTCTTATCTCTCCTTGCTATTCGTTGGAACTCTGCATTTAGATGGGTATATCTTTCCTTTTCTCCTTTGCTTTTTGCTTCTCTTCTTTTCACAGCTATTTGTAAGGCCTCCTCAGACAGCCAGTTTGCTTTTTTGCATTTCTTTTCCATGGGGATGGTCTTGATCCCTGTCTCCTGTACAGTGTCACAAACCTCCATCCATAGTTCATCAGGCACTCTATCAGATCTAGTTCCTTAAATCTATTTCTCACTTCCACTGTGTAGTCATAAGGGATTTGATTTAGGTCATACCTGAATGGTCTAGTGGTTTTCCTTGCTTTCTTCAATGTATGTCTGAATTTGGCAATAAGGAGTTCATGATCTGAACTATAGTCAGCTCCCAGTCTTGTTTTTGCTGACTGTATAGAGCTTCTCCATCTTTAGCTGCAAAGAATATAATCAATCTGATTTTGGTATTGACCATCTGGTGATGTCCATGTGTAGAGTCTTCTCTTGTGTTGTTGGAAGAGGGTGTTTGCTATGACCAGTGCATTCTCTTGGCAAAACTCTATTAGCCTTTGCCCTGCTTCATTGTGTACTCCAAGGCCAAATTTGCCTGTCACTCCAGGTGTTTCTTGACTTCCTACTCTTGCATTCCAGTCCCCTATAATGAAAAGGACATCTTTTTTGGGTGTTAGTTCTAGAAGGTCTTGTAGGTCTTCATAGAACTGTTCAACTTCAGCTTCTCTGGCGTTATTGGTCATGGCGTAGACTTGAATTACCGTGATATTGAATGGTTTGCCTTGGAAACGAACAGAGATCATTCTGTCGTTTTTGAGATTGCATCCAAGTACTGCATTTTGGACTCTTCTGTTGACTATGATGGCTACTCCATTTCTTCTAAGGGGTTCCTGCCCACAGTAGTAGATATAATGGTCATCTGAGTTAAACTCACCCATTCCAGTCCATCTTAGTTCACTGATTCCTAGAATGTCAATGTTCACTCTTGTCATCTGTTTAACCACTTCCAATTTGCCTTGATTCATGGACTTAACATTCCAGGTTGCTTTGCAATTTTGCTCTTTACAGCATCAAATCTTGCTTCTATCACCAGTCCCACTCACAACTGGGTGTTGTTTTTGCTTTGGCTGCATCCCTTCATTCTTTCTGGAGTTATTTCTCCACTGATCTCCAGTAGCATATTAGGCATCTACTGACCTGGGGAGTTCATCTTTCAGTATCCTATCTTTTTGCCTTTTCATACTGTTCATGGGGTTCTCAAGGCAAGAACACTGAAGTGGTTTGCCATTCCCTTCTCCAGGGGACCACATTCTGTCAGACCTCTCCACCATGACCCGTCCGTCTTGGGTGGCCCCACACGGCATGGCTTAGTTTCAATGAGTTATATAAGGCTGTGGTCCTGTGATCAGATTGGCTAGTTGTCTGTGACTGTGGTTTCCGTCTGTCTGCCCTCTGCTGCCCTCTCTCAGCACCTACCGTCTTACTTGGGCTTCTCTCACTTTGGACGTGGGGTGTCTCTCCCTGGCTGCTCCAGCAGAGCGCAGCCGCTGCTCCCTCCCCGGACGAGGGGTGTCTCCTCCTGCCGCTTGCCGCTCCAGTGATGCGCAGCCGCTGCTCCTCCACACCTCTCAGTTCCTGCTCCCTCTCACTGTTGTGCAGTAGAAATGTGTGAACGTGTAGAAGTTGAGCATGTGTATGATGTTTGTCTCATGATTGTAGGTCCTGCCAGACATCCTTCTTCCCTGGGGAGCCTGGGCTGAATATGCTCAAGGAAATTTTTGGAAGCTACTTTTTCTCTCTACTCATCAGTCTGACAAGCAGCCAGCTTCTCCCTCTCTGCCCTGCTCCACTTCCTCTTAGCTCTCCAGGACCAAAAGCAACTCACACACTGAGGGTATCTCCAGCCCCTAAATGCACCTCCAGCTGCCAAAATGGCCACTAGAGGCGCCAAAACAGCTTCCCGGGCTCTTAAATCAGCTTCCCCACTTGACAAGCGTTTATTGAACTCTACATGGTGCCAAGCTCTAATAATGTGGCAGGGACGCAGTGGGAAACAAGACTTAGTCACAGACCATGGTGCCTAAAAAGTAAGTCTGACTTCATGCTATCAGCCTTGATATCGTATTTTATATAAAATTGTTCTGTGTATCCCTTAACTGCGTATTGTGAGTATAGATGCTATTACTGCTTTTGTCTTTTAACCCCCCCTACCAGTTTTGTGTGTGGATAATTTCCCACCTTTCCTTTATGTTGCCTTTACCAGTGAGCTTTTTCATTTCATGGTTTTCTTGTTTCTAGTGGTGGCTTTTTCTTTTTCTTTCAGTTACTGAATTCTTCCTCTGAATTTCTTCTCCTGAGATTTTGTCTTTTTCTTCTTTATGTTTTGGCTGTGCTGGGTCTCCTTTGCTTTTGCATGGGGCTTCTCTAGTTGTGGCAAGTGGGGATGCCCTTCCCTGTTGCCGTGCCCAGGCTTCTCACTGCAGTGGCTTCTGTTGTTGTGGAGCGTAATCTCCAGGCACACAGGCTTCAGTGGTTGCAGGAGGCAGGCTCCATAGTTGTGGCTCATGGGCTGAGCTGCTCTGCTGCATGTGGGATCTTCCTAGACCAGGGACTGAACTGGTGTGCCCTGCATTGGCAAGTGGATTCCTATCCACCGTTCCACAAGGGTAATCCTCTCCTGAGTTTTTAAATCATCTTTACCATCTTTAGTCTGAACTTTTTCTTGTTTAGATTGCCTATCTCCTCCTAGGTTTTCTTTAGGGTTTTATCATGCTGCTTCATCTGGAGCATGCTCCTCTGCCTTCTCATTTTATCTGTAGTTGCTATTTGTATGTATATGGTAGATTAGTTATGTTTCTCAACCCTGGAGAAGCGGCCCTCTGTAGGGGATGTTCTACACACCCCAGCAGTGCTCCCTGTTGTGTTCACCCAAGTTATATTCTCTAAGGATTCCCTCTAAAAGGGCTGCATGGGTCCTTATGTCATGACAGGCTGCCCATGCAGGTGGCTGGAGGCACAGTTGGCCCCCAGTTCAGTTGGTTGCCAGGCTCTGCAACCAAACTTGTGTGGCTCCTGCTGGCTGCCAGTTAGCAGGACCTGCCATGAGGTGGCTGGCTGCAGAACCTGAGGGTTCTCTGGGGCTTGGGCTGGCTCACTGGTGAGCAGGGTCAGGGTCCAGAAGACTCTGGGGCTATTGTGGGTGAAGCCAGGTCCTGGGGCTGGTCCCGGATTACTGGCAGGCAGAGCCAAGTCCTGTTTCAGGATGCAGGGGTCCCATAAGTGTTTAATTATTCAACTGTGTCAAACTCTTTGTGACCCCATGGACTGTAGCCCTCCAGGCTCCTCTGTCCATGGAATTCTCCAGGCAAGAATATACTGGGAGGGGGGGGACCTGCCATTTCTTTCTCCAGGGGATCTCCTCAACCCAGGAACTGAACCTGGGTCTCCAGCATTGCAGGCAGATTCTTTACTGTCTGAGCCACCAGGAAAGGGATCCCATAGCTCATGTCAGGGTACTAAGGGGAATGACACAGTTGGGTATGTAATCTGCTTGCGTTGGCTTCTAGTGAGAAGGGTCAGGGACCAGCTGGTCCCAGGTAGGGTCTGGCCTGCTATGCGATTGTGGTTTCCTTGTAGCTGTTGTCTGCCCCTTGGTAGATGAGGTTGTGTCTAGAGACTTGCGCGGGGCAGGTTTCCTGGCAGAAGGGCCCATGCCTACCTGTAAGTGGGCTGAGGTGGATCCTGGGCTGCACCAGAGGTGCATAGCCTCTTTGCCGGAGGGTGGGCCTGTGTTCCTGTCTGGTTAGTTATTTGGCCTGAGATGTCCCAGCACTGGCCCCACAGGCTGAGTCTTGGCGAACCTGCGAAGGCGTTGCTGGTACTACAAAGCTCCCACATGTGGCTGCTGCCAGTGTCTCCATCCTCAGGGCGAGCTGAGGCCGCCCTCACCTCCACTGGAGACCCTCCATGACCAACAGGTAGGTCTGGCCCAGGCTTCTGTCAAATGACTGCTTTTGTCCTGTGTCTAGATTTGCATCAAGTTTTGTTTGTGCTGTTTAGAAGTGAAGTCTGTATCTCCCAGGGCTCCCGAAATTAGGGCTCACTGGCCTTCAAAGACAACACTCTGGAGGCTCATCTTCCTGGCACAGGACCCCTGGGCTGAGAAGCCCGACATGCACTCAGAGCTCCCATTCATGTGGGAGAATTTCTGAGCCAGAATTATTCTCCAGACTGTGGGTCGCCCAGCCTGAGGGGCATAGGATTCAATTATATCGCGAGTCTCCCTCTTCTACTCCCCTCACCTGAGCGAGTTCCTTCAAGGTGCTTCCTTCTTTGTCGTTAGTTGTAGAAGACCTTTCCTGCTAGGTTCCCATCTTCATCGGTGGTTGCTCTGCAGACAGTTGTGACTTTGGTGTAAGTGAGAGAGCTGGTGAGCCCAGGGTCTTTCTGCTCCACCAGCTTGGCCCGTCTCCCTGTAACCCAGCAGTCTCTGTACTCCAAGGCACATGTGGTAAGAAACATATTTGTATCACTCCTGCAGTGCTATACGTAGCTTTCTGAGGACTGCTCTCCTCACAGCCTTGCCTGGACCAGTCTTGTGAAGTTTAGGGAGGGAGGAAGAGAGAAGGTTCATGCCAGCTCAGCTTTTAGGCTGGGCCTTGTACTGAAGCCCCTCGTTGCCCATCTCAATGATGGTCTTTGGCGTTTGTTTTCATTATAAGTAAGTGGTTTACTTTTTGTTCTTTTAATCCTCTAACAGTGAGGCCAATGAAATCATCTCAGAAACACCCAAGACCCTTTCTCCTGCCTGCCTACACCTCCACTTCTGTCTCTTCCCCCACTGCAGGGTGCCCACCCTTTCCTGTCTCGCAGGACCAGTGACCCTCATGGGCGGAACACATGCATGCTGGTGCAGAAGCAAGCGAGCATGGGTGGGCTAATGTCTGTGGGAGTTGGAAGGAATTAGGAGCAGTCAGAATCCACTATCTCCTATTTTCTTCCATGATGATAGACACGTTGGATATTACCACTGTTCCAAGCTAAGACTACTTCAGGGTTTTCTTCCTCCTCTTTTGTAGCACTTGCTTTTGGAAGTGAGGAAATGGTCTACATTCTCTTTTCAGCCATTCACACCCATTTCCATGGATGCTGTAGGATGAGCAATAAATAACTCTCTGGTTTTCTCTTTGTCAGCTTCCCAGTATCTTCTGGCTTTTAGCATGTCTACAATTACCTCTGGTCCAAGTTACTGAAAAGAGGTTTTTCTCAGCATTCTAGGTCCCGCTCTGAGCTCATTCTTATTTTAAAATTATACACCCACTGCTGCTGCTGTAGTTGAGTTTATCATATTTTATCTTTCGGATTATTGCAATATTTTTCTAAGTGGTCTTCTACTTCTCATGAGTCACAACTGCCACTCCCAGCACTAAACCATCAGCTAAAATTAACTCTCAGAAAGGGAAATTTGATCAAGTTGTATCCCTACTGATAATCTGTCAGGAACTTTTCCTGCTTGTGAGAGCAAGTCTTCCCTCCTTTAAGTCTCTGTGTAAATAAATGCCTATCGGAAAGGTCTTCCCTTATTAGCCTGTTTCAAATAGCACTCACCTCCTGACTCTGTGTCTCTTTACACTGGTTTATTTTCCCTCTTAGCACTTATCATCATACGCTACATTATATATGCATTTCTTGCCTGTCGCCCTCCAGGATGTGAGCTCCATAAAGAGTTTCTGCCTCTTTTAGTCACTGCTGTGTGCTGCATGTACTAGATGTTCAATACCCAGTGGCTGAATGAAAATTAAAAATATTTAGTCAGTTTACTAAAACTCAAGGTCAGTTTACCACTCACCTTGAGAGTCTCTAACCCTGCTGTATCCTGCCCCTACCCCCCTTACTACCTTCTGTACATACAGAATATACCATGTACTTTCAGATGTCTATAACTTGTGACAAATTTTTATCTTTGCCTGGACTTGTCTTTGCTTCCTTAACATCCCCAGTCGAGCACTTATATGGAAAATCCCTTCCCACCATCCAAGGTGAAACCCAATGTCACCTCTTCTCTCAACACCATTTGCCACCTACTCCTCAGTCCCACCCACGCACCCTCACTTATCCCACCTGGGCAGAATATTCCTTCCGTTCTGTTCCTTTTGGCATTTGGAACAGAGTTTTCCTTTCCCATGGAACACTGGTTATCTTGTTCTCTGGAAGACAGCAGAGAGCGTTGGTCATATGTGGAACCTAGACTTGCATTGCTGAGGTCTAAATGACGGCTACACTGTTTCTCGTGACTTTGGGCTTATTGTGTCATCTGTTTCTCAATGTGCTCACCTATTCAGATGAGAAGAATAATGGTAACAATATGGAGAGGAAAGCCCGGCTCATAAGCGCTCAATTGATGTTTAGTGATAATGATGCTATTATTCTCCTCTACGACTATGAATGCATCTTGGGCAAAGATATTATTTTCTTTCTTGATGTCTACCAAAATTTTTGTCCTCAAGGAAACCAATCAATACTCTTTCTATTTTATTTTTTTCTGTCTCCCCTTTCCTTCTCATCTCTTTTCTAACACAAACTATGACTGAGTATCTCCCCCTGGTATCCAGGGTAACAAGTAAGATGCTACTTGCATATTTATAAAAAAAAAGTTCCATTAGAGGCAAAAATATGTTAATAGAGGCAGAAACAAAGTATTGTCTTTGGAAATTAGAAACCATCATTGTGGATGAGAGACCACATGAGATAAAATTTGAAAGACAACTAGAATAGAGACTGAAGTTATTTAGAGTGAAAGTTATTATTTTGTAATAATAGTTTAAAGGACATATTTAATATGAGGGGATAAAAACACTATGCACAAATAAAATTTCATTTTTAGTATCTTGGGTCTCTAAAGAAATCTCACATAATTATAATTTAAGACCTACTGATTCTGAGCATGTGTTGGAATTTAGTTTTGATTCTAGTTAAGGCTACTTTCAGGCAATATTTCAGTAGCCAATAGATAAAATGGAACATCTGGTTCTCTTTCTTCTTCCTCTTTTCTTTGACCTTACACCCATTCTTACTCCCCATACTAGCTTTCAACTTAATCTATCCAAGCAGTTTCAGGACTTTTAGAAATTGTGTTCTGCAATCAGTCTCCTTGTTATTGAAATCTTTAACAATTCAGTCTTTATTTCTCACACTGTTAATGAGAGGGAGTATTTTTTAAATCTACTGTAGACTTTTCCATATAGCTCAGGATCTTTTGTGTGTGTGTGTTAGAAAAAGCACAGACATGGCAGTGTGTCTGCTACATACTAGCAACTTGTTCTTGGACAAATTCATCAACTTCTCTAAACACTGATTTCCTTATTTGAAAATTGGGGCTAATCATATTTATCTCACAGAATTAACTTTTTGCAGAAGTAAATCCACTGATAAACAAAGTGCTTTACACAGTTCCTGACTTGAAATGCAAGCAGTTCAAGAAAGCTTGAATCCACAGTGACAGTGGGAAACTTAATTTTACAGCTCAAAATTGTGGTATCAATTGTTTATTCTTCCTAGAATAGATGACTTTGTTTTATTAACTTTCTTATCTAGCCTCATTCCAACCTTCCTTCTTGCCAGCTGGCTTCAGTAATATTGTCAGACAAATCTAGAGACAGACCTGGAGGGGAGAAGGAGAGCATGTTCATGAAAGCCCAAGGTTCTTTGCATAATGGATGAGCCCTAATGTTGTTCTGCCCTCACCCATGATGTCACTTATTGTAAATTTTTGAACAGTCACCAAATCCTATTTGGATTCCTCTTTAACTTCACCTCATTTTTGCACTGGGACACACGTTAGAATAGTAACTATAGTCTACATCTACACATAATATTTTAGGGACCCTGTCATGATAAGAGTGCACCAATAGGGTATCTCACTAGCATGGGAATCACTTAAGCCTCTTAATCTTAGCAATGTTGGGAATGTGGAGAAATTAGGACTAGAGGGAGGGCAAAGCAATGCCATTGAAAGCTGTTTCCTGCTTCTTCCTTCCTTGCTTACCAACAGATTTTATGAAGAGTGAGAATGAGGAGGAAACAAACTGAGAGATGCCAACAGAAAATTTCTTCTTCTGGGCATTTCTGCAGATTCAAAAAGAGCAAATGAATAAAATTAAATAAACCTGCTAAGAGGACAGAAACGTGTCTTTCTCCCATTCCTAGTCCTGGCACTCTATCACATACTTGGATGCGTACCAAAAGTAGGAAGCTTGCTTTTACATGGTCAACTCTTTTTGGTTAAAATAATCAAAATATTTTAGTATATTATACTCTCTTAGTTAGCTAATTGCTAGAATCACAAGTTCCTAATAGTTTTAATCTAAAGTTAGTGGTAGAATATCAGTGATATTATACTGACTCTGATTTAGCAAGGTTATAAATGATGGAAGTTTGCTGAAGCAATTACCAAAGTTTGATCACAAACCTATATCATTACTGTGGAAAGAGCAGCTGGGAAAGCAATGCCAAAGAGATAAGCTGGTGTGATCTATATCAGCAGTACTTTCAGGTCCCTAGGTATTAGTGAGACTTTATTTGGAAGGAGTAGAGTGCATTCTCAGTTCTGATGCACCAGAAACAAACATGGACAAAGTATCAACACACACTTTCTCAAAATTGATCATTGCCGTGGTGGAGACTACTAATTATCTACTAAAACTGCTTTTTGGTTTTATACTGAGCACATGGCTGGACTACATTTCCCAGACATCCTTTCAGTTAGGGGCAGCCCCGTGCCTAAGATCTCATCATGGAATGTGACTTGAGGTGAATTTGCCCACTTCACCTGGGACCCAAGGCAATGGATGATAGTCCTTTACGTGCCCTTCTCTTCTCTGTCCCCTTCTCATCTCAGCTGTCCTTTCTTCTGAAATGGGGTCAGTTCTATGTGTCAGCCTGGCTAGGCTATAGCCCTCAGTTAGCAATGCTAATCTAGGTGTTGCTGTAAAGCTCTTTGGTAGATGTGATCGGTATCTGAGTTAACTTTAAAAGAGACTATCCTCAGGATGGGACTGATCCAATCAGTCGAAAGGCTGTAAAAGAAGAACTGAGATTTCCTTGAGGAAGAAGAAATTCTATCTGGGAACTGAAACTTCAGTTTCTGCCTGCGAATTTCCAACCCACCCTTGTGGGGAGACTGTGCTATGGATTTTAGACTTGCCTAGCCAGCCCACATAATCTCATAGACAGATTCCTTGAGCTAAATCTCTTGATATATATTATCTTACTGCTTCTGTCTTTATGGTGGACTCCTTCCTGATACATCCTAGAAGTTCTTTTCTTCTCTATGTACCTTCTCTCCCATATTCTCTTCTCATTTCCCACTGGCTTGAACCCATGGTGATCCAGTTTTGTCCCTGTAGATAGTGAAACTATCCCCAAGAGTGAAGGAACACTATGAAGGGAGGTACTTGGGTCCCTGAATGCCCATACAGAGGAAAACTGCCCAGGCAACCTGGACCACTGTCATCAGAACTGTTATGAGTGGGAAATAAATGTTTTTGTTCCTTAAGCTATTCTCCTTATGAGTCTCTTTGTTATAGCTACCTACCTTTCCCCCCAACTAATATGATCACCATTTCAGAAGTACTATTGCTTTCGGTTTTCTGTATATGGATATTAACATGGCTGAGACTCTAATATTGGTCTTTATATAGGATATTTATTGTGGAAAATTCCGAAAGAGATGGGAATACCAGACCACCTGACCTGCCTCTTGAGAAACCTGTATGCAGGTCAGGAAGCAACAGTTAGAACTGGACATGGAACAACAGACTGGTTCCAAACAGGAAAAGGAGTAGGTCAAGGCTGTATATTGTCACCCTGCTTATTTAACTTATATGCAGAGTTTATCATGAGAAACGCTGGGCTGGAGGAAGCTCAAGCTGGAATCAAGATTGCCAGGAGAAATATCAATAACCTCAGATATGCAGATGACACCATCCTTATGGCAGAAAATGAAGAACTAAAGAGCCTCTTGATGAAAGTGAAAGAGGAGAGTGAAAAAGTTGGTTTAAAGCTCAACATTCAGAAAACTAAGATCATGGCATCTGGTCCCATCACTTCATGGCAAATAGATGGGGAAACAGTGGTAACAGTGGCTGACTTTATTTTTCTGGGCTCCAAAATCACTGCAGATGGTGACTGCAGCCATGAAATTAAAGGACGCTTACTCCTTGGAAGGAAAGCTATGACCAACCCAGCCATCTATGGAGTTGCACAGAGTCAGACACCACTAAAGTGACTTAGCAGCAGCAGCAGACAACATATTAAAAAGCAGAGACATTATTTTGTCAACAAAGGTCCATCTAGTCAAGGCTATGGTTTTTCCAATGGTCATGTATGGATGTGAGAGTTGGACAATATAGAAAGCTGAGTGCCAAAGAATTGATGCTTTTGAACTGTGGTGTTGGAGAAGACTCTTGAGAGTCCCTTGGACTGCAAGGAGATCCAATCAGTCCGTCCTAAAGGAGATCAATCCTAGGTGTTCATTGGAAGGACTGATGCTGAAGCTGAAACTCCAATACTTTGGCCACTTGATGCAAAGAGCTGACTCATTTGAAAAGACCCTGATTCTGGGAAGGACCGAGGGCTGGAGGAGAAGGGGACAGCAGAGGATGAGATGGTTGGATGGCATCACCGACTCAATGGACATGGGTTTGGGTGGACTGCAGGAGTTGGTGATGGACAGGGGGGCCTGGTGTGCTGCATTCATGGGGTTGCAAAGAGTTGGACACAACTGGGCGACTGAACTGAACTGATATAGGATATTTACATATGTTTTGTCTGTGGTCAAATCAGTGTCAGATCCTCATCAACACTTAGGTGCTCACTTATACCAAACAGCCTGAAAATACCACAGCATCCAAGTTAGGTGGTATCACTGCCATCACTGATCTCACTAGTCATAAGAGTGGCAGATAGAGTGCATAACCTGTTCAAGGAACGGGAAGATGTACAGCTTGGTGGAGGACTGGGTACCATACACAATGGGCCTAGAGAGGCATGCAAAGAACAGGTACTGTAGGGCCTTTTAAGCCCTGGGAGGGTGGTTGGGCTCTATCTTCAGAATAATGGAGGAGTTATCTGTATTTTTCCAAGGTCGGTCTTGTTGCACTCTGGAGAATGGACTGGAGAAGCAGGGATACGAGGAAGGGAAGCAATTAGGAGGCCATGGCAGTAACCCAGCCCGAGGATGACACCTGGCGTGCAAGGAGCAGCAGTGGGCGTAGAGAAAAGAGATTTAATTCCAGAGATCACTGATGATTGGTCCTGCCTGATATTAGGAGGAAGGACCCAGGATTGGCAGGTTTCCCTTTGAGGTAATTAAGCCAGTGAGGTAATCAGTAAGAGATCAGAGCTGGAGAAGGAGGTTAGGTGGTGAGGGGAGGGGAAGAAGATAGTGCTTTGTGTCTGGTTGAGTTTGACAAAGATGTGGAAGCAGTTAGGTAAATGGGTCTTTATGAGTTTAGGTAGATAATGTTAGCTGCTGAAACAGACAACTTCTTACTAGTTTAACACAATGAAATTTTATTTCTCACTCAAAAGTACAGTGTGGGTTGGAGGGGTGAGATGTAATCTGCTCCATAAAATAATTCAGATTCTTTCTATCTAGGTCTTCTGATCACTGACATTCTTTCATTTACCTGACAGAATAAGTATTGTACATGAAGGTTTTATGGGCTAACCCTAGAAGTGGAGAATATAAATTCCTCTTATTTCTACTGTCTGCAACACATGACATAATCACTCTGAACTGCAAAGGTGGCTGAAAAATACATTTTAGCCCTGTGCCCATAAAGAACAGGTGAATTCAGATATTGGTGAACATCAATAGTCTCTGGCAAGGTTTCTGAACCTGAGAAAGAATGAGGCAGAAATGTACAGTTAATTGCTGTGGGTCTAGGTTTGCATCTAGTTATTTGGTTTATAAATAGTATTTGAAGTAATGAATGCAGAAAAAATTGTCAATGTAAAATATACAGGAGTGGGCTTAGGATAAAAATATTAAAGAATATTAACTTAATTAATGAAAAAAGAAAGAACTTAAAAAGAAAATTGAAAAGCAGAGCCAGAAATGTCAGAGTACAGTGTCACAGAATCTCCAAGAAGAGAGTATTTCTAGGAGGAAATGGTCATCAGTGTTAAAGGATTATCTAAAGTGTAGGGTATGGGTTAGGGGAGGACATTCCTGCCCTTGGCCACAGGTATCAGAGTGGAAATTTATTTTACAAAGTAGCAGAGCACTTGGGAGATGATAAGGCAGAAGCAGTGAAGGCAGCTGATCTGTCAACTCTTCCCAGAAAATAGAAGCAGCAAACACATAGAAAACAATTTTTAAAAAAGATATCTATGATATTATGATTTATAATAAGAAATATGTATTTGGTCTTGGTCCTGGCACAGAGCTCCTAAAACCCTTGGAATTTCCTAAGTGAGAGGAGCCAAAAAATGTCTTTTGTAATGCCAGTGAGGTGACTTTGGGACCCCCAACTAAGGATAGGAGCTTGTTGCCCTGTGAGAACCGACCATATGATTAGAGGAGTGTAGCTTTCCATCCCAGCCCCCTGACCTGTAGGGAAGGGAGAGGAGTTTGAGGTTGAAATCATGCCTATGTGATGAAGCCGTCAGAAAACCCCAAAGGAGAGTGGAGAGCTTCCGGGTTGGACAGCACACGGAGACCTGGGGAGAGCGGCATGTCCAAAGAGGGCGTGGATGCTCCCCATCCTTCCCCACACTTTGCTCTATGCACATCTTCCATTTAGCTGTTGCTGAGTTTTATTTATCCTTCTATAATACACTGGCAATCTAGTAAACAAAATGTGCTTCTGAGTTCTGCGAGCAGTTCTGGTGAATAAATTGAACTCAAGGAGGGGAGTCATTGGAACTTCCAGTCTATAGGTGCTTGGTAAGAAGCACAGGTGGCAAGCTGGACTTTGGCGTCTGAAGTGTTGAGGGTGGGGAGCAGCCGTGGAGGACTGAAGCCCTAACCTGTGGGCTGATGCTATCTCAGATAGTGTCAGAATCGAGTTGAATTGTGGGAGAATTGGGCTTCCCTCATAGCTCAGCTGGTAAAGAATCTGCCCGCCATGCAGGAGACCCTGGTTTGATTCCTGAGTCGGGAAGATCTGCTGGAGAAGGGATAGGCTACCCACTCTAGTATTCTTGGGCTTCCCTTGTGGCTCAGATGGTAAAGAATCTGCCTGCAATGAGGGAGACCTGGGTTCAATCTCTGGGTTGGGAAGATCTGGAGAAGGGAAAGGCTACTCACTCCAGTATTCTGGCCTGGAGAATATGGAGAATTGCTTGGTGTGAGGAAAAAACCCACATGTTGCAATTGGTGCTTAGATTGTAATGCCACTTATAGTAGCATTAAACATTTAGTAACAAATATAGCAAAGACCGCTCAGCCCTCTCTTTTTATTCTTCATTTGCAGTATCCCGTATAGGTCTAGAGGCTTTTGATTTATAGAAGGGCATACAAATTAAGTTAGTTTAATTAGAAGCCAAGTGGAAATTTCATGGAGTTTTTGGAAAAGAGTGGCTCTTACTTGGGGCATAACAGAGACTGTTGGATATATGCTTGGAGCTTGGAGCATCACATGGTGAGTGGAGGACTGCCTTGGAATAAAGTCAATATAGAGGAAGCTGAGAGATGGGCAGGGACCTGACATTTGAGCTCCTGGGTTCATCCAGTTTAAAAATCTACTCTTGACCTGTTCAGTTATACAAGTCAATATGTTCCATTTTATTTCCCCTTAAAATAATTTGAATTGAACTTATGCTCTTTGCAAGAAAAAGATCTTCACTTCCAAATGCATCAGTAAGATTTGGCTGATATAAATAGAGGACATAGGTGGAAAGGAATATCCTCCTTCCTGAAGAGAATTACGACTTGACTGTCAGACAGCTTGTTCTGTGTATCACTAGTGTAGGTTGATTTAAAAGAGCAAGGAGAGTTGCCATTCCTCTTCAAATTTTCTCTATACCAGCCTGTTTTGAGTATATGACATCCTGTGATTAGGAATCTATTATTTTAAGATATTCCTTTCCTAGTATATTTTATTCCCTTATATTTTATTTAATTTCATGATTTTATTTTGTTAGGCTGTATTATTGCTTGTGGTTTCCGTCTTATTCACTGTTTATGTTTTAACATTGGGTCGCAGTCTATGGGGTTGCAGAATTGGACATGACTGAGCGACTGAGCAGCAACACAAAATGTTTTAACAGAACTATCTTGAAGTTAACCTGTGTGGAGTCCCAGTGTACATATTGAAAAATGGGAACAGAGATATTTTGGTGGCTGGGAATGGTGGGACCTAAAACACCTCCATTTAGACCTGGAACCCATAATACAGAGTTTGGAAACCTGGTTCGATCCCTGGATCGTGAAGATCCCCTGGAGAAGGGAATGGCTACTTACTCCAGTATTCTTGCCTCCGGAGAATCCCATGGGCAGAGGAGCCTGGCAGGCTACAGTCCATGGGGTTGCAAAGAATCAGACACAACTGAATGACTAACACTACTACTACTAAGGCTCAGAAGTCTTTTAGGTCTGTTTGTTTTTCTTTATTGACAAATAAGCATATGTTTTTAAAAGTCTTGTAGAATTTAAAGATGCATAATAAAAGTAAGTTCCAAGTCAGTGAGAAAAATGACTTATTTTTTCTATCTTCCCCAGAAGACATTCCTTAAGCCTCTCATGCACACTCCCAGTCCCACTCCTCAGTGAAGAAACCACTTTCAATATTTTTAGCTATTGCTACTGATATTAATTTCACATTTTAAATGAAATGCTTAAATTGCCACTTCCTTTAGTTCTTAACTCTAGACATCATCTGTTGAATTTCAGTAGTGGACTAGTTAGCTTCTATATAACCATCACTTCCAATCCTTTTTCACCCATCTTCTCAATATAGTCATAACAGAGCAATTTAATACCTCATATTTGTTTGAATTATTTTGATTATTTAATATTACTCTGTGCTAGTCAGATGCTCTGCTGTTTTTATATGTTTCATAACTCCTTGTTTTTCCTGGACTTAATAACTGCTTCAATTTTTCCATTTGCTTAGTTTTCAAAATAAATGAGCCTATTATTAATTAGATCCCAAATTCAAATAGCTCTGTTAACTCCTGTCAGTATAATTTTCCAAATGGTCAACTAAAGAAAATCTTTCATTTCTTCTTGTGTTTCACCTGAAGAACCATCTCTTCTTTTTCCTATGTGGATACTTTTTCCTATAGTGGATACTATTATGATCCATTGCATTGTTTTCTGGGGTCTTCTCTCACCATCCTTTTAGAGTTTCTCTCTACTGATAGCCTGTGTGTTGAATCTCCTATATACAGGATCTCATATAATTTCATTTCTAAATTCATTTGATTTGCTGTATAGCTTCTTAGTAGTTTTATGTAGGATGCTCACAGAAATTAATTTAAAATCTGTGCATGTTTGGGAAAGCTTTATATTCTGTCTGTTACTCAGTTGATAACTTGGCTGAGTATAGAATTTTAAGTTGAAAATTATTTCCCTCAGTCTTCTGGTATTACTTTATCGTCTCTTAACTGCTAATTAAAAGTCTGAATAGATTAGTTCTCCCCTGTGTAAACATTTGAATTCCTCTCTTTATTTTTACTTATTTCTCATTTTGGGGAGCCAGTTCTCCCTGAGTCTCTGGCATTTCTACAAATTTTATGAGCTGAGGCACTGATAGCTTGTTGTTCTGAACAATCTTTTAAAAGACATTTGTATAGAAAACAGCCTTGGAAGGTATGTTTCTTCAATGGAGGGCATATTTGGTTGTCATCCAGGATATTAAGGCAATGTTTCCCTCTTGTGCAAAGTTTGGGCAGGTTTGCTTGAAGCCCACTGTGGAAGAATCCGATTTTCCCCAGCTCAGGGTTTCTCAGCTGTGACACAAACCCACAGCATGTGCAGCATCCACCTAGATTGCTCTGTGTTGCCTCCATGGGACTTAGGGAGCAAGGAGAACCATGTGAATATGAAACTCATCCTGCTTGTTGTTTGGTAATAAAGTCCTTTGTCTCTAATTGAGGAATATTTAATCTTCTGCCAGACATATGAAACTCTGGCAGGCTTGTTTGCTTAAAAATTGGACAAAATTTCAGACCCTTCTAGTTATTGATGGCAGTGATTGGCTATGAAACCTTGTCATTTATTCTAGGGGCCCTCAGTGAGGTCTTTTGTGTTAGTGTTCTCCAGAAATACAGAACCAATGAGACAAACATATGCATATATGCGTGTGAGTGTGATATAATGGATTGGCTCATGCTATTACAAAGGCTACAAAGTCCCAAGATCTGCAGTAGCAAGCTGGAGACCCAGTAAAGTTGATGTATAGTTCTAGTCCACGTTCGAAGGTCTGAGAACCGAGAGGGCTGATCGTGTATATTCCAGTCCAAAGGCATCAGACTAAAGACCTAAGACCCTTTAGATTAGGATTGAAATCACAGCCTTTTTGTTCTAGTCAGGTCTCCAATTGATTGGATGAGGTCCATTCTCATTAAGGAGGATCATCTGCTGTACTTGGTCTACTGATTGGAATGTTAATTTCATCCAGAAACATCTTCATAGACACATCCAGAATAATATTTAGCCCAAAGTCTGAGCACCCTGTAACAATCAAGTTAACATAAAATTAACTGCCACAAATCCAATCCTTGTCAACTTGGCACCCAATGTGTCTTCTTAAATCATATTAATTCCCAAATAAAGATAATCATATGTTCAAAATTCCATCTAACCCCTTCCTCAGAAGAGAGGGAAAGTCCATGAATAATGTTCATTTTTTTGATGTCCTATAAATTGAATACTATGATGTAAAGTAATTACATTTTATATTACAAAATAAGGGAATAAGAGAAGGAAGAAAACAAAGTTACTTGCTTAACATACACACACATATCCATAACAAAATAAGGAGAAAATACTCATGACAACTAACAGTGCCCATTTCTATACCTGGTCATGTGGTTGTAGCTGGTATTAGAAGAACCTGCCTTCTTCTACTCTCCACTCTACAGTCCTTTAGCAAGCACCTCAGTCAGTCGTGGTTCTTTTTCCTATGGGGTGACATGAATTTTCTTTCCTGAAGGATCTGGGTCATTAGTAGTCCTGCCTAGATTGAGTTATTATAGTTTCCATTTACATTAATCACAGGGCATGGTGATACCAAGAGAGGTCTTAATGGGCCTCCTGTACTCCATACATAATGGACAATCCCTCTATTACTCTATTAGGGAATAGTAGTTCCATTTCCCCTGTGGTAGTCCGGATCAATCACACCAGCTAGCCTTGTAACTTCCTTCTCTGCCTCTTGATTCAGAGATGAGGAGCCCAAAGTGGGCAAGTGGCAGTCTTAGCTCCCAGTTCAATGGAATAATTCTTTTATCTACTGAAGGAAGCATCCTTCCTTTTGGAACTAAGCTCTCTAAGCCAGCAGAGCATAAGTCATGGTTCAGTTCAGTTCAGTTCAGTCACTCAGTCATGTCTGACTCTTTGCGACCCCACGAACTGCAGCACGCCAGGCCTCCCTGTCCATCACCAACTCCCAGAGTCCACCCAAACTCATGTCCATTGAGTTGGCGATGCCATCCAACCATCTCATCCTCTGTTGTCCCCTTCTCCTCCTGCCCCCAATCCCTCCCAGCATCAGGGTCTTTTCAAATGAGTCAGCTCTTCGCAACAGGTGGCCAAAGTATTGGAGTTTCAGCTTCAACATCAGTCCTTCCAATGAACACCCAGGACTGATCTCCTTTAGGATGGATTGATTGGATCTCCTTGCAGTCCAAGGGATTCTCAAGAGTCTTCTCCAACATCACAGTTGGATGAGCATCAATTCTTCAGCACTCAGCTTTCTTTATAGTCCAACTCTCACATCCATACATGACCACTGGAAAAACCATAGCCTTGACCAGACGGACCTTTGGTGACAAAGTAATGTCTCTGCTTTTTAATGTGCTGTCTAGGTTGGTCATAACTTTCCTTCCAAGGAGTAAGCGTCTTTTAATTTCATGGCTGCAGTCACCATCTGCAGTGATTTCGGAGCACAAAAATATAAAGCCAGCCACTGTTTCTGCTGTTTCCACTGTTTCCCCATCTATTTGCCATGAAGTGATGGGATTGGATGCCATGATCTTAGTTTTCTGAATGTTGAGCTTTAAGCCAACTTTTTCACTTTCCTCTTTCACTTTCATCAAGAGGCTTTTTAGTTCCTCTTCACTTTGTGCCATAAGGGTGGTGTCATTTGCATATCTGAGGTTATTGAGATTTCTTCTGGCAATCTTGATTCCAGCTTGTGCTTCATGCCCAGCGTTTCTCATGATGTACTCTGCATATAAGTTAAATAAGCAGGGTGACAATATTCAGCCTTGCCGTACTCCTTTTCCTATTTGGAACCAGTCTGTTGTTCTATGTCCAGTTCTAACTGTTGCTTCCTGACCTGTATACAAGTTTCTCAAGAGGCAGGTCAGGTGGTCTGGTATTCCCATCTCTTTCAGAATTTTCCACAGTTTATTGTGATCCACATAGTCAAAGGCTTTGGCATAGTCAATAAAGCATAAATAGATGTTTTTCTGGAACTCTTTTGCTTTTTTGATGATCCAGTGGATGTTGGCTTTTTGATCTCTGGTTCCTCTGCCTTTTCTAAAACCAGCTTGAACATCTGGAAATTCACAGTTCACGTATGCTGAAGCCTGGCTTGGAGAATTTTGAGCATTACTTTACTAGCATGTGAGATGAGTGCAGTTGTGCAGTAGTTTGGACATTTTCTCTACTTTCTTCAATTTCAGTCTGAATTTGGTCATGGTAACAGGAAGCAAAAGTTTTGTGGGTGAGTAGTAGTACCTCTATTACTAGGGGCAATAGTGAGTGGTACCACTTCATCTCCACCCCTTGATTCCTGACTAGGAGAGAAGTAGAATTATGTTTGGATACTGATTTAGAGCATATACAGCCTTCTAGAGAACCTTGCACCAACCCTGCAAGATATCGCCACCTAGCTGGTGCTAAAAGCGTCTTTAAGAGGCTGCTCCAATGGTTCTATCAGGCCAGCAACTTCAAGATGTGAGAAAAATGGTAAGACCCGGGAATCCCATGCGTGTGGGCTCATTGCTACACTTCTTTGCTATGAAGTGAGTTCCTCAATCAGACAAAATGCTGTGTGGAATACCATGACAATAAATAGACATTCCGAAAGTCCATGGAAGATATGTGTTATGTGCAGGGAAGGCAAATTCATATTCACAGTCAATGTATATTCCAGTAAGAATAAAATATTACCTCTTCCAAGATGGAAGTGGTCCTGTATGATCACCCTGCTACCATGTAGCTGACTGATCACTCCAAGGAATAGTGTCTTATTGAGGACTCAGTGTTGGTCTCTGCTGCTGGAAGATTGGGCACTTAGTGTTGGCCATAGCCAGGTCTGCCTTGGTGAATAGAAGCCCATGTTGGTGAGCCCAGGCATAACCTTCACCCTTGCTACCATGGCCACTTTGTCATGAGCCCACTGGGCAATGACCAGCATCAGGGTATACCAGAGTCTGACTGGTATCCAGAGTATGGCGATCCTACTGTCTTGATGATTAAAATCGTCCTCTGCTGATGTCACGTTGGTGAGCATTTACCAAATGCTTTATGGGATACTCACATCTTCAAGTCTTCTGCGCATTTTTGGAGGTCTATCCACATACCTGTTCCCGAAATTTCCTTGTCACCATTTTTTTTCCCCCAGGAAGCCCCTTGTGACTCAGATGGCAAAGAATCTGCTTGCAATGTAGCAGACCTGGGTTTGATCCCTGGGTCAGGAAGATCCCTTGGAGAAGGGAATGGCAACCCACTCTGGTGTTCTTGCCTGAGAAATCCCATGGACGGAGAAGCCTGGTGGGCTACAGTCCATGGGGTCACAGAGTCAGACATGACTGAGCAACTAACAGAGACACATTTTTTTCCCCAATCATATTGTTTTCAAATCCCTGACCATCCAGCCAAACCATTGGCCAAAGCCCACAAACGGTATATAATGGCATATTTGGCCTTTTCTCCTTCTAAACAAAGTGAACAGTGAGGTGCATTGCCCTAAGTTCTGCCCACTGAGAGGATTTCTCCTTCCCACTCTTCTCCAGGGAGAAGACAGTGTCCCAGAAAGGGGCTTTAGTGCTGCAGCTATTTGCTTTTAAGTGCATGCGTGCTCAGTCGCTTTAGTCATGTCTGACTCTTTGAGACCCCATGGACTGTAGCCAGCCAGGCTCCTCTGTACATGGAATTGTCTAGGCAAGAATATTGGAGTGGGTTGCCATGCCCTTCTCCAGGAGATCTTTCCCTACCCAGAGATCAAACCCATGTCTCCCGTGTCTCCTGCGTTGCAGGCAGATTCTTTACCCACCGAGTCACCTGGGAATTTCTTGATTTTGAATGGTGCCTGTGTGTTGTGCATACCTGCCTACCTTTAAATCAGGTTCCAGTCTTTTCTTCTGTCGAGCGATCATAGGGAACTGCCCACAAGGCCATAAGTGCAGAGATAAAAGTCTGCTGGAGCAGGAGTGTGGACGATTTGGTCTATTTGATCAGGGGCATTTGGTCCATTTATTTATGTAAATTATTAATACTTGTATCTTCAGGGCCTGTTTGGACCTTACTGGTCTTCCAATTTTTTTTTTTTTTATCTATTGTATCCTTTTCAAATGTCTTTATGTCCTATTTTCTAGATAGCCTTGAAATGATCTTCCAGTGCTTCTTTATTTTCTAAATTAAACTTTTTATTTTGAGATAGTTGTAGACTCATATGCAGTTGTAAAAAAAAAAAAATACAGGAAGACCCTGAACACCCTTTATCTAGTTTCCCTCAATGATAATATTTTGCAAACCTGTATTACAGTGTGATGAGCAGGATACTGAAACAGTCAAGGAGAGACTTTTTCCATCTCTACAAGCATCCCTCATCTGAGCCTTTTAGATGCCTCTAGCCACCCCCACTGTCCGTCCCCTTCCCATTCCTAGCTCCTTACAACCACTGCTCTGTTCTCCATTTGTATGGTTTTGCCATTGTAAGAGTGCTATATGGAATCATACATTATATAACCTTTTGGAACTGGATCTTTTCACGTAGTGTAATTTCCTCCAGATTCATGTAATTTGTTTATCCATTGCCCGTTCTATTTTATAGCTGGGTAATATTCCATACATATTTGTTTGTCATTCAGCTGTTGAAGGACATCTGGGTTTTGTTTCTAGTTTTTGGCTATTAAGAATAGAGCACCTTTGAAAATCCATGTACAGATTTTTGTTTGAACATGACTTTTTTGTATTTCTGGGATAAATGCACAAAAATGCAATTGCTAGATTACATGTATGGTTGTTGTATATTTAATTTTATAAGAAACTATTAAACTGTTTTCCATATTGATGTGTCATTTTACTTTCCCACCAGCACTGTATGAGTGACCTAGTTTTTCTATATACTCATTAGCGTTTGATATTGTGACTATCTTTTATTTAATGCATTCTTATAGGTATACAGTGATATCTCTTTGTGGCTTTAATTTGTGTTTACCGATGTCAAATGATGAGATATCAAATGATGTTGAATATCTTCTCATTGCTTTTTTGTCATCTATATATCTTCTTTTGTGAAATGTTCATTCATATTTTTTCCCATGGTCTAATTGAATTTTTTTTAATGTTAAGTTTTTAACCAGTGTATATTTATACTTTTTATTTTTGCTTTCTCTATTTCCAAGAGATCCTTCTTATTGAATTCCAATACTAAGAAAGATCCTGATCCATTTTTAAGGAATATGTGACTTCTTTTATCTTTCAATGATTATTAATCATTTTAATTTTTTAAAGAAAGTTTGGACATCTGCATTGTTTTGTTTCTTTCAGCTTTTTCTTTGTTTCACTTGCTATACTCTTTTTTTATTTCCCTATTGAGGCTTTCCTCAAGCAGTGAGTGATCAGGTCTGCCGCTAATGTTGTGGGGCCTGGCACAAGACTACAAATGGAAGCCCTGTATACCATATATCTAAATATCTAGAGATTATAATTCAAGTTAACAAACTGTTCAATTTTCCTATTCCTACAGGTATACTTTCAAAACAATGTCTATAATAATTTTTAAAAATTGTATAAAGCTGGTTTTCTTATGAATAGAAATCATTAAAGCATCAAAGGCAATTGAATTGAATTATTATAGTTCATGTCTAAGTCTTCTGTAGAGCTATGGATGTCTGGACAAACAATAAAAGAAAAAATATAATTTATGAATTATTGTACATTCTCTAAATTATTTTTCTTGCCTTTATTTCAGCAAACATACTAATTATGTAATAAGCAAGATTTTTACATGATTGATATTATTGATAGTAATGATAAGAATTAAAAATAACCATAATTGTACTCAGAGTGTATACAATTTGAACATATTTTATCAGAAAATGAAAGTTGAAATGTAAGCATTTAAAATGTAAGCATCTTATTTTTATGAGTATTGTCAAAAATTTGTTTTTATTCAAGATATTTAGAATGCACGCTTATGGTCTTAAGTCACTGAAGCAGTTCTGTGCTAAGTATGGAGTGAGAGGTATCATGTATTCTCTAATACATTTTGGTTTTGTGCTTATGACACGTGGGGATCTTAAATGGAGAGTTGGGCAAGAGGCCAAAGAGAGATTCTGCTCTGGATTTCCATTCATACATGAGCAGGGCACTAAGAGGACATTTTTCCTGTGATAGTAGTCGGACTTGTCAACCTGTACCTTTTTCTCTTTAGTGAACATACATAAATCTGGCTTTTTGTTGTATTCCCAATCATCAGTACTTGGACATTTTCTCTCTGGGTGTATCATTTTCTCCAGAGGATAATTCTCCAGTCCCCTCTGGCTACTGGAATCTGCAGATAGAGTGGGTAAAAGGGTGGGAATGGGGCTTGGTGGGGTATGGGTGGGGAAGGATGAGGGACTCTTAATCAGATTGCCACAGAATCCCCTTGAGTTCCACACTTTACATACCCATCCTTCACTATTTCTGGTTACATTTCTTGGGAGCAAAACCTGGGAAGTTGGCGAGGAGCCCTGGGATTTCAGTAACTTCATATACAGGTTCTCAACCAATCCTCCGGGTTAGGGCAATTCTCCACCCCCACCCTTCCCCTGGTCTTTGTTAGTCTTTGCTTTTGAGGCTGTGGATGGGGAAATCAGCTTACTGCCTCTTGACATCCCCTCTGCTAGGCTGGTTTCCTGTGCTGCGTCATCATGTGGACATTACACCTCCACCCACGTAACATCTCCTACACTTCACTCTCATCTCTAGTTCACTATTGCCTTCTCTCTCATTCTGGTCTTTTTTTGCACTAGTTGTTGCTGTCACTAAGTCATGTCCGATTCTTTGCAGGATGGCAGGCTCCTCTGTCCTTCACTATTTCCTGGAGTTTGCTCAAATGCATGTCCATTGAGCTGATGATGCCATCCAACCATCTCATCCTCTGTCACCCCCTTCTCCTCTTGCCCTACATCTTTCCCAGTATCACAGTCTTTTCCAATGAGTTGGCTCTTCGCATCAGGTGGCCGAAGTATTTGAGCTTCATCTTTAGCATCAGTCCTTTCAGTGCATATTTAGGGTTGACTTCCTATAGTGTTGACTGGTTTGATCTCCTTGCAGTCCAAGGGACTCTCAAGAGTCTTCTCCAACACCACAGTTTGAAAGCATCAGCTCTTTGGTGCTCAGCCTTCTTTATGGTCTAACTCTTACATCTATACATGACCACTGGAAAAACCATAGCTTTGGCTATATGGACCTTTGTTAGCAAAGTAATGTCTCTGCTTTTTAATATGCTGTCTAGGTTGGTCACAGCTTTTCTTTCAAGGAGCAAACATCTTTTAATTTTATGTCTGCAGTCACCATCTGCAGTGATTTTGGAACCCAAGAAAATAAAACCTGTGCCTTTTGAATATTTTCATCCTGCTATTCAGTGGAATTTTTGAAGGAAAAGAGATAAATCTACCATGTTTACCTGAAAGTGATGTCAGCTTTTCAAACTTTGATTGCACCTCTAAAAGGTAGCATATTTTGGTTAAATCATGTTTGTGTGCATGTGCTGCAGTTCAGTCACAACCCACTTAAATACTACTATCTCACTAGTAATAAGAACATTTATTGGACAGTGTCAGTTAAGTTTTCAGCAGGAAGTAGAATTCACCCAAATGGTTCAAATGAACATTAACGAAAGAGATGACTACAGCATGGTAGTCACGCTGTAGGCATGGTTAAAGAAACAAACAAGGGGTGATGAGGTACCTAGAAATCAGTAACAGTAGAAAACAGATACCACTTCTAGTGCTAAAGGGAGAAGGAGATGATAGTGTTTCTAGATCCTGGTGACAGGTGAAACTTTGAGGGAGGGATAGCCTGGTAGAAGTTATAGTCATGGTGGGGGTGGGGGCCCCTGAAGTCTGGAAGAAGGGGGTGGAGAAGAAATACTCTGGCTTGTCCATACTCTGATGACCTGCAGGGGTTTCCATTGACCAACTCCAATAGAAGCCAGGCAGCAGGGGAATCAGGGTGGTGCCGTGTGCTTTGGTGAGCTGCTGGAGCCCAGAGAAGAGCAAGTAAGAGAAGGCAGAGATCTGGGGAAAATGGGGGCAAGGGAAGTATAAACAGTACTGAAAAAGAATAGAGTAACTTGTAGAATCAGTGAAACCTAGTAGACTTCAGAAAGGGCGGGGACCTGGCCAGTTTGTGGGGACATAACAGTTTACTGAACTTCATTGTTAATATTTTGCACTGAGATGATTCAAATCCCAATATTTAATCTTTGTATCTCTTAGTTCAAACTCAGATTTTTATTGGCCATCAGGTAGCCAGTCTAGTCTCTTTCATCCTTCTCAGGTGCCACCAATGATGCAATTAGCAGTGCCTAGGGGTTATATTGTGTAGCATAGAGATGGCTGTAGTGGTTCACTCTGTTGGGTAAGAAAGCCTTTTAGAGAGAGGACCATAAATGGGAAGGCACCCCAAAAGGTATCAGCTACTCAGATGTAGGAGTAGTTATCCTACATCGCATGAAGTCATTAGCATACTAGCAGGGATCTGTCCTTAGGACAGAGGATAAAGTACTTAATTTTAGTCACTGTAACTAAGGGTCAGGAACAAAAGTGCAAAATGTGTACAGAGGTGGTGGAAATACTGTGTTTACACAACCAGGGTTCTCGTTAAGGGCAGGCAGGCTGTGTACAGTGCAACTCCAGGCACCACCATCTGCAACAATGTGGATGGCACACCTCTGGAATTTTGAAAAGTGGAAACCTTATTCCCCATTTGGCATAAAGACTTATTCTACCATGAAATCACTTGTGTGGCGTTTATGAATTTTCTACCACAAGGCTAGAAGGACCGTGAACCAGGTTTTACCTTTTCCCATGTCTGTGCATGTGTGCTAAGTTGCTTTAGTTGTGTCAGCTCTGCAACCCTATGGACCGTAACCTGCCAGGCTCCTCTGTCCATGGGATTCTCCCGGCAAGAATACTGGAGTGGGTTGCCATGCCCTCCTCCAGGGGATCTTCCCGATCCAGGGTTCAAACCCACATCTCTTAAGTCTCCTGCATTGGCAGGCAGGTTCTTTACTACTAGCACCAACTGGGAAGCCCTTTCCCATGCCTACCACCCATAAATGTGATGAAGCCACAAACAGAGCCTTAGGTAACTTAACAGGAAGAATGTCTTTGCTGCTGCTGCTGCTGCTAAGTCGCTTCAGTTGTGTCCGACTCTGGGTGACCCCATAGATGGCAGCCCACCAGGCTCCCCCATCCCTGGGATTCTCCAGGCAAGAACACTGGAGTGGGTTGCCATTTCCTTCTCCAATGCATGAAAGTGAAAAGCGAAAGTGAAGTTGCTCAGTCGTGTCTGACTCCTAGCGACCCCATGGACTGCAGCCTACTAGGCTCTTCCGTCTGTGGGATTTTCCAGGCAAGAGTACTGGAGTGGGGTGCCATTGTCTTCTCCAGAGAATGTCTTTAAGAGACACCAAAAAGCAACAGAACATAGACAAGAGGGTTCAAGACCTAGTCATTTGGAGAAAACACAATACATTTAAAATATCAGTTCTGAGCTTTTCTATGGCATGATGAAATGCCTATCTGCTCACTACATACTGTCTCTGTGAAAGGAAGAAAATTCACAAAGATTTTTCAATGACTGATAATTTTAGTAAAATCATTAACACGTGGGGAGGTCTGTTTTAGCTTGTCAGACATTCAGAGGGTAAGAGCTTTTATAGACCCTGGGAGGGGGCTACATGCAGAAACAGCATAGTCAGCTCTGACAGCCATCGTGAGATTTGTCACGGGGTGGTTGGACCAGCGTCATCTTGATTGTTTTAGGAACAGTTAATCTTCAGTCCCAGAGTTGGTTTGTTTCCATTTCCTTGAGGCCAGTTCTTGGATTTGTGGCAGCTTATGTCATGGCTACAGTCTGGTCATTGTGTAGTTAACTTTTTCTTCCACACAACAGGAATCTATTTCCCACAGCTCTGGAAGCTGGAAGTCTAACATGAAGGTGTCGGCAAGGTAGATTTCATTCTAAAGCCTCTTCTCTTCACTTTCAGGCAGCCGATGTCCGGCTCTGTGCTCACATACCATCTTCCTTATGCAAGTGTAAATAGTGATGGTCTTTATCTTCTGGTCCCCTGGATCAGTTAGCATCAGCGTCACGTGGGAACTTAGATATCCAAATTCTCAGACTGGCGAAAGTTTGAAAAATGCTGTCAGAATCACCTGATGGGCTGTTAAAACACAGCTTCTCCCATCCCGCATTCACCCTATCTACTCTAGACCTGACTTAGCAGGTCTGGAGTGAGGCTTGGGAATGTGCTATTATTGGAGAGAAAGTTTTCTTAAAAAATAGTTTCCACCCCAAGATTGGTAAATGTATTAGGAAAAGGTTTTTTGGACTAGTGAAACAGCATATGTTTCATATAATCCCTAAGAGGACAATTTCCAGACAGTTGGATTGTCTACATCAAAATACAAAGTTCTAAATCTGGCAAGATTTCCCATTTCTAATGTTATTTGCTTTGGGACTGTGAAGTCTTCAGAAATCTTTTATAAAACATTAACACAGAAAAACTTCAAGAGCTCACAGAGTTTGTTTCAAATTTAGAAGAAAAATCAAATAAGACCCTGTGTATTACACATGTAAATAGTCACTATTAACTGAATTTGAAAAGTGATTTCTAATGAGTGTAAAATAAGCAACCAAGTTCATATTTCAGTGTCATTTGAGAATCTTCTGCCAGTATCCTAGAAAAAGAGGAAATTAAAGAGTGGTCCACACACTTCTTACAAATTTTTTTCTCATTCTTTGAAAGTATAATACTGTGCCTAGGCCTAGCAATGGCTCTGTGTGCATTAGAGGACTGTGTGGTTACCAGCACAGGTGCACCGAACCAGTGAAATGCATTTGGAAAAACAGTGAGTCTGTTAGGAAACTGGGTATCACCATCCCATCCATTAGGAGGGCTTCCCTTGTAGCTCAGTTGGTAGAGTATCTGTCTGCAATGCAGGAGACGTGGGTTTGATTTCTGAGTTGGGAAGATCCCCTGGAGAAGGAAATGGCAACCCACTCCAGTACTTGCCTGGAGAATCCCATGGACAGAGGGGCCTGGCAGGCTGCTGTCAATGGGTTCGCAAGAGTTGGACACGACTTAGTGACTAAACCACCACCACCACTAATATCATAGTAGATACAAGAGTTATGTTTTGTAGTCTTTGAAGGCAGCCATGATAGACTGGTTCCAAATTGGGATAGGAGTACGTCAAGGCTGTATATTGTCACCCTGCTTATTTAACTTATATGCAGAGTACATCATGAGAAATGCTGGACTGGATGAAGCACAAGCTGGAATCAAGATTGCCAGGAGAAATATCAGTAACCTCAGATATGCAGATGATACCACCCTTATGGCAGAAAGTGAAGAAGAACTAAAGAGCCTCTTGAAAGTGAAAGAGGAGAGTGAAAAAGTTGGCTTAAAACTCAGCATTCAGAAAACTAAGATCATGGCATCTGGTCCCATCACTTCATGGCAAATAGATGGGGAAACAGTGGAAACAGTGAGAGACTTTATTTTCTTGGGCTCCAAAATCACTGCAGATGGTGACTGCAGCCACAAAATTAAAAGACACTTGTTCCTTGGAAGAAAAGTTATGACCAACCTAGATAGCATATTAAAGAGCAGAGACATTACTTTGCTGACAAAGGTCTGTTTAGAAAAAGCTATGGTTTTTCCTATAGTCATGTATAGATGTGAGAGTTGGACTATAAAGAAAGCTGAGCACCGAAGAATTGATGCTTTTGAATTGTGATGATAGAGAATACTCTTGAGAGTCCCTTGGACTGCAAGGAGATCCAACCAGTCCATCCTAAAAGAGATCAGTCCTGAATATTCATTGGAAGGACTGATGTTGAAGTTCAAACTCCAATACTTTGACCACCTGATGTGAAGTACTGACTCATTTGAAAAGACCCTGATGCTGGGAAAGATTGAAAGCGGGAGGAGAAGGAGATGACAGTGGATGAGATGGTTGGATGGCATCACCGACTCAAGGGACATGAGTTAGAGTAAACTCCGGGAGTTGGTGATAGACAGGGAGGCCTGGCGTGCTGCCTCCATGGGGTTGCAAAGAGTTGAACATAACTGAGTGACTGAACTGAACTGATGATAGACATTTCCCTCCCTTTCATAACTTAATTATTGTCACTGCACATTATTATTAGCCATTACCACAGATTCCAGAATGTGGAAAGTCATTGGAGCTGGAGCAAAGGAGACAAGTGAAACACCTGCAAGGGATTTCAAAAGTGATAGAGTTTAATTGCAGATGATGATGTGACGAAGCATTGTTTCTTTCCTCTGGCTGGGTGCAATACTCTATCGGGCATTTGCCTTGTGACATCCATTGGCCCCGCTCCCTCAGAGCATGCTGTACTCATTCACACATATGGTCATCCAACAAACACTTGTGCCTGATAAATATTTACTAAAGAAAAATGATCAGTGTCTGTTAGTAACAGTTTTTGGAGCAGATGCTGTTTTCGGAACTTGGTAGTCATCACACGGATAACAAGAGTGTAACACATTTCTGGGCTAACACCTGTCAATTGTATGATTTTTCTCAAATTCTGAAGATTTCTTGTATAATATTTTATATTACCCGATCCCCAAGACTGGGATTAGACTAGAACGCAGTGATCCCCCCAGGGAAGAAACAGAAACCTGTGCTGAGTGACCTGCCCAAGGTCTCAGGGCTGATAAGTAGTGGGCTGGGCGTGTGTACGTAGGCCTTTAATTCTCAAGTTCAGCAATTACGTTAAAGCACATAACAAAGCAATGCTGTTAGGGTTCATCTCTTTTTAGAATACTAAGGCAAGCATTTCCCTTTTTAATTTGGCAAATGAGAGCACATTATTTTTAATCAGTTCCTATCTCAAGATACAACTGGCTGCAGAATCAAGGACAGAGGTGAAAAAGTGGAACCTTGATTCCCAAAGCTCAGGTACATTCCAGGCTTTGGGGTCTCTGGTGTTTGGGATAATGGTTAGGGAACTGTAACTATTCAATGGCGGTTTCTCTCACTGTCCTATCTGCCTTCTTTTCTAGTCTCAGCTGCTCCAACCCTGGCCAGGGCAACCTACCAGGAAGGTGTAATTTCTATAACACAATGTGTCCTTTTGTAAAACTAGCTTTAAAGGCTTCTCCTCCTTCTGTATATGCTGAAAATTTGCTGTTTCTAGCTGGAAAGGGACTGCATAAAATGCCATATAAGAAGAGGGGCACAGTATACATCCTATCCAGTGGTACGGCTGTTGGTTTTGCTGCAGGGGAATCTGAGACATTTCCTTAAGATTCCTCAAATTCCATAGTTGGTTTCATATAAGCTAAAGTAAAACTAGACAAACAGAGAAAGTGTATTCAATTTTAGCTCAGACTACAAAGTAAAACAAAAATAAACAGAACATGATTCAAGCTTTCCCTTGAGGTGCCTACAAGTCTTGCGCAAAGTATATTGGTATAAATAAAGTCATATTTGTGCCTGGTGATGTAGCTAGGTTATATTTCTAAACATTTTGTGTATACAGCTAGTAGAAGATATTGCATGCTTAATTTTAACAAGTTTTATTTTTAACATCATATTTACTGACCATGAAGCATGCTAGACATTAAAGTCTTGTTTTTAGCAAAAAAAAAAAAAAAAAAAAAAAAAAAGCCCCTAACTGTTTACTCTGTCACAGAAGTACAGATTACTCTTCACAGGTCCTGAACAGCTCTATGCAAGGCACCCCTTTCAAGGCAGACAGTGCTCTGATGTTTTTGGTCAGGGTCAGGAACATAAATATCTCTGCTTAGTTTAAGCAAAAATGGGCTTGTTACAGGGCTATAAACAGTTTACAGAATTGTTAGGAAGGTTTAAAACTGAGCCTCAAAGAATTGCCTGCAGAGCATAAAGGCTGATGAGAAATTACAGAATTGATAGAGGCTCCTGGTGCCAAGACCAAGAGTCCCTGTCACAACCAGAAGGCCACTGTGGTCAGGAAGCCCCAGAAGCAAAACAGACATCTTCAGGAACTGCTTGCCAGCAGGACCAGCTGAAACACCAGAATGTCAGCCTCTACCTCCTTCTTGTTGTTGATGTTCAGTCGTTAAGTCATGTCCGACTCTTTGTGACCGCATGGACTGCAGCATGAAGGCTCCTCTGTCTTCCACTCTTGCCCAGAGTTTGTTCAAACTCATGTCTATTGGGTCAGTGACGCTATCCAATCCTCTCATCCTCTGCTGCCTACTTCTTCTTTTGCCCTCCATCTTTCTTAGCATCTGGGTCTTTTCTAATGAGTTAGCTCTTATGTCAGGTGCCCAAAGTTTTAGAGCTTCATCTTCAGTATCAGTCCTTCCAATGAATATTCAGGACTGATTTCCTTTAGGATAGACAGGGTTGTCCTCCTTGCTGTCCAAGGGACTCTCAAGAGTCTTCTATAGCACCACAATTCAAAAGCATCAATTCTTTGACACCCAGGCTTCTTTATGGTCCAACTCTCACGTGACTACTGGAAAAACCATAGCTCTGACTATATGGACCTTTGTCTTTTGTGGCTGAAGTCACTGTCTGCAGTGATTTTGGAGCCCAAGAAAAAATCTGCCACTGTTTCCATTTTTTCCTATCTATTTGCCAGGAAGTGATGGGACTGGGTGCCATGATCTTAGTTTTTTGAATGTTGAGTTTCAAGCCAGCTTTTCTTACTGCCTTCCAAATGTCATGAAATTCCATCTGACAGAGTTGCCTCTATCAGATCCAGAGCCCAAGATGCAAAGGAGTCTAGGGAAATGTGATTTTTGCCTTTAAGCTTTCTAGCATTGAACTCAGTATTATCCATCACGCTTTTGTTGTCTGCTTGCTTAGGATGGGCAAATGAGATTGCTTGCTTTCTGCAACCACAAAACTGCAATGAAGGTTCTTGTGAACTGTGTGATATTTTCTCTGGGATATACCCAGGAGCAGGATAGCACGGTTAAAGGGTATACGCACACTTTTGCTTTTTTGGCTAAGTACTACCAGAATATCACTCTAGAATGGTTCTGCTAGTCTAACTTTCAAAAGTTTAACATATAAATAGCTACATTTATACATACTATCATCATAAGATGTGAATAGATTCTACTTTCAAGGAGGAGCCTATTTGCATTTAAAAGCAGACAGCAGATTTTTAAGTATTAGGTCTGAAACAGTATAAATAGAAGATATTAAATCAGTAGGCTAACAATAGTTTCTTGAAATTTTATTTTCTTTCATAAAAATGGACAGTAGAGAGAGCATCAGAGGCTCTTGTGTCTGAAGGATCTTAGAATCTCAGATCAAAGCCTGCTTGTGAGACATTAGGTAAGCTCATTAACTTTCTTTAAGCCTAATTTCTTTGAATATCAGTAAAATGGTGGTAATGATACTAAGGATGTTGTTGAAGAATTGGAGTTCATGGATAAGAAGGAATCAAGACAATGCCTGGCATGTAGCCCTTGTACAAGAAATGTCAGTTATCCTTATTCTGATGATCACCCGCAGGCTTATCCCTACAATAGCTCATTTACGTTTCCCCAATGAATGAATTTCAGAGCAAACAGAGACCTGGATTGTTGGCTGCAATAGCTGTTTCTCCTGGCTGGGCCCTTCTCAGGGCTGGAAGAGTTACAGAAATAAAGATACAGTTTTCCTTGTTGCTGTCTTGAGGGATGCAGCATGTAGAGGAGATAGAACACACACCTCCATACCTTTATGGATGATGGGTGACGTGGAGAGACACTTAGAAAGGAGAGCAAAGGGTGACGGCAGCCCTGGAGTGCAGACTGCAGCCCTCTGAGTGGAGGTTCTGGGTGGCAAGTAGTGTCAGCCTTCCCATCTGTCTCATTCACAGATCTGAGCCAGATAAGGTAACTCCTGTCTAGGTTAGGGGCTGACCTCTATCCTCCATAACAACCTACGTTCCTTCTCCCTTGAAACATAGCTTATCATGTTGTACTATACTCTTTCACTTATGAGAGACTGAATAGATTCATTCAGTTATTTGGCCATGCCCATGTTTGTTCTTCCTTTCTGGAAGGTTCTAGAACTTCAGGTGACATTTTATTTGACTTCTGTGTCAGTTCAGGGGCAGTCAGCAGGTAGACCTAGATCAGTTATTTGAAAAGAGTGAATTTAATATAGAGAATCATGAACCAGGTATAGTGTATAGTTGTTAACTAGCTAACTGAAAAGGCAGAAAGAGACTACTGATGTAGCTCAGAGGTGGCAAATCTGGGGAGCAGCAGCTCTCACCTTTAACTGAAGCTGAGGGTAAAAGGCCAGGCTAGAAATTACCAAAAGGCAGAGGCACAGAGCTGTCACTCAGGCCCCGGAAGGGGGCTTCCCAGGGGGTACTAGAGCCAGGGTGCAGTGAGGCCGGCCCTGCCGGCATCGGAAAAACTGCAAACCATGTTCAGCTGCTGGGGGAGTGCTGGGAGGAGCTGCCAGGCCAGGTGAGAAGTGCTGCTGGGGTTACAGTGGAACTGCAAGGATACCGAAAGCTGTGGAGATCTAGGAGGAGCAAGCAGGACCTCCTCCTCCGCAGGTGTTCTCCCTCTAGTGCCTCCTGTTGACAGGGTCTAACAGGGTGTGTGTGTGTGTGTGTGTGTGAGTTAGTCACTTAGTTGTAACTGGCTCTTTGTGACCCCAGGACCCCATCAAGCTCCTCTGGATTCTGCCCATGAGATCCTGGGAGGCCCTTAAGTCTAACAGAGCCAGCAGGAAAAGAAGAAATTGGATTTTCAGAGTCACAGTCCCTGTTGACCTCAAACAGAATATAAAAGGGTGAGTTTGGAGCTGAGAGACAACAGCATAGTAATTGAAACATTTCTTAAAATGCTTTATGTTGCATTTAAAAAATTAGGGCACATATCCAGTGTCCATTCACAGATGAAAGAATAAACAAAATGTGGTATGTATATTCAGGAAAAAATTATTCAGCCCTTTCTTGAAAAAGGGAAATCCTGCCACATGCTACAACATATTGTTGTTTTAGTTGTAAGTCACGTTTGACTCTTTTGCAACCCTATGGGCTGTAGCCTGCCAGGCTCTTCTGTTCATGGAATTTTTCAGGCAAGAATACTGGAGTAGGTTGCCATTTCCTTCTCCTAGGGATCTTCCTGACCCAGGGATTGAACTGCGTCTCCTGCATTGCAGGCAGATTCTTTACTGCTGAGCTATACTAGGGAAGCCCAACCTGGATGCTACAACTTGGATGATGCTAATGAAATGAGTTGGTCACAAGAGGACAAACACTGTGTGATTCCACTTATACGAAGTATCTGAAGTAGTCAAGCATAGCAACAGAAAGAATGATGGTTGCTGGGAATTGGGTGAGAGGGAAGTTGGGAGCTGATGTTTAATGGATATAGAGTTTCGGTTTTGCAAAGATGAAAGGTTCTGGAGATCAGTAATGACAATACGTTTAAAACTGTGTGCGTGCTAAGTCGCTTCAGTTGTGTCCAACTCTGCGACCCTATGGACTGTAGTCCTCCAGGCTCCTCTGTCCATGGAATTCTCCAAGCAAGAATACTGGAGTGGATTGTCATGCCCTCTTCCAGGTCATCTTCCCGACCCAGGGATCAACCCTGCGTCCCCTCCAGCTCCTGCTTTGGCTGGTGGGTTCTTTGGTGCCACTGGGGAAGCCCACCCATAACACTACCAAACACATAAAAATGTTTTAGATGACACAGTTTCTGTTATTCTTTTTTAACCACAAATAAAAAATTCAGATATAAAGACATTAGGACTCATAAGTACTGGTTACTTGTAAGCCATTTTAGGTCTCTTTACTAATTGCTAGGCCTGATTTCTGCATTGCTCTCTGGAGAATTCTTGATCCTCTTCCCATAATGCTATGGATTGATCTCCATTGCTACTTTACTAATAATCATAGACACAAATGGTAAAAGCAACTATTTATGAAATATAGTTGCACAATAAGACACAGTCATCTGCAAAAAGGCTCTGCTTCACAACAGCTTTTAAGATCTAATATCAATAGAATGGTCCAAAGTAAAACAAATTGTTTAGGAAACCATCAAAAACATTTTAATTGGGTTTACAGGACACAATGAAATTTCTTTGTTGAAGTCGTATGTAGTGGAGCCAGGTTTCCGCTGTTCCATGGTCCACTCTCTGTTAAATTGCCTGCTGGAGCCAATCTTTGCCATGCTACCTCATAAACTTGTACAGTAAATATTCCATTATTAGACACTGGGGTGGAGAGTGATGGAAGGGAATGTAATTGTTTTAGCTTTAAATTTACCCTTGTCCAAATCTGTCTTAGACATCCAGCACAGGACGAGCCTGTAAGTCATGAAGGCGTTCACCTCTCTCGAGGCCGGATTGCATTTAAGCCATTCCAGACAGATGAGGGAAGTGCCCCTGAGGAGAAGGGAGAAGTAATCCCACAACCTCCCTTAGTAACTCATCCTCGTGTTTGACAAATCTTGCCACCAGAATCTCTGTAGTTAGCCCATGTCTCATCTGCTGCAATTTCCTCCCCCTTTTCCCCCTTCTGGTTACATCATTAATGGAGATTGGAACCAGCTGGCCTCTTTCTTCTGTATAAGAAGTTTTATAGACGTGAAAATGATTATTCAGTTTCTCTCCAACTACTTCATTGAACAATGCTTTCCTCTAACTTTGCCCCATATATTTTGTTTTTCAGATCCTTCAGTGACCCTTTTGATACTTCTCCAAACCCTTTGAACTTTTACCATACTGCTCTAAAATTGTGGGATTCCAGTTTTTAATGGAATTCTAATACATTTCTAAACATTTTTTAGATGAATGAAAGGATTACTCATTCCTATACAATATCCATTTAAAAATAAATATCATTATTAAATCACCTCCTGAATCTTCATGGTTTTTCTGACAAAAAAGGAAAAAATGTCACTCTCGCCATTTTATGCAAAGCTGCAATCCCTTGTAAACTCAGGCAGAAAATTAGCTTCTCCTTGAGAGATTTTTAATCTACATAAAAAATGAGACAAAGATAATGGAAAAGATACAAATATATATTGGTGGAAATGAAGATCAGTTCAGATGAAAATAACTGTAAGAGATTTTGCTCATATGACAAAAATATTTCATCATTCTCTTATTTTCTTAAAAAGTATGTTATAGGGACTTCCCTGGTGGTCCAGGGGCTAAGACCCTGTGCTGCCAATACAGGAAGAATGGGTTTAATCCCTGGTTAGAGAACTAGATCCCACATGTCCCGACTAAGACCTGGGGCAAATAAATCAATACAATAAAAATATGAATAAAGAAGAAAGTTAAATTAAAACACCTAAATTCATACCATTTTCAGGTATCAGGATTTAACATTTTAGTGACCACCATTTGTTTCTCTTTATTTTCATATATTTATAATTATCTTGAATGTGATCATGTTATTTTATTGGTCATGTTTTAAAAACATTTTTCTGTGCATATTCTTATTTCTTATCTTCATATGATCTCCCTCTTCCTCGGATGATCTCAAATAACTGATGTATCCTTCCATTTCTTTTTCATAGATATGTAATATTCTATGTGCATTATATTTGTAATATTCTATATGCATAATATTCTGGTATGCATTTAAAGGTTTGTCAGTGTCTGTTTTAGAAAAAATTACAGTCTTCTTTATATCTTTCTTTTCTCATTAGACAAATACTTATAGAAATTTCTGCCAGGCAACCTATATAAATTTAGCTCATTAATTTTCATGGCTGCATAGTGGTATGAATATAACTCAATTCAGCCAGGCCCCCATAAATGTTTGTAATATTCATGTTAGCTATATCAGGTTAGATCTTCAGAATGTGGTTCAATAGCTTTTAATACATCAGGAGTACAAAGGGTATTAAATAGCAATGGCAATAAAATAAATGCAAACAAATTATATACCTTACACAAAAATCTAGAGTTACAAAGGAAATAGAAAAGCAGAAGGAATTAATAAAGATAAAAATATAAAATATTGAATTAAAACACAAAATAAGACAGAAAGAGTGAACCAATGAATATGTAAAAAAAAAGTCTTTGGAGAAAAAAAAATCAACAAAATAGAAAAACCACTGGTCAAACTAATAAAGAAAAGAGGAAACTTAGATTTACAAAATTAAAATCACAAGATAGAAGTTTAGAAGAGAGAAACCTTTAAAAATTATAAAAGACTACTTTGTACAACTCTGCAAATAAACTTAAATAATTTTCTGGTACAATAAATTCACCAGTAGATATGGAGTCTATAAACAGACCAATTTTCTTAGAAGAAATAGAAAAATCAAATAGCACTCCAATCTAAAGGCCAGATGGCTTCACATAGGAATTTACTAATGTTAAACTTTAAAGATCAGTTAATCATAATAGTATTTAAATTATTACAGAGCACAGTCTAAGGAAAAAAAAATCTAAATTCTTTCTATAAAGTAAACTGATTCCAAAATCTGACAAAATTTGTGCCAAAAAATAAAACTACCAGTCAATCTCATTCTGATCATCAATTAAAATGTTCTAAATAAAATGTTAGGGAAAAGAGCATAACAGCCCATTAAGAAAATAATACATTATGACCAAATAAAATTTTCTTACAATGTAAAGGCTCAACATTAGAAAATCAGCTAATGTAATCTATTATTTTAATAGAAATAAGGATAAAAATCATATGATCATCTCTATATATGAAGAAAAATAATTTGACAAGATTTAACACTTGTTCATTAAAACAAAATGATGAATACTCTCTAAACAAGATTATATACATATATACATTAGAGAATTTCTTGCTAAAATGACAGGGAAGGCAAACATTTCCACACCATTTTGGAAGCACTAGACAATGAATGGTAAGATAAAGTAATTAGAACTATAAGAGTTGAAATGAAGAAATAGAACTATATCTATTTGCAGATGTTGTTATTAATACAGCTTGATTCTCAAAAGAGTCAATGGAAAAACTAAACAAAAAGAGAAGTTAGTAAACTAGCAGTTAATGAAATCATCATGCAAAAATTAAGCAAAAATCAGTTCCATAGGTAAATATCTATTTAATGCTCAACAATACTCTTTTTGCCAGTGTCTCTCTCTGGTTTCTAGAAAAGCTCATTTTCTAGAAGAGCTCTCAGAAAGTGTTGATGGGAACAATATTTATCCTCTTCTTACATGTTCACAACAGTCTTTCCTTTGTTGTATTTATATTTAAAGGTCAGTATGAGTGGATATAAAATCCTTGGCTCACATTTTCTTCTGTTAAGCAATCTCGATGCATCAGTCAGTTGTCTTCTGGTATAATCATTGCTGTTGAAAAGTGTGATATCATTGTTTTTTTTCCCACTTTATAAGTGACTTGGTCTGTTTGCCCTCCCTTTTCTTTTTAAAGTGCCCAATAGTTTTACTAGGCAAAGTTTTGATGTTGACTGCATGATTTGATTTTTTTCCCCCAAGTATACAAAATGCCCTTTAAATATGAAGAATCAAGTGTTCTTCTATTTTAGGAAAGTTTCAGTGAATTATAGACTGTTTGGTCACTCCCACTGCATGTATGATGAAACTTCTTTGCTTATCTACTACATCTATTGTTTCTCTCTAATCTTTACAATTTTTTTCTTCTTTTCTGTTTCCTTAAGAATTTTTTCTTCCTATTAATCTCTTATTTTTTTATGGCACTATTATTTGCTCTTATGTTCCTTCTGTGCTGTGCTGTGCTTAGTCGCTCAGTTAGGTCCGACTCTTTGCAACCCCATGGACTGTAGTCCACCAGCCTTCTCTGTCTATGGGATTCTCCAGGCAAGAATACTGGAGAGGGTTGGCCATGCCCTTCTCCAGGGAATCTTCCTAACCTAGAGATCGAACCCAGGTCTCCCCACACTGCAGATGGATTCTTTACCATCTGAGCCACCAGTGAAACCCATGAATACTGGAATGGGTAGCCTATCCCTTCTTCAGGGGATCTTCCTGACCCAGGAATCAAACCAGGGTCTCCTGCATTGCAGGTGGATCTTTTTTTTTTAACCAGCTGAGCTCCCAGGGAAGGCCCTGTGTTCCTTCTACTTGGTCTTAAGTCCTGACATGCTTCTTATGAGTTCTAATCTTTCTTTTCTGTTGGCTCTTTTTTGCCCAATCATCTCATTTATGAGATTTAAAAAATTTCGACTTACGTTATTTTTTTATTGCTTCTGTACTTTTCTTATCTTCTTTTAGCTTACTTTAAAATGTAATAAATACATTTGTATCCATCCACAAATTTCCAAATGTCTTTCATATTTGCAGCAATATTGTTCTGATCTTTATTCACTTTCTGCTTATCATAACTACAGGAAATTCACTTGTGATTGTCTTTTGTTGCTAGTGTGTAAGTGAGATGTGGTTTCCTGAGTTTCTCAGGAGAGAAGGATGAAGAGTCTGTATAGTCTGACTAACTTTGTCACTCTGGGACTCTCTTTTGTCCTTATCATGAGGTGTTTAAAATATGACAACTTTGTACTTCCAGAGAGCTGTCTACTGCCCCTTTTCCTCCCTCTCACCACTCTGCTCTTTGTCCGCTGTTGGAGTGTCCACCGCTGATGTAACTCATTCTTTTTTTTTTTTTTTTAATGTTTATTTGGCTGTATCAGGTCTTAGTTGCTGCACACAGGATATTTTTTTGTCACTCAAGATCTTCCACTGTGACGTATAGGCGCAGTAGTTCCTGGGCAGCATATGGGATCTTAGTTTCCTGACGAGGGATCGAAACCACACCTCCCACTCTGCAAGGTGATTCTTAACCATATGGCCGCAGTGGGGTCCTCTAACTCACTTCTTCTTTTAGAATAGCCCACAGCTGAGGTCTCATCCTGCTGACTCTTGCACCCCAGACTACGGTGGAGCTGTAGCTTCCTCCAAGATTTAGCCGTGACTGAGAAACACTGGGTGGGAGGAAGCACAAGCTGGAGTCAAGATTGCCGGGAGAAATATCAATAACCTCAGATATGCAGATGACACCACCCTGATGGCAGAAAGTGAAGAAGAACTAAAGAGTTTCTTGATGAAAGTGAGAAAGGAGAGTGAAAAATTTGGCTTAAAGCTGAACATTCAGAAAACTAAGATCATGGCATCCGGTCCCACCATTTCACAGCAAATAGATGGGGAAACAGTAGAAATAGTGTCAGACTTTATTTTTCTGGGCTCCAAAATCACTGCAGATGGTGACTGCAGCCATGAAATTAAAATACACTTACTCCTTGGAAGGAAAGTTATGACCAACCTAGACAGCATATTAAAAAGCAGAGACATTACTTTGTCAGCAAAGGTCTGTCTAGTCAAGGCTATGGTTTTTCCAGTGGTCATGTATGGATGTGAGAGTTGGACTATAAAGAAAGTTGAGCACTGAATAATTGATGCTTTCAAACTGTGGTGTTGGAGAAGACTCTTGAGAGTCCCTTGGACTGCAAGGAGATCCAACCAGTCCATCCTAAAGGAGATCAGTCCTGAGTCTTCATTGGAAGGACTGATGCTGAAGCTGAAACTCCAATATTTTGGCCAACTGATGTGAAGAGCTGACTCATTGGAAAAGACCCTGATGCTGGGAAAGATTGAGGGCAGGAGGAGAAGGAGACGACAGAGGATGAGATGGTTGGATGGCATCATCAACTCGATGGACATGGGTTTGGGTGGACTACGGGAGTTGGTGATGGACAGGGAGGCCTGGCGTGCTGTGGTTCATGGGGTAGCAAAGAGTTGGACACAACTGAGCGACTGAAGTGAACTGAACTCACCAAAACCTCTGGAATTCCATGGCATCCACTATTTTTATTGACAGCAGTGCTTCCTAAGGCCCACTTGACTTTGTTCTCCAGAATGTCTGGTTCTGGGTGACTGACCACACCACTGTAGTCATCTGGATATTTTTTATACAGTTCTTCCATGTATTCTTTCCATCTCTTCTTGATCTCTTCAGCATCTACTAGGTCTCATTCCAGTAGAACTACTCAAAATCCTAAAGGATGATAACATCAAGGTGTTGCATTCAATATGTCAGCAAATCTGGAAGACCCAGCAGTGGCCACAGGACTGGAAAAGGTCAGTCCTCATCCCAATTCACAAGAAGGGTAGTACTAAAGAATGTGCTAACCATCAAACAATTGCATTCATCTCGCATGCTAGTAAGGTCATGCTTAAATTTTTGCATACTAGGCCTCAGCATTATGCGAATCAAGAACTTGCAGATGACCAAGCTGGATTTAGAAAAGGAAGAGGAACTGAGATCAAATTGCCAACATTTGATGGATCATAGAGAAAGCTAGGGAATTAAAAAAAAACAAACAAAAAAAACAAACCAAAAAACTACCTCTGTTTCATCAATTACACCAAAGCCTTTGACTGTGTGGATCATAATAAACTGTGGAAAGCAATTAAAGAGCTGGGAATACCAGACCATCTTACCTGTCTGCTGAGAAACCTGTATGAGGGTCAAGAAGCAACAGTTAGAACTCTGTATGGAACAACTGATTGGTTCAAGGTTGAGAAAGGAGTGTGACAGGGCTGTCTGCTGTCACACTGTTTGTTCAATCTATACACTGAGCACATCATGAGAAATGTCAGGTTATATGAGTTACAAGCTGGAATCAAGATAAGAGGGAGAGACATCAACAACCTCAGATATGCAGATGATACCACTCTAATGGCAGAAAGTGAAGAGGAACTAAAGAGCCTCTTGATGAGGGTGAAGGAAGAGAGTGAAAGAGCCGGTTTAAAACTAAAATTAAGATCATGGCATCCAGCCCCATTACTTCATGGCAAATAGAGGGAGAAATGTGGAAATAATGAAAGATTTCCTCTTCTTATATTCTAAAATCACTATGGTTGGTGACTGCAGCCATGAAATCAGATGTTTGCTTCTTGGCAGGAATGTTGAAAAGCAGAGACATTACTCTGCCAACGAAGGTCTGTACAGTCAAGGCTATGGTCTTTCCAGTGGTCATGTACAGTTGTGAGAGCTCGTAGAGAAGGTAGAGTGCTGAAAAATTGATGCCCTTTGAGCTGTGGTGTTGGAGAAGACTCCTGAGAGCACATTGGACTGCAAGGATTTCAAACCAGTCAGTCAATCTTAAGGGAGATCAACCCTGCATACTCGCTGGAAGGACTGATGCTGAAGTTGAAACTCGAAGATTTTGGTCATCTGATGCAAACAGCTGACTCATAGAAAAATCCCTGATGCTGGGAAAGATTGAGGGCAGAAGGAGAAGAGGGCATCAGAGGATGAGATGGCTGGATGACATCACTGATGCAATCGACAAGAACTTGGGCAAACTTCAGGAGATGGTGTGGGACAGGGAGGCCTGGCATGCTGCAGTCCATAGGTCACACAGAGTCAGACACAACAGGGCAACTGAACAACAGCTCACTGAAGCCTCATTGTGGGTGGTCAGCTGTCTAGTTCTCCATTAGGTCACTCTGTCTCTGCCCAGTGACACCTTCCCTCTCCACAGCTTGGCCACTGGAGTCCTCAGCTCTCTTTAGCGCCTGCCTGCCCCATGCTACTGGGGAGCTGAGGGAGGCAGATTGGGGTGGAAGTGGTGCAAGGCAATTTCCTTAGACCCTTGGTACTTGTTTATACCTGTCCTCATCACTCTCAGGCTGTAAGTGTTTCTCTTGATGCACCACTCATTCTTCAACATCTGTGTTTTCACTCTGACTGGGGCCAGCAATAGAGCCCTTTAAGACAATCCCCTGTCCTCTCTATTCTGACATTTATTTTCTCTCTGCTAACACTATGTTTTTTTGTGTGTGTTTATCCTTCTTTTTTTTTTTTTTCTATTCTGAATGCTCCAAATTCTCAAACCTTGAGCTAAACACATGTTTGATCTTTCAAAAATCCTGGTTCTTGCAATGGAAAATCTGGCTTTTGTTCCTTAAGTTTCCTGTGATTGCTCTTACTAGGCATTTAATAGTAATATTTAGAAATGTGTCTACCTGATTTTTTCTTGCTGTACCTTGCTTCCCTCAAGAGCAGCACGTATGAAAAACTGTCATTGCTTAAATGCTTGGGAAGAGGGTGATGAATGTAAGTGAGTCCTAGAGGCTGTAAGAGAAAATTGTCCCAAATCAGATCTGATCTGGGACAGAATGTTTTTGTGATGTAATTCACAATCTCCAGGGGAAAAAAAACATTCATGATAAAAATGTTGAAGCCATTTATTTCCCGAGGAACTTTAATGGGGTTAAAAATCAAAGAGGCCAGCCACCTATGTATCCAAATGATAGCTGTCAAGAGTTTGGTAAATTTAGTAACTTTTAACAAATCATTCTTGTAGATTTAAGTTTAATGGTAATCTAACCCCTTCCACAGGGCTTTCCTGGTAGCTCAACTGGTAAAGAGTCCACCTGCAGCACGGGAGACCCTGGTTTGATTCCTGGGTTGGGAAGATCTCCTGAAGAAGGGATAGGCTACCCACTCCAATATTCTTGGGTTTCCCTGGTGATTCAGATGATAAATAATCTGCCTGCAATGCAGGAGACCTGGGTTTGATCCTTGGGCCAGGAAGATCCCCTGGAGGAGGGCATGGCAGTCCACTCCAGTGTTCTTGCCTAGAGAATCCCCATGGACAGAGGAGCGTGGTGGGCTACAGTCCATGGGGTCACAAAGAGTCAGACACAGCTGAGCGCCTTAGCACAGCACAGGAGCCTCTTGCGTCTCTACCAGATGTCATTTTTCCCCAGGGAACGTTGGGCAATGTCTGGGGATGTGCTTGGTTGTCTTACCCTGGTGGAGAGGGTGGGAGTTTCTACTGGTGTGGAGTGTGTAGAGGCCAGCAATGCTGCTAAACATCCTATAATGCACAGGACAGCCCCGACCCCCCAAGTAAAGAATTATCAGGAACAGAGTGTCCATACTGCTGAGCATGAGAAACACTGATCGAGCTGTTCTCTCTTCCTATAAATTCTCTACTGAATCTTTGAATCGATCTGCTATAGGCTTTTTCCCTTGAAGCAAGACTTAGTAAAATTTTTAAATATTCTTCTTACTAATGAGTTCATTTATTTATTTTTTTACTAATGAGTTTAAAATTGTTTGTTATTTTAAATTGAGGGATAGGTTTCAGTTACTTCCTAAAAATATTATCCCACTATGCTGAGAATCAGGTAGCTAAGAACTGATGTAGGGCTCTTGAGAGCACTGTTCCCAGGTCAGGCAGAAAACCTTGGTCTTTTGCTTTAAACAAGGACTTCTGGGGTCCTTGGAGAAGGGAAAGGCCACCCACTCCAGTACTCTGGCCTGGAGAATTCCATGGACTGCATAGTCCATGGGATCACAAAAATCAGACACTACTGAGTGACTTTCACCTCTGGTGTCAGAGCCAATCGTAACCTTGCCAACAGTTGGACACAGCTGAGTGACTTTCTTTTTCCTTTCGTATCACCAAGAGGAACACCCTGTGAACACTGCCTTTTTTCTCTAACCACACATTGTACTTGTAGAAACTAGTCTTCTTACCTTATCCCATTACCAGAAAGGCCAAACAGGAAGATGAGCTGGTGAGATGTAGAGCAGGGCAGTGGGAAATACAAAGTACTCTTCCACTCTGGCTGTGGGAGAATGCAGCGAGCACGCAGGACGCCTTGTGAAAAAGACAATCTCAGCCACCTCTCTGAGTTTGGCCAAATGCTTAGGAGGAGAGTGAATGTACCCGGATCTTCATTTTTGAAAGTCAGGTGGAGGTGCTGGTAGTAACACATAGGTTTACAAGATGAGGAAAGCATGCTTGCGCTCAGCGGCTTCAGTTGTGACCCTGTGGACTGTAACCCACCAGGCTCCTCTGTCCATGGGACTCTCCAGGCAAGAATACTGGTGTGGGTTGCCATGCCCTCCTCCAGGAGATCTTTCCAACAAAGGTTGACAAGATGAGGAAGGAAAGGAAGGAAAAAATATTCTACAGAATTGTTTGAAAAGACACACTTGGTAGAGTCTTTTTCTTTTATATTTTCATGTATGAAAAGAAGTTGTTTTTTTTTTTTTTTTTAAGACTTAGTTCACCTAGCAGAGACCCTGTGTTTAAAGCGAACCAGTATAGTAGTCTGTCTAAAAGAAAGATGAGAAAATAAAAGCTAAATATTCAAGCATTCAAGGGTATAGAGAGTTGATGTGGAAGCTGGGAAAGAATACATTATTTTAGTAAGGAAATGTTTTTTTCTGAGGTGGAAGGAAAAGTGAGAGCATTTGAAAAAGTTTGAGATTCTGAAAATATAGACCTTATTAGACATCTTCTGCCACTATATTCTCAACCCCAAAATTAGGCAGATTTCTAGGTATTTGAGATTGGTGCCTTGTCCTGTTGGCTTACACTTTGCAGCTTTACTTTTTTAGAAGATCAAGCTGTTGATTTCCTTCCAAGCACTCTCAAGCCAGTAAGTGTGTAAATCCCAGCCAAAACTGCGTGTCATCATCTAAAAATTCTCCAGTGTCCTGGCCAGCGGGCGCCCCTTCAATTCATCTCTGATGCCTGTGTTCACTTCTCAACTCATTTCTCCTCACATGCCGTATTTCTTTCTAGAAATAAAAACCTTCATAATTATTCCTGACACAATTTAATCTACATTCTTAAATCTTACTCTGTTATCTGTCAGAATTTTTTAAAAAATTATTTGACCTGGCCCAAACCTTCAAGTCAGATCTGAAGGTGGTGTTGTGTGTAACGATGGTGACATGGCTTTGAAGGAATGCATGTTTCTATCATCTTCCCTAAGATGGAATATGTTCTTGTAAAAGGGAAATTAGGATATTTGACTCCATGCATAGCCCAAATGGCATTCACTTGATGAAAATGAAAGAAGAGCTATGATCTCCCCTGAAATGTGATGGAGTACCTGGCACTAGGGTACTATCCCACTGTACATCAGTACACTGATGAAAAAGAGGGCAGCCTCTTTTTTCAGGGACTTGAATCTGAGGGGTGATCCAGACTATTTAAGATGTTTGCAGTGTGTTCTAATAGGGAAGTAGAGGGGGTGATGGGACTACAGAACAAGGGCTTTCTCGTAACTTAGGGGGAAACTGGAACTCTTTCTTGGGAGAAGAGACATTTAAGTTGAAAACCAAAGGGACCCCTTTCCCAATTTCCCCATTAGTGAAATGAGGGAAGTGATACAGTTAAGGGTCCATTATTCAAAGCAGGACATGAGCTAAGCCCAGAGGGTCTATCTGTGGGTGTGGGTGTGCATGCATATAAATTTTCATAAGCACATGTCTTATCTGAGGACTAATAAATAAATCTATAAGATGCCAAAACACCTGTGGAGAGGCGGGTAAATGGTTTACCCTTCTTGAAACTTCCCTTTACTCTGGGATCTCTGGTCCCAGGCAGCAGGCTAAGTGGACCTGGTTTCTTTAATCCTTTTTAGTGATGGTGACAGTGGGGCAAATTGCATTTTTAAAGTGTCTAAAGCTAACGACTGGAAAATTCCATTTAGTCTTTTCCTTGAGGAAGAGGGGCAGAGACCCTGCGATGTCGTTCCCAGTGGGAGATTCATGTTTCTTATTAAGAAGCACTTTCTGAAGTAACTCTTGGTAGATCTGCACTTGATTCTGAGTCGTGACCCTCAACTCTGGCTGTACCTGACAAGTGTTTAGAACTGTGGATGCTACAGGTCCATACAAGACTCATTCACTCACAATTTCTAGGCATGTTATTGGCATTTAAAAAAGCTTCCCTGCTGATTTTAACAGGCAGCCAAGTTTGATGTGGGTTATACTGGGGGCAGCGGGGAGGGTATAGTGTGCCAGGCAAATATTGATATTTAGTTCACTCAATTTCTTAACCTACCTGGGGGCATTTGGGAATGTACTGGGCTTGTTCTTAGTTACTCATATACGCCGGACAGGTGAACAGGTGGCCAGACTCTGCAAACAGTAGGCAGGGCCAGAGGATTGTGAAAGCTCTGAAAATGACACGGGAAAACACACTGGCTTCCACCTCACGGCCCCTCATGCCCCAGTCTCTTGGGGTGTTCCTGGGATCTGAAAGCTCAGGCATGCTTCTGTGTGATTCCTCTGTCTTCCTGTGTACTGAGCGGTCACCTTTAAGCACATGAAACAAAACTTCGTCCTTCGGCATCTTACGATTGCTTACTGCCGGCCCTGTGATAACCCTGAAACTAAACTATACTCTTCCAGGAAAAGAACATATTTGAACCATTGAAACTGTGGCAGAATGAGACAGTTTCCCTTTAACTATTTCTTTCCTTCCACTCCTCATATCTGGAGGAGATGGGAACTTTGCTAAGAGTAAGGAGTCCATCTGTTAGGACAATAATATATTCATGTTTTATTATGAGAGGCAGCTAATAGCAGCAAAAAGAAGACTTTATTTGTTTTCGTAAATATTCCACTCTGAGGATTGTGACTATTCCTCATGATGAATTATACGTACATGCCCTGTAGACAATGTGGACATGAATAATAATAAAGATTTTTTGAAAGCACCAGTGATTTGTTGACTAAATGTTTGCAATAACAGCTTGCTGTTTTAGTACTTAATTTCTGAAGGCAATTTGTAATTAAAAAAATAACTTTAGTAATATATAGTCATTGAAGAAAAATTGAGCAATTAAATAGAAAAAAAAGCTATTATAACCTAGAAAAAACTTACATTTTTCCATGTAGACGGATTTTCAGGATCATCCTTGTAAATGTACATTTATATATATTAACACATTCACTGACAGTTTCTCTGTACCAGGCTTTATACTATTCGCAATCAGATATATCCCTTCCTATGCTCTCTCTATAAAGGGTGGGATGACTATGGCAGACAGCATTTCCTGTTTTCTCTCTTTACCTCATCAACTGGGTTTCCTTAAGGTTTGGCCAATGGAAGGCCTTGATGAAAGACTGGAGGGCAGAAGGAAGGGAGAAGCCTGGGTATTTTCATTTCCCTCTCTCTGCCTTAAGGAACATCTCCTTGAGCTTCTGTGAGACAGGGTGATCGAGGTTCTAGTTGCCATCAGTCAGCCTAGCTTTGGGGCTGTACCTTCACCATCTTCCCCCTTGTCCCGCCAGTCTAGGAACTAGGTAGTGGCTTCCTGTTCTTACTAACCTGTCATCTCATCTTCTGAGTTCTCAACTCTTTCATCTCCTGTGTATCCAATGCTCTGATTTCACCTACTGCTGTTTTACTTATTTATTTATTGGCTGCAGCATGCAGCATATAGGATCTTATTTCCTTGACCAGGGATTGAACCTGGGGACCCCAGCAGTGAAAGTGTGGAGACCTAACTACTGGACAGTCAGGGAATTTATATAAATCTCCTCTATTTTAAATGGTAGTGTGGTTCTTGTGTACCTGGCTGGATGCTGATTGATACAGGTGGATAGTGATATAAAAATATTTTTTGCTCTCATCTGGGAGATACCAACCCTCACGAGAGTTGGACTATAAAGAAAGCTGAGGGCAGAATGAATGCTTTTGAACTGTGGTGTTGGAGAAGACTCTTGAGAGTCCCTTGGACTGCAAGGAGATCCAACCAGTCTATCCTAAAGGAGATCAGTCCTGGGTGTTCATTGGAAGGACTGATGCTGAAGCTGAAACTCCAATATTTTGGCCAACTGACGCGAAGAGCTGACTCATTTGAAAAGACCCTGATGCTAGGAAAGATTGAGGGCAGGAGGAGAAGGGGACGACAGAGGATGAGATGGTTAGATGGCATCACTGACTCAATGGACATGAGTTTGAGTAAACTCTGGGAGTTGGTGATGGACAGGGAGGCCTGGCGTGCTGAGGTTCATGGGGTCTCAAGAGTCAGACACGGCTGAGCAACTGAACTAAACTGAACTGGGAGATACCAAAATTAAATGCTGCATTTTATCAAAACTTGTTTTAAATAATTAAATTGATTAAAGGCTGTGAACTTTTACCCTTACTGGAACTCATTGAAGACGCCTATCAGTACACTGTGGGGCTTGTTGTTATCAACTGTTTACAGAATGACGGAGTTGTTCCATCATTTCCCAGAGGCTAATTTTCAATGCTTGATACGTATAAGTACCACTAATGCCTACAATCCCTCCTGAGCAAACTACTCAGTGGCTTCTTCACTGACTTGGGTTCCCCTGCTTGCCAAGAGAGTGGACACACTTGGATTTCCTTCTGGGGGTCTTTTTTTTATTATTAGAGTTTAAAATACTATATACTATCTCATGAAAATCTTACTGTGTCAAATGTATTTCTAACATTTCGATGACATAATTTCCACCATAATTGCTAAACATTTAGTTTGTTTCTAAGTTTTTTGCTTGCTTTGATTAACACCCTAGTAGTTAAATATCTGAATCTATTTTTAATTATTTTCTTCAAATTGTAAACTTTTAGAGAAACTCTTCACTAAAGGTTTCAGTTGAGACACAAGCTACAGAGAAAGAGATGACAGAAGAATTAAATAAAAAATAAACAATAGTGGGATATCTCCAGTGATCTTTTTCTCATTCATTTTCCCCTTCCTCCCTTCTGTTCATGTGTCCATCCCCGTGCAGCACAGTCCTTGTGTCTCAGGGGGACCTTATCCTGCCCACGTTGCAGTGTGTGCCTATGGTTAAGCCTATCTTCCTTGCCTAGGATTGCTTCAGAGACTGTCATATGATGCTGAATGTGCCAATAAGCACTGCTGTGGATTGTGGCAAAAGTATCTCCTCCCTCTCCTGGGAGTTTTCTTCTCTTCCTTTGCATGTTGTCACGTGGCCCAGCAATCCTGCAGTCATTTCACATCTGGCCTAAGTAGGAAGCCACACACCCCAGAGGGCAGAACAGCAAGCAGCCAGAGCCATAGATGATATCAACCCTGAAATCTGCTCAGTTTTCTAGATCTATGTCTTATGTAAGCCAAGAAACTTTCTTATATTTGAAGACAGTTTGAAACAAGGTTTCTGTTACCTCTGGCTCAAAGCATCCTAGTTTGTACAATAAATTAGTAAAATAATTACTAGAAGTAAGTGTTCCAAGCCCTAATATTTAAAAGTGAGAAAGGAATAAAAGGTAAAGAAGAAGATAAAAAAATTTAAGTGATTATGTGTCAACCAATATAAAAACATCATCTTTATACCTGACCAAAAAATTGAGACACCTATATTATTTCAGAATAAATACATATATTTTTTAAAAGTGTGACTTCAACATAAATATCTGTTGATAATTTTATTTATGTTGGCAAGTAAGACAAAAGCGAAACAGCTATGATGTATGTTAGAAGTTCATTGGCTCATCAAAGAGGTGAGAAACTTTTTGCTGAATTGAATGATATTTAATAGTTCAAGAATACTAGAAGAATGGTTCCTCAATTTTTTTGTGTTCTGTACAATTTAATGACTACATTGTGTTATGAAATTCTTTTAAATTTGATATACATTAACATTTTATCTATCATTTTGTTAAGTCTAGACCATGGGTTGACAAGCTACAGCCTGTGGGCACAATCTGGCTGCCCCTGTTTTATAAATAATTATATTGAAACATCTGGAGGAGGAAATGGCATCCCACTCGAGTACTCTTGCTGGGAAAATCCCATAGACAGAGGAGCCTGGTGGGCTACAGTCTATGGGGTTGCAAAGAGTTAGACATGACTGAGCGACTGAGCTTGCATACATATTGAAACACAGGTGTATTATTCGCTCACATTTTGTCTATGGGTGCTTTGTCTCTACCACAGCACATTGAGGAGTTGTGACAGAGAGGGTTTGACCTGCAAAGCCTAAAAGAACCGTCTGACCTTTTATAGAAACTGTTTGCCGAATCTCAGCCTGAATGATCAACAAAACAGTAAACCAAGCTCTGCTTTGTAGCATTTTTCTGGTTCCTTTGGTATAAATATTCCCATTGTGGCTGATTTCAAGTTGCCAATGTGATGTTACTGGGTGAGAAGTTGGAAAGAGATGCACGCTATTTTACGGTATTTTCACCATACTGATATCCTAGACATAACCTCAGGAATATGAAGAATATGTGTGTGTGCATGTGTGCTAAGTTACTTCCGTTGTGTCTGACTCTTTGAGACCCCATGGACTGTAGCTCGCCAGGCTCCTCTCTCCATGGAATTCTCCAGGCAAGAATACTGGAGTGGGTAGCCAATCCCTTCTCCAGGGGATCTTCCCAACCCAGGGATTGAACCCGCATCTCCTGCACATTGCAGGTGGATTCTTTACCACTGAACCACTGGGGAAGCCCAACCTCAAGAATATAGTAAAATGTAGTAGATAGTAATATGTAGTAGGATCATTAGGAAGTGGTGAGTTTTGATCATACATATCCATTATTTGTAATATAACTTAAATATAAGTTTATGCACTTTTAAATTACAGTTGTATTTAATATCCAGGTTGCAAAATTCCTGAAAATTTAATTGGATCTTGCAAGCCAACATGAGTCATCTCCAGCATCCAACTGTTTAAGCTATATATGCAGTATTAAATTAGTCCTAAAGTGTTATCAGCAACTTGGGTGAATTAACTGGACGCTACTGGTCGCTTATTTGCATTCTCCCCAGTCAGAGATTTTGAAGATTGTAGAGGGTTGACTCTCCTATGGCATCTATAGCACAGAGACTTGCAGATGGTACTTACTGAATGAATATTTATAGAACAGCTCTGGTAATTCTGGTACTTAGAATACTTGTCTGTATGTCTCAGGGGTTCTGTAAACTGACCCTTGTCTTCTAATTTGTTATGTGTGTTGCTATGACCATTATCATTTGTAAGCCTAGGTATCAGATGCTTTCTTATTAATGAAAATTGTAACAACTGAATTTAATTTTCCTCCAAAAAATTGAGGGAAAATGACTGAATTCATTTCAGATTAGTTCTTGATTAGAAACAAGTTAAGTAAATTTGGAAGGGAATTGAGGGCAGAAAATCCCAACACAGATTTTTTTACATCTTGAACTCTGTTCAAAAGAACCTCTGCTGGGATCATGCTTTAAGAATCAACATAATGAGGAAGTAACATCAGCAACATGGCCTAATAAAGCATCGCTCAGTTGTATCTCTCCCTTGACAGCAACAGCTTGGCATCCATCCATGAAAAATGCCATTGTGGGAGCTGTGGGATGCAGCGCCATTTACCTAGGGGCCTGGGAAAAGACTCGCTTACCTGCGCCTTGGACGATAGGCACACGTACCTCGGTTCTGGCTGTGGACCCTGCAGTGACCATGAACCCGCTCCAGCCCGTCTCAGTCGCAGTTCAGGAGCCCCTAGAGGACACTGCTGTAGACAGTCAGTCCACGGATAAGAAAACCTCTGTGGAGGTCTAGGTTTCCAGCATACATGGGAGGAAAGAAAAGACTCCATTGGACAAATGGGGAGGGTAAGAATGGTTTGACTTTACCTAAATCATATATTCTCCAAAGTGGCACAGCTCAATGCCAAAAGAGACCTTCTTGATTTGTTGTTTTTCCTGCAGGGGAAGGTCAGAGGACATGAGTGCAGGTCTGGCTTTCCCAGCTGTGTGGGATGCTGCTGAAGAAGCCCAATTCTTTCTCATTCCATCCAGAGGACTGGGTTGTGAGTTGCATGACTTAGAAGGAAGTTGGGAAGAAACTGGGAGAGTGGCAGAGAGGAATATCAGAGGACATTGAAAGGACGTGAATGCTGCTAGTGATGTTAGGGACTCTGTCAAAAAGCCCACCCACTAGGAATGCCTGGCCTGCAGATCTCCCCGAATGCCCAGCTACCCTGAGCATTCTGCAGCTTCAGCCATACACCTATTGAACTTGTGGCTGGATCCTGGTGCGAGCAAGAATGAACTCTGGCAGACAGATAGTGAACAAACACAGAAAGTCAGCCCGAATCTGTGGGCCAGGAAAGGACCACACACTTGAGGTTTAACTCCATCCTTGGGAAAGCAAAAAGGAGGCTTTCAGTACCCACTCTGGCACGCTGCAGGGTCAAGAGAAGGCATACAATTTTAAACATTCTGCCATGAGAAGGGGAAGTGTGGAGCAGGAGTATCTCTAGGTCTGAGAAGGCCTCAGAAACCCTCGCAGGGCTTGTCAGTAGGTATTTCTCTTCTGAAGGCAGTTAGTAAAGACTGGATTAGGGACTGCTACTTCAAATGCAAAGACAGCAAGACAAGACTTCAAGGAAATGAAAAATTAAGAACATAAGACATCACCAAAGGATCACAATAATATTTCAGTAACTGATTCCTGGCCACCTGATGTGAAGAACTGACTCATTGGAAAAACCGTGATGCTGGGAAAGATGGAAGGCAGGGGGAGAAGGGGATGACAGAGGATGAGATGGTTGGATGGCATCACCGACTCGATGGACATGAGTTTGAGCAAGCTCTGGGAGTTGGTGATGGACAGGGAAGCCAGTGTGCTGCAGTCCATGGGATCGCAGAGTCAGACATGACTGAAAGACTGAACTGAACTGATTTCAAGGGCTTTCTTGCCAGGTGGCTCAATGGTAGAGAATACACCTGCAATGTAGGATATGTGGGTTCAGTCTCTGGGTCAGGAAGATTCCCTGAAGGAGGAAAGGGCAACCCAGTCCAGGATTCTTGCCTGGGAAATCCTATGGACAGAGGAGCTAGTGGGCTACAGTCCATGGGGTCACAAAAGAGTTAGACATAACTTAGTGATTAAACAACAACAACTGATTTCAAAGACATGATCTGTGATTTACCTGATAAAAATTCACAATACCTGTTTTAAGGAAGCACACTGAGCCACAAGAAAACACAGACAATTCAACAAAATCAGGAAAACAATACACAAATAAAATGATAAGTTTAACAAAGAAACAATCATAAAATAGAAAGCAGAAAATCTGGAGTTAAAGTATAGAAAGGAGAAAATGAAAAATGCAGGCCATCAATAGAACATGTCAGGCAAAATAAAGAGTCTGTGAATTAGAAGACAGGATCTTTGAAATTATCCAATCAGAGGGGAACAGAGGAAAGAGGAAGAAAAAGAATGAAGAAGGAGGCATGTGATCTATGGGAAATCATCAAAAGAAACATCCTACAAGTTTAAACCTGTGGATCAAAAGAAACAATCAGGAATTCCAGAAGGAGAAGCCAGGGTAAAGGGAAAGAAAGCTTATTTAAAGAAATAATGGCCAAGAACTTCCCAAATCTGGGGATAGGTTTGGATATCCAAGTTCAGAAAGCTCATAGGTGCCCCCAAAACTCAAAGAAGTCTTCTCCATGAAGAAACAAAATTATCACAATAGTTTGAAAAATAAAGTAAGCTATCAAAAATCAAAGACACAGAATCTTAAAAGCAACAAGAATACTCTATCTGGAAATTTTTGTCTTTCAAAAGAGAAAAAATTCCCAACAAATAAAAGCTAAGGGAGTTTCTTACCACATGACCTGCCGTATAAAAAATGCAGAAATGAGTCTTTTCAGCTAAAACGAAAGAATGCTTGAGACTTGCCCTTAATTATCTCAGTACATCTCTCCTGCATGAGTCACCAAGGGGTGAATGGTTAAAATGCAGATTCCTTGGCCTGAACCAGGCTCACTGGATCAGAAATTGTGAGCATAAGGCATGTGAACTTTCAGCAAGTATGTTTGATCATGTATTCAGAAATCAGTGTGACCTTCCATGTGACATTGAACCAAGTCTTTAGGCCTTGTTTGTAAAAGGAGGGGTTTGAGTTCTATGATTTTATGTAACACATTAAGATTGGTTGTTTTCTCACAGTACAGGATGCTCCAGTCTGAAGGGAGCAAGAGCAATCATTCTGCCTTTAATTCTGTTGTTTGTTTAAAAATAAATGTAAGCATCCCTTTGCACCGTAAGCATTCTAAAACATGCTCTTCTCTTGCCATGTGTTTTTGGCAATGGCAGGCATTCATGGCAGGACTACTGTTTATACACAGCCTCCTTGGCATCAAATGGGGCATCATTAAATCCAGACAAGTTCTGGATGAGTGCATCCATGCTGCACCTGCTGTGCTAGTGGGGAGGCTTCACAGGGCGAGTTCAGGATGGAGTGAATCACTTGATGGGTGCTGCAGCAGTTGCTTTCGAGGCAGTCACTGTGGACCAGGCAGGTGGCTTGCTTCAGCTGAATGCACCAGGTCTAGAATCTTACCACTGGCTTCTGCTGCCAATGATGAGTCCTGTTGGCGACATGGGGCATAAATACCACCAAGCCTCTCCCTCAGCTTGCATTTAGAGATCCACTTTTATTCTTTTTTATCCTTATAAGAACTTCAAAAATTGCTTGGAGGCCAAACTTTTGGTAGTTTCTATAAACATTTTAAGATCAGAGAGGGTAGAAAGGTATCTACAAATTAATGTGGTAACTCAGAAGCAAGAACTGGACTGCACAAGGACACAGCATTCTATTCCTGTTGTAATATTTCCAAATAGATGAAATTGTTTCTTTAATGACTTTTGTGATAGAATGTGGGTCATCCTGCCAAGCCATCCTTCATGGGGCACTTCATTTTCATGTTTCACTTCTTATTTGCATAAGACTGTACAGCCTCTCCTTCTGCTTTTGCTGGTTTCCTGGGTGTTTTCACACAAACACCTTAATTTAAAAATGACAAAACCTCCTTGCCTGCTTGCCAGTGGAAAATCATTTGCCGTAAGGAAGACATGTGGTAGAGATAGGCCAGACAGGACTTGGACTCCTAGGTTGCTCTTACATTACTGCCAGCTTGCACTCAGACTTTTCCAGGCACAGGCTGTGGAAAAGACTTGGTGTGTGTCCTTGCTGAGAAGATTTCACAACATAATCCCCTTGCATCAAGGCTGGATTTATGCAGACCAAAGCAAAGTCTGGGCACCAGTGGGAAACAGGCCATCACCTCTCACCTACTCACATGAATACTTCTCATTACCCTCTCCACTAAGATTCAGAGAATTCAAGATGAAGGAAGGTAGAGTAAATTCTGAGATCCTTACTGAAAAGAACTTTCCAGATAGAAAGAGCTTCCTAAAGGAGTGTTAAAATTAGGAATAGTTTCTAAATAATAATCTGTAAAACAAACTAGGTACATTAGTTTGCTAGTGTTTCCATAATAGAATACCACAGACTGGATGGCTTAAACAACAGGAATTTTCTCACAGTTCTGGAGGGTGAGATGTCCAAGCTCAAGGGGTCAGGTCTGGTTCCTCTAAGGCTTCTCTCCTTGGCTTGCAGATATATGGCTGTCTGTGTCCTCACGTGGTCTTTCCTCTGTGTACACACATCTTTCTTTTGGGGTGTCCAATTTCCTCTTCTTATAAGGATGACAGTCAGATTAAGTTATAGCCTATTTTGCCTCGTTTTAACTTAATTACTCCCTTAAAGGTCCAATCTCCAAATCTAATCACCTTTTGAGGTATTGGGGGTTGGGACTTCACCATATGAATTTTGGGACATAATTCAGCCCATGACACTAAGTAACCCAGATTACCAGCATTCCTTGAAGAGATGGAGCATAGGAATGATTTTAATTTTCTATGCAGTAACTTTTTTTTATTTTGCTAATAAGCAAATGCTATAGGGTTAGCAAAGTTTATATATATATATATATACATTTTTTTTTTCTGGATCCATGGTTGCATCTGTTGACAAGCTTCAACCTCATTCCCTTTATTCAGGGATTTCTTTTTTACCAACTTCTTAAACATAACAATTGTGACTCCCTTGCATCCAATAATTGTTTCATCCCACCAGAGTTGTCCGTGACTGTGGTCACACCTCTGACCTCAACCACAGCATGAATGCACACTTCTAAACTCCTGATTCCCTGCCTCCACTAGTCTATTTTAGGCATCCCTCTCAGCAATTCTTTGACCTCATTGAGACCATTAGCCCACTGACCTTAGCACAGTCTAATTATCAATCTTCCCTTCCACCCTACTGTGTCTTCTATTACTTTCTTGTCCAACTGAGAGTCCCAGACCCATCACTAGAATTACCTTGTCTCCCTTTCTCTCTCCAGGGTTACAGTCTTGGTAAAGCCAACCTCTCTACCTCCGCCGTGCCTTTTTTCCCCTAGCAGTCATAGAAAAATACAACTTCTTTGACTGTTCCCACTTCAGAGTCATAGTATGTGGGAAAAAATATAGTGCTTCCTATCAAAGGTGCACATATTCCAAACCTTGGAGACGGAAAATGAGACTTTGCTTATGTGATTAAGGATCTTGAAATGAGTACAGACATGGAACACAAACTTACAGTTACCAAAGGGAGGAGGGAAGGAGGGATAAATTAGGAATTTGGAATTAATAGATACATACTACTATGTATAAAATAAACAACAAGGCCCTACCATATAGTACAGGGAACTGCATTCAATATCTTGTAATAACCTATCTGAAAAAAGAATCTGAAGAGGAAAATCAACGTCCTACTTTTGAATGTTAGCTGAGTATCTGCTTGTGTTATGATATATCTATAGTATGTAAATGAAAGCTTCTTCATGTGTGTGTGTGTGTGTGCGTATAAACATTCTTGCTTTAATTTTTAAGAATTAGGTCTTATAAAATTATTGTGATACACTTACTATAACTGGTGGCTTTGTGTAACAGTATTCCTTTCTAAACAAAGACGTTACTAAAAAAATGGATATACCAAAAACTTGAACTCTTTACCATAGTGACCAGCATAAACCAACTTTATAATTCCATTATTAAGATGAGTGAAGAAACACATCACTTTCCAGTTTCTTGACTACCCTAAAGTCTATTTGGCTACAAACAAAAAGATGACTTCATAGTATTTAGAAGTGGACCAAGAGAATATAATATTACTAAGACTGATCTTTAGACTGAGGAGTTGATCCTAGTGAAAGAAAAGTAAATGAGAGTTGGATGCAGAAACATAAATACTAAAGGTTTTAGAAAAGAAAGTTGGAGAAAAATAGACTAGAAATTTTGTGATTATCTTGCAAAAAATCATTTAGAAAAGTCTTGAGATTGAATTTAAGGAAACTCACAAAAGGTATAGTCCAATGAAAAGAGACTATTTCTGTGTGATCAAATTAAACTTATTACTATTTCAGTGAAAATTCTGAAATGGGAAACTAGAAAAGCATTTATATTAGAGACACCAAGGGCTAGCTGTGGAAACTGAACCAGTCTCAGAAAGAATAACTACAGAAAATCATTCTGAAAAAGCATTCCTTTCTTCTGAAAAGGTGTGCTGAAAGAGAAGACTCTACCTTTGACTAAGGATAGAAATGACGGTAAAGATAGGGAAAGATTCAGGAGATAATTACACTATTTAAATAAAGACCATTATAATTTATTAATTGACAACAAACATTGATCATCTACCATATGCCAAGCACTGTATTAGGTACTAGGAGATCTGTACTTGGAATTATTAGATGAGTAATTAAGGTGCTCAGTTATTTATTTGAGTATGTATGTTGCATTCCCTGGCAGAACTTGCATTCATCCTCAAAGTCAGACATGCCTAGATATATTTGCAATACTTGTGAGAAGACCTGATCAGACATACATTTGCATGAGTGGTCAAATTGCTGATTTTTTTTTGTATTTTGTATTTTATAGTATTGACTGCCTACGAGTACTGCTACATCATTTATTCAAATAAATGAAACATACATAAAGTACCCTAGATGTGAGCAGTCAATACTGCTCACATTCCTTCCGTATCAACAGCAGTCATGAAGAAGCTGCGACAGTTGTTTACACTAGCGAATTATCAGAGAGTATGTTATTAGCAGATAGTTAGCATTAGAAACTGCTAAGGACCCCCATCTTCCTTTAAATAGGCTTTTATACCTATAACTCATTAGTGACATTTCATTATCTCTGTCACATATTTCCTTAGATCAAATCTCACGGAGCTCCTTCTGGTTGCTGCATTGGGGATCAGGAATACAGAGATACATGAATGTTGCCATTCCTGGAGAAGATCAGAGTCTAGTAGCAGCAGCAGCCTTGTGGGCAGATAATTACTGTATAATGTGATAAGTACTTCCAAGAAATAAAAGCAGACGTGGAACTGCAGAGGGAAAAATGACCAATCATCCAGGATATCAGAAAAGGATTTATAGAGGAGAGGGTATGCTGGTCTTAAAAAGATGAGCAATCTGACTAGGTAGTGGAACCACCGAGTTAGGAAGAGAATGGCATATCCAGAGGCCTGTGGCGTGGGACTCAGGAGAGGTCAGGATGGCCTGAAAACACTGTCGGAGATAATGGAACTGAGGCTGAGCCTTTCCCGGCAGGCAGGGAGAATATAATACTCGATTTTTTTTTTTAGCTTCTTTGCTAAAGTTGGGCAAAGTCTGTATTCAGTGTCTTCAAATAATGAACTTTTGGAAGTGCATTAGCCTAATTAACTATTTGGAGTTAAAAGTTTGATGTGAATTTGGGGAAATTATTATAATTAACTCCCCCTTCTACCTTTCTAGTGAGAACCCTTGATTCTCAGCTTATGAATACATAAATACATATTTGGAAAGAACATTAATTACATTATGGGTATGCTCCTAACCTTAGAGAATTACGTTCACATTTCCATTGAAAATAGAAGGTGCACTTTTAAACATGCTGCTTGGTTGCATTAAAGCGTCATAAGAGTTTATTAATTTCCATTGATGTTTAAATATATTCTAAATAAATTCAGAGATACAGACCCAGTTTTAGTTTGGAATAAGAAGTTAGGGCCAAGTGTTTCAAGTCTAAAATAAGGATAACAACAATGGGAATGTAAAGACAATTATTAGGTCATGTGGTAGAAATAATCTGAGGGCTTGGTGCTGACTGTGAGTGAACTGGCGATTACTTGCTCAGGTTTTACTTATCTAAGACTGTAATAATTTTTCCTTCATTTTTGGAGAACGTGTGTGGGTCAGTTGCTCAGTCATGTATGATGTCTGAGACCCCATGGGCTGTAGCCAGCCAGGCTCCTCTGTCCCTGGGATTCTCCAGGCAAGAATGCTGGAATGGGTTGCCAGTTCCTGCTCCATTTTGGGGAATAGTTTTGTGCAATATAAATTTTTAGTGGACAGGATTTTACCTTTCAGTACTTTGCATATGTCATTCTACCATCTTCTGGTCTCAGAAGTATTTGATCAGAACCCAGATATTAATCTTATTGAGAATACCTTGTGTATAATAAGACACTTTTCACTTTGAAGATTTTCTTTTTGTCTTTTGACAGTTTGAGTATGATATGTATAGGTGTGGATCTCATTCACTTTATTCTACTTGGTTTTTGTTGAGCATCTTGGATGTACAGGTTAATAGTTTTCATCAGATTTGGGAAGTTTTTGATAATTATTTCTCCAAATATTCTTTCTGCCTCTTTCTGTCATTCTGGGCCTTCCCATTATGCATATGTTGAATGTTTCAAGGTGCTCCATGGATATCTGAAGCTCTATTCATTCTTCTTTATCCGTTTTCTTTTTTGTTCCTCGGACTGTATAGTCTTAATTAACCTATCTTAAAGTTTGCTGATTCTTCCTTTTGCCAGTTCAAATGTACTGTGCAGCTCTTTTAATGATTTTTTAATTTTAATTATTGTACCTTTAAAATCCACCATTTATATTTGATTTTTTTCTTTATTCTCTTTTTGGTGAGATGTCTGTCTCCTATTTTGTTTTAATACTTTTAACCTTGTTCCTTTAGTTTTTTGAACATATCTATAATAGCTGATTTTAAATGTTTGTCCAAATGTTTAAATGAAAGTCTGATGTCTAGGTTTCATCAAGGTAAGTTTCTACTGACTTCTTCATTTCCCCTATGTAAGGGCTATAATTTTCTGGATTTCATTTGTTGGTTTGTTTTTTGTGTGTGCCTTATAATTTTTTTTTGTCAAAAGTGGAGCATTATAAATAATATAATGTCACAACTCTGGAAATCAGACTGTTACCTTCCCCAAGGTTCTTGCTGTTTGCTTGTTTAGTGACTTTCTTAGGCTGATTTTGTAAAGTCTCTCTTCTTTGTTAGGTGCAGCCACTGAAGTCTCTGCTTGTTTTCTTAGGGGTAAGCTAAGGACTGAGCAGAGATTTCCTTAAGTGCTCTGCACGAGTAAGTCTCAGCCTTTGCTGAGGAGCTTGGCCCATGTGTTGGGTCACGACTTCAATACGTTAGTAGTCAGTTTACAGCTCTGCATTAGCCTTCACTTCCTGCCTGTGTGTAGCCTGAAGGTCTGTCAGATGTGAGAAATTTGGGAAATCTTCTCAAGTTTTTCCTGGGCATACACATAAGCTCTGAATATGGACATGACCTAGATTCCCAGGAACATCTAAAAGTTTTTCAAAGCTCTGTGGATTCTCATTCCCCAGTTTGTCCTTTCAATTACTATAGTCAGCCTCTTGTTATCCTCAGCAGGAGCTGTGATGTTATACAATTACTGCTGATTGTTTCCATCAAATACCTTAGAGATAGAGTTCTCACAGAGAGTGATCTCTGAGTTGGATCACATAAACACCAGCCCTGAGATTGGAGCTTTTCAGTAAGCTACCAGGCAAGTCAAATAGTGACAGTTCTCTGGGAATGGGGCTTCCGAGGCATTCCATGCCCATTGTGTTTCCTCCAGTGGCTGCTAGGCTGCTGGTGTTTACAGCTACCGTGCTTACAAGTCTGTTGTTTTCCAGGGATATCATGGGGCTGGGGAGAGAAGAATAAGATTAGGACAAGTTAAAATGGTATGAACTCACTGTTCTTCATGACATTCACCTATTTTTCATGAATAAAACTTGTATTGTTGTAAATCTTTAGTTAATCTCTAGAGTTCTGAATGGGTTGATTTTGATAGTTTTTCCCAGTGTTATCATTACTTTTAGAGATTAGCAGATTTTCAGAGGTCCTTACTCTACCTTTCTAGAAGTCATCCATCAGGCTGCAACCTCTAAACTAGATTTCATGGTAAGTTTGGCCATAATCAAAGGGAAGTTTAGCACAGAAACATATCAACTGCCACTGGATGGGATGACTTTCATAATCCAGAGACCCAGACTTGCACTGGGAAGTCTTACCAGATCTTTCATGCTTAGTTACAATAAAGATAGGGTGCTCCCTAGACTATTTTCATGTATCTGACAATGACTTGATCCTAATTACTAGGAAAGCAATAGAATTTGTCTCTTACTGTGGGCTTTTTAGACAGTGCCATGAAGCAAGCAATAGGTAATAAGTTTTTACCCTCACCAAAGTCCAGTGGATTCCTCTCCTGTTGCTGGGACTTCCTCTTCTCAGGAGATTGACAGTGGGAAATTCACTGCCTTCAAGGAGAGTCTTAACCCTCCACACAGAGTGTGAGTATGACCTTGCACTCTAGTCTTAGTAAGTTAATCACCTGAAAATGTAATGGTACAAAGCAGCATATTCCTCAAAGTCTAGGTTCTCTCATGTGAAACAGCACGAGGAGAACATTAACAGACTGTTCCTGCTCGAAAGTCATTAGATTCTGTCTAGTTTCTTTTGGCTCCTTTTTCCAATTTAACTTGAAGCAGCCTATATAAATCCTTTCCCCAGGTTTCTTGATTCCAACTCCTTGTCTTGTCTAAGATTTGATGCTCAAACAGGAATTCAACTTTTTTTTCACACAAACCAGGGAAAAGTTTTAGGCAGAGTGCACAATGAATTCCAAAGGAAAAAGAAGCATTTTTTTCTGCTCAACAAACAAAACAATGTCTGCAGAGACTCCATTTATTTTATATTAGCAATGAAACTGCTAGTTGCTCATTCATAATGCCAACAGAAGGGTTTATGGGCCTTCAAACTTATCCCCAAGAGAATGGAGTCATAAAGTGAAAGTCGCTCAGTCGTGTCCAACTCTTTGTGACCCCATGGACTATGAAGTCCATGGAATTCTCCAGACCAGAATACTGGAGTGGATAGCCTTTTCCTTCTCCAGGGGATCTTCCCAACCCAGGGATCGAACCCAGGTCTCCTGTGTTATGGGCAGATTCTTTACCAGCTGAGCCACAAGGGAAGCCCAAGAATACTGGAGTGGGTAGCCTATCCCTTCTCCCAACCAGGGATCTTCCCAACCCAGGGATCAAACTATATTGCAGGCAGATTCTTTGTTTTTAATTTTTATCTCTAAGGGTGTCTATTCAGTCATAAGAACAATGAAGTAGCAAGTCTCAGAAGAGAATTCAAGTTACTCTATCTTGCAAGATGGAATATTTTTGCAGATTTCAGATGTCAGTTTTCAGTTATTTTTAAAGCTCATAAGAATTTCAAAATTCTTAAGGATCTGCTTTTAAAGAGGTTATCCTGTTACAAAGGCACTGTTTAAAAACATTTAAATACACACAGACACAAGAAGTAGGGTGACCCTTGTTGAAAATGAAATACTGAGGAGTCTGTGTTCTCCAAATCACAAAGACAACAGTTTGTGAAACAGTGACTTAACTCGGGGGAAGAGACAGTACCATCCCTCCTATTCTTATTTGGAGTGAATTCAATTTCCCTACAATTGCAAATTCTAGGTTGAGTGCTTGATTTTATCAGATCTTAAAGACCTGACAGATGGCAACAGAAGTATGAACTACTGTAATACAAGTTGGAGTCTTTGGTATCTAGGCAACAGTCATATAAAGTTCCCTTTACAAAGAACAGAGAGAACTTGAAGTTGAACTTAGCAGGGGTTATGGTAACTGTGCTTAGATATCTAGCTGAGGACCGTTAGTTTATGAGCAAACAGGTAATGGTTCCTTTTATGCTAAAAAATAGAGTTTACAGCACAAATTGAGTACAGCCCTCTCCGGAGTTTGTCATAACTCTGGAGATCTTCTCTCTGTCCTGATGGCTTAAGCTTTGGGACATCTTGTCCGGAATGATTAGAGAGAAGCTCCAACAGAGGCATTTAGTAAAAACACAAAAAACCTAATTTTAGAATTGAGAGAGACCGGTTACATTTTTGCCTTACTCTGTAATCTATTTCACATGAACAGAATGGAAAGTTTTGTTCTTGTTCTATCAAAAGTGATGAAGCACTTTGATTTTGGACTCATCTTCACAATTCCTGCTTCCTCATCTATCATTTCTATAACCAGTACTATAATTAGTTACGGCATACTAACGTCCTCCATCACAAAGTGGAAATTAATATCTTATATGTATGCATTTGAAGACCAAGTGAAGAAAACGAGACATGCGAGTCTCGTTAAGGGTTGCTTTGTTTTCTGTTACACTTCACTTGTCTGGCTTAAGAAAATAAAATATGTAAATCACAAAATGCTACATTTTTGATCATAGTTGTCATAGCGATGAGGCCATGGTAAATGCTTAATAAATATCTCTTGAATGAGTAGGTGAAATAAATGTCAAATTATTGCATTGTCTAACTGTAATTGTAATGCACATAGAATTCAGATATAAAATTGTCTTTCTTAAAAAAAAAATCACAAATTAACCCCGAATACATCACCAAGAAGAACACTTGTTTTTGTAATGAACTCAGAGAGCAACTGTCTCCCTTGTTTCTACTATGAACAGTCTCTGGAAAAATGAATCTTTTGAGAAATTGGAGTTTACTTTCAGAGCAATATACTCAATTTCTAAGATCAATAACACTAGAAATCTTATGATGACTGAAGCATGGAATAAACTTGGGGCTAATTTCCCCTACAATTGGTTTATTTGCCCTCTACGGGATATGTAGGGTGTGGAGGGGGGTCATGAGTGGGACTTACTGGTGGTGGTTGTTGGCAGAGGGGTGTTGACTTACTCCTGACAGTGGAAACAAGCTATTATCTCATTTTCTGAGCAATAACAAGTCCTGGTGTTGGGCACAGCTATTGTAACTCATGAACAGTCTGTCAGAAATAGTATACAAAGTACTGAAGAGAATAAAATAGATAAATTTCATTTATGAATGTCAAAAGTAGTCTTTAGGTAACAGTTCACTTTATTATCATTAAGAATAGAGAATGGGATTCCTTGGTGGTACGGTGGTTAAGAATCCACCTGCCGATGCAGCAGACATAGGTTAGATCCCTCTCCCAGGAAGATCCCAGGTACCACGGAGCAACTAAGCCCAGGCAGCCCAACTACTGAGCCTCCACCTGGTGCCCATGCTCCGCAGTAAGAGAAGCTACCTCACTGAGAGGCCAGCAAACTGCAACCAGAGAGTAGCCGTCACCCTCTGCAGCCAGAAAAAGCCCCACGCAACAGTGAGTATCCAGTGCAGCCAAAAGAAAAGAGCTATCAGTAATAGAGTATTGATAATCTGACAAATTCCATATTGACTTTTCTTGGAATCTCATATTCTCATCCTCCAGAGGCAGAAGGGTTAGAGTAAGTGGTGCAAAGCTTTGAGAAGAAAGGCTGTTGTGCCATTTTCCAGGGTCAACCAACTGTAAGTGTCTCTGATTTTTCCATTACAGTCGCCCTGGCCTTCAGCTCTTAACACTGAGATGCTCTTTCCTGCCACAGGGCCTTTGCACATGATTTTATCAGAATACTCTCTTTGCCCCCTTCACCTAGTTTACTGCTGCTCTTCACACCTTTTAGGTTAGCCTTTTTAAATGCCTAAATGATCTTATAGTACCATGCTCTGCTCCTTATCATAGTTTAATTTATATCTGTGATATTAATTGATTAATGTTTGACTTTCCACCAGACTGTTTGCTCCACAAGGGCAAGAATGGGGTTTGACGTCACATTGTATCCCCAGTATCATACTTGAATGGAGTTCTCTACACTCAGAAAAGGAAATGGTTAATTCTGCCTGGAAGCCAACAAAAGATTAAATAAGCATGAAGGATAATTTAGATAACATATCAGCTTAGTCTGGAGAAATATAGTATGTCAGATAAGCAAGGTATTCCAATTGTGGGAACCACAAAAGAAAGGGAATAGAAGCAATTAAGTGTGTGATGTATTCAGAAGTCAGAACACTGATGTAGAGGAGGGGATAAGTAGAGATGAGCTTCCAGGGGCAGATTGGAACCAGACTGTTAAGGCCTTGGGCTTGTTAAGGAGTTTGGACACTTTTTAGGCAGTAAGGAGCCATTTGAAAACTATTAAGCAGTAGAATAACACAATCCCATCTGTGTTTCTGATATAACTCTGGCAGCAGTGTGGAAGGCAGTGGAACTAAAAATAGGATTATAAGTAATGTGCTCATTGCTTTTCCCCTATTTGCACAGTAACCCAATTTTTAGCCTTGACATACATCCTGTTTGTACAAGAAAAATCCTTAATCCTGAAGAAGCATCTTCTGATAATATCTTAAGGAGAGTTTTGTTATAAAGCAAAAGGGCAAAGTAGCCATCAGCCATTGCATCACGTCATGTGTCGTTAAGCATCCAATAATGAAATCATTTAACAGCAGTAATTAACTGAATTCACGGAACTGTTAAATTCTGTTATTATTTGAGCAATCTCAGAAACTGATGTTCAGGAAATGGTGCAGAGAAATAGACTATAGAATTAATGACATATATGTTCCAACAAAGGTCCAGGTCAGAAGGAGAAGTCAACCAATTCTAAGAAAGTGATCAGTAATATTCTAGAAATAACAGATTGTGGAAACCCAGAATATATCTCGCCATTACTAGACTGCTTGAGAAATGTCAACATTAGTTGCTGGGGACATAGTTGCTTTCAGTGAGAACCTATTTTGTGCAGATGCTGTTCTATTTTAACATGAGTAGCCCATGGAATCCTCACACCTTTGTGAAACACTATTATCAGCTCTATTTTACATCGGAAAACATGGAGATACAATGAGGGTGAGTAATTTGTCTATTGTTTAATAGGTAATAAGTCACAGAGATGGATTCAAACCAAGGAGTCTCACTCCAAGGCCATACTCTTCACAGCTATCATCCAGATCTATGCTCAGCTTTGGAAAGGCCCTCTCTTCTCTTATAGTCGTACCTTTATTCATCCTTTATTCTTTCCAGCTAAAGAGAAAACACTTGATTTCACCAGATTCAGGTTTCACTGACTTTCATGTAAAATCTCATGCATTTTGCCTGGTAAGATTTTATTAACACCTGATTTTGTTGGTGATCATTAAAGACAAGCAAACAAGCAATGTGGTGCAGGCTGGTCCCAGTTCAGGAGGGAAGTACTGGAAACACAGTTTCCACTATTGGAAATTCTGACTCTTGGGATGCCTGTTGGGGCTCACAGCTCTAACCCAGAACTCTAACTTTTCAACCTCTCAGCTGTTGTCTTAGAGTTAATTATATCACTCTTTAAAAAGTACTTTTGGGGGGAAGAACATAATGAAGTTATTTTTTCCTAGGGCTCTATTCCTAGAATTTATGCTGTAAAATAAAAAGACAAATAAGTCTGCATTTCTTTTTGTTTCACTTGCATAGTTCACTCATCTGATAAAAGTTCTATAGTAACAAATATGTCTGAACTGAGTTTTACACAATATTCTTCCTGGTGTTTCATCTGAAAATATTTTCATAGAGATCCTGACAACTCTTGGTGGCTTAGACACAGTAATGTTCAGAATATTTGTAATAAAGGGAAAACAGTTTAAACTACTAAGTGACATTAACTATTTTGATATAGCCCATATGAGTTTGATATGATAATATTTAGAATAATTATTTTGTTACTATATTAATAATAGCAAAAATTCCAAAGCTATTGGTTATATGATGATACCCTCTTGATCATGATAGTCTCCTAATTTTGTGCATGTCTTAGTTGCCTAAAATGACTAGCTGCAGTCTAAAGAAATTAATAGTAGCTATTGAGATACACTCTACTTTATGTTATAGATTTCTAGGACCTCAAGGATAATGTATTTCAGCTCCCTCCCGCTCCTGATCACTGTTCCCTTTCACCACCCCACCCTGACAATCAGGTGACAATTATCCAGCGTTAGTGAACATAAATGCCTGTAGACATCAGACGGTGATATAATGAGTGTGATATAAATGAGTAAAGCAGGCCTGAGATCCCGTTCTCCTCTGAACCAGTAGGACTCAATTCTATGTTTTGTTTTTCTACCTTTGATAGAGACATGGGTGCAGGACAAAGTGAAGAAAATCTCAGTGTAATTAAGGTGATAAATGGCGATAGGCATTTGGCTCAGATAGGGAGGCCTGACCTCCTCTCTGGAATATGGGGCTCCACACTGCCCTCTGCTGGCCCTCCTGTTTAGGGATTTATTTCCTCATTCTTAGCACCAAATTCTGCATCAGTTTGAGTTGCAAGCAATAGAAAACAAAGTTAAACTGGCTTAGATGAGACAGTAGTTACATGATTTGAAAACTACAGATTGCATTCCAGAGGTTTAAAGTGCTCAGGCCGGGTTTGATCGGGGCTCTCTGTGTCTCTATGCCTCGTTTGACTGTCCTTCCTGTGTCGACTACTTCCTTGTGGGGACCACTCTGAGGGACTCAAATGGCTGCAGCGGATTCAGGGATCACATTGGTATCCTGTACTGTCCAGGGCAAGGAAGGCTTTACCTCGGCCATCACAAAGAAGTCCCGTACAGTCACTCGTGAGATTGGTCACTGCGGCCAGGAGGACCCGATTATGCTCATGACACTTTTGGCCCATCTCTGGAACTGCAGCCTGGACCAGTCACGCCAAACTACGATTGCTGCATGATCGGGAAGGCGTGGAAGAGGCAGAGGAGCCCTAAGCCTCCAGGTTCTCCCAGGTCACCACCCAGAGAGAAGAGAAACAGTCCTCTAGCATCCACATACCTTGACTCTTTTTGGGGATTTGGTATTGTCTGACCTCATTTGGCTTTTGGACCAACTACAATTGGGAAAACCACTGCTGGCAAGGTTTGGATCACATGCTCACTTTTGTAGCCAAATGTCAGGAAAGGTCCTGTAGTTAACACTTCCTTCCATATCACATGAATCAGGGAGATCATTTTCACAATGGAAGCGGGTAGGCCATGGGTAAAAACAAGCAGTGCTCACTCTACCTTATATTCACGTTTTCTGCTCTTCAACAGGGAGCTGACCTCTCCCAGAGGTGATACCACATCCACAGGCATTGATAGTAAGGGTAGAATTATAATATGCACTAGTGTATTTTTAAAACATTATGGGAACAATGCATGGAATTTATGTCTAAGCTTTTCTAACAATTAACACTGTTTGGATATATGGTATACTACAAGCTTACTGAGCATAGTTCGTGAATCATCCTATGGTACACATATTCCTTAACATATGTCCAAATTTTAGTTCTTAGCACAATGTTCCACCCCATCCTTTTTGCCCCTGCAGCATATAAACAAAGAAATCATCAGCGAATCAAGAAACAGGAACTGGCCTCTCATTTCAGTTCATTCACTCTTAAGAATTTCTCTGCTTGGAAGGAAGGGTAAATGTCATGTAGTCTCTGGCCATTGGTTAATGTTAATAAATCCTCAGAGACCCTTACTGAGTGGATTTGTGGTTTTTGAAAAGGTACTCTTGATAATTAGCTATTTTGGGGAACCTCTGAAAAAGGATGGTCTCTGTTCTTCTCACCAATATATTTACAGCCCTGAGCACAGAAGATGTGCTGGCCTCCTCCTCATGGGAAGTCGATGAGCTTCCTATGGAAAACAGTTGGGAAAATTCTCTTTGATGGGTGCCTGCATTTTCTAGGATCACCAGGTGACTATATCTGCTTCCAAAGGAAATGAAAGCCATTTGCTGACTGTAGAGCTGGCCTTTCCTCTCCAACCACATCTGTGTCCCCTTCCAAGACTCAGATTAGATCCATGGCAAGGAGGAACATGTGAGGATTTGGCAAACTTCCTACCTAAACCTCCCTCTTTGTTTAGGTATCATGCTCATTTGCTTTTTATGTTTCTAAGAGAAGCTTACCCTTCCTCTCCATGACCCAGCTGAGGTAACTGCGTGATGGGATGGTATCACAGGACCGTAGTTTCTGTGTCATGGAAAGTAATAAATGCGGTCACAGCAACTCCCACCTTCTCACCTGGAACACTGTCTAGGTAGGTTTGTGTTCATGTAAATTCAGCTAGAAGTCATGGGCAACTCCTCTGCTGTAGATCCCAATAACTGAGTGATAAGACCAGCTCTAAAGCTTAGGGCTCTGGATGGGCTAAAGACCCCACCTTCGGGGAAAAGGGCAGAGGCAGGAGGAGCGGTGTCTAGATCAGCACTGTCCGATGGTGATGCGATGTAAGCCACAAATGTTGGCCAAGTAGGTGATTTTAAGTTTTCTAATAAGCACATTACAAGAATAAGCAAACATTACCTGGCATTGGATTTGATAGGGATTAAAGGGGAAGTGCAATATTGTGACTGATAACTTTTGATAACTTGCCATTTTTGCTTCACTTTGATTGAATAAACGAAAATTAATCAGGAAAGGTCTGGCTTGGAGAAAGGAGTTTGGCAGATGCTAAGGCAGAGCCCAGGTACCCCTCCTTGGAGCACAGAGCAAAACTGTAAATGAGAACAGATCATACGTTGTTCCCATAACATGCAGTCAGGGCTGCTCTAGGATAATTCACCGAAGAATCAAAAGTGTAAGGGGAAGAAATAAATTACACAGATTTGAAAGTTAAGATCTATAAAGCTTTGTCTTATAAGTCTGTCTGAGCTGTAGGAAGTTAGATAATATTTAGAATACTATGTATTTTTATTATCAGAGCATGGTCAGATAAAAACAGTTGTTTTCAACTCTAAGTATCATTGAAGATTATTTTTAAGGATTTAAATCTGTACACACAGGAGAAGCAGCCTCCCTACACAGTTAAGAGGAAAAATAACAAGCTCTCTGCTGTGATAATACTATCCTTGTCTTGCTTGTTTTGGTGGTTTTGAATATCTAGGTTGGTACAAATTAGAGTTCTCAACAAAGATTTGCATGAATTCCATAGCCAACCTCAAATAAAACTGAAATATTGAGCTAGATATGGATTTAAACATCTAGAAAATGCAGTAGACTTAGCAGTGGTGACTGTATTTCCAAGTGCCATTGAAAGTGAACATAAACAATGTACTTTTACATTCCTGAAAGGAGTCTTGGCAAAAAAAGTATTAAGTGCTTCCTAAATTAACCAAAACCCCCTCAAAGCTATCTGCCTGTTCAGGGAGAATATGCAAGTAGACAAGTTTCAAGGTTTTTATTAAAGGTATTATGGGATGAAAGAAAAATAAATACTGAGCCTAAACATGATTAATTTTCTTATACTTATTTTGGTTGTTGTCTTATAGGATTACATAGTCGGGGAGATTTAGAGGAATAATAAATCTGTAAGAAATAACAAAGGTAAAAAATGGTATACCATTAGTTTCTGTTTTCCCACTATTCAATGATTAGAGTGCTAGCTGATGTGAATGACATTTTTCTTTAAAATAAATACCCATATGGTACTAGAACAACATTTTTATAGTGATGTTTCAACTGCTTGGTTCATAAACAGGTAGACATTCCAAGGCATCCTTCCATTTCTGCCCCTTTCTTCTCTAAGACCTAGATTTGCAATGCTTGAGGATTTAGTGATCACGGAGCAGGTGGGGGGTGGAGGTGGGGGTGGGGGTGTGTGTGTACTAAGTTTCTCAGCTGTGTCTGACTCTTTGTGACCCCATGGACCATGGCCCACCAGGCTCCTCTGTCCATGGGGATTCTCCAGGTAAGAATACTGGAGTAGGTTTCCATGCCCTCCTCCAGGGGATCATCCCAACCCAGGGATCGAACCCAGGTCTCCCACATTGCAGGGGGATTCTTTACCATCTGAGCCACCAGGGAAGCCCAAGAATACTGGAGTGGTAGCCTATCCCTTCTCCAGGGGATCTTCCCGACCCGGGAATCAAACCGGGGTCTCCTGCACTGCAGACAGATTCTTTACCAGCTGAGCTACTAGGGAAGCCCCATCACAGGGTAGATGCCCCTTTTTAATTTTCCATCTTAAGCTCTGGTATAGATCAGTGTGTATATAATATACCGCACTTGCTTTTATTAAATGAAAAATGTTTCATTTATTTTTCTCATTCAGAATATTTGTGGAGTATCTACTATGGGTCAGGAACCATGCTGAGTGCTGGAGGATACAAAGATGAATAAGATGAAATCCTGCGCTTGAGGAGCTACTGTCTAGTTGAAGGTAAAACATAGATGTGTCATAATTAGAATGGTTTGTGAAAAGTATAACAGCAAAGGACTTCGGAAACATCTCATACCAGTCAGCACCAACTGCTATTCTCATCGGCATGCTTTAAGGTGATAACATCATGTTTCCTCACTTTGTTGTTGTTTTTGTTCAATCATTAAGTCGTGTCCAACTCTGCAACCCCATGGACTGCAGTACACCAGACTTCCCTGTCCTTCTCTGTCTCCTGGAATTTGCTCCAACTTATGGTCATTGAGTCAGTGATGCCATCCAACCATCCCGTCCTGCCCTTGCCCCGTTCTCTTCCTGCTCTCAATCTTTCCCAGCATCAGGCTCTTTTTTTTTAATGAGTTGGCTCTTCACATCACGTGGCCAAAGTACCAGAGCTTCAGCATCAGTCCTTCCAGTGAATATTCAGGTTGATTTCCTTTAGAATTGACTGGTTTGATCTTGCTGTCCAAGGGACTCTCAAGAGTCTTCTCCAGCACCATAATTCGAAAGCATCAATTCTTTCATGCTCAGCTCTAGTTTCTTCACTATTCCATTCTACAATCCCACTGTGAATTAATTTGTACAAGTTAATAAATGAAAGAAGAAAGAGGTCATTATAGGAGTTTGTGCCCAGTTTGGAAGAGGACTAATTTGAGGGCATCAGGTATTATATACTGGAGTAAGTTGAGAAGGGGTGATGATGTAGACAGCTCTGGGCAACCATGGAGTGTTTTTATTTATTTTAATATGATTTATTCTTTAGAGCAGTTTTAGGCCCACAGAAATATTGAGCAGACGGTAGAGATTTCTTATATACTCCCTGACTCCTTACCTGTACAGCTTCCCTCATTTTTAATATCTCTCACCAGAGTGGTACACTTGTTACAATTGATGAGACTATATTGACACACCATGATTGCTCAAAGTCTTCATTTATATTAGGGTTTTTTTCTTGACATTTTTCATCAAATAGTGTTTTAAGACAGCTGAAGTTAGGGCAGGATGTTGAACAGAAGTAGGGAGGTATCTGTTTCATAACATTAACTAAGATTGGCCCTGACTTGGTTCTTCTGTTTCATTTTCTTCCCACTTGCTCCTCAAGCATCAAGAAAACCTTAATTAGAGTCTGGTAACAGGTTTTATAGAAAGCAGGGAGTGCAGAGGCTGAACACTCTTCGCTATGTACGGCCAGTGCAGTGATGAATATGCTGCACTTGGGTCTTTTAGGTTGACTCAGAACAAGTGGAGCCAGGGCATGGCTCATTGCTCTAAAAATTGATCATTAAAGGAAAAGAAGTATATATCTTGGATCACTGTCATAAACTATTTTTCAGGGTAATCAAATGGATGAGGGAAGTGTTTTCTGTTCAGGAGAATTTCAGCAAATAAATGCAGAAGGAATGATAGGATTAGAAATAGTTTTTCCAATTCATTTTTCAAGTTCTAATGAAATAACTGATGCTGACAATGGTCACCAGCAGCTAGTAAAACAATAAAATGAAGTGTTGATGGGGAACTGAACTCTTTTGATCAATCTAACCTCACTAAAAGTGAGAAAGCCATCCAGGGGTGCCCCCTGATGTGATGCAAGATGAAAAATATGGCACCACTTATGAGGTATGCGTGTCACAAGTCAAACCTGAGGCTAACAGTAATTAGGTTATTGAATTAGGCATCCCACTTTCAACTCATAGAAAACCCTGGGGATGGGACCAATTTAGGAACATCTGATGAAGGTCATCAAAGGTATGACATCATTTCTATAATAACTGATACAATTTCGAGTTCAGATAGACTTTTCCTGAAGTGAGAAACATTTTGAATAACTTGACTTTAGAAAATCTGTCAGTTGTGGTGATGTACTGTGGTAAAGTACAAATTTTACAAAGTAAAATGCAGTAAATTACAGAGGCTAGGAGATCTGTAGGCAGATTCATCAGCTGATGAAGGACCCCTCAGAGATTCTGCTCATAAACTGACTTTTTAGATTCCTGCTTTCTGGTCATAAATCAGTGTAGGGACAAGGAAGAAACGTGATGCGTATCTTGAAGAATGAGTTGGTTATCCTATCCAGTTGGCCAGGTTAGCTTCCTGTTAATTTTCTAAACTAATATTTCTGGAGAAATTTCAGCAAGTAAAATAAAGAGATGAACTACTTAAAAATGACACCCCCCTTCACCCTCCAAAATAAGGTTAAACAAGTATTCAAACTTAAGTTGATCTTGATACTAGAGCAATGGTTGAATGGGGTCCATCAACTAGGATTTGTTTCAGCTACAGTGATGGAGAAGTAACAGTAGCTTAGACAGTCGCTCAGTCATGCCCGATTCTTTGTAACCCCATGAACTGTGGCCCGCCAGGCTCCTCTCTCCATGGAATTCTCCAGGCAAGAATACTGGAGTGGGTAACCATTGTCCTCTCCAGGGGATCTTCTCGATCCAGGGTTCAAATCTGGGTCTTCTGCATTGCAAGCAGATTCTTTACCGTCTGAGCCACCAGGGACAGCCGCATAGCTTAGACAAAGGAAGGTCTATTTCTTTCAGAAATAGAGAGTCTGGAGTGAGGCCACTCAGGGCTGTTATGGCAGCCCTGCTCATCACTGTCCTGGTCATTTCCCTTGGTGCCCTGGGTTAGTTTGCAACCTTGTGGGTTACCTGGGTGAAACTGGAAACTTGTCCTATAGAAGGAGGACAAGGAGAGACAGAACAACATGGCTTGGCAGGTGATAGGTTTAATAAGCAAGCGGATTTCCGTATGAAGCTGTCTTGGGCAGCTGCAAGATGAGTAGATCTTTGCTCCTGCCTGTCAGAATCTTTCAAAGGCCTTATCTTTGAAAGAACTTTCAGAGACCTTATTAATAGAATTCAGCTACATACACAGTCTAGGTGTGCTCAACAACACATTGCTCTCTCTGGGCTGTGCCCTTGAAATGGCTCCTAGAGTGGGAATGTTGGGCAGACCATACATTCGAAGGACAGGGGTTGGGGTGCAGAGCCATGATTGCCCAGGTCCATCCAGCTAGTGGGTCAAACAGTGGTCATGTGCTTGTGACGATCTCCAACATCCACCATCCTAACTGTATGTCTGTTCCACGCATGATCCAGCCCAGCTGGAAAGAAGGGAGAAAGGACAAAATGTTCCTCCTCCAGATTGTGTCAATTCCCTGAAATCAGCTTTCCTAGCAGTTTCATGTAGGAATTCTGTTTACATCGCACTGACCACTGGGTGACATGGCCATAGCTAGATGCAAGGAAGGCCGGAACCGCAGTCTTTCACTTTTCTGTGTTGCCGAACTAAAGAAAGCTAGCGTTTTGATGCTAAGAAGGAAGGTCCACCTGGATTGGGACATCTCTGTCAATGAGGACAACTGATGTGAGAGAAAATTAAACTCACCGTTCAAAGAATTTCATTTCTACAGAATGCTATGAAGTAGAACATTCTATGGAAGACCTAATTTTGTAACATATTCTGTGTTATTTTTAACAGTAGGCCAGATTATGTGATTAAAAGAGTGTAAATCTGTTACATCTACTATTTTAAACACTTTTGGGGAAAGACCATTGGCCCTGGTTAGTGTTTCTAATTTTATACATGTGTTACATCCCTTTTGATGACTTCATGGTCCATTATTCTGCTACAAGTTTTTGTGTGATTTACTGAAAAATGTGTCAAGTCCCTGAGACTTGACAACTTCACCATTTTTTCTTTCACATTGTGCATCCATGTAAGGCCTGTTCAGTTCATTTCAGTCCCTCAGTCGAGTCCGACTGTTTGTGACCCCATGGACTATAGTATGCCAGGCTTCCCTGTCCATCACCAACTCCTGGAGCTTGCTCAAATTCATGTCCATCAAGTCGGTAATGCCATCCAACCATCTCATCCTCTATCGTCCCCTTCTCCTCCTGCCTTCAACCTTCCCAGCATCAGGGTCTTTTCCAATGAGTCAGTTCTTTGCATCAGGTGGCCAAAGTATTGGAATTTCAGCTTCAGCATCAGTCCTTCCATTGAATATTCGGGACTGATTTCCTTTAGGATTGACTGGTTTGATCTCTTTGTAGTCCAAGGGACTCGCAAGTGTCTTCACCAATACCATAGTTCAAAAGCATCAATTCTTCAGAGCTCAGCTTTTTTTATAGTATAATTCTCACATCCATCATGACTACTGGAAAAACCATAGCTTTGACTAGATGGACCTTTGTTGACAAAGTAATGTCTCTGCTTTTTAATATGCTGTCTAGGTTGGTCACAGCTTTTCTTCCAAGGAGCAAGCATCTTTTAATTTCATAGCTGCGGTCACCATCTGCAGTGATTTTTGGAGCCAAAGAAAATAAAGTGTGTCACTGTTGCCGTTGTTTCCCCATCTATTTGCCATGGCTAAAACATTGATATTTGCAGATCAGAGGTTGTTTCGTAGTTGAGTATCTCTGTCATACTTTCTTATCTAAGAAATCATAATTGATTTGGCAACCTAGCAGTGGTTCAGTCTGCAGCTTGACTTATTTTGCATTGATTTCTGTCATAGGTCAATTCTTTGCAGAAAGTGCATGCACTTTCTATATAGACTTCAGTCTTTGAAATCTCAGAAATACAGGCCTCCCTTACTGTATTCTTCAAAACTCCATTCATGATTGAGATAACTCAGGATTTTAAATTATCCAATAGGGCTTCTATAAGAATACATTCCTAGGGAACCGAGTTACCCAGAGCTTTCCTGTTCCCCAAAGCTGCATATCATGGCAATACACTTTGTAAAGTTTGATTTATGTCAAAAGCTGAGTTGTTCTTCTATGTCAGTCCCTCTCTTGTATTTGTATGTCATGGCTTTATTTGAAAGAACTAAAAGACTTTATGGGTTTCCCAGGTGGTGCAGTGGCAAAGAATCTGCCTGTCAAGCAGGAGACATGGGTTTGATTCGTGGGAAGGGAAGATCCCCTGGAGAAAAACATGGCAATCACTTCAGTATTCTTGCTGGGAAAATTCTATGGACAGAGGAGACTGGTGGGCTAAAGCCCATGGCATTTCAAAGAGAAAGACATGACTTAGCAACTAAATGTGCACACAGTGGACTTTATAAACATGTGGAACAAAGCACCATCTACCTACTAAGCTGTAATAAGTGAAACGTGGACTTTGAAGTGTGAGGACTAGAGAGACTAAGTCTACCTTCTTCTGACTTGTGATTCGTGGCAACTATTACTTCTCTGAGCCTCAGTTTTCTTCCTGATACTTCTAACTTTATCCTATTTTGAATGCCAGATGTTCAATTCAGTTCAGTTCAGTTCAGTTCAGTCACTCAGTCATGTCCAACTCTTTGCAACCCCATGGACTACAGCATGCCAGGTATCCTTGTCCATCACCAACACTTGGAGCTTGCTCAAACTCAGGTCCATCAAGCTGGTGATGCCATCCAACCATCTCATTCTCTGTTTTTCCCTTCTCTTCCTGCCTTTAATCTTTCCTAGCATCAGAGTCTTTTCCAAAGAGTCAGTTCTTTGCATTAGGTGGCCAAAATATTGAAGTCTCAGATTCAGCATTAGTCCTTCCAATGAATATTCAGGACTGATGTCTTTTAGGATGGACTGGTTGGATCTCCTTGCAGTCCAAGGGAATCTCAAGACTCTTTTCCAACATCATAGTTAAAAAGCGTCAATTCTTTGGTGTTCAGCTTTCTTTGTGGTCCAACTTTTGCATCCACACATGACTACTGGAAAAACCATAGCTTTGACTAGACAGACTTTTGTCAGCAAATTAAGCTCTCTGTTTTTTAATACATATTCTAGGTTGGTCATAGCTTTTCTTCCAGGGAGCAAGCATCTTTTAATTTCATGGTTGCAGTCACCATCTGCAGTGATTTTGGAGACAAAGAAAATAAAGTCAGTCACTGTTTCCATTCAGTTCGTTCAGTTCAGTTCAGTTCAGTTTTTCAGTCATGTCAGACTCTTTGCGACCCCATGAACTGCAGCACGCCAGGCCTCCCTGTCCATCATTAACTCCCGGAGTCAACTCAAACTCATGTTCATCGAGTCGGTGATGCCATCCAACCATCTCATCCTCTGTCTTCCCCTTCTCCTCCTGCCCCCAACCCCTCCCAGCATCAGGGTCTTTTCCAGTGAGTCAACTCTTCTCATGAGGTGGCCAAAGTATTGGAGTTTCAGCTTCAGCATCAGTCCTTCCAAGGAACAGCCAGGACTGATCTCCTTTAGGATGGACTGGCTGGATCTCCTTGCAGTCCAAGGGACTCTCAAGAGTCTTCTCCAACACCACAGTTCAAAAGCATCAATTTTTCGGCACTCAGCTTTCTTCACAGTCCAACTCTCATATCCATACATGACCACTGGAAAAACCATAGCCTTGACTAGGCAGACCTTTGTTGGCAAAGTAATGTCTCTGCTTTTTAATATGCTATCTAGGTTGGTCATAGCTTTCCTTTCAAGGAATAAGCATCTTTTAATTTCATGGCTGCAGTCACCATCTGCAGTGATTATGGAGCCCCAAAAGATAAACTCTGACACTGTTTTCACTGTTTCCCCATCTATTTCCCATGAAGTGATGGGACCAGATGCCATGATCTTAGTTTTCTGAATGTTGAGCTTTAAGCCAACTTTTTCACTCTCCTCTTTCTCTTCCATCAAGAGGCTCTTTAGTTCTTCTTCACTTTCTGCCATAAGGGTTGTGTCATCTGCATATCTGAGGTTATTGACATTTCTCCCAGCAATCTTGATTCCAGCTTGTGCTTCATCCAGCCCAGCATTTCTCATGATGTTTCCATTATTTCCCCATCTATTTGCTATGAAGTGATGTGACCAGATGCCATGATCTTCATTTTTTGAATGTTGAACTTTAAGCCAGATTTTCACTGTCTTCTTTTACTTTCATCAAGAGGCTCTTTAGTTCTTCTTAACTTTCTGCCATAACGGTGGTGTCATTTGCATATTTGAGGTTATTGATATTTCTCCCAGCAATCTTGATTCTAACTTGGCTTCATCCAGCTTGGCATTTCACATGATGTGCTTGCATATACGTTAAATAAGCAGGTGACAATATACAGCCTTGATGTACTCCTTTATCAATTTTGAACCAGTCCTTTGTTCCATGATAGGTTCTAACCATTGCTTCCTGACCTGCATGCAGATTTCTCAGGAGGCAGGTAAGGTGGTCTGGTATTCCCATCTCTTGAAGAATTTTCCATGGTTTGTTGTGTCAAAGGCTTTAGCATAGTCAATGAAGCAGAAGTAGATGTTTTCTGGAATTCTCTTGTGTTTTTATGATCCAACGGATGTTAGTAATTTGATCTCTGGTTCTTCTGCCTTTTCTAAATCCAGCTTGAACATCTGGAAGCTTACGGTTTACATATTGTTGAAGCCTGACTTGGAGAATTTTGAGCATTACTTTGCTAGCGTGTGAGATGAGTGCAACTCTGTGGTAGTGTGAACATTCTCTGGCATTGCTTTTCTTTGGGATTGGAATGAAAACTGACCTTTTCCAGTCCTGTGGCCACTGCTGAGTTTTCCAAATTTGCTGGCCAGATGTTACTATGTGCCAGTCACTGTCTTAAGCTTTGGGAGATGACTGTGAACAAGATAAAGTTAATTGTGGCATTCATAAAAGTTGAAACTGAGGTTTCAGATTCCATTGCTTTCACAGGTCACAAATGCCTGAAGAGGAGGAAGGTAGAGCAATCAAGGAGAAATGGGGGTTTCTGCTGAATTTGAGGCTTCAGCTCACCAAAAGGTACTTAGATTTAAAAAATTGAAATACTTGATTTCCTAATGTTACCCTTGCTATAGAAAGATTTCTTAGCAATCTACTCTACAGCCTCAGATTAAGTGTGGTGAAATATATGCAGTGTATATATACTCACAGGTAACTTCCCTGTTTAACCTAGAGGTTAAGAGCAAGGCTGTGGAAACCACTCTGTTTGGATTCCAACTTTTCCATTTGTCCAACCATGGTCACTTACTCAGTTGATGACTTGGGGCGAGTTACTTAATCTCCATGTGTCTCAGCTTTCTTCTCTTGAAAATGATAAAAACAATAGATTTAGTGGCCTGGCAGTTAATTGGGTTCTGCATGTAACTAATGCATATAAAATAGAATATGCCTGGTACCTAAAACACACTCATTGAATATTATCTCTTATTACGGGAGCACATAGAAAAAGGACTCCCTAAGAAAGCTTTAAAGGGTGAGTTAGAAACACCGTGGATGGAACACTGGCAGCTGGGGAGTGCCTGCTTTGTAGCTGTACTGGAAAGGGCGAGTTTGATGGAATAGCTAGACGTAAGTATAGATGGGTCACTGAGAGACATTTCTACTCTTTGGTGGAGTAATGCTTTGATGCTTAATTTTATGGGTCAGCTTGGCTTGATTGTGATGTCTAGATATGTGATCAAACATTCTAGATGTTTCTATGAGAGTGGTTGTAGATGATATTTAAGTGACCTTTGAATAAAACAACTGCCTTCCATAATGTGGGTGGGTCTCATTCGGTCAATTAAAGGCCTACATAGAAAAAAAAGCTCACCTCCTTCAAGCAAAAGAGAATTCTCCAGCAGTCTGCCTTCAACTTCACCAGCAATTAACTCTTCATGGTTCTAGCCTTTGTACTCAAACTGCAACTCTTTCTTGATTCTTCAGCCTGTCAGACTCCCTTACTAGATATTGGATTTGTCAAGCCTCCTCAATCACATGATCTGATTCCTCAAAATAAATCTCTTTATACACACACACACACACACACACACACACACACATATGTATACACACACACACACACATCCTCTTGGTTCTATTTTCCTGAAGACTCTTAAGACACTTTGGTTGGCAGGATAATCCTCCCCGCAAGATGTCCACATTCCAATCTCTAGAACATGATATATTACATGGCAGAGAAACTTTGAGATTGTGGATGGAATTAAGATTGCTAATCAGTTGACTTTAGGATAGGGAGCTGTGATATTGTAATTTTAAATAAGAAATATATATTTGCCCTTCATCCCCACTTCTGGCACAGAGTTCTTAACACTGTTGGAATTTCCTAAATGAAAGTGTGATAAAAATGTCTTGGTATGTGTAACAGACCCATTTCAACCACACCTAGGGTTGTTAATGAAGTGACTTTTGGAAACACCTAAGGATGCCAGGGAAACCAATTACGTGATTAGAAGGTTGCTACCTTCAGTCCCACCTTCTTCCATTCCTACCTCTCAGTAAGAGAGAGGGGTTGGAGGTTGAATCAATTTCCAGTGGCCAATGATTTAATATGCAGGTCAGGAAGCAACAGTTAGAACTGGACATGGAACAACAGACTGGGTCCAAATAGGAAAAGGAGTACGTCAAGGCTGTATATTGTCACCCTGCCTAATTAACTTATATGCAGAGTATATCATGAGAAATGCTGGGCTGGAAGAAGCACAAGCTGGAATCAAGATTGCTGGGAGAAATATCAATAACCTCAGATATGCAGATGATACCACTCTTATGGCAGAAAGTGAAGAGGAACTAAAAAGCCTCTTGATGAAAGTGAGAGAGGAGAGTGAAAAAATTGGTTTAAAGCTCAACATTCAGAAAACTAAGATCATGGCATCTGGTCCCTTCACTTCATGGAAAATAGATGGGGAAACAGTGGAAACAGTGTCAGACTTTATTTTTTGGGGTTCCAAAATCACTGCAGATGGTGATTGCAGCCATGAAATTAAAAGACTCTTACTCCTTGAAAGGAAAGTTATGACCAACCTAGACAGCATATTAAAAAGCAGAGACATTACATTGCCAACAAAGGTCCATCTAGTCAAGGCTATGGTTTTTCCAGTAGTCATGTATGAAGAAAGCTGAGCACCTAAAAATTAATGTTTTTGAACTGTGGTGTTGGAGAAGACTCTTGAGAGTCCCTTGGACTGCAAGGAGATCCAACCAGTCCATCCTAAAGGAGATCAGTCCTGGGTGTTCATCGGAAAAACTGATGCTGAAGCTGAAACTCCAACACTTTGGCCACCTGATAAGAAGAGCTGACTCATCGGAAAAGACCCTGATGCTGGGAGGGATTGGGGGCAGGAGGAGAAGGTGACAACAGAGGATGAGATGGTTGGATGGCATAACCGACTCAATGGACATGGGTTTGGGTGGACTCCAGGAGTTGGTGATGGACAGGGAGGCCTGCCGTGCTGTGGTTCATGGGGTCACAAAGAATCGGATACGACTGAGTGACTGAACTGAACTGAATCACTTAATCAACTATTCCTATATAAGGTCTCTGGGGCTTCCCTGGTGGCACAGTGGTAATGAAGCCACCTGCCAATGCAGGAAATGCAAGTTAGATCCCTGGGTCTGGAAGATCCCTGGAGAATAAAATGGCAACCCACTCCAGTATTCTTGCTTGAATTTTGTTAATGGAAAATCTCATGGACAGAGGAGCCTGATGTGCTATATAGTCCATGAGGTCGTAAAAGTCGGACCCGACTCAGTGACTAAACACAACAAAAATAATAAAGCCTCTAAAAAAACTTAAAAAGAAGGGGTTTGGAAAGATTCCAGGTTGATGAGCATGCAAAAATTTAGGGGGAGTGATGCCCTGAGAGTGTGGAAGCTCTGAGCCCCTTCCCACATACGTCTCTTCTATCTGACTTTCCTGTGTATATCCTTTTGTAACAAACTGGTGCTCTACAAGTGAGATGTTTCTCTGAGTTCTCTGAGCCACTCCAGCCCATTAATTGGCACCTCCAACCCATAGCCTGTCAGTCAGAAGCACAGAAGTAGCCTGGAATGCAGTTGACATCTGAAGAGAGGAGAAAAGCAGACTTGTAGGACAGACGCTATTTCAGGTAGATACTGTCAGAGCTGAGCTGAATTGTAGGTCAGCTCGCTGGGATTGGAGAATTGCTTGGGGGTGTGGAAAAAACACACACTTTGGAACTGGTGTCAGAATTGGAAGAGCTTAACTTGATTATCAGGATGGGTTCAATATAATCACAAGGGTCCTTAAAAGTAGAAGAGGGACACAGGAGAATTCAGAGTCAGAGGGAGATGTGACTTGAGAAGCAAGCCAAGCAATGACTTTGTCACAAGGAATGCAGGGCAGGTACGGTCAACTCTTTCAACCTTCCTTCTCCTCCTCTGCCCTGAGCTTCCCCTCTGATGTTGGGGTAGAGAAGTGATGGGCAGAGGTTGAGATTTCCTTTCTTGATGGTGCCTTATGAAAGTTGCTCAGTCATGTCTGACTCTTTGCGACCCCATGAACTATACAGTCCATGGAATTCTCTAGGCCAGAATACTGGAGTGGGTAGCCTTTCCCTTCTCCAGGGGATCTTCCCAACTCAGGGATCAAACCCAGGTCTCCTGTATTGCAGGCAGGTTCTTTACCAGCTGAGCCACAAGGGAAGCCCAAGAATACTGCAGTAGGTAGCCTTTCCCTTCTCCAGGGGATCTTCCCTGACCCAGAAATCAAACCAGGGTCTCCTGCATTGCAGGTGGATCCTGTACCAACTGAGCTATCAGGGAAGTCCTGATGATTCCTTGGCCTGTCCTCTAATACTGACTTCCAAGTGTATGGTCTTTGGGACAAACAGTGTCCAAAAATGTGTCTACATGTGGTTCCTGGGCCAATGGGAGGTGTCGCTTGGGCTCTGAATTCTTCCTCCATCCTCTGCAGTCTCCCCAAATATGTGGTTCACCCCATTTCTTCTTGCTATTAGGTCTTCCTTAACCAGCAGTGAGACACTTAGTTAAATACTAGCAAGACTGCTCCAGCCACCCCCAACCACCTTCTTTCTGGCCCACTGACCACTCAGAAACAAGTAGACTCTCGCCCCCACACGTGGAAATGTGCCCCGCTGGCATTTCAGCTGCATCAGTGCTGCCAGGGTTGAGAAACTGGACAGCTTTCAGATAAGATAAGAGGAGGTTGTCATTAGGGCTTGACTTACGGGGTGAAGAAGCCCTCATTCTTTGAGAGTTATTCTCTCGAGCCTTCCTTGGCTTTGTGGAGGGTAATAACTCCCTTTGCCCTCCTCAGCCTGAGCTTAGGGAAAAGATAGTCTTTTCACAGACATTACATTCCTCCAAAATGCCACATTTCTTTTTCCCTCTGTAATCTTAATATGTGGCTATGGTGATAGTGGTGTTAGGGTTATGGGTAGAAATGGCAATTTCTGGCAGCCCCAGGGGGACTGAAAGGTGTTAACAACTGGCAGTTCTCTGAGTCTCTAAACTTAGTATGTGGGATAATTAGTCCTTTGGGGTCTTATAATTCCGTGAAAATTGGGGAAAAATTCTCACCGAGCATTTGACACCATCCTTATTATAGGCTAGAGAGATGGTGTGGAGTCAGAGCCCTTTGGGTCTCCAGTTCAGCCAAGTTGGGTGAAAGTGAGAGTGGGTCCTGCAGTCATATTAATGGGTTGGAACTTTTTTTTAAGAGTAATAAAAAGTCATTAAAGGATTTTAAATGGGGGGGGGGAGTGATTTAATCTTGTGCTGGATAATCTTTTAAGACTCCCCCCCCTCCGCTCCCTTTATTTCCTCCTTTCTTTATTCAATTCTGATATCCAGGTCCTCTTCTCTAAAAATATTTAATTTATTTATTTATTTGGCTATGCTGGGCCTTAGTTGTCAGGTCTTAGATTTTTAAAAAAAATATTTATTTATTTGGCGTGTGGGATCCAGTTCCCTGAGCAGGGATTGAACCCAGGCCCCCTGCATTGGGAGCATGCAGTCCTAGCCACTGGATCACCAGGGAAGTCCTCGGATCCTCTCTATTTTATTGTTTCAGGATTTTTTGTGGGGATGGAAGGTGGACACAGGAGCACCTGCTTAATTAGGAGGTGCCTTTCTAGGTTTTTAGGAGCTAAGTTCACAGAAGAGGCAATACCTGTTTTTAGTGGTGAGAAGGGAGAGGAAATCTTTAAGGGTCTTTAGGGAGAAATTGATTTCACTAAGTTTGAGAAGGTCCTGCAGTTAGACGGTCCTGGAAGCAGCAGGACTCTACCTGGGTTCCTGACCCTGCTGAGAGGTGATGTGTGGACCTGCCTTGGAGGTGAGTGGATGAAAGAGGTGCCCAGTGAGGCTGGCTAAGCACAGGGGTTGCCAGTCCGGTCCCAAGGCCCAGGAACAGCAGTTCCTCAGACCCTGAGTGGCAGGACGGCTTGGACCCTCACCATGTCAGGGATGAGCTTTGTTGGCTGAAGACCAGAGAAGCTTCCGTCCTGTAGGACATGTGTGAACTAAAGGAAGGAGGAGTCACATTCATGACTGACAGGATTTCTTCAAAATATCTGACTACAGGCTCAGAATTATATGTAAACATGTGACTTAAAGAACTATGATATTACCTGTACATCTGAGATTATGATTATAAAATCATATGATTAACAGTCAGATATACATTTTTGGTTTTTTTTCCCCATTTATATTTATTAGTTGGAGGCTAATTCCTTTACAATATTGTAGTGATTTTTGCCATACATTGACATGAATCAGCCATGGATTTACATGTGTTCCCCATATTGAACTCCCGTCCCACTTTCCTCCCCGTCCCATCCCTCTGGGTCATCCCAGTGCACCAGCCCCGAGCACTTGTCTCATGAATACAACCTGGACTGGCAGTCTGTTTCACACTTGATAATATACATGTTTTGATGCTCTTCTCTCAGATCATCCCACCCTTTCCTTCTCCCGCAGAGCCCAAAAATCTGTTCTATACATCTGTGTCTCTTTGTCTGTCTTGCATATAGGGTTATCGTTACCATCTTTCTAAATTCCATATTTATGCGTTAGTATAGTATATTGGTATTTATCTTTCTGGCTTACTTCACTCTGTATAATGGGCTCCAGTTTCATCCACCTCATTAGAACTGGTTCAAATGTATTCCTTTTAATGGCTGAGTAATATTCCATTGTGTATATGTACCACAGCTTTCTTATCCATTTGTCTGCTGATGGGCATCTAGGTTGCTTCCATGTCCTGGCTATTATAAACAGTGCTGCGATGAACATTGGGGTACATGTGTCTCTTTCAGTTCTGGTTTCCTCGGTGTGTATGCCCAGGAGTGGGATTGCTGGGTCATATGGCAGTTCTATTTCCAGTTTTTTAAGGATCTCCACACTGTTCTCCATAGTGGCTGTACTAGTTTGCATTCCCACTAACAGTGTAAGAGGGTTCCTGCTGGGGTCCAGCCCCAGCAGGATCCAGAGGACCCCTCAAGATGAACAGCATTGGTGAATGAGAGAGAGACAGTGAGACAAAGCTCAGGGCTGAGTCTGAAGTTTATTTTTGCACCGCCCCTTTATACCCTTAACAACATCTTTTTTGGGGAAGTGCATGTTGCTTACACACAGGTCATCTCAAAGCATTACAGCAACTTGACCTTCAACAGAAACAGGATGTCACCCACATACTTTTCGTTCACAAGAGTCTGTCTTATCATTTGACCGTCAGGCCTGCTAACATTTTATGGCTTGCACCTGGTGTGACTTAAGCAACTTCAGTAGCCAACCCTGTTTTTCTTGTAAGTAATCTATTTTCTTTCTAATAGGCATCATCTCTATGGGAAATAGATAGGATTACATTTTTACAGAACAGAAATGCGAAGGATTGCAAAAACAGCAGATATAGCACAAAACAGGCTCTTAGTCTAAAAGTTAACTACCTGCAAGAAGTCGCCAGCTAATCTCTATCTAAAGTATTTTCTGTTAGGCACATTTGTGGCTATTATATTTGTGGAGCTTTTCTCACCCCGCAAAGGGGCCTATGCTTAATAGTTTCTTTTGTTAGCGTACTGTGCTTAGGATGTTTAGAACAATCATGAGCATTTTGTGCAATGAGAGCACACATTTATTGAACAAGCTAGAATGCCAGCAAAAGGGTTTGAATGGAAGCATTTCTTTCATCCCTGGCCCCTTCATAGTGTACCAGCGTCCAGGAGATTTATTAATTAGGGTTTTAAATTGGTCTTTATTCAGTGAAAGAGGAGCAGGAGAGCTCTTGGCAGGCAACACAAGAATGCGCAGGAAGGCGAACAAGAACAACAGCAGAAAAGGGGGGAGGACACAGGGTGGGGTAGAGGCCGAGGCCAACCTGGAGGGTCCCTTATCCTAGACGGCCTTGCCTATCAGGTTTTTTCCTCCTGGCCTCATCATGGATGGGGTCCCAGATGGCCTTGCCTGCCCGGTATTTTCTTCATGACCTCGTCACGGGCGGGACCTCCCATAATGGCCCCCGGCAGGTTCCCTTTTCTCCACACCCTCTCCAGCATTTATTGCTTGTAGACTTTTGGATAGCAGCCATTCTGACTGGCGTGTAATGGTATCTCATTGTGGTTTTGATTTGCATTTCTCTGGTAATGAGTGATGTTGAGCATCTTTTCATGTGTTTGTTAGCCTGTATGTCTTCTTTGGAGAAATGTCTGTTTAGATCTTTGGCCCATTTTTTGATTGGGTCATTTATTTTTCTGGAATTGAGCTGCAGGAGTTGCTTGTATATTTTTGAGATTAATCCTTTGCCTGTTGCTTCATTTGCTAATATTTTCTCCCAATCTGAGGGTTCTCTTTTCACCTTGCTTATAGTTTCCTTTCTTGTGCAAAAGCTTTTAAGTTTAATTAGGTTCCATTTGTTTATATTTGCTTTTATTTCCAATATTCTGTGGGGTGGATCATAGAGGATCTTGCTGTGACTTATATTGGAGAGTGTTTTGCCTATGTTCTCCATAGGAGTTCTATAGTTTCTGGTCTTACATTTAGATCTTTAATGCATTTTGAGTTTATTTTTGTGCATGGTGTTAGAAAGTGTCCTAGTTTCATTCTTTTACAAGTGGTTGACCAGTTTTCCCAGCACCACTTTTTAAAGAGGTTGTCTTTTTTCCATTGTATATTCCTGTCTCCTTTGTTGAAGATAAGGTGTCCATAGGTACATGGATTTATCTCTGGGCTTTCTATTTTGTTCCATTGATCTATATGTCTGTCTTTGTGCCAGTACCATACTGTCTTGATGACTGTGGCTTTGTAGTATAGTCTGAAGTCAGGCAGGTTGATTCCTCCAGTTCCATTCTTCTTTCTCAAGATTGCTTTGGCTATCCGAGGTTTTTTGTATTTCCATACAAACTGTGATATTATTTGTTCTAGTTCTGTGAAGAATACCATTGGTAGCTTAATAGGGATTGCATTGAAAATATAGATTGCTTTGGGTAGTATATTCATTTTCACAATATTGATTCTTCCAATCCATGAACACGGTATATTTCTCCATCTATTTGTGTCCTCTTTGATATCTTTCATCAGTGTTTTATCGTTTTCTATGTATAGGTCTTTTGTTTCTTTAGGTAGATATACTCCTAAGTATTTTATTCTTTTTGTTGCAATGGTGAATGGTATTGTTTCCTTAATTTCTCTTTCTGTTTTCTCATTGTTAGTGTATAGGAATGCAAGGGATTTCTGTGTGTTAATTTTATATCCTGCAACTTTATTATATTCATTGATTAGCTCTAGTAATTTTCTGGTAGAGTCTTTAGGGTTTTCTATGTAGAGGATCATGTCATCTGCAAACAGTGAGAGTTTCACTTCTTTTCCTATCTGGATTCCTTTTACCTCTTTTTCTGCTCTGAATGCTGTGGCCAACTCTTCCAGAAACTGTATTGAATGGTAGCGGTAAGAGTGGGCACCCTTGTCTTGTCCCTGATTTTACGGGAAATGCTTTCAGTTTTTCACCATTGAGGGTGATGTTTGCTGTGGGTTTGTCATATATAGCTTTTATTATGTTGAGGTATGTTCCTTGTGTTCCTGCTTTCTGGAGAGTTTTTATCAAAAATGGATGTTGAATTTTGTCAAAGGCTTTTTCTGCATCTATTGAGATAATCATATGGTTTTTATCTTTCAATTTGTTAATGTGTATCATATCAATTAATTTATGAATATTAAAGAATCCTTGCATTCCTGGGATAAAACCCACTTGGTCATGATGTATGATCTTTTTAATATGTTGTTGGATTCTGTTTGCTAGAATTTTGTTAAGGATTTTTGCTTCTATGTTCATCAGTGATATTGGCCTGTAGTTTTCTTTTTTTATGGCATCTTTGTCTGGTTTTGGTATTAGGGTGATGGTAGCCTCATAGAATGAGTTTGGAAGTGTACGTTTGCTATTTTCTGGAAGAGTTTGAGTAAGATAGGTGTTAGCTCTTCTCTAAATTTTTGGTAGAATTCAGCTGTGAAGCCATCTGGTCCTGGCCTTTTGTTTGCTGGAAGATTTCTGATTACAGTTTTCATTTCTGTGCATGTGATGGGTCTGTTAAGATCTTCTATTTCTTCCTGGTTCAGTTTTGGAAAGTTATACTTTTCTAAGAATTTGTCCATTTCTTCCAAGTTGTCCATTTTATTGGCATAGAGCTGCTGGTAGTAGTCTCTTATGATCCTTTGTATTTCAGTGTTGTCTGTTGTGATCTCTCCATTTTCATTTCTAATTTTGTTGGTTTGGTTCTTCTCCCTTTGTTTCTTGATGAGTCTGGCTAACGGTTTGTCAATTTTATTTATCTTTTCAAAAAACCAGCTTTAAGCTTTGTTGATTTTTGCTATGGTCTCTTTTGTTTGTTTTGCATTTATTTCTGCCCTAATTTTTAAGATTTCTTTCCTTCTACTAACCCTGAGGTTCTTCATTTCTTCCTTCTCTAGTTGTTTTAGGTGTAGAGTTAGGTTATTTATTTGACTTTTTTCTTGTTTCTTGAGGTAAGCCTGTATTGCTATGAACCTTCCCCTTCGCAGTGCTTTTACAGTGTCCCATAAGTTTTGGGTTGTTGTGTTTTCATTTTCATCGATTTCTTTGCATATTTTGATTTCTTCTATGATTTGTTGGTTATTCAGAAGCATGTTATTTAGCCTCCATATTTTGGAATTTTTAATAGTTTTTTCCCTGTAATTGAGATCTAATCTCACTGCATTGTGGCCAGAAAAGATGTCTGAAATGATTTCAATTTTTTTGAATTTGCCAAGGCTAGATTTATGACCCAGGATGTGATCTATTCTGGAGAAGGTTCCATGTGCACTTGAGAAAAAGGTGAAATTGATTGTTTTGGGGTGAAATGGCCTATAGATATCAATTAGGTCTAGCTGGTCCATTGTGTCATTTAAAGTTTGTGTTTCCTTGTTAATTTTCTGTTTAGTTAATCTACCCATAAGTGTGAGTAGGGTATTAAAGTCTCCCACTATTATTGTGTTATTGTTAATTTCCCCTTTCATACTTGTTAGCATTTGCCTTACATATTGTGGTGCTCCTATGTTGGGTGCATTTATATTTATAATTGTTATATCTTCTTGGATTGATCCTTTGATCACTATGTAGTGTCCTTCTTTGTCTCTTTTCACAGCCTTTATTTTTAAGTCTATTTTATCTGATATGAGTATTGTGACTCCTGCTTTCTTTTGGTCTCCATTTGTGTGAAATATTTTTTTCCAGCCCTTCACTTTCAGTCTGTATGTATCCCTTGTTTTGAGGTGGGTCTCTTGTAGACAGCATATATAGGGGTCTTGCTTTTGTATTCATTCAGCCAGTCTTTGTCTTTTGGTTGGGACATTCAACCCATTTACATTTAAGGTAATTATTGATAGGTATGGTCCCGTTGCCATTTACTTTGTTGTTTTGGGTTTGCGTTTATACAACCTTTCTGTGTTTCCTATCTATAGAAGCTCCTTTAGCATTTGTTGAAGAGCTGGTTTGGAGGTGCTGAATTCTCTCAGCTTTTGCTTGTCTGTAAAGCTTTTGAATTCTCCTTCATATCTGAATGAGATCCTTGCTGGGTACAGTAATCTGGGTTGTAGGTTATTCTCCTTCATTACTTTAAGTATGTCCTGCCATTCCCTTCTGGCCTGAAGAGTTTCTATTGATAGAAAAGCTGTTATCCTTATGGGAATCCCTTTGTGTGTTATTTGTTGTTTCTCCCTTGCTGCTTTTCATGTTTGTTCTTTGTGTTTGATCTTTGTTAATTTGATTAATATGTGTCTTGGGGTGTTTCGCCTTGGGTTTATCCTGTTTGAGACTCTCTGGGTTTCTTGGACTTGTGTCACTATTTCCTTCCTCATTTTGGGGAAGTTTTCAGCTATTATCTCCTCGAGTGTTTTCTCATGGCCTTTCTTTTTGTCTTCTTCCTCTGGGACTTCTATGATTCGAATGTTGGGGCTTTTCACATTGTCCCAGATGTCCCTGAGGTTGTCCTCATTTCTTTTCACTCTTTTTTCTTTTTTCCTCTCTGCTTCATTTATTTCCTCCATTTTATCTTCTACCTCACTTATCCTATCTTCTGCCTCCGTTATTCTACTGTTGGTTCCCTCCAGAGGGTTTTTTATCTCATTTATTGCATTATTTATTTTTAATTGACTCTTTTTTATTTCTTCTAGGTCCTTGTTAAACATTTCTTGCATCTTCTCAATCCTTGTCTCCAGGCTATTTATCTGTAACTCCATTCTGTTTTCAAGATTTTGGATCATTTTTATTATCATTTTCCTAAATTCTTTTTCAGGTAGATTCCCTATCTCCTCCTCTTTTGTTTGACTTGGTGGGCATTTTTCATGTTCCTTTACCTGCTGGGTATTTCTCTGCCTTTTCATGTTGTTTTGATTGCTGTGTTTGGCATGGCCTTTCTGTATTCTGGTGGTCTGTGGTTCCTTTTTATTGTGGAGGTTTCTCCCAGTGGGTGTGGTTGGATGATTGGCTTGTCAAGGTTTCCTGGTTAGGGAAGCTTGTGTCAGTGTCCTGGTGCGTGGAACTGGATTCCTTCTCTCTGGAGTGCAATGGAGTGTCCAGTAGTGAGTTTTGAGATGGGTCTATGTGTTAGGTGTGACTTTGGGCAGCCTGTATGTTGACGCTCAGGTTTATGTTCCTGTGTTGCTGGAGAATTTGTGTGGTATGTCTTGCTCTGGAACTTATTGGCTCTTGGGTGGTGGTTGGTTTCAGTGTAGGTATGGAGGCTTTTGGATGATCTCTTATTACTTAATGTTCCCTGTAGTCAGGAGTTTTCTGGTATTCTCAGGTTTTGGGCTTAAGCCTCCTGCCTCTGGATTTCAGTCTTATTCTTCCAGTAGCCTCAAGACTTCTCCATCCATACAGCACTGATAATAAAACTTCTAGGTTGATGATGAAAAGATTCTCCACTGTGAGGGACACCCAGAGAGGTTCACAGAGTTGCATGAAGAAGAGGAGAGGGAGGAAGGAGATATTGGTGAGTAGGAGGAGAAAAGGGGGGATTCAAGAGGAGAGAGACAGATCTAGGTTGTACTCTGCTCCCTAAGTGTTATCCGCAGCCCAGAACACCCACAGTGATTCACAGAACTGGATTGAGAAGAGAAGGAGGAGGGAGGAAATAGAGGTGATCTGGGGGAGAAAAAGGAGAGTCAAAAGGGGGAGAGAGTAATCAAACCAGTAATCACACTCCTGAGTAAAAATGGGTACTGAATATTGGATTCTTAAATGTCCAAAATTGATATCAAATACTGAAAAACGAAGATTAAAAATCTAGAGTAGAGGTTAGACTCTTAAAAATACAACATTAAAAAAAAACAAAAACACAAAAAATTTAAGAAATATATATGAAGTTTGCTTTAAAAATAGGGTCCTTTTTTTTGCAAGGTTACAGTGGGTTATAAAAATGAAAATTAAGGAGTAATAGAGAAGTAATAGAGGACTTTAAAAAAAAGAAAAAAAATTTAATTAAAAAGAAATAATAATAGTAAAAATATATCTAGGAATTTCTCTGGAGCTGTTGCGGGCAGTGTGGGTTCGGTTCAGTTTCAGATAGCTCCTTGTTCCAGCTTACACTTCTCAGTATCTATAGGCCCCTTCCAGTGTAATCTGTGTTAACTACAGGGATTTTAATCTGTTGCACCTGTCACTTCTAAAGCAGTTCCCTTAATTTATTTGGCTTCTGTTTGCAGGTCTCTACCGTGTCTAATTTCCACCCTGACACAAGTGGGCGGAGGTGGTCTCTTGTTTAGGTTCGCTTGTTCAGTCGAGCTGTGGGGAGGGAGGGGCGCTGCAGACAAATGTCACTTGCGTGTGTGGGGAGCACTCGCAGTGTTCCGGCCGCACTGGGTTTGCCCCCACTCGCTGCGCGTGTGCTTCCTCCGTCTACACTGCTCAGGCTCCAGGCTGCTCTACAGGGAGCAGGCCCTGCATTGCGTGCACTTCCCAGACCCAAGACGCTCAGGTCAGGTTCTTGGGTACTCCACAAAGACGCAGACTCGGTTGGGCCTGCATTTTATGTCTTCCCCGGTCAGAGCAGCTCAGGCAAACAGGAGCTTGCCGAGCGCACTCTCCCCGGGTGCGGTGCGCCTTATCCCTTCCGCGGCCCCAGACTCAGTTTCCTGGCATGCCAGGTCCGGTTCACCTTGTGTCTCTTCTGGGGAGCTGATTTCTGGCTGCAACTCTCCCAGTGGGTGTCGACCATCCAGAATCTCAGGAAGTCTTTGGTTAGAAACTGGAAGCCTGTTTGCAGTTTGGTAGGGGATGCCCTCTCTGGGGCCGAGTTTGTCCCTTTCTGGCTCTGGCTGGCGCCCACCTCCTTCCTGCCTCCTGCCTCTGGCGGGGGATGGGCTGGTCCACAGCCAGCTAGCTCTTCTCTGGTATTCGCTCAGTCCTTTGTTCTGCGAACAGGCCTGCAGTGCTTTGGGTTAGGGCTTTTTGCAGGTTAATTCTCTCTCTCTCTCTCTCTCTCTCTCTCTCTCTCTCTCTCTCTCGCTATCCCACAGTTTAAGTTGCTGTCTCATGTTAGCTCCCTCTGATTGCCCTCAGGGCATTCAGGCCCGGTCCTTACCCTAAGCAATACCGCCTGCTTCTCTCTGTTCAGCCCCCACTTGCTGATGGTGGATGCGAGCATCTGGGGTACGTTTCTGCTGGGAGTTGCTTTTAGGCATGTAACCTGTGGGTTTTATTTATTTTTCCTCCCAGTTAGGCTGCCCTCTGAGGTTTGAAAATGTCACCCAGACCCACCGGTGAGAGGGTTTTCTGGTGTTTGGAAACTTCCTCTATTACGACTCCCTTCCCAGGACAGATCTCTGTCCCTAACTCTTTTGTCTCTCTTTTTATCTTTTATATTTTGTCCTACTCCTTTAAAAGACAATGGGCTGCTTTTCTGGGCACCTGATGTCCTCTGCTAGAGATCAGAAGTTGTTTTGTGGAGTTTGATCAGCGTTCAAATGTTCTTTTGATGAATTTGTGGGGGAGAAAGTGGTCTCCCCATCCTATTCCTCTGCCATCTTAGCTCCTCCCCTCGAGGTTTTTGCTTTTGTTTTTGTTTTGCTTACCTACATTTTCTAAATTAAAAAATTAAAATATATCACTTCAGAATTGAACAAAGTAATTTTTTAATTCCACCTACACACACACGCATGCAAATTGATGCCACATTCCAATAGAAGTGCTACTTCAGATGAGATCTACAGAACAAGTAATTGTTGGGCAGTGGGATTGGGGTGGGGTAGGGGTGCTCTCCAGGTGCCAAGGATGTGGGACAGGGCAGAGCCTGCTGCAGTGGCAGAGCCCAGAGACGGAGTGGCCAGAGCAGATGATCTAGGCTGAGACCAGACCAATAATCGTGAGACAGAGCACGCTGAGTCTTGGAGGTAGCAGAAAGCAGCATTGTTTTATTCCAAGTACAGTGATAAGTCATGAAAGGTTTTAAGCAGGCAATGACATGATCTAATATAGTTTTGAAATATCTGAGTTGGAGAATGGATGAGGTTGAGAGAGATGAGAAGAGTGAAGCCAGGGTAAGTTCTGAGCCCTTTGCAGCTCCCAGGTAAGAGAAGTAGTGGCTTTGACTACAGAAATGGGGTGAGAGTTGACAAGTCTCAGAGAGACATGGGCTGAGGAACAAAGAACGACAACAAGGTCTCTAGAGTTTGGAGCTTGGGCAATTAAATGGCAGTGCCATTTTCTGAGACAGAGACTGAGAAGAAATGAGTTTTGAATGGAAAAGCAAGAGTCTAGTTTTAGAAATGTTAACTTTAATGTTCCTATCAAATATCCCAGGAAAGATAGTAGCAGAAGAATCAATGAATCTTGGGTAAAATGGAAGTCACTGGAATTGAGGTAGGGAAAACATATATTCTGTCATTCAAACTGGGATACTTTTGAGAGTTAAAGAGGATACTATTATAAATTTTGCTAAGAACTAGGCAAAAATAGTGACCCCCCCCCCACTCCATGGGAGAGTACAGAGTGAGGAGAGGAAGAGACAGAGAACTAACCTCTGATGAATTACAATATTTATCTTGAGTAGTAAATTGAGAAGAAAGAACCAAATACCAAATGATAGCTAGAAAGAGGAAATCCAGGGAAATGTTGTGACATGGAAGCTTAAAGAAGAAAGTATCTTAAGGACAGAATGCTTAACAGAGTCAAATATGTTAACAGCTCTAATAAGACTGTGAGGAAATACTCATTGCATTTCGCAACATGCAAGTCATTGATAACCTTTAGCAAAAGCAGTTTGGGTGGAGTAGTGGGTACAGAAGCCAGAAGAGATTGTGCTGAAGAGCAAGTAGACATTGAGGAAGTAGAAAGAATGTGTATACAACTTTTATAAGAGTCTTGACTGGAAAAGAGAACACAGTGATATAACAGCAATTGCAATAAAATGTGGAATAAGGGTAGGGACAGATGAATTTAGCATCAAAGACACTGGACCCTGTTTGATTGATGATGAAAGCATTGCAGGAGAAACTCTTCTAGCAGAGTAAATCTACTAGAATGTTCATTATAATATTCCACACCAACAAAAATCTGGAAATAACCCAAATATTCATCAATAGGAGAAAATGTGACAACAGCATGGTATAGTCACACAATGGAATATTACACAGTGAAGGGAAGTGAAGTGAAGTGAAGTGAAGTGAAAGTCGCTCAGTTGTGTCCGACTCTTTGTGACCCCATGGACTATACAATCCATGGAATTCTCCAGGCCAGAATACTGGAGTGAGTTACCTATCCCTTTCTCCAGGGGATTTTCCTGACCCGGGAATTGAACCAGGGTCTCCTGCATTGCAGGAGCATTCTTTACCAACTGAGCTATCAGGGAAGCCCATGTTATACAGTAGTAAAAACAAATGAACTTTAATAACTCACAAAGATATGGATCATCTCAGAAATAGAAGTGAAAAAAGTAAATCCCCCAAAATTAACATGTACTATAATACTCTTTATAATGTTAAAAAATATACTCTTTCAAATTCTAAATAGCTGTAATAAAACTATGTAAAACATGTGGGGAAAGGGAAAAATAATGAATGTGCTATTTTAGATGATGGTCATCTCAGGTCAAGGAGACAGAGTGATAAGAAGATGAAGTGGAACCTGGGGTTAAAATGGAGATTATTGCAATTTCCTGGCTTGTGTTTCAAGTGGTGGGTTTACAAATGTTTATTACCCTGTAAAAAAATAAAATAACTAAATATTTTAAAAGCTATAATCGATCTATGTTGGGAATATGTTATGAATCACATTTATGATTAATTCTAAATCTGTGTACCTGACATCCAAAGGCCAGGGTGAAGGTAGAGGGGAGAATTTAGTGGATCAGTTCAACAATAGTCTTAAGATAGTCACAGAATTCTTCTCTTGGTTACATAGCTGACTACAGCACAGGAGTTGAGTCAGAGGAAAGGAGATTGTTGCAGAGATAGAAGCCAAATCCAAACAGAAAAGTATTTCTGTCTTTACAAACAAGGCAGTTCAAGGCACTTTTGTAGATGGTAGAGAGATGCTCTGTCATTCTTACTTCTGCTATTTCCACTATTTCTTCTTACCTCTTTCTCTGGACACCAGGGAATATTCAGTCCACAAACATGAGTTGTTTGGGGGCTATTTCATTTTCTAAATCTACTATTCTTGCTTCAGTGACAACAGCTACTTAATTGTCTCATGTATGGTGAAATGGTGTTTCTAAAGTAATTTTGTTATATTCCATTTGATGTAAAACAGTATATTTACTTTCATTTTAACACACTCACATGATTTATAATCATTTCATTAACAGACAAATTACCAAAAGCCTACTTGGCAGTATTACTGAGGCTAGATTTTGCCCAATTGAATCCTCTATTTTCATTTCTCCCTATGTGAGTTACTTTATTAAATTTCCTTTTACAGATTTCAGTCCATGTCTTTCATTTATCAAGATAAAATTGCATTTTAAGAATACCTCCTAAACTATTTGTAATGCCTTCCAAGTTTTTATCACCTATAGACTCATCCCATTGGCCTGCTTTCCCCTTTCACTCCTGAATGCTTCAGAAACATACAGGGGGAAACTGAAACAGAGACTCCACAGTAAACAAGTCAGAACTTCGTTAAATCAAAGCAAGTGAGGCTGAGCAGCCTCAAATCACATGTCTCTCCTGCTGACCAAACAGCTGCTGGTTGGTCAGCAGCTGTGATGCACACTTGTAAGAAAACCCATAGTATCTTGGGTTTTGATATGTCTTCATAACAATTCCCAAAACACTCTTCAGGCTCAGAGATGGGAGTGGCTGATTTCCTAGGGGTTATAGTAATCAATGCACATGAGTTTGTGCAAACTCAGGGAGATAGTGAAAGATGGGGAAGCCTGGCATGCTGCAGTCCATGGGGTAGCAAAGAGTCGGACAAATAGGATCGCAAAGAGTGGGACTGAGCAACTCACTGAACAACAACACAGTAACCAAATGATTTCCCTTGAAGCAGATTTGGCCCCGTGTTCTGCCCTAGGAATGCCCTCCTAGACTCCGGGCTGTGTAACCTGGTGCTCTAACCAAGGTCAACAGCGCCATTACCACTCCGACCATTTCATAAGAGGACACTGGACAGCTGTTGGGCAGATTTTCAACTCTTCTTCTGGATTATGATTAATTCACTGGTTTGTTGAGGTATGAATCTCTTTGTTTATTTCAGTGATTACAGGATCTAGAATGAAGTTAGTCTATTATGTGCTAGTTCTAGAAAATTCCAATTACTTGGCTAAACTGCAGATCTCACGATGGTTCCTCACCTCCCATACCTCACCATAGTCTTCCTTCCCTTGAACAGAGGGGCAATGTTCTCGCAGGTTGGACTTGTGATTTATAAAGATCCCGTATTTTAGAACTTAAGGCTGAGCCACAGAGGAAGTTAGGCCCAGAGTTCCTGCTGTAACACTAGACTGGAATGGGACAAGAGAAAAGGCAGGTCACCCCACCTCCACAGAAGAGTCTGTTCGCACACCCAGCAGGGCTTTCAGAGGGAAGAAGAAAAGCTTAGACCCTGCTTCCTGCCACACTCTGGCTGAGTCCTCTCCTGCTAACTACCTATGTCATCCTAGAGCATCTCTTTGCCCACGTCTACTTCATTATTGCCACCTGTCAGAAAGGAGTCATGGTGATCAACACCAGTTGTAAAGTTCTATTACGAAGTTAATTACAAAACCAGCAGATAGTGAGACCCTTCAACTTTCTCTTTAGAAGCAACATAATCACTCATTCAAACAATATTTGTTCAGCAGCTACAGTTATGTACTGGTTCGGCACTAGGTGCTGGGAACGAAGACAGGAAAAATGAACAAAACTACTTTCCTCATTGCTGACACCACTGTGTCTAAGACTGTAAGTCTAAGGATGAAAAGTCTGATGGGATGGAGCTGACAGAGGGAAAAATGGCTACCAATGAGCAGATGAAACTTTTCCTCTGAGCTGCCTTCTTCCAGGCTTCTGGTTTAGTGAGATAAGTAAATGTTTCCTTGCTGAAGCCACTCCTGGTGGATTTCTGGTTTTGTAGAAGTCATCCTAAGAGCTATATACTTACTGTCGACTGCCCTGGGATCTGTTCTTACTCTTGGCTTTTCAGGTATAAACTATTAATGTAATCCAATGATATTCAGGGAAAGTATTTTTCTAATTTTTTCTTCACAATGTTTTAAACCATCAGATAGAAGATGAAATAGTCAAAGTAAAAAAGTTTTCACACAAAAATATTTTGTGAGTCAATAAAATTATAGTCTAGGGCAGGCTCCAACACTAATATTATCAAAATCAGAACACAGAATCAAAAACATCAGTTGACATACAGCTACATCTTATCTATATCTTGTCTTAAAAGCCAAGTGTATAGTAATAAAATTTAAAATGTCAATAGATTCCCAGAATGTGATTATTGTTTAGCATTCTTTTATCTCATCTTGTCCTCCAGAACCACACTGCAGTCAGAATTATCTTTCAAAAATGTATATCTGGCGGGGGGCGGGGGGGCGGGGAAACTAAGATGGCGGAGGAATAAGATGAGGAGACCACTTTCTCCCCTACAAATTCATCGAAAGAACATGTGAATGCTGAGCAAACTCCACAAAACAACTTCTGATCGCTAGCAGAAGACATCAGGTGCCCAGAAAAGCAGCCCATTGTCTTCGAAAGGAGGTAGGACAAAATATAAAAGATAAAAAGACAGACAAAAGAGTTAGGGATGGAGACCAGTCCAGGGACGGGAGTCATAATAGAGGAAGTTTCCAAACACCAGGGAACCCTCGCACTGGCAGGTCTGGGGGAAGTTTTTGAATCTCGGAGGGCAACCTAACTGGGAGGAAAAATAAATAAAACCCACAGGTTACATGCCTAAAAGCAACTCCCAGCAGAAAAGTACCCCAGACACTTGCATCAGCCACCAGCAAGTTGGGACTGAATGGAGAGGAGCCAGTGGCATTGCTTAGGGTAAGGACCGGGCCTGAATGCCCTGAGGGCAATCAGAGGGAGCTAATGTGAGATAGCAACTTAAACTGTGGGATAACGAGAGAGAGAAAATTAACCGGCGAAAAGCAAAGCGGTAACTGAACACACTGCCAGCCGTTCGCAGAACAAAAGAAAGACTAAGTGATCCCAGAGAAGAGCTAGCAGGCGGCGGACCGGCCCATCCCCCGCCGGAGGCAGGAGGCAGCGGGGAGGGGAAAGGGGCAAACTCAGCCCCATAGACGGCATCCCTACCACACTGCAAACAGGCTCCCAGTCTCTAACCAACGACTTCCTGAGATTCTGGATGGTCGACACCCGCCGGGAGGGTCGCGGCTAGAGACCAGCTCCCCAGAACAGACACAAGGCGCACCCGACCGGGGAGGGGACAAGGCGCGCTGCACCCGGGGAGAGTGCGCTCATCAAGCTCCTGGCTGCCTGAGCTGCTCGGGCCAGGGAAGGCACAAAACGCAGGCCCAACCGAGTCTGCGCTTTTGTGGAGTACCTGAAAACTGGAACCGCACCCAACTCAGGGCCCTCTCCATATAGAGTAGCCGGGCGCCTGAGCAGTGTAGCACACGTGCCGTGAGCGGGGCAAACCCAGTATGGCCGGAGCACTGCGAGTGCTCCCCACACCGGCCAGTGACATTTGTCTGCAGCGTCCCTCCCTCCCCACAGCTCGACTGAGCAAGCGAACCTAAACAAGAGACTACCTCTGCCCGCTTGTGTCAGGGCGGAAATTAGACACTGAAGAGACCTGCAAACAGAAGCCAAACAAACAAAGGGAACCACTGTAGAAATGACAGGTGCAACAGATTAAGATCCCTGTAATAACACCAACTGCACCAGAAGGGGCCTATAGATATCGAGAAGTGTAAGCTGGAACAAGGAGCTATCTGAAACTGAACCGAACCCACACTGCACACAAAAGCTCCAGAGAAATTCCTAGATATATTTTTACTTTTTTTTTTTAATTAAAAAAAAATTTTTTTCTTTTTCTTTTTTTATTTTCTTTTAAAATTCCCTATTACTCCTCTATTACTCTTTAATTTTCCTTTTAATTTTCATATATTTTTACTATTTTTTTAATTTTAAAAGTTTATTTTTTTATTTTCTTTTAAAGTCCTCTATTCCTCCTCTATTACTCCTTAATTTTCATTTTCATTTCACTATAACCTTGAAAAAAAAAAAGACCCTATTTTTAAAGCAAACTTCATATATATTTAATTTTTTTGTGTTTTTGTTTTTGTTTTAAATATTCTATTTTTAAGAGTCTAACCTCTTACTCTAGATTTTTAATCTTTGTTTTTCAGTATTTGATATCAATATTGGACATTTAAGAATCCAATATTCAGTACCCATTTTTACTCAGGAGTGTGTAAATCACTCTCTCCCCCTTTTGACTCTCCTTTTTCTCCCCTAGATCACCTCTATTTCCACCCTCCCCCTTCTTTTCTCAATCCAATTCTGTGAATATCTGTGGGTGTTCTGGGCTATGGAGAACACTTAGGGAATGGAGTACTGCGTAGATCTGTCTCTCTCCTCTTGAGTCCCCCTTTTTTTCTTCCTGCTCATCTCTATCTCCTTCCTCCCTCTCCTCTTCTTCATGTAACTCTGTGAACCTCTCTGGGTGTCCCTCGCAGTAGAGAATCTTTTCATCATTAACCTAGAAGTTTTATTATCAGCACTGTATAGTTGGAGAAGTCTTGAGGCTACTGGAAGAATAAGACTGAAATCCAGAGGCAGGAGGCTTAAGCCCAAAACCTGAGAAAACCAGAGAACTCCTGACTACAGGAGATCATCCAAAAGCCTCCATACCTACACTGAAACCAACCACCACCAATAAGTTCCAGAACAAGACATACCACACAAGTTCTCCAGCAACACAGGAACATAGCCCTAAGCATCAACATACAGGCTGCCCAAAGTAACACTAAACACATAGACCCATCTCAAAACTCACTACTGGACACTCCATTGCACTCCAGAGAGAAGAAATCCAGTTCCACGCACCAGGACACTGACACAAGCTTCCCTAACCAGGAAACCTTGACAAGCCAATCGTCCAACCCCACCCACTGGGAGAAACCTCCACAATAAAAAGGAACCACAGACCACCAGAATACAGAAAGGCCATGCCAAACACAGCAATCAAAACAACAGGAAAAGGCAGAGAAATACCCAGCAGGTAAAGGAACATGAAAAATGCCCACCAAGTCAAACAAAAGAGGAGGAGATAGGGAATCTACCTGAAAAAGAATTTAGGAAAATGATAATAAAAATGATCCAAAATCTTGAAAACAAAATAGAGTTACAGATAAATAGCCTGGAGACAAGGATTGAGAAGATGCAAGAAATGTTTAACAAGGACCTAGAATAAATAAAAAAGAGTCAATTAAAAATAAATAATGCAATACATGAGATCAAAAACACTCTGGAGGGAACCGTAGAATAATGTAGAATAACGGAGGCAGAAGATAGGATAAGTGAGGTAGAAGATAAAATGGAGGGAATAAATGAAGCAGAGAGGAAAAAAGAAAAAAGAGTGAAAAGAAATGAGGACAACCTCAGGGACATCTGGGACAATGTGAAAAGCCCCAACATTCGAATCATAGAAGTCCCAGAGGAAGAAGACAAAAAGAAAGGCCATGAGAAAACACTCGAGGAGATAATAGCTGAAAACTTCCCCAAAATGAGGAAGGAAATAGTGACACAAGTCCAAGAAACCCAGAGAGTCTCAAACAGGATAAACCCAAGGCGAAACACCCCAAGACACATATTAATCAAATTAACAAAGATCAAACACAAAGAACAAACATGAAAAGCAGCAAGGGAGAAACAACAAATAACACACAAAGGGATTCCCATAAGGATAACAGCTTTTCTATCAATAGAAACTCTTCAGGCCAGAAGGGAATGGCAGGACATACTTAAAGTAATGAAGGAGAATAACCTACAACCCAGATTACTGTACCCAGCAAGGATCTCATTCAGATATGAAGGAGAATTCAAAAGCTTTACAGACAAGCAAAAGCTGAGAGAATTCAGCACCTCCAAACCAGCTCTTCAACAAATGCTAAAGGAGCTTCTATAGATAGGAAACACAGAAAGGTTGTATAAACGCAAACCCAAAACAACAAAGTAAATGGCAACGGGACCATACCTATCAATAATTACCTTAAATGTAAATGGGTTGAATGTCCCAACCAAAAGACAAAGACTGGCTGAATGAATACAAAAGCAAGACCCCTATATATGCTGTCTACAAGAGACCCACCTCAAAACAAGGGATACATACAGACTGAAAGTGAAGGGCTGGAAAAAAATATTTCACACAAATGGAGACCAAAAGAAAGCAGGAGTCACAATACTCATATCAGATAAAATAGACTTAAAAATAAAGGCTGTGAAAAGAGACAAAGAAGGACACTACATAGTGATCAAAGGATCAATCCAAGAAGATATAACAATTATAAATATAAATGCACCCAACATAGGAGCACCACAATATGTAAGGCAAATGCTAACAAGTATGAAAGGGGAAATTAACAATAACACAATAATAGTGGGAGACTTTAATACCCTACTCACACTTATGGGTAGATTAACTAAACAGAAAATTAACAAGGAAACACAAACTTTAAATGACACAATGGACCAGCTAGACCTAATTGATATCTATAGGCCATTTCACCCCAAAACAATCAATTTCACCTTTTTCTCAAGTGCACATGGAACCTTCTCCAGAATAGATCACATCCTGGGTCATAAATCTAGCCTTGGCAAATTCAAAAAAATTGAAATCATTTCAGACATCTTTTCTGGCCACAATGCAGTGAGATTAGATCTCAATTACAGGGAAAAAACTATTAAAAATTCCAAAATATGGAGGCTAAATAACATGCTTCTGAATAACCAACAAATCATAGAAGAAATCAAAATATGCAAAGAAATCGATGAAAATGAAAACACAACAACCCAAAACTTATGGGACACTGTAAAAGCACTGCGAAGGGGAAGGTTCATAGCAATACAGGCTTACCTCAAGAAACAAGAAAAAAGTCAAATAAATAACCTAACTCTACACCTAAAACAATTAGAGAAGGAAGAAATGAAGAACCTCAGGGTTAGTAGAAGGAAAGAAATCTTAAAAATTAGGGCAGAAATAAATGCAAAACAAACAAAAGAGACCATAGCAAAAATCAACAAAGCTTAAAGCTGGTTTTTTGAAAAGATAAATAAAATTGACAAACCGTTAGCCAGACTCATCAAGAAACAAAGGGAGAAGAACCAAACCAACAAAATTAGAAATGAAAATGGAGAGATCACAACAGACAACACTGAAATACAAAGGATCATAAGAGACTACTACCAGCAGCTCTATGCCAATAAAATGGACAACTTGGAAGAAATGGACAAATTCTTAGAAAAGTATAACTTTCCAAAACTGAACCAGGAAGAAATAGAAGATCTTAACAGACCCATCACATGCACAGAAATGAAAACTGTAATCAGAAATCTTCCAGCAAACAAAAGGCCAGGCCAGGACCAGATGGCTTCACAGCTGAATTCTACCAAAAATTTAGAGAAGAGCTAACACCTATCTTACTCAAGCTCTTCCAGAAAATAGCAAACGTACACTTCCAAACTCATTCTATGAGGCTACCATCACCCTAATACCAAAACCAGACAAAGATGCCATAAAAAAAGAAAACTACAGGCCAATATCACTGATGAACATAGAAGCAAAAATCCTTAACAAAATTCTAGCAAACAGAATCCAACAACATATTAAAAAGATCATACATCATGACCAAGTGGGTTTTATCCCAGGAATGCAAGGATTCTTTAATATTCATAAATTAATTGATATGATACACATTAACAAATTGAAAGATAAAAACCATATGATTATCTCAATAGATGCAGAAAAAGCCTTTGACAAAATTCAACATCCATTTTTGATAAAAACTCTCCAGAAAGCAGGAACACAAGGAACATACCTCAACATAATAAAAGCTATATATGACAAACCCACAGCAAACATCACCCTCAATGGTGAAAAACTGAAAGCATTTCCCGTAAAATCAGGGACAAGACAAGGGTGCCCACTCTTACCGCTACCATTCAATACAGTTTCTGGAAGAGTTGGCCACAGCATTCAGAGCAGAAAAAGAGGTAAAAGGAATCCAGATAGGAAAAGAAGTGAAACTCTCACTGTTTGCAGATGACATGATCCTCTACATAGAAAACCCTAAAGACTCTACCAGAAAATTACTAGAGCTAATCAATGAATATAGTAAAGTTGCAGGATATAAAATTAACACACAGAAATCCCTTGCATTCCTATACACTAACAATGAGAAAACAGAAAGAGAAATTAAGGAAACAATACCATTCACCATTGCAACAAAAAGAATAAAATACTTAGGAGTATATCTACCTAAAGAAACAAAAGACCCATACATAGAAAACTATAAAACACTGATGAAAGAAATCAAAGAGGACACAAACAGATGGAGAAACATACCACGCTCATGGATTTGAAGAATCAATATTGTCAAAATGGCTATTCTACCCAAAGCAATCTATAGATTCAATGCAATCCCTATTAAGCTACCAACGGTATTTTTCACAGAACTAGAACAAATAATTTCACAGTTTGTATGGAAATACAAAAAACCTCGAATAGCCAAAGTAATCTTGAGAAAGAAGAATGGAACTGGAGGAATCAACCTGCCTGACTTCAGACTATACTACAAAGCCACAGTCATTAAGACAGTATGGTACTGGCACAAAGACAGAAATATAGATCAATGGAACAGAATAGAAAGCCCAGAGATAAATCCAC